>NW_022631030.1:15002297-15614257 GCF_010015895.1 Lontra canadensis
TACCACTATTTTGGTCATTTGAGGCTGATGAAAATCTATTATTTTACTATCATCACTAAGTTATTTCCTCCGATAATATTGGGATTGTGTAACTACTAAAATAATAATTTTAATCTCAGGTTGAATCTTGCTTTGTAAAGTTGGTAAGAAATTCTAGGTGATTACCATGCAGTATTTTGTTGTGGTGGTGGTTAAAAAGTAAAATAATAATTATTTAGGATATATAAAACAATTAATTTATCTTAACAACTTTTAGGGAACAAATCAAATAATACCAAAATGTTTGATAAATGACCAAGAAAAGAACACATACAATAGACACAGGAGAGCCATGTGTTGTCTTTCTTGATGAGCTTGTAACCCATTTAGCTGTGTCTCAAGTCTGTTCACAGCTAGCCTTACTTACATAAAGTCATTTATATACTCTGGAACACTGTCCTGTTTCTGCTGTCCCCTGCTCTTGTATGCATCTCACTCACAGCTGGGATGTTGAGTTAGTATCTTGTCTCTTGATCTTAATGCTTGTACAGTTTTTTTTTTCCGTTCTTTTTTTTTTTTTTAAGATTTTATTTATTTGAGATTGTGCATGGGCATTTGTGAGCAGAGGAAGAGGCAGAGGGTGAGGGGGACAAGCAGACTCCCTGTTGAGCATGGATCCTGAATGAGGGCTCTATTCCAGGACCCTGAGATTATGACACGAGCTGAAAGCAAGCGTTGGAAGCTTAACAGGCTGTGCCAACCAGGTGCCCCCAATTTCTCCATTCTTCAAACGAGGCTCATTCTTGCAGCCGTCTTCCCATTTCTTGGTGTTGGATGATTACAAACATCAAGAGTAACCTACATATTCACTAATGCTTTTTGAATTCTTCTTATTATGTGTCAGATCTATTTCCTAATGCTTTAAATGCATTATCTAGTTTAACACTCAGGAATTTAGTTCCCAGTTTTTGGATGAAGATATTGCAGCGCACAGAGATAAGATAACGGTTGGCTGTTCCCATGGTGAGTGAATGGCACAGCTGGGGTTGAGGCACACCTAATCTTTCCTTTGAATGTCTGGAGACTATAGTAAACCCTCAAACTTTGATGTGCCTGCAAATCACCAGTGAATTTTGTCACAATGCAGATTCTGATTCTGGGGTCTGTGATGGGGCTACCATTCTGCATTTTTAATAAGCTCCCTGGGGGAGTGCTATAGCTGGTCCTGGATCAACTTTGAGTGGCTAGGGCCCCAGTGGAATTTTTTCTTCCTTGAGAAGGGGGTGTGGGGGTCCTGGAGGGTGGGAAAAGTTGTTTCACATCATCTAAAACCTGAAAGTGTCTTCTCAACTTCATTCCATTGCATTTTCTGAATTCCAAAGGGGAAATAAATTCCGTCTTTCTTCTCCCCCGGCTGCCTCTGTTTCAACTAATGGTCCTTGTGAACAGCCACAGGGAAGGGCTGGCTCTCTGTATTGCAGAGGGTCTGGTGCAGGGCATTGCCCCTCTGTTTTTCAGCAAACACCCCTGGATGATGAGCTGCTATTGGGCGAGAGCAGAACTTTTGATCTTCGTAGAAAGTCACTCTATTGTTTGCTTCAAAAATGCCCCGAGGCTGCCAGTTCCCCCAGTTGAGGCTTTAAACATATGATGGCCATTTATCTATTTTCAGTCCTTTCAAATTCCTTCTCGTTTTTGTGATTTGGGACAGGGGAGAGGGCAGCACCTGAATGGCCGCTACTCACCATTCATTATCCAATAGATCTCTATTAAGCCAAAGAATTTTTTTCCCCCAATTGTTTCTTTCCTTCTAGGGATAAAGACCTCCTTTCACCCATTATGCCTCTGATCATTTTGCTGCCCTTTTCTGAAACTTCACTTTGTTGGCTCTGCTTTCTTTGAGGCAAAGATGATCAAAGCAGCTCTAAGCATGCCGGCAATTTTTACAATAAATAGCATTTTCTGGGTTATTTTTCATTCCCATTTTAATGCAGCTCACTCACCTTGCTTGTTCTTTAAACTGTCCCTGTGCATTTTCTATGGCTTTATATCAAACAGCAAAGTCACTTCAGATTACATCAGAGTAGTTGCCCCTATCCCAAATTCACCTTAACTTAATGCTGAGGTTGGAGAGATTCAGTAAATTATACTCTCCACAATGGTTTTCTTTCTTTGTTGTTGTTTTCTTTTTTTCTGCAGTTTCTTGGGAGCACAGTGGTCTATCCTGGCCAGACGTAAATCTGAGAAGAATTGAGAATTTGAGAGTTGTTCAAGCCTTCATCAAATCATAGTCATTCCCATTAATGAGGTAGTATTCCCACATTCTGTGTTCACTTTCTGGGTTTTCCCAGTGGATAATCAATCATGGGCCAGTTGCATGTGCCTCTGGTTTTCCAAACCCAGCTTATGCTTACTACCGCTGCTATGGCTACTTTTCATGTAAGGAGCAGTTCCTATTAGTACCTAAAATTTACTGATCACTTACGATGTGCCAGGCATAATAAAGAACATCACATGCGTTAACTCATTTGTCTCTGTACAACTCAGGAGGTAGATTCTATTATTGTTGCATTTTACAGATGAGGAAATCAAGTCACAGAAAGGTCCAATAACTTGACAATGGTCACACAGCTAGTACATGGAGAAAGCAGGATTGAACTCAGGCATCTTGGCTCTGGAGCCTGAACTTTTAAACACCCATTTCCTTCTTACTGTGTAATGGGCAATGCATTAATTGCTTTATATACATTATCCAAATTTCAGTATAGTGTGCCTGTTTAAAGAGCCCCAGGTTTCCAACACTGTTTCAAAACAAACTATATCTCGGTCTTTTAGGAAGACCTTACTGATTAAAATAAAGAAGTAAGCAAAGCTCAGAGAGTCCCGTTACAAGTCATGAGGTCGATGCCATGCTTGCCACATTTGTTATTTATGGTTTTACATCTTTAAGCTTCCATACAGACACTGAGCACCTTGAGGGCAGGGACTAAGTCTTACTCACTTATGAATCAAATCTGTAGTAGTCCCTGAGGAAGGCTTAAGCACTCATCTCTCAGTGGTTCAGGTATTGATTCAAAGCCACATGGAATCTGGGAGGTTGGGTGTGGAGACTCTAACTGAGTCCCTTCCCTTACTCTCAGATTTCTGAAGACCGTTCTGTATTGATACTGTTTTCTCTGATTTCTTTCTCTACTCTCTGTTTTGAGCAATCCTTTCCCTCATTGTGCTTGGCGAATTCTGCAACTTCCCCTGGCCAAACATCATTGTCAGACTGATGACTGTACCGAGTTGGGGGACAGAGCTCACTTTCTGTCAAAATTCCTTTTATACCTATAATTCAATACCCCATTACTGGAAGGATGAAAAGACTCCCATTTAGTCTATCTAAGAAATCAATTCTATTGACTTTGTTCCTTGTGACCCAGTGCCCTGGCCTAAGAGAGGCCCTTCCAGACTGCTTTATATCCTGAAGCTCTTCAAAGTGACAAAGAAGGGTTCCAGGCCCAGGTAGCTCACTCAAATCTCTAGTGGATGTGAGATAAGTCAGCACATCTCAGTTTACCCCGCCATACCCCCAACATGTCCCTCAGTGTTGAGAGAAGATGTTTACCTTATAAGGTCACCAGATAATGAGATTTCACAGGTAAAATGCCAAACACAATGCAAGGCCGTAATAATCATCTTAATAAGTGCTGAATGTCCCTCCCCATTGCTCCTGTAATTTCCTTTCCGATCTCCATTTTGTCTTCACACTAAACTCTGAGCTGTGAGAGTAGACATTATAATGCTAGTGAACAGAAAGAAAACTGAGGCAGAGAAGACTTGCCTATAATAGAAGTTCAAATCACAGGCCCAGCACCTGGCTCAGTGACAATGGATCAGAGCAGCCTTTACTCTCAGTAAAGTATGTTCCCTCTCCATTGTGGGGAGCTGGGTTCTAAGAATCCAAGTGGAAACACAAAATCATATCTGTAAGTGTTTAAAATAAAATGTAACAATAACAATGATACTTGAATTTATATAGTGAATGTGTTTGCTGGCCATGCAGTACAAATCATGTTTATAGATTATCTTTTCCAAAGACACATCAGCTAAGTGTCATTTCATTGAAAATGAAATCAGTAGAAACTCTTTGCATTGCAAGTAACAGAAGTTAATTTTATGCTTTATTATAACAAAGATGCTGTTGTAGGCAGTGGCTCATGTTGGTTCAGCAGCTGAAAGATGTTAGGGCTCAAGTCAGCATGTATGCAATTCTGTTTATCTCCTCATGGTCATAAGATGGCTGCAGTATGCCAAGAATCAGGACCTGCATTCCAGTTAGGAAACATGGAATAGCACAGGGTATTTCTCTTTTCAGGGAGGAGAACACTCCTTGTTTACATCTCTTTAACTAAAATGGGATTAATGCCCACTCTTGGATTAGAGCCTGAGCTCATGTTTCCTAAAATCAAAGGATCCCTTCTGATTCCTAAACAAATATGAGGTGAGGTTCTGCCTTTTAGCAAGGAAAACTGGCTTTTAGGAAGGCAGCTAACAGTGCCTGACACAAAAGGGCATTGTACTAGAAGTAGAGTGAACAAGGAAGTCAGGTCATTTTCTTCCATTTGCTAACTGAGACACATTGAAAAAAATCCTTATGCTTCTGCTTTCTTACCTGTGAATTAGAGATAATAATGGCCTATTTTTCTCATAGGAGTGCAGTGAGGAAATATACATATGCAGAAATGTTTTGAAGGTTATAAAATACTGTGAAAAGGCAAATTATTATATTTAGGGTATTTTTTTCATTTGAGGTAATATTAGAGAAGCATAAAACTGTCTCTTCCTAATAGAACTCATAATCAGGTAGGAAACCCAAACTGTTTATATATGAGATTTGAAATAATCTAAGGTTTAACTCAACTCCAGACAACAACAACAAAGTTATTACAAGTAGTATAAAGAGACAATAAAATGTAATGGTTAAGACTAAAGGATTTGTGGTTATGCATACCTGAGTTGAAGTCCCAATTCTAGCACATCTTAGGCAATTCACTTGAGTCATACTTTCTTCATCTGTAAAGTGGAAAAATATCCAGTTCCTTCTTCACAATGCTTTTGAGAGGTTAAACCACATGAAATGCATATAAAGCATGTAGCACAGTGTGCGGTATAGAGCTGAACTCAATAAATGTTAATCAAGGGCGCCTGGGTGGCTCAGTGGGTTAAGCCTCTGCCTTCTGCTTGGGTCATGATCTCAGGGTCCTGCTCAGCAGGGAGCCTGCTTCCTCCTCTCTCTCTCTCTGCCTGCCTCTCTGCCTACTTGTGATCTCCCTTTGTCAAATAAATAAATAAAATCTTTAAAAAAATATGAATCAACAAATAGTTAATGTGTGATATGATAGAAATTTCTCTTTCTCTAACTCTTCCTCTATCCCTTCTGGAACTAGGTGCCCCATGTCCCTGGGAAATGACTGCTTTCTAACATATTGAACAGGTTCTGAATGATCTCAGCCCTCACAAAAGTTCCCCAAAGCTCCAGATTAACCTTTTTCCCAAGATGGTTATTGACAATTTACCCTTAGTCTTTGCTTCCTGTCTTTTAACTGGTTTGGGGTTTGCAATGGGCCTGTGCTTCTAGCCCTGAGGTTGCAGATGAACTCATTCCTGAATCTTGACCTCTTGTTACATTGAATGGAAATGACCCAAAGCCGGATTTTCCCCTGGCTAGAGTTAGCAGGAAATAAGGAATGGCAAAATGTCAAGAGATCTATCAGAAAAAGGGAGACCCCTCAAACATGGTTCCTTCCATTTTGTGTCGATTCTGTCTTACCCCATAAATAGAGTGCAGAACTTTTGGAGAAAAAGAAGGTAGCCAAACTGCCTTGTAGGTTTTGGGCTTGATTGTTTACATTTAAAAGAAAAAAAAAAAAGGTTTAAACAGGAGAAGGATGTTATTTGGAGACTAGCCTAAAGTTGTTTCCCTTTGTCAAAAAATAGAAACAAGAGTCAAACTGCCATAGTAGCATACCGTAATTTAAATTAGAATTGCAGGGGGGCTGGGCCACAGCAACTGGGATTTGAAAAGGTGACCCATTAAAAGAAATGCTGTGTAGACCTCTTCTCTGCCATCTTTCTCAGTATCTCACAAATGGAGCCCACATACTTCTAACCTTGGAGCCACTCCCCTACCTCTACACACACACACACACACACACACCCCGCCAAAGCCATACTGGGCCAGAGAAGACAGGAGGACAGAAGCCACACCTGCCTGCTGGTGGGGTCTGCAGAAACCTTGCTCTGAGGGGCGGGGGATGGGCTGTAGCTCTCTGATCCAACGAATTTGCAGCCTCTGCTCCCTTGTCCTCTCAAGCCCTGCACACTCTTAAGCCTGGACCCTCATTTCACTGGCTTCCCTCTTGGAGCTCATATTCTTTTTTTTTTTTTTTAAGATTTTATTTATTTATTTGACAGAGAGAGATCACAAGCAGGCAAAGAGGCAGGCAGAGAGAGAGGAATGGAAGCAGGCTCCCCGCTGAGCAGAGAGCCCGATGTGGGGCTAGATCCCAGGACCCGGGGATCATGACCTGGGCCGAAGGCAGAGGCTTTAACCCACTGAGCCACCCAGGTGCCCCTCATATTCTCTTTTGAGACTTGATCTGTTTAATTAGTCTTTGCACCTGCTTTTTCTGATCAACCCCTCCAGTAAAGGCTGAAAACAGACCTCAGTTCCTCAGACCTGAGTTGGACCCCACTATGAGCGGACGGTCAGAACTCTTTGCAGAAATGCCAGACCCTGTGGCCCTCTACTGCCCTTCTACCAATCTGAGCCTTAATGATACCCTTGGACAAGACTGCTGATCTGCCAGCTACCGCCCTCCAGAGGCCGGTCCCAGAATCACATTAGCTTCTTTCTCTGTAGAGTGTGTTTTGTAAAGTCCCACCCACCTGAACCATGAGTGATGTTATTTTTCTGCATAAAGTTTCAGACACTATCTAGATCAGCGTTCCATGCTAGGTTCCCCATCTCTGCAGATATATGGCAGGTGGCCTCATGCACAGGTGCTGGGACAGATATATCTAGATCCTAGTCCTGACTCTGCCACCTACTAACTGTGTGTCCTTAGGCAAATACATTTCCTTCTCTGAGCACCCTGTTCCTCATTTGCAGATGGAGATAATGAAACCTTACCATTAGATCATTCGAATATCATATTCTGAACCATGCCTGGTACATAGGAAGTAACAGTACAAAGTACTTATAATATTATGGAAGATGATTTAAGAAGGTAAACCTTTAAAAATCCTTTGGCTTTTAAGAAGTTATGCTCGACTACAATTTACAACATAGTTTTAAACATTAACATAAACACAGATGCATTGTGAAGCAGAATACAACATTCACATAAATTTTTTAAGATAAAACAGGTAACTTCCAGAAACTTTCCTGCTTGCTGTATTTCAGGTTCCCCCTTTGATACCCTGGGGATAGAAGCTCTTTTCTTTGCTGTTTGAGGTTTTTCAAAGACTTGAGAAATAAACAATAAAGCTTAAGCCAGACAGGGAAGAACACAGGAAATATATGTGCAAGGAGCAGATCAGTGTGTTGGAGGAGGATAGGTAATAGATTTAGATTTGAAGCACTGTTCATAATAGACATTTACTTCTATTTCCTTCATCAGCTCTGTCCAGCCCTTCCTATCAAACAAGTGCTCCCATCATGGCTGTAGAGAAAAGATTGCTCTAGTTTTAAGCTAGAGGGAACAACTTTAGGAAGCTGTTAGCAGGGATAATTCTCCAACTCTTTGCACCTCAGTCTTTTCATTTGGAAAATGGGTTTATAATACTTGCCTCACAGACTTACAGTGGGATTAAATATATGTCTCTAAGTTATCTAGCACATTTCCCAGTTCTTCCCAGCATCCCTCCTCTGACTACCCTGGCCCTGGCCACCACAACCACTGACCTGGGATGCTGCAATTTCCTCCTAGCTGGTGTCAGTGTCTCTGTTCCCTCTGTACCTTCTGCACTAACTACAGAGAAGCCAGAATGATCTTTGAGGAACTGAGCTCTGTCTGGAAGGCTGGGTGGAAGGAACTGGTTTAAGTGGGCAAGTCAGTGATATTTGGGCTCCAACCTAGACAAGACACCATTTCTGTAGACTCCTTTTCCACCTCTGTACAGGTCTGGCCTTGGCAGGCATCCATGGCAGTGACCAACACCCCCACACCCCGCCCCCTTCTGCTCAGGGATCTGCAGAGGAGCCTAGCCTTGGCCATGCCTTCTTATTACTACCTGTGACTCAGAGACTCCCAAGGAATGAGATTTGCATACAG
Source organism: Lontra canadensis (assembly GCF_010015895.1). Classification (NCBI taxonomy): domain Eukaryota; kingdom Metazoa; phylum Chordata; class Mammalia; order Carnivora; family Mustelidae; genus Lontra; species Lontra canadensis. The sequence continues at coordinate 15,010,598 of NW_022631030.1, forward strand.
GCATTAGGCAAAGAATAGTGTCCCTAAGCAGGAAACCACACAGCCCATAATTGCTGTAGGTATCTAAAAGTGTCAGGCCTCTGCTACCCAGTGAGGCTGCAAACCAGCTTTTTCATCATAAAGGAATGAACTGCCAATGATTTTCATAGCTTGATTAACACTCTTCAAACTGATCTCCGTTGGGTACATAAGTGAAACCCAAGGAAGATGGATGTTTCCTATTACTTGATGTAATGACTGTGAGGCAGGCTAATGAAACCTTTACAGCCCGAGTTTACGGGAAAAAAAAAACAACAAACACAGATCAATACCTGAGTTACAGTTGAAATGCATTGATAAATGGGTGACAGGCCACCGGCCTGGCCCCAGCATGGGAAAGGTGAGCAGGAAAGAGGGGATAGGACATGTGGAGAGGGAAGTGGAGATCGAAAGCAGACAAAGAAGGACCAAACCCCAGTTTGGACTGATGGATACAAGAGTGCCCAGAAGGGAATGTGAAATCTGAGCATGTGGGTGTCAAGAGAAAGAAAAGAACCAGACGCCCAGGAGGAGAGTGGGTGAAAGGGGGAAAGCGTACAGCCCACTTCTGTCGCTGAAGGAGTGGGTCCAGGAGTGAGGGCCGGTGTACGTACAGCGGAGGCTGCTCCCCACTCTGGTTGGTGACTCATAATGAAAATGGGCAGCCCCACTACCCTCCTTTTCCCTTCTGCTCATTAAAACCTCACCCCCAATGTTTCCATTCCCTGTTCTCATTAAGTTTTTCTCGTGGTGATGCAGACATCCTTTGGTTTCCCGAGTCCTCGGATCACATCCCCGATGAGGAAGGACAGCGCCTGGGCTCAGCTTGGCCTCTGTGGCCTCTGTTCTTCTGCCATTCAGAAGCAGCCCTCGGGCAAGGTGACACTGGCTGCTGGCTGGGGCAAGCCAAGAAAGTCTCAGCTTCTGACAAATCGCCCATTCATCTTCTCCGACAGTGCTCCTGCGCACAACTTGTGGCTCAGGGTGGGAAAGCAAACTGGAAAAATCCAGAGCTTTAGCAGGGACTCCCTCACCTCTTCCAAGTCCTCAGGCTTTGATTAAGTTCATGGGGCTACAGAGGCCACCCCCTCCCTGACCCCCACCCCCACTCCCTGCTGGCTCCCCTCACCACACAGAGTGTGTCACTTACTTTTAATTTTGTTCAATGACTGTCTCACTCAACTTTGCTGTAGAAAAGGAAGTTTTGTATATTTTGCTTACTGTTGCATCCCCAGCAATTAGAATCTCAGTAGGTAGACCCTTGTTAATGAAGAAATGAATGAATGAATGAATGAATGAATGAATGAAAGTCATTGCGTTTAGTCTTGCAGTGAGCTTGTTGTGAAGCTTTCACCCTCCTTCTCAGTTTTTGTATCTGGAAAATGGGGATAAATCAATCCCTATGTGAGACGTGTTTGAACAACATGAAATGCTCTATTAATGAGACAGGTCCATACTATTGATATTGCCTGGGATACCCATCATCATAAACACTCTGAAAGCGATCACCAGCAAACAGACCACGGTGATACGGCGTGTTTCCCACTCCATGGCTGAAACTGTTACCTGCTCTAAACTCCTGGTTCATGAAGATCATCTCTATGTCTTTACCCAAAGAGAAGTGGTTTGTGGGGTGGGGGGGGTCCAGCACCCGCCCCCCTCAAATTGAGCCCAGACCATTGCAGTGTGTCTCTGGGATGTGTCATAGAAGATATGCACTTACCAAGGAGAAACTGGACAGAAGTTTCTATGTATAGAATCCACGAGTAGAGCTGTTGGAGCTCGTGCTTTAAATATAGGCTATGATATCGTCACTGGCTCTCCAGGAGCGAGCTGGAGGCAGGGTTCTCTGGGGAGCGCATATCCTCCAGTTCTGCTGATTCAGGAGACAAAGGTGAATCAGCAGTAGGAACTGAAAATTTTGATAATCATAGTTTGCTCTGGGTGATGAGGCGGTGCCAGGACCGAGGAAAACAACTGGGCATCTAACTAGGGCAGAAAGGAGGGCCGAGAGAACTAGCAGGGAAGACACGAGGCTCTACTTCCTGATTACTGTTCCTACTGGGTCATTTTATTTATATGAGGTCAATTTGTCCAATTCTAGTTACCCAGGCCACTGCCTGAGTGCTTACTCCTTCTGGCAAATATCTTGCCCCAATCACTGAGCATTGTAAAGAATGAATGGCTAAAAAGTTCAGAGTGACCCTACCCAGGTGTTTTCCCATTACTGTCTCTGAGTTCCTAGCTCCTCTTTCGTTCCCCTGTGATATTAGGGGTGGAATGCACACCATTGCCTCTGGCAGAGAAACCCAATCATCCCCACGAGCCCTTTGCCTTCCTCATGACACAGCTGTGGACTGGGAAGACAATGGAAAGACAGCATGGATTTAGAAACAGGCTGGAAATGGACTCCCAGTTCTGCCACCATTGGCTGCCTGACACAAAATATTACCAAACCTCTCTGAGTCCCGTTTTCTTCACCTTCATCATGGAATGAAAATTCTCTCATAGGCTCTCGAGAGAACCCAATGAGACCATGCAATGACGTGCTCACACATGATGCATGAGGGATACACAACTGGGATAAACTAGATGATGTCTTGAGAGCTGCCTCTCTGCACTAGAATCATTGAGTTTTTCACCCAAGGGGGGAAAAGAACAGTACTGCCTACACCATGCCCTACTGTGTGTCATCATAGCATGCCTCACAAGGGTCCTATGACTTGAGTAGAATGAATCCCTCAGCCCACAAATGAGATTACGGGAGTGTAGAGAGAATAAGCAACTTGACCAAAGTTGCCAATAAGATGGAGTTGGGAATCCTGACTTTGATTACAAAATCCATGGCTTTTCCCTATCCCTAGACCGCACCTCACAAGACTAAAGGTTAACCAGAGAAGAGTCCAAATTGTGCAACCAGTAGAGTTCACCCATGGTCCCTGGGTGCAAGACAAGTGGCTCAAGAATCACATGGCAGGTGACGGGGCCTCCATCCCACCACCTCCCTGTGTGATAATGAGAACCACCTGCCACCCAAACACAGCAAGAGAAAAAGAAAAAGCTCCACCGTGGGCTGCAAATAGTTGCAATTAACCATAGCAATTTGGCAAAGCACATCGGCAGAACGTGCAGGGACCCCGGGGCATAGCCTCAGCAGCCAGGACCTGGTCAGAGAAACCCAGGAAGCTGTGGTTCCTAAGGACCTCCAGCTTCAACCTGATTGAGACAAAAAAAAAAAAAGGACTAACGTTTGCTGAGCTTTTAATATGTGCCACACTTTGTGTAGCATACGTCCCTCTGCTGGGCTTTATTTGCTCCTTAAAATAAACCTGTGAGGGGCACCTGGGTGGCTCAGTCAGTGGAAGGTCTGCTGAAGCTCTGTTCATGATCTCAGGGGTCCTAAGATAGAGCCCTGAATCAGGCTCTCTGCTCAGTGGGGAGTCTGCTTCTTTCTCCGTGCTCTTCCTCTCTTTCAAATAAATAAGTAAAATCTTTTTTACAAAAAAGTGTGTTTTTATTTGACAGAGAGGGATATCACAAGTAGGCAGAGAGGCAGGCAGAGAGAGAGAGGAGGAAGCAGGTTCCCTGCTGAGCAGAGAGCCCCATGCAGGGCTCGATCCCAGGACCCTGGGATCATCACCTGAACCGAAGGCAGAGGCTTTAACCCACTGAGCCACCCAGGCGCCCCAATAAATAAAATCTTTAAAAAAATAATAATCCTGTGAGAAGGCTCTTACTCTCATTCTATGAATAAGGAAATGGAGGCTCAACAAGCCTACTCATCTGGAGAGTAGGGCTGAAGGCTAAGTAACAAAAAGTGCAGGAGAGGTGCCAAGAATTGAGGAAGGGCAGAGTCCAGGGGAGCAAAGGGAGGGAGAGTTGTTCCTGTACAAGCCACTTCTTCTCCCCATAAGGCATTTCCTGTCTTCCCGACCCCATTCCACCCAGACCTACTGCTCAGCCTTTGAAAGCAAAGCAGACCACTGCTGCTCTGAAGCCCAACCTGACATCATACCTCTCATACTGCTACGGATCTCGTAGATGCTCAGATAGGTGATGGCAGACAAATAGATACTGGACCAAAGGTCCAGAGAGGCACTGCCCCCCAGGAGTCTCTGCAGTGATAGAGATGTCCTCAGTCTGTACTGCGCAGTACATACGGAGACACAACAAGTGGCCGTGACTGCAGTGTCCCACAGCACACATCTGGAGAAGGGGGCGCTCAACTTGCTCCCTTGCTGTCACCAGGAAATTCATTGACCATGATAGACTTGAAGGGCAAAGGACCCAGCTGACTCGACACTTGGATGAATCCAGCCGTGTTCCTTGAAACATGACTAGCTTGTCTTGAAGTATCTTCTGGGAACTTTCCTGACTTTCATTAGCTTTTGGTCCAGGATAGCAATTTTTTAAAAGTATGCCGTATTTGGTTCTCCCAAATCCTCTCTAATGGTCTAGGAGGCCTATTCAACTCTTCAGAGGGCCATTTCGGATCCATTTTGTTTCTCAGCTCAGCATGCGAGCTCACCACAGACAGCTCAAAACCCGGGCATAGCAGGCTAGGGGGTGGATTTGGGGTAGAGACTAGCATGCAGAGTGTGCAGCCCACAGGCTGAAGGCATCTGCTCGGGAACACTTTAGTACCTTCTAGGGTTCAAACACCAGGGCACATCAATAGTATTTCAGGAACTGGTGCATCAGAACACACTGGTACTCATTTAGAATGATTCATCCCTCCTTCCAGAACATCTGAGACCTACCCTAAAGTTGAACAAGGATCCAGGGATGGCAAGGGGTGGGGCAGGTGGCAGGAGCTTTGGCACTCTATAGATGGAACCATTGACCCACTTTGAAAGGATCATAATCCAGCTTCTTGTTCTTCAGTATGGTTCAGGGAAGAAGCATGGTGGCCCCTGGGTGATGTGAGGTTCCTGGTTGTAAGTGGCAGAATCCCAGTTAGGCTGAGCTGCCATGGGAAGACACCAGCTTGAGGAACCTCCTGGCTTAGTTCCTACTCTTACCTGAGAGCCGGGACTTGGAGCAGCCTTTCCAAGAAATTCTTTGGGACTTTGAAGAAGGTATAATTGTGGTTTTCACCAAACCTTCTGGGCATCTGGATTCTAAGTGTTAGTGGCTTACTTGAATACTAAACATAGGGGGAGGAATTGCGAGAGGCTGTCCTTTAGGTGGGCCTAAAGGACATCAGACCAGCTGACTGTCATTTTCCCACAGGGACATCAGACCAGCTGACTGTCATTCTCCTCCAGGTGTCTCTGACCATGCTCCCCTTGCCCCCTACCTTGGTCCAGTTACATGGTTTGCCATGGGGAGATCTTTGTTTTTCTTTTTCTATTCCGGGCTTTCTTTCCTCCTGAGCTGCAAAGGCACTTTGTCCTTCCAGTCTGGATAGAAGAGGGTTCTCTTAATTAGGGCACTACCTCTGAAAAGGAGCACTTAGGCAATAATGACCCATGGCTTCTAAGCACATCTGAGTTGGCTGACTCCTGCATGAAGTTCTCAGGATTCTCCATGGAGTGGCTCAGAATGGAACAAATCATTTGGCCCAGAATAATGGGTTTCTGTGCTATAGAGGCAGCTTTGCATAACAACAACAACAACAAAAAGTATTTTTTACTATTGTCAGAAGCTTTCTAGACCCGCCTTTGCCCCTGCCTAATTATAGAAGTCTCTCAGGGCCTCAGTTTCCTAGCTGGTAGAATAAGGACATTGGATCAGATCCTGTGCTTATCAAACTGCATTCCTCAGAGACCATGATAGGGTTAGTGGTGGGTGGGATTCTGCCATTCCGACCTCTGCTTCTGCCAGATTTCCTGTGTTTTAACACTTTTATCAGTTTACATCGTTGCTTAAGATTTGGTTTGAGGAAAATATTTGGTGGCTAAAAATAATTTGAAATCCTTTGACTAGATGATCTCTAAGGTGCCCTTTTAGCTCTATAATTTTAAGGTAGCACCTGCTAATTGGATCAGATCATAAACCCAGGTCAGAGACTAACAGCTTGTGGTAAGAAGTCCCGAGGCTGTGTTTCAACTCATTTTTAGCAATTTGCTCACTTCTTTACATTTGACACTTGGGGTTAAATCTGTAGCTGTTGTTTGTGTATGAGCATTTTTGTTTTTAAGTGAATTGTCTGAGCTCTTGGAGATTGCAATGGGGGAGCCTGTCTCTTGTCTCATTTCCCCTCTGAGGTGGCCATAGGATGGTGGTCAGGTCTGTGAGGAAGGCTAAGATCCTGCCTTTGCCCATGTTTTCTGGAAACTTCAGATGCATCTGCCCCAGGAAGGATTGCCACACAGGGAGGCAGATTGCCTTCCACACATGGGTCCCAGGAGAAGTTGTACCTTAGTACCCTTATGACACTTAGGCCAAATATAATGACTTGTGAAGCACTTATTAGCCCCAGAAGATCAACTACAAGGGAAAATCAGTGGCTTTGCCATGAATACCCATCCTATGCTTGAAATATTCAATTCGCTTCTACTGTTTCTCTGCTGTTTGGGTTTATGCTCCAGGAATCACACCGGGAAACCTGCTCTTGAAGGGAACTAAAGAACTGCTTTAGTCCCCAAAGTGTTTTTTTTTTTTTAATCAACTTTATTGAGGTATAACTGACATAAAATAAAATGGATGCACCTTAAATGCATGGTTCTACATTTGCAAGAAATGTATCCCCATATGAATACCACCCCAACCAAGATATGGAGCATTTCCATTACCCATCGTCCACTCTTACCTGCAGCGCCACACTGGTATGTGGTATGCCACCACATCATAGTGAGTGAGCAGTGGGCTGATGGAAGTGCTGATGGAAGTGCTCTATGTCTCAATGGGGTTTGGATTTTATGGAATACATTTGTCAAAATCCATGCAACTGAACACTTTAAATGTGTCTAATTTACAGTTGAAGACACCGAAGCTTAGAGAGATTAAATAAATTTCTCAAGTGGTGGACCCTAGATCTGACCCAAGGACCATTGGATTTCAATCCTGTGCTTTTAACTACCATGTTATTCTGCTTCCTTTCATTACCATATTCACAGACTGAGGTAATGCAGGCTGGGAACTAATAATCCAATCCAACCTTTTCATTGTTTAAATAAGGAAACAGACACTGAGAGGTGAGGTGATTTATGCAGCAAATCATGATGAAGCCCAGACCAGAGACCACACGAAGTATGCTCTCAACCCAGTGATGGTGCTAAGGTGGTGATGTCAATACCTTCATATTGATAATGAGTTATCATATCACAGGACCTCTGCACACAAGAGGAGCTCTTAATGTCCTATTTTATTACAATGACTATTCCTATGAATGTGAAGTGCTTTATAGTCAGGCTTCTTGGACAGAACCAGAATGTACAAGTGAATCATGTGGGGATCTTGTTAAAGTACAGATTCTGACTCAGAAAGATTCGAGAATCCCAAAACATTTTTGATGAATTCAAAAACAAAATTAAGTAAACTTAATTTAGACACTCCCTTAATTTTCCTCTCTCCCTAGAGAGGAAACACACACACACACACATGCATGTGCACGTGTGCATGCACAACACACACACATCAGCTTTGGTCACAGATAACAGGGAGTTTCTGATATCAACCTTAACTTGATCAGCAACAGCCTTGACTGTGAGACAAATTCCTGGACATGGATTGATTGGTCACACTCACAAATCACAACTGAATGTTTTATTGGCTTACATTTTCCAGCTGGAATTAGATATCACAGGACTGGGTATTTTGATTGACTTTGCATCGGGATCAGTCAACATTGCATGGCCCAGGGATGGCTATGTTGTGCTAAGAGGTTTTCATCTTGTGCTGCCAGAACCGCTCTTGGCTGGTGATTGATTGATAGATCCCAATCCAAATCCAATTGCTCATCTTTTCTGCACAGAAGGATTTGGGATTTATTGATCTCTGTCCAAATTCATCTGGGGAGAACAATGCTGCTACAACAGAGAGAGTGCCACTTGGGGTCCTGCATTGTGCTGTTTTTGTTTCTCTTGCCAACTCAGACCAAGGCTTTATCTGCAGCACTCTTGGCAGCTGGCAGGCACAATTCCCTGCCTCAGACAAACCTGATTCACCATTCCACTGCATGTCCTTTGATGGCATATTCATTTAGGCATATTACAGTCATACAGATGCAGGCTGACCCAGTTAGCTCTACATGCGTTGTGAATCCAGTTAATTGTATATCAACTAATTGCATAATTCATTTATTAATGGACTGAATTAAAATCCAAGTGCTGCAGCTCCTCTCCAGAGCATCAGTGTTAGTGAGAAGCAAAGCCTTGTAAAAATTTCACTTTTTAGATCAATCCTCCTTCCCTCCTCAAAACATTCTTTCTTTTTCATTTGGGAAAAGGACTATTTCATGACATGAGTAAATATGAGATTAAAAAAATAACTGCATTACTAAAAATATTAATAATCCTTTATGTTAAGCTGCATCATACTAGCATATAAATATTGACAGATCACACTGGTGCCACCTAAAAGTATAGTTTTGAGAATTCATATTCCCAGGTTGGAAAGAAGTCTAGATTTTTCTTATGTACCTCCAGTTACCTCCTCCTGGAATGACCATCCAGTTCCAAATGGTTGGGATTACATGAGGTTTCTGTTCATGGCAGCTGATGCATTCTTACAGCCCATGGAACCCAGGACCCTGGCTTTGGGTACTGGTTTCTTCAGAAGGAGGTTGCACCTTGCCAGCTGCCAACCTTTAACATTGCTTCTTCCTAAGAGTTTGCCTTAAGCAACTACCCTATCCTCCCCAAAGTCCCCCTCACTGCTGGTTTGGGGAAGTGAGTCATCATATTCTTTGTGCCTTTTTGCCACAAATGTAGAAAGAGTCCTCCCACTCTATGTCTTAGGTTGGGAAATCCTAAGGGGGAGAGCTGAAATAAGAATTTAAGTACAAATACTCTATGTAGGAAATGAACTCAGGAAGCTCTGGGAGAGGAGTGGGAAATAAGACAGGAACAAGAAGGGATATGACCAGGCTCATGTTATTAAGCAGAGCATCACTGGGGCCAATGAGGCTCAATCCTTGTGAGCACTTCTGGGAGACCATGTAGTATATCCTCAGTTGTCTCACCTGAGAATGAAGAAGCTCTTGTATTTGTCCCCCTATTCTCATCCATTTTTTCTGGAGGCCTTCTCCTAGAGCATAAACTATCAGGCCATTCTAGACTGTTCTGAGAGAAAGCCTTCAGGTGGAGGATCACAGGTTACCATTGGATTCTGTGGTCTCCTATGGAAACATCTGGGCCAAGGGGGGATGAGCAGGGCACTGGCAGCCTAGAGGAATGCAAGGGTTATTACTAGGCAAAATTCCCTTTTTGTTTTTGGCTCCCTAGGACCTAAAGAAGTTCATACCAACCCAATTTAATCGCTTTCATCCTGTGTGCCCAGAGCAAAGTGACATCTGGCTTGAGAGAGAGAGATTTGCCCATCTATCCTTTATTTTATACTGTTTCTCAGCTCCCAAAGTCCTAATTTCCTGCCTCGGGATTAAGTCTCTCCCAGAGGGATTCTCAGTGTGTCATATAAACTCCTTTTGGGAAAAGCACATCCATACCCATAGGAGCATATTCTGTCTGTATATCCTGAGAAAATAGTTAAAAAGTGATTGGACAGTGAGTTTTTTTTTTTTTTTTTATATTTGGGTTGGGAAGTTCAATACATTATGATCTTATAATAATAATAACATCTTATCTTTGTATTATTTTTATAATTTCCAACATACTTTCTTTTTCTAAGTTGATTCTACCCAAAACTCCTAGGAGAGAGGCCTTATTAGGTATTAGCAAGAAGAAAACCAAATCCCTTACAGGGTAATTCAGGCCCCGAGGCAGTGTGAAATAGCTCTTAGGAGCTCAGGCTTCTAAATCAGTTGACCTGGATCCAAATCTCAGCTCCTTCGTGTATCAGCTGTGTGCCCAAAGATGCCTTCCCGATCTCCCTAAGACTGTTTTCTCAAATATGACATGAAATTTGTAATATTTCAATCCACTGGATTGTCTTGAGGCTTAAATGGGATAATGAAGCAATGAGTTTTCATTTCCATTAACTGACTCAGTCAAAATCGCCAAACACAGCCAAGGCTGAGCCCAGCTCTTCTGACTCCCAGTCTTGTATCTTTCCTACCATTCCATGTTCCTGGTGAAGTTCTTGAAACATGAGCCCAAATCAGGCTTCTTAGGGTTAGACTGTGCTGAACTTTCTCTCAATTCCTACAAAATGTGTAGTCAACCTTGGTGCATGACTTGGGAGGAGGGGGTTCTCCCAGCCCCATGAATGGAAATAGAATGATTGGGGTGTGGGGGACAACATAAATAGATCCATACAGCTGCAGCCTCCACGGTTTAAGATAATGAATGTCATGTACCCGGCACAAACCTATCTTAAGCAGAATAAATTTGCCTTTTTATGCTGAGAGGAGGCTGAAATGAAGCTTGCAGGGTCTTGGTGTCACCAACATCATCTTTATGTTCTTAAATGAATAACAGATAAAGGATTTGCCTTATTACAGGAGAAAGGGCCAAATGTGTTTGCTTTCAAGTATAGAATAAAATGAAATGCATATTCTCAATGTGGAACTTCATTTTGATTACCCGTCTGGAGAAGGAGAGCAGAAAAAAGCTGCCTGTATCCACCCAAACTCTCCTTCCTCACCCTCCCCACCTTTTTTTTATTTGTTATTGAAGCAAATGAGGCCAATTGTTGGAAATTTCTGTGGAGCCCTGAATGCCTAAATGGTGACTCTCACTGAGATTAATGCATTTAATTTACCTCTTTGGTATATTGGAGACTCTATTCAGCAGCCAGTTGGGAGTTCCTGGCCCTGTAAAGTTGTTCCACGATGAGACACACTCTGGATGTCTCCACATTGGCTTGCTTTGTAGGGTGTGGCTCAGACACAGAAGGAACAGGGTGGACCCTGTACTTCCAGGCCCCTGCCCCTCATACATAAGTGGTCCTTAGCTGAAAAAAAAAAAAAAAGGACAAATCAAAATAGAGAGCAAGTTAGGCACAAAAGACTTGTATTTATCATCTTTCCAAGCATTCCCTACTGTCTTCTAGTGTTCTCGTCAGTGAAGAAGTCACTTCCGTTCAAGACAAATTTCTCCATCTGTGAGACAAAGTCAGGGTGCTATATAGTTTTCTGTAAGGCTCAGTTTTCACTTTTTGGGGTGTCAAATATCAGCTTTGGCATTGCTCAGGACAGGTGTAGGTAGAATTTTTCTATTCTTTAAATTTATTCTTGAATATTTAGTGCTATCTACTTTATACCAGGCACTGTTATGAGGTACAGTCAATAGATGAGCTGCGTGATCCCTGTCTTCTTGGTGCTTCTGGTCTGAGAGAGAAGACAAATTATACACAAACAATTGTACAAAGATCTATGTAATTATAGTTTTGATATATGTCACAGGAAAGACACATAAAAGACTTAATCTAGACTGGGGTAGTTCAGGAAAATTCTTCCACAGAAGCATGGTTTTCATTGTGTTTTGCAGGATAAGTAAGAATCAGGAGGAAACGAACATTTAATGGCTGGGGAGAGAGCAAAACCCAGGCCTCCTGACTTTTAACCTACAAGTCATTTCCTGGAAGGTATCTGATTGTGTTGGGTCTGATTCTTTTTGCTGTCTCTCTAGAACCTAAGATGCCTTATGACAAATACCCATCAATTTCCAGAGGGCAAAAATTCTGCCTTTTTTGGTCTTTTGGTCCCCAGTCTTCAGTATGCTGCCTTGTTCGGAGAGCTTGGTAGAATAGAACTTTTCTATTTATTTTCAGCACTTCCTGGGTGCCAACACTCATTATATGGTTGTGAATTATTCTGCTTGCTCTCCCAAAAGAATAGCAGAACATTTAGCCACTCCTCACCCTTTTCCTCCAACCCCCAAGGATACCTTTGGCAGGAAATCACTCCAAAGGTTTTACCTTCAGAAGTTGGAAAGGGAAGCTTTGGTCCAAGGCTTCCCCAGCCAACTTTATGTAGGATTAAAGTACCTATATGGTTCTCTACTCATGGCTAGCTTTTCCCTTGATACTCAGAAAAACCCTGAGGAGGCCTCAGAAGGTAAAATTCAACAGGAACACAATATGCTACCACTGCAAGAGGTCAGCAAAATCTTCTAGGCCAAAGCAAAGTCTCAAATCCGATTTCCCACACACATTACGTGACATGGGAAGAATTCCTGCAATGGACAAGAGCAAACCCAGGCTTAGAAATTCAAATCATGGTTGATTCATGTAGAATCTAGAACTAATATCTAGAAAAGAATGTGAATGGGTGTTCCACAATCGACTTCAAGGACAATTAGAAATTTGTTACATGACATCAGGAGCTCATTTCTTCTGTTGGAGCCTTAGTCATTCCAGTTTGCAGTATGGGACAGACTGCCCTCATGATACTCTTTTCCTGATTGAGATAAAGACCGATGAAGTATTTAAAAAATGCCAGAGGTGAGGACTGCCTGAAACAGTGTTATCATCATTGATTTGCCTCTCCTGTCTGAGAATGTGGACTGAGAGTTGGGTCACACAGGTCCTCCCTCAGAGCTCTTGAACTGCCTCGCTGTGTGGACTGTGGAAAACCATGGCCGTCTCCCATGATTCCATGGGCTTTGTTGTCAAGCAGGGATTGTAATGGCTCTCCCTCCCTCCCTGCAACCCTGTCTCCAGACTGCAGAGACAATGAGCTCTAAAGAGGAGAAGCATGGTGCGGAGTGATGTGTGAGCCTCAGAAGGGCTTCATCATTCACTCTGAAATGTTGGCACAGAGTCAAGTTAGTTCTTATGTGACATGAAAAACCTCACTTCAGTGAGGAAAACAAACAGATAAAGAACACCAGCTAATGACTTTGGAAGGCCAGAGAGCAGCTGAAGTATTGTTTTTTTAAATGCAATAGATTTTAAACGGCATTTCCAATAATGAATAAGTCACCCAATTACTGCACTCTTCTCATTCTGAACACCTGTCCCAGTGATTTGCAATCCCCAGAGTGACTTTTATTTTTAACAATATTTATTATCATGAGTGTTATCACATTAGATGAAATCAGCTGGAGATAGACACTGAATTCATTGATGGCATCAAGGCGTCGTGGATTGGTGAGGGTTTCTTTTTTTTTTTTTTTCTCCTCTTTCATCTTCATTCAGATTCAGCAGCTGCTCTGAGCTGCCATTACTGACAGTCCCCAGTGGACAAGGAGATAATCTCATAACTACCCCACAGAGTAAGATTACCCTAGAGTTTTCCTATGACTGTCACCTCAAAGGGGCCCTAAGAATTTCACAAAGTGCTTTCTGGAAACAAATCTAAGAGCAGTTCTACTTAGTATCCAAAGGCCCTTGTTTTGGAGAATGGGACAAAGTAGTTCTTTATTTACCACATAGCTTTTCCCATTTGCTCCTGAGAAAATGCTAGAGAAACTTCAGGAGGTCAAAGGAGCAATGCCTCAAAAATGCTTCAGTGCATCTCTTTTTGCTCTTTAGATGTGGCCCAGAAATCAGTAAAGGACGTGTTTCCAACAGGTCTCTAGCACTGGCCCTGTCACCTGTCCATGTGCTGATCTAATTTAGAAAACTCACCTACCTTAACCAGCTAGAGAGCATTTTATAAAGGAATATTATTTTAGTAATTCATTCAACATTTATGCAAGCCTGTGCATATCTTACATGTGCTTTCTGATGTGTAAATTTTAAAACAAATCCTCTGCATTTAGGACAGTTTTGATCCTAGTTACTTGGGGAGATGACTGTGCAAACCTTGAGAGTTTAGGTAAGGTTGATAATAATCAGACTTCTAAGGGTGTGGTATGTGTTGAACTGTTCAGTCTTCACCATAACCTCCATTATACAGACAAGAATCCTAAGATACAGAAAAATAATTCATCTAAGGTCACACAGATGCTAAGTAGTAGGCTTAGGATCAAAACCCAAAAAGTTAGTGTCCAGAGTCCATGCACCTCACCAATATGTTTTACAGCTTCCAATAAAGATGAGCAACCATCATTTATGTGTGTGGGCTTAAACTGTAGACTAACTGATGTGACAAACATTTCACAAAAATTACATAATTTAATGTTGAGAACTATCCAGCCAGGTAATCAGGACTCTTGGTTGTAAGAAACGGACTCAAGTAAGAAGAGGAATTTAGGGGCGCCTGGGTGGCTCAGTGGGTTAAGCCGCTGCCTTCGGCTCGGGTCATGATCTCGGAGTCCTGGGATCGGGCCCCGCATCAGTCTCTCTGCTCAGCGGGGAGCCTGCTTCCTCCTCTCTCTCTGCCTGCCTCTCTGCCTGCTTGTGATCTCTCTGTCAAATAAATAAATAAAATCTTAAAAAAAAAAAAAAAGAAGAAGAGGAATTTAACACAAGTATCTCATAAAATCAAAGAAAACAGGGCAGATCCCAGGATCACAGTGTCTGGAGCCAGGGACATGAACATTGTCAGGACCCTCTCCCTCATTCTCTAATCCCATCCCCATTCTCCCTCCTTTCTTCTGGCTATTTCTATCTCTGCTCAACTCTCAATGTCAGCTTCACCCTTATCTACTACACACCAGCTTTTATCACATGGTGGAGGTAAAGAAATGTGGCAGCCCCTGACTTACACCTTTAACACCAGAGTGAAAGATTTCTCTTCCGCTATAAGAAATTTCTTAGTAAAGACATTGGTTTGTCTCCAACCAAGTTCCTAGTCTTAGCCTAAACACTATGTATGACTAGCAAAGAAAGGTCGTAAAATATGTCATTCACACCACACTTTAGATGGGGAGGTATGGGTGGGAGGGTGACATGGTTGCTGGGACAACGATTAGAAATGTAACAGTCATCCCAACATATGTTTATTGAGTCTAACTTTGCTGATACCCTTTTTGGCAGGTGAGAAATTAGGATTGAGAGAGGTTAACTAACCTGCTCAAAGCATGATCTATCGTTCATAAAAGATTTGAACAAAGTAGAATGTCTGATCAGGCTCTGTATGATGTGTGTTAGACTCTGAGCCACACTAGCATACCATTATGGGGTGATCTATTCACTAATTTAGAAGGAAGAGCTAGTGTTCACCTGCCTATTGAAGAGTGAACGAAATGTTGAGAGGCCGGAAGTTACTCCAGATAAAGCCAACAGGACACAGAAGCAAGAATTAGGCTAATATGAAGTCTAGTGAAGTGGAAGTTTTTGGCCTGGATCAATATAATGTGGGTGGATACTGAGTCCCTTCAACAGAGACCTATGGGAGCAATGGGTTCTTTGTGCTCACCTCATAAATGGTACCTCATGGTGGGCACCAGGGAGATTGTCTGAGCTTCTTTTGTCGAGCTCGAATCTGTGGCTGAATGGTCAGAGTTCCTATGTTCTTGAGGTTAAATCATCATCACCCCACTGGGGAATAAGGGGGATAGATATTCATTCACTTTTATCCATGCCTGGAGATCATAGACACAGGCTCCAATTTATACTGCATTTCAGCCCCTCCGTAGTTTGGAAATGAAAAAAAGTCAGGATGCCCAGGTGAACCATTCCCAGCAGAGTCTATGACTAAGTCATATATCTGCAATTCAGGTACAAGCCTGATTTATAATCAGAGCCTATTTTAGTCAGTATTCCTGTCCCTGCCTGAGTCACTTCCTCCCAGAAACTTTGTTTTTATCTTGAGGGACCCTATCTCTCTCTCCTTCACTAGACTTCTGAAAGTTTTCATTGAATGCAAATGCATTCTATTCATTTCATCCTGTCTTCTTTTTCTTTTTTAAAGATCTCATTTATTTATTTGACAGAGAAAGAGAGAGAGAGACTGAGAAAGAGACTACAAGCAGGGAAAGCAGCAGAGGGAGAGGGAGAAGCAGGCTTCCAGCTGAGCAAGGAGCCTGTTGCAGGGCTCCAACTCAGGACTCTGCGATCACTACCTGAGCCAAAGACAGACGCTTAACCGACTGAGCCACCTAGGCACCCCTGTCTTCTTTTTCTTAATCAGGATTTTAACCTTCACTTTCCTGTCCTCCTCTTCTGGTCAAATCTCCGTTCATGCTTCCTGGATTTTGTTCCTTCTGGCAGCGCCCCAGTTTGCCTGTCTTTTGTCAGGTACTGCTTTATAGCTCTTTCTGTTAAGAGGGCTTGAATCCTAGGACTTTGCCCAGTCTCTCCTGTGAATTTAAGTCCAATGGCAAAATCTCTGGGGCCTCTCAAAAGGAGGCTCCAAGAACTCATTATAGGTCACTTGGTTGCTTGTGCTCCAAGGAACAGGAACCATTCACTTACTGTAAGGTCCTGTCTTTGTATCCCTGCTTTGTCTTTAGTAGAGGATATCTCAACTTAACCATCACTCCAAGGGGCTTTCTAAATGACACCCTAGAATCTGTCGTGTCTTACAGTCTTTTTTTTTTTTTTTGGAATAAAGAGAGGGGTTGATCTTTAAGCATAAAAGAGAGAAATTAGGGGGAAAAAGTGGCACAAATCTTTAAGAATACTAATTTTGAAGCTTGTATCCTTACTTACCTCCAGAGCATAAACTGAATATATTCCTAAGCTCCCTGTGGTCCAGTCTCAGTGCTCTACTGTTTTCCAAGAAAAAGCTCCAGTATTCAAAAACTAACTGAAAGTCTCTAAAATCTTTACTCAGTCCCACAAAGGGGGAAATGTTTCTTTATGATCTCCTATGACTTCTTTCTGTTTTGTCTTTTACACTAGGTTTTTATGATATCTTCAGCCAGAACCTCTGATCTATTGTTTTTTTTTTTTTCTTGTCCCATTACTCAGGTAATGTGTAACTAAGTAAAGCAGAGAACTGACCCAGAATGAATTATTTTCTAAAATGTGTGTGTGTGTGTGTGTGTGTGTGTGTGTAAGAGAGAGAGAGAGTTCATCTACCAATACTTTCTTGATTGCTCTCCCTGTTATAGAGGTTTGCTTGGATCTTTTTAATGAACACAGCAATTAAACTTGCTGTAGGGTTTTGGCCCAGGAAGACATGTATAAGCGGTGTTCTGGTTCTGAGAAGCCATTCTTCCATGTTGGAAGCATATTTGCACATTGAGAGTCAACAGGCAGACAATTCTTAAGGGAATTTCCAACCTGGATGGGAAGATTTGGGATGCAAGTTGGTGGCAGCGGTGGACCTGCTTTCATCTGAGTTGCTTCAATTCAATTAGAAACTATTTTATTAAAATTCCCCTCCACAGGAGGATATTCCTCTAGTAGTTCATAACATTTGTTGAGAGTTTCTTCTCTGTACATTCCCAAGTTAGCCAGGGTAGAATAAGGATAACTGATGAATGTCCCTGACCTCAAAGACCTTAGACTTCAGGGAGGAATTTTCTTGCTGTCTCTTTCATTGTCTCTCCCTCCCCCTTTCCTTCCCTCTCTCTCTCTCCCTCTCCTCCTCCCCTCTTTGTATACCTTCCTCCCCCTATCTTGTCCCTGCCCCCTCTCCAACTTCCTCTTTTCCTCTCTTTCGCTCACTTAAGTACATGCACATACACATTTATATAATATAGAAACACTTAGAATCCTACATGTAAGTAGCTTCAAAAATAGAATTCAAATGAGCCTATACTTTTAAGATGTGCTGGGAAGTTTATTAAGACTTCTTGGACAAAGAAGTAACTAAAAAAAAAAAACCCTCAAAAATATATTTTATAGACATTTGTTTTCTCAACTTAAATGGTGTTGCTTTTATCATTAGAGGATGCAGAATTATCAGAATCAGATATGTTTCCTTTAAAAAATATAGCTCAGAAAAATTTCTTTGATTCATTCACTTCTCAGTTATTGTTTGGTCCCTGACTTTGTGCCAAGTACTGGGCTGGGAATCCCAGGTACGGAGATGACTGGGATGTGGCCCTAAAGAAACCTGATGCTATGGGAGCAGCACTTGCCATGTGCATAGTGAGGTGACCGTGGAGGCCATAGAGTGAATTACAACATCACAGAGTAAGGACAGAGCACATTGGGTAAAGGGGTGATTAAAGAGGGTTCTTGAAGAAAGTGATGCCTCAGATGCGTCTTCAAGGGCCTGAAGGAGTAGCTTGGTAAAGAGTGGATAAGAAGGTCATTGCAGAAGAAGCCACAGAGAATCAGGGGCCAGAGATGGGGCATGGCATGGATAGATAAGTGTGCGTTTGAGTTGGAAGTGGAGTCACGTGACCTCAAGTTGCTGGTGTTCCTACAGCATAAATTCCAAAGGAAGCTGTGCTCAGAGAAGAGAGTGGATAGATAGGTAGAGGCCAGATTATGAAGATTTTATGAGCCATGTGAAGGATATTGGATTTTCCTTGAAGGCAGAGTGGGTGACCTGGGGTGAGTGGAAATTTTAGTCTGAGAGTACACCAGATATTTATTTACATAGCTCACTCTGTGCCATGATTAGATTTGGGGACAGTTAATGGACAGAGGGATTAGCTGGGTGATTATTGCAGTAATCCAGATAAGAAACAATAGATGGATAAATTAAGGAAATAATGGTAGGAATGAAAGAAAAGGATTCCAGAAATCCCTAAGAGATAAAGGTAGTGGAGCTTGTTAAGCGTTTTTAATCATGAGCCATCTTGGCAAATGTCAACTCTGTTCCTCCACTTGATCAGTCCAAAGGATCTTGGAGTCATTCCTGACATTTCCCTCAAATTCTCTAGCATATCTTGTAGGCTTCCTCACACCTCCTGCCATGGCTATGGACCTGGCCACTAGCATATCTCATCAAGGGTATAGACATATCCTGGGGCTGGCTCAGTAGGTAGAATATGGGACTCTTGATCTTGATGTTATGAGCTCAAGCTCCACATTGGTTGTGAAGCCTACTTGAAATAAAATAAAATAAAATAAAATAATAAAACGAAATAAAAAGAGTATAGACATATCCCCCATTACTGGTCTTCCTACTTCCACCCTCGCCTTCCTTCAGTTTATTCACTGGTCAGCAGAGAGATCCCATTAAAACCAGTCTCGTCAAAGCCTCTGTTGCTTCTCATCTCAAAAAGGGTAGAAGTCAAAGGCTTTAGAACGCTCTACAAACCCTGCACAGCCCCCAGCACCCCTCCACATCTCTTTTCTACCTTCCTCATCTTATTTGCCTGTCATTCCCTCTCTTTAACCACATGTGGTCATCCCTGTTCCTCTTCTTTGTCAGATCTGCTCCCACATCAGGCTCTGAGCCCTTGCGATATTCTAGTCTCTGGATGTGCTCTGCCCCTGATGTATGTGTGGCTCATTCACTCACTCACTCACTTCCTTTATTCAGATGTCACTGCAGCAAACCCTTCCTGGGATGCCCCGTGTAAAACTGCAATGACCCCTGACACTTTCTCTTCTCCTCAATGCTTCTTTTGTCTCCGTTGTCCCTATCTAATGCCTAACATATTTTATTTCTCTTCCTTATTGTCTAGCTCTACACTAGCATTAACTTTTCTGTTCCCACCCTATCCTTAGTGCCTAGAACAGTGCCTGGTATATAGTGGGTATTCAGTGATCTTTTGTTGTTGAATAAATGAATAAACAAATGAGTTGGTTATACAGAGAAGTAAAAGAAGGGTTATGGCGAAAGAGAAGTTTTTGCTCCTGTGTGACAGTCTGCATGCAGGGTGGAACAACCAAGAACACAGGGACACTGAGGTCTGCAATGTCACACACTGGTTAGATATTGTCACGTTTTAAAAAAAAATGTAAATCACAGAATCTCTATAGATGATTCCAGAGAACAATTATTTAAAATTATTTTTTAGGGACGCCTAGGTGGCTCAGTTGGTTAAGCGGCTGCCTTCGGCTCAGGTCATGATCCCAGGGTCCTGGGATCGAGTCCCACATCGGGCTCCTTGCTTGGCAGGGAGCCTGCTTCTCCCTCTGCCTCTGTCTGCCTGTGCTCGCTCGCTCTCTCTCCCTCTGTCTCTGACAAATAAATAAATAAAATCTTTAAAAAAAAATAAAATAAAATAAAATTATTTTTTAAAGGATTTATTTATTTATTTATTTATTTGACAGAGAGAGAGAGAGATCACAAGTAGGCAGAGAGGCAGGCAGTGAGAGAAGGAGAAGCAGGCTCCACACTGAGCAGAGAGCCCGATGTGGGGCTCAATCCCAGGACCCTGAGATCATGACCCGAGCCAAAGGCAGAGTCTTAACGCTCTGAGCCACCCAGGCACTCCAACAATTGTTTTTAAAAGTAGGAGTTAACCAAATCTTATGAAAAATTAAGAAACAAAACACAACACCCCACACTGAGCCATGGTTGGGACTCAGTACATACTCAGTGAATGAGTGGGTGGATTTTAAGCAAGAGTCTCAAGAAAGGAAGCATGTAGATGGATGGGGAATACTGAGAGGCATGAGGGACAGCAGGGAGAAATGGAGAAAAAGTAGTGAATCATTTATTTATCTTTTTACAAACAAAACATCCACTCATTGGCACCATGTCCAACAGCCAAGCTTGTTTTCCCATACTGAATGAAACAAAGTTATCCAGTCTAGTTCAGCTCTGATGAAAATCCTCAGCGCCTTGTTCTCAAGATTGACAGGGTCCCTGATCATCACAAAGACAAACTTCTGGGTTTCATTTAGGATCCTGCTGGTTATCTGCGTGCAAACACCTAAAGAGGCACAAAGGCAACAAGTGTTCTGCATTTTTATTTCTGTTGCATTTGTTTCTAGTTTTATTGAGAAATAATTGACATACACATTGTATAAATTAAACACATAACAGCATGATTGTCTGATGTACATATATTTAAAATGGTTACTACAATAGGTTCAGCTAATATCCATCTTCTCATGTGCATGTAATAAGAATAAAAGAAGAAAAGAATAAAGGGAAAAAACTTAGATGAAAACACTTAGAATTTATTCTCTTACCACCTTTTCTATATATCCTCCAATAGTGTTAGCTATCATTAACATGTTGAACATGACATCCGCAGTCCTCATTTATCTTATAATTGGAGTTCATACTTTTTGAATACTTTCTTCCAATTCCTTCTCCCCCAACACTTCACTTCTGGTAACCATAAATCTGATCTCTTTTTCTATGAGTTTAAGGTTTTTGTTGTAGATTCCTTATATAAGTGAGATCATACAGTTTTTGTCTTCCCCCATTTGACTTATAACACTTAGCAAATGCCCCCAAGGTCCATCCATAAGTTAAAAGTGATGGGATTTCCTCACTTTTTTAAAGGCTGAATTATGTGTGTGTGTGTATGGGCTCCATTTTCAAATATAAGTTGACCTTGGGGGCCTGGGTGGTTCAGTGGGTTAAAGCCTCTGCCTTCGGCTCAGGTCATGATCTCAGGATCCTGGGATGGAGCCCCGTATGCTGAGCAGAGAGCATACTTCCTCCCACCCCTCCCTCTCTCTGCCTGCCTCTCTGCCTACTTGTGATCTGTCTGTCAAATGAATAAATAAAATCTTTAAAAAATATGTATAAATTGACCTTATATGCTTGGGTTTATTTTTGTGTTATCAGTTCTGTTTTATGGGTCTATTTGTCTGTCTTTATGACAGTAACATATTGTTTTGATGATGATAGCTTTATAGTATAGCTTGAAATCAGGACGTGTGATGCCTTCTGCTTTGTTCTTTCACAAGATTTTTCTGACAATTCAGGATCTTTTGTGGTTTCATATAAATTTGGGGAGTGTTTTGTCTACTTCTGTAAAAAATGCCACTGTAATTTTGATAAGAATTGCATCAAATCTATACATAGATTTTTGGTATTATTGACATTTTAACAATATTAATTCTACCAAGATATCTTTCCATTTACTTGTGTCTTCTTTGATTTCTTTTATCTATGTCTTATAGTTTTCAGAGTAGATATCTTTCACCTACTTAGTTAAGTTTATTCCTATTTGATTGTTTTTCATCCTATTGTAAATGGGATTGATTTCTATATTTCTTTTTCAGAAATTTTATTGCTGGTATATAGAAACAGTACTGTTTTTTACATTAATTTTGTATCCTACATTTTCATTGAATTTATTGATTAGATCTAACATTTTTGGTTGAGTCTTTAGGATTTTATATTATACTTATATATAAAATAATTTAGTAGACCAATAGAGACGATTTTACTTCTTTACTAACTCTGGTATCTTTTATTTCTTTTTCTTGCCTGATTGCTCTAGCCCGAACTTCCAGTATTGTGTTGAATGGGAGTGGTGAGGGGCACCCTTGCCTTTTTCCTGATCTCATAGGAAAAGTTTTCATCCTTTTGCCATTGAGTATGATGTTAGCTATGGGCTTGTCCTCATGGCCTTTATTATGTTGAGATATGTTCTTTCTATGCCTAATTATTAGGAATATTTATCATGAATGGATTTTGAATTTTGTCAGATGCTTTTTCTGCATCTTTTAAGATGATCATATGATTCTTTTCTTTCATCCTATTAATGTGATGTATCATCCTGATTGCTTTGTGTATGTTGAAACATCCTCACATCCCAAGAATAAATCCCACTTGATCATGGTGAATGATCCTTTTAATTTGCCATTGAATTTGGTTTGCTAGTATTTTATTGAGAATTTTTGCATCCATCTTTATCAGGGATCTTGGCTGGTAGTTTTCTTTGCTAGCAGTGTCCTCTTCTGGTCATGGAATCAGGATGATGTTGGCTTTGTAAAATGATCTTGGGAGTGTCCCTTTGCTTCATTTTTTTTTTTTTAAAGTTTGAGAATAATTGATGTTAATTCTTGTTTAAATATTTTGTAAAATTCTCCAGGGAAGCCTTCTGCTCCTGAGTTTTTTTTTTTTTTTTTTTTTTTTTTAAATTCAGAGAATTTTGATTAGTGATCAGTCTCCTTTCTACTAACTGGTCTATTCAGATTTCTTATTTTTTTTTTTTTTCTTTATTCAGGCTTGGTAAGTTGTATCTTTCTAAGATTTTTAAAAAATTCTTTGAGGTTGTCTAGTTTGGTAGCTCATACTAACCTCTATAAATTCATAGACACTTCTAATGATCCTTTGAATTTTTTTGTTATCAATTGCAGTGTCTCCTTTTTCATTTACATTTTTGATGATCTGGGTCCTTTCTCTTTTTCCCTTGATTACTCTAGTTAGTGTTGGTCAATTTTGTTTATATTTTCAAAGAACTGACTCCTCCTATGGTTAATGTTTCTATTATTTTTCTATTCTCTATTTTGCTTATTTCTGCTTTGATCTTTATTATTTATGTTCTGCTAACATTAGGCTTATTTTTTTTTCTTTTTGTAATTCTTTAAGGCATAGAATTAGGTTGTTTATTTGGGATATTTCTTGCTTCATAATGTAGACATTTATTGTTATGAACTGCTTTTACTGCATCCAGTAAGTTCTGGTATAGAATTTTTGGTTGACAGTTACTTTCTTTCAGCATTTTTCATATGTCATCCTAATCTCTTTTGGCCTGAAAAATTTTTGTTGATAATTCACTGATGGTCTTATGGGAGTTCCCTTGTATGTAACTTCTCTCTTTTCTTCTGCTGCTCTTAAAATTCTTTCCTTCTGTTTGAATTTTGATAACTTTAATATATCACTATAGCCCTATTCAGTTTCAACCTATTTGAAGTCTTTTTGGGCCTCAGGGATCTGGATATACATTTCGTTCCCTGGATTTGGGAAGATGTCAGCCACTGTTGCTTTAACTATATGTTCCATCCCTTTCTCTTCTCTTTCTGGGATTCCCATATTGGGAGTATTGTTTCTTCTCCTTATGTCCTCTAATTCCTATAAGTTTCATAACTTTTCTTCTTTCTCTCTGATAGGATAGTTTTTAATGTCCTATCCTCCAGGTCCCTCATTCTTTCTTTGGCATGGTTGAGTAGTCTACCATTAAAACTCTCTGTTGAGTTCTTTAGTTCAGTTACTGTATTTTTCAACTCTAGAATTTCTGTTTGGGTATTTTTGATAGTTGCCATTTCCTTGTGAAACTTCTTTTGTCCAGGGATTACTTTATGAATTTCATTTAGTTGTCTGTTTTTGTTTTTTTATAGTTCACTAAGCTTCCCTGAGAAGATTATTCTGAATTCTTTCTTTTAAATTTAATTTTATTTTTATCAGTGTTCCAAGATTCATTGCTTATGTACTACACCCCGTGCTCCATGCAATACGTGCCCTCCTTAATACCCACCACCAGGCTCACCTATCTTCCATTCCCCCTCCCTTCCAAAACCCTCAGTCTGTTTCTCAGAGTCCACAGTCTCCCATAGTTCATTTCCCCCTCCAGTTTCCCCCAATTCACTTTTCCTTTTCTTCTCCTAATTGTCCTCCATGTTATTCTGAATTCTTTGTCTGACAGTTCATAGATCTCCATTTATTTAGGGTCAGTTATTAGAGCTTTATTAGTTTCCTTTGGTGGTGCATATTTATCTGACTTTATATGATCCTTGATTCCTTACATTGGAATACATTTCATTAATCAGGCTTCTCTTTACAGATTTGCTTTGGCAGAGACTATTCTTCACCAGTTGGCTCAGTTTGGGTTTCTGGTTATATCTTCTGGTATTATCTTTGGGCAGGTGGGGCCTGCTGCCATGGTCTATTTTTGGTGAGATATTTGTTTGTGCTCTGAGGACAGGAATGGAGGTATGTGTCTCTGACGGAGAACACTTGAATTGGACTACTGGTTAGGGCTCTGTGGTTGCGTGAATTCTCTGGTCAGGCTTACTTAGTTTGGACTGGGTACTACAGTCAGTAGAGGAAGTGGCTATGAATTAGCTTCCCTGCTCTCACAGGGCAGCAGGCCATGGCCTAGGGCCTGAGCAGCTCATTGTATGTGGTCTTGAATTAGGCCAAAGTGTGTACTGGATTCCCTGGTCAAATGAAACCACTGATATTGCTCTGAAAATGAGGGAAGCCACAGGCTGTGCTCTCTGTTCAAGTGCCACTGTGCATAGGGCTGTTGAATAGGTTATTCAGTTTCTTATACGCTTTGAGTAGGTTCACTGGTAAAATGAGCTGAAGATTTACCAGGTGATGTGTAGGGCTATGAATTAGGTTCCCTGACTGGGGAACCTAAAGAAGCAACTCTGAAACTGGTAAAGTTATCTTTTGTCCTTAACTCAAGCTGACCCACACCCCAAGTTCCATGGCTGAGCACAACCACTAGCTTTGTTATAAAAACTGTTGACTCTGTCTGCCAGTTCCTCAAACAGGGATGCTAGCTGTCATTGGCCAGAAACTACTCTCAGCCTTGATTATGAATGAATTTCTCTGCTTGTGTGTACCACACAGAACCTCCATACTGGTTTCAACTTTGCCCTGGGGGCCACACAGATTCTAGGAGTTGTCACTAGCTCTCTGGTCAGATTGGGTTGCAAGGTACCCTGCAGTAGGTGGGGATGTGACTCATCACCATGCATGGGCATGTCCAGACCAGGATCTAGGGCCACAGAATTTCTCTTTGGAGAATCAGAATCAGGCAGATCTTCACCCTGTTGAGTTCCCTGGTCACTACGCCCTTGACTTGATTCTGCAAGATGAGCAAAGTGGCTCATTGGGATTACTACTTGGGCACTGCAGGTATGAACTCAGTCTGTAGGGACCCATATGCTGGTTGTTGCAAGCCCCTCCCCCCTTCTCTGTCGCAGTCAGATTCCCAGTGGTTGAGACCCACGTATTCCACTGCAATTTCTATGGTGTGAAATCAGAGTAGGGGCTCCTAAAAAGTGACCTACAATGCTGGGGGAGGCTTATTGTCTTCCTGGGTTCTCTTTTCCCATTGGAAGAACTGGAGGCTAAAAGAAGACCTCTCCATGTGGCACTCTGGTGGGCAAGGTAGCTGGTGTGCAGTTGCTTCCCTTATCCTTGTAATACAGTCTGTCTTGGTGTCTGTGGTGAAGGGGGTGCTTCAGTTTCACCCCATGTTCTATGTTGCTTTCTTACTGAAACATTATTAGCTGTTTTTGTGAGCAGAAGCAAAGTCAGAAACAACCATTTTGGTGATGTCACTCCATCTGCCAATTTAATAGTGAGTTTGTACTATACAACAGCTTTATTTACAGCCTGCGTGCACTGAAAGTACCCAAAACACATGGATACCCAGCCCAGCTCCCTCTTGCTAGGGTCTCCATGAGGCATTTGGAGCATTGGGTATTTTTTTTAAAGATTTTATTTATTTATTTGACAGAGAGATCTCAAGTAGGCAGAGAGGCAGGCAGAGAGAGGGGGAAGCAGGCTCCCTGCTAAGCAGAGAGCCCGATGTGGGACTTGATCCCAGGACCCTGGGATCATGATCTGAGCCGAAGGCAGAGGCTTTAACCCACTGAGCCACCCAGGTGCCCTGGAGAATTGGGTATTAATGTTTCCCACCCATAATAAGTGTACTTCAAGTCTCAGCTTCCTTACCTACACCCTGCTCCATGCAACAGTGTACAGTGCATAACACCATCTTTTTAATTCTATCCAATCCTTCCATAACCAAGGCTTCTGTGTGTGTGTGTGTGTGTGTGTGTGTGTGTTTATATAAATAGAAAGGATTTTGGGGGGGTAATATGTATATATACATGTTATGTCTGCACATATGATTGTGTGTGAGTAGATATACATTTTCATATATTAGATAATTGACACAAATAAAGAGGTACAATAAAATGATTAAGAGCATGTGTCTTAGAGTCTTCAGATCTGGGTAAAACCTTCTCTCTGCCATTTACTAACTTTTTATCTTGAGTGAATACATAATATCTCTAAACTTCTCTTGTCTGAGAAATGAGGACAATAATACATGTTTTTCAGAGTTTTTAAAAGAATTCCTTAGACTAAATAGGATAGAGTAGGTCTAAACATTAGTTGTTGTTGCTTAAAGTATAAGAAAATAACACTGGAACTTTAACACAGACTAAAGGACAAATAAAAGTTGGAGAAGAAAGAAATATGTTGAAGGGGAAGTGTAAATCAGTTGGCGTGTATTTCTCTCCCCTCTTTGTCTTGGCTGTTAAGACATTTAGGGTGGTGTAGTGAGCAGAACACCAGCACTCAGCTGCCACTCCTCTCTATGGACTGGTTGTGGGGCCAACTGTGACTATTGCCTGGTGCTACCAGTCACATATGTGGAGTTAGTTGAGATTCCAGAAGCGTCTTGTCCCAACAGGCTCACGTGTAATGGAGACATGTTTCAGTTAACTCAGCAGGGCATTTCCTACTTCCTATTAAAACCATGGACTCTTCAACCATCTTTTGATGATTCTTTACATAGGAGGCCAAGGGCTAAAGAAAGACAAGGTGAGAAGAGGCATGGAAATCAGTGTCTTCTGTCGGGTTCCAGAATCTCACCGACCAGGAAGCAGGAAACCAGCACATCCACCTGTTCCTAGTTCCTGAGGAGCCTATGATGGAAAGTAAACAAAGGATTTGGCTCTCAGGGACTCTTAAGCCATCCTCCCTAGAAACCAGCTTCATTCACAAATGTTTAATTACCATGCTCCCACCTTCCTAAAAATAGGAAAGAAAAATCGATAAACACTAAATGGTTACAATCCTTGGATCAAAGTGGTTTTAAATAAGGTTGTGCTCAGCTTTACCCTTTCTCTCACTCACTCAAATTGCAGGCAGAAGATGTGGACTAATTATTCAGAAAGGGGGTACTGAATCTTGGAACACTGAAAAAAAATAATTAATTTTAAAAAAAGGTAAGAGGGTACTGATGTGTCCTAAACGTGTCATATGAATGAGCTGTCCCATGGCAGTCACTATCTCATCCATATCAAGCAGAGGTTAACAGCTGGATTTGTGAAAAAAATGGGAACATTCCAAAATTTTGCCTCTAACACGTGCTCCTTTGTCTCTGGCAGTGGGATTGTTTACTAAGCTTAGCAGTTTGATATAAGGAGGGAATATGGATCAAATTAGCCCAATTATTTTGAACTACACAGGCCACCGGGCCTTTGTACCTGTTTCACCTGCCTTGGCTGCTCTTACTCCATATTTTCATGGCTAACTCCCTCAGCAACTTTATGTCTTTATACAAATGTCATTTTCTTAGTGAGGCTTTCTCTGACCCAAAATTTCAACATTCTCCACATTGTGAATCTCTTATCTCCCTTTCTGTTCTTGAACTTGGGCAGTGTTTCACTTAGCCTTCTCCTCATCTGTAAAATGGGGTGATAGTAATAGCATCTACTCACAGAGTTACTACAGATATGAAGTCTGTAATATGTAAGATATTTAAACAGACCTTGATACATGATATGTGTTTTAAAAGTGTTCACTATGACTGTTGTTATTAGCAAGAACACCCAACAATTATTAAGTACCTACTATGTGCTGGGAACTGTGTTAACTGTTCAGCTTTCACTGCATGGTCTTGTACATGAAAGTGTTTAGAAAATTACTTGGGACATACCTACCAAATGTATAATAAATAATAGTATTTTATTTTTTCTCTAATACACAAACCACACAATGAGGTACATATGACTATTACTCTGAGTAAGCTTGGTGAGGTTATTTAACTCTGCCAAAGCCAGCCTGCTGGTAAGGTGCAAATTCAGACAGCCACCTCCCTAAGCACCCCTCATAAGGCATTTGTTATGGGGCTACTGACCAGCCTCAGTCATATTTCCAGGGCATAGTGTTATTGTTAGCTTATGAACTGGTCTCTTCTTGCCTAGTTAGTTTTAACAACTATAATGGGAAACTCTGAAACTCCTTGGATCACCAAAGTTCAGATTCAATCCAAGACTATTTTTTCTTTTTTAAGGATGAGTTGCATGCAATTTATCATATGGGGCCTGTGGATTGAAATTGTTTAAATTGGCTCAGTACAGACGCTATAAATCTAGAGCGTAAAGCTTCTGAACCGACCTGGTTTGGGAACTGAGGTTGTGGCTTTTCCCTGAGGGCTTTCAATATATTTGCTGCCCTATAAAACCAAATTTCCTTCTGTTGCTTTCTGCGGCAATCGCAGCCCGGCAGAGCCACACTGGCTTGCCTCACAGCTGAAGCTGATGAAATGGGGAAGCAGCCCAGCACAGCCATGTCCCCAACACAGGGAACAAGAAGAAACAAACGGTGACATCTTCTTAAGATCTTAGAGTCAAGAAGAATGATTAGAATTAAAGACAGAAGTGGGAGATGATCAGCAGGTGAGCTGGACCATCATAGATTTGAGTGGCAGCCGCTCCACTGGGGGTATCCTCAAACAGCACTCACTAGAAGGGGTTGGTTTCTTTTTGGTTCAGGGCCTGAAAAATTGCCACTTGCCTCAGCAGGAGCAGGCCATCACTGCCAAGGGTCATTGTTACAATTGAGGAGACAGTGCTCTGGATCTATAGCCACCAGATCCAAAGCTTGTCCCAGGAGGGTATTAGGGAAAAAAGTCACAGAAAAGCATTTTGCATGGGGGCCGGCCACCTATTAAGCTCTGCACTGTGCCTACATCAAACTTAGAGGGAAGCTGTTCAAATGGGGTGATGGGAGAAGTCACCACAGGTAGGACCAGGGAAAGGGAGATAGAAAGGAGAGAGTCCATTAATGTATCACTGGAAGGTAAAGAAAACGTGTGACCTGATGGGGCTCTATTAATAGAAGGAAAGAGAAGAAGAGCACAGTGAAACAAAACAGCAGGTGTGGGGATGAGAGACAGGCAGGGATGAAGAGAGGATGATCAGAGACAAAGGGGGATCCGGGAGGGAAGGTGAAGGGAGAGGTGGCCTCACTGAGCTGATGGAGATGGGTGATATTGCAAGGAACACTTCTCTTCCTTGGGGGCTGGTGTTGGCCCACACAGCACACATAGCTCTTTCATTGTCACCCCTGTGTCTCGGGACCATTAACAGCATTCCAACCAGGGCACTCCAGCAAAAGGTATGCAGATGGCAGAACCATCATTAGGAGTCCTACCCCCACGTAAGTCCCCCAGCCTATTCTCCTTCCTTCTCTTTATTTTTACTTAAAATGTTAAAATTTGGTGTCACCCTTATGGGATTAACAACAAATTGATCTCTGGAGGGGAGCTAGTTGAATAGCAAATATTACAAAAGAAAGCTCATAGACTTGGTTGCCCTCTTATGAGTACATGGCAACCTTGTTTAAATGTTCCACCAGAAGACACATGGAGAATGAAGCTTCTAGGGCAGGAAAGAGCCCCTTTTATCTGGGGACAGAGACACAACCTGAAATTAGGGGTGCAGGTAGAGAGCATCATCATGGTGGGTAGCTGGACAAATGAGGTCTAGGAAGAGTATGTGGGCGTTTTGGGTGAAGAAAGAAGTAGGTATGGTTTAATAAAGAAGCTCAACAATACCAAAAAATATGACTGGGCTTTAAGAAAGATACATGGTGACCCTAAGTCAAGCCATGAAGCAGAACCATATTTGGTCTACTTATTCTTTTGCTGTTTCCCAGCATGGATCAGGAACCCACCTTTCTCATTGGCCACTTCTCTCCCATCTCTTCTTCCCTCTCTTCTTGGAATAGAGTCCCAGAACTCTCAAATAGCTTTTCTTAAAATTTATTTTTTATTTATTTCTAATGAAGAAACAACAGTTATTCTGATAAATATCTTGGAACACAATGATAAACTATTAGAGAAAAGTAGAACAGCCTCATACAGATTTTTCTCAGTCCCTCTTGCCTCAAAAATATTCCTCCAAAGTAGTGTATTGTAAAAGTAAAAACTAAACACTGTTTTATGCAATAGACACCTGAGTATCTGTGACACTGTTGTATCATAAGTATCTCTTAATTTCTCTTTGTTCTTCTTTCCATTTCTTCTTCTCACATTGGAACAAGAAAGGAAGAGAAGAAGGGGAAGCAATTAGAAGAAGAGGTAAAGAGGACGGTGGATATGGGGGTAAAGAGGAAGAATAGGAAGAGGGAAGGAGAAGGGGAGTGAAGGTATGAAAGGGGCATTGGGATGTGATCAGGGTTTGGCAAATACCTTTCATAAATTAAAATGTTGAAAATCAGACACCTTGCCAATATTTAATTTTTTTTTTCTTTTAAGTAGAGAGGAGAAATGCTGTGAAGGTGGTTGGATGAAGCTAAAGGCAAATTAGGTTTTACTCATTAGATGAAGACCATTTTCTGGTTTTGGGCAAATACCACCCTGGCTTGAGACAGGAGAGGGTGGTGGAGTGGGAGCTTTAAGTATTTTCTAAGCAGAGTAGAAAGAGAATCCCAGAATTAGAAAACAGGGAATAATCAGATTCTGTTTAATGCCTTTCCTTGCATCCAGAGGGATTACACCTAAGCCACTTAAGCTCAAGTCTCAAGGGCTGCAGTTGGTCCCATTTCTATTAAAATCTCCCTAATGGGTGGGAGAACATAGTACTTTTTTTTTTTTTTTTCAGAGGAAAGAGAAAAAAGCTGATGGTGGTACTAGTGTAACTCTAAATGATACTAGTTCTTCTAATCACTCAATGATGCAGTATGTTTGCCATCTAATTTCATCCAAAACACCCTAAACTGAAAATAAAGTGCTGTTTAATAGGCATGCAAAGATGTCATTTCATTTTGCTGAATGTTCTGGTAGCAACTACTAATTATTTCAATGTATTTTTTTTCCTGTAATTATTTGAAACAGACTATTCAAAGCTCCCCATTAACTTCAAAAATATTTCGGTGTCCTACAGAAATTCAATAGTATAAATTTAAATAGCTTTTTCCCTCCTTTCTTCAATTTGCTGGGAATACAGCTGCATGAGATTTAGGGAAGAAACACATCGTGTGCAAAAACAAACAACCACAGAAGAATAAGAAAGGAAGAAATCCCATCCTTAACCCGTCTCCTTACACTTCCAGGTCTTTTCTTGCCACATTCAATTTCCTCCAGGTTCTCATGGGCAAGTTGCAGAACTAATCTCCCGAAATGCTGTTTATATTTTCTGCTGGGCAGTAAGAGGTTGGATGGCCAATGAACAAGGTGCAGATGCAAGGTAGATACACAGAATAGAATGAACTAAGGAAGGCATCAAGGAGGAATTGTGTACCTCCTGTGGCCATCAGCAAATGAACCTCCTTAAAGAACTAAACCCTAATTTTTATTGATGTCAGTTGTTTGGAAAGATGAAGGACCTAGCCTTTCTGTGAACACCTGCAACAAAGCCACCCAAGGGACTGTGCTGCTGGACTTAGATGTCCTCAACAGGCATTCTAGTGTCCTTCTGAAAAAGAGGGCAGTACTATATCTCTTCCTCTTCCAATGAAGCTCTCTGCCCTTTTGGCCACAGCACAGCCACATGTTTGGCAACAGCACAGGAAAAAGAGGGAGCTGGGTTTTGGTCTGTTGCTCTGAAAGAGGTCACACAGTTATCACATCTGAGGAACAGAAGCTGAGAGAACCTTGTTTACAGTCTAGCTACATGAGGGGGGTGAAAAGGAAAAATGTAAAGTTTATGAATTCTATCGAATTTAAGTTATCAGTTTAAAATAGGGTGTTATAAGTTTACGATATTTTACGTAAGCCTTGGGGTAACCCAAGGGAAAATCTTGTGGTATTATACAAAATGATACAATAACGCAAAGAATACTGATGTCAAAAGACATCAAAATGCATCTTTTTAAAAGAAGCAATAGAATAAGGGACAAGTAATAATTGATTTATAAAACAACCAGGAAAAAATAATTAAAAAATGGCACCACTAAGTCTTGACCTATGACTAATTCCTTTAAACATAAGCAAATTAAATTCTTCAATCATAAGGAATGTAGTGGCTGAAGGAATAATAATAACAATAAAATAAAATCCAATATTATTCTGCATACAAGGTACTCATTTTATCTTTAAATTATCTTTAAAGATATACATAGACTAAGAATGAATGGGTGGAAAAAGACATTTCAAGCAAATGATAACCCCTGCCCCCAACAAGGAAGTATTGCAAAAGTTATACTTATATCAGACAAAAAGGCTTTAAATGGTCAGGGGCACCTGGGTAGCTCAGTCAGTCAAGTGCCCATCTCTTGATTTTGGCTCAGGTTATTTATGTTCTCAGGGTTGTGAGATTGAGCCCTGTGTTGAGCTTTGCACTCAGTGGGGAGTCTGCATGTCCCTCTACCTCTGCTCCTCCCCCTGCTCTTTCTCTCGCAAGTAAGTATATAAAATTTTTTAAAAAATATTTGGAATGGTCAAAAGAGACGAAGAAGATCATTATATGAAGATAAAGTGGTCAATATATCAAGAAGATATAACAATTATAAATATTTATACATACAACGTGGGAGCATGCAAATATATAACACAAAAGTTAATAGGGCTAAAAGAAGAAGTAAACACTAATATAATAATAATTGGGAACATTAATACCCCACTCTCAGCAATGGATAGATCATCCAGACAGAAAATAAATAAGGAAGCAGCGGATTTGAACAACACTGTAGACAAAATGGACCTAACAGACACTTATTCTATCCAACAAGAGTAGATGCACATTCTTCACAAATATACATGGAGTAAAATCTAGATAAACTGAATGTTATGCCACAAAAAAAGTCTTGGCAAATTGAAGGTTGAAGTCCTATTAAGTATCTTCTCTCAAGTATCTTCTTTGACCACAAGGCCATGAAACAAGAAATCAAAAAGAGAGGACAGTGGAAAATTCACCAACACATGGAAATTGAACAACAATCTCCTGAACAACCAAGGGATCAATGAAAAACTAAGGGGAAAATTTTTTAAAAAATGAGACAAAAGAAAATGGAAAGACAATATACCAGAATTTATTGGGATGCATAAAAGCAGTTTAAAAAAGGATGTTCACAGAAATAAATATCTACTTTAAGAAACAAGAAAGATCCCATATAAACAACCTAACTTTATGTCTTAAAAGAACTAGGAAAAAGGAACAAACTGAGCCCAAATTTAGCAGAAGAAAGGAAGTAATGATTAGAGTTGAAATAAATGAAATAGAAAAGCAATAGAACAGATAACAAAACTAGGAGTTGGTTCTTTGAAAAGCTAAACAAAACTGACAAACCCTTAACTAGGCTGTCTAAAAAAAGAAAAAGAAATGATGAGAGAGAGGGAAAGAGAGAGAGAAAGAAAAGGACCTAAATCAGCAAAATTATAAATGAAAAAGGAGCCATTACAACTGGTACTACAGAAATTCAAAGGATTGTAGGAGGTTGCTATAAACAACTCTACACCAACAAATTGAACAACCTGGAAGAAATGGAAAATTTCTTTAAACATACAACTTATCAAGACTGAATTACGAAGAAATAGAAAATAAAAATGGAAAAATAACTAGTAAAGAATTAAATCAGTAATCATAATTACCCAACAAAGAAATGCCCAGAACAGGTTGGATTCCCTGGTAAATTTTCCTGAACATTGAAAGAAGAATTAACTCCACACCTTCTCGATCTTTTCCAAAACAAAACAAAACAAAACAAAACAAAACTGAAGCAGAGAAACACTCCCAAACTCATTTTACAAGGCCAGCCTGTTCTGACATTGAAAGCAGAAAATGACACTGCTAGAAAGGAAAACTACAGGTTAAAATCAATGGAATATTATTAAGCTATAAAAAATTAGGAAATCTTACCATTTGTAACAACATGGATAATCTTGAAGGTGTTGTGCTAAGTAAAATAAGTCAGATAGAGAAAGACAAGTGCTGTTTGATCTCATTTATATGGGGAATCTAAAAACAACAACAACAACAGCAACAGAAACACAAACATTCAGAAAAAGAGATCAGGAGCACCTGAGGGACTCAGTTGATTTAGTGTCTGCTTTTAGCTCAGGTTGTGGTCCCGGGGTCCTGGAACCGATCCCGATGTTGGGCTCCCTGCTCAGGAGGGGTCCGCTGCTCCCTCTCCCTTTGCCCTTCCTCCCTGCTCATGTGCTCTCTCTCTCAGATAAATAAATAAATTCTTTAAAAAAAAAAAAAAGAGGAAAAGAGATCAGACTTGTCTGATTACCAGAGATAGAATTGGGACCAGGGATTGGAGGAAGGGGGTCAAGAGGCACAAACTTAGAGTTCTAATATAAATAAGTACCAGGAATGTCAAATACAGTGTGATGACAATGGCTACCACTGCTATAGGATATATAGGAAAACTGTTAGAAGAGTAAATCCTGAGAGTTCTCAGCACAAGGAGAATTTTTTCCCTTTTTTACTTTTATTCTTTCATTTCTTTTTATTGTATGCAGATGAGAAGCTGGATGGTAGCTGAACTTATTGGAAATCATTTCACAATATGTGGAAATCAAACTATCATGCAGTATGCATTAAACTTAGACAGGGATGTGCATCAGATATTTCTCAGTAAAACTAGAAAGAAACAAACCAAACAGAAAAACAGGGCATATTTCTATAATCATGCTATCAAATCCATGGCTGCATCTCTGAGATCAAGAAATGGGTGGAGAAGTTACAAAACACATAAACTTTTTTTTTTTAACTTTGATAGAGGAGTCTCTACTTTCATGTATACATATTCTATCTCCCATTTAATCTTCTTGAGAATACCTAAAGGGGGAATAAAATGCACAGCATAAGGAGTATAGTCAATGATATTGCAATAGCAATGTATGGGGACAGATGGTAGCTACACTTGGGGTGAGCATAGCATAATCACTATGTTGTGTACCTGAAACTAGCATAACATTGTGTGCCAACTAAACGCAAATTAAAAAAAAAAAATAATACTTAAAAGGAAATCTCAATTAGATAGAAATTAATCAAATAACATTTACTTGAGACAATAAGGTGCTATTTAAGGAATGATTAATTACTTCCAAAAAGAGGTAAGTTCTACCTGGGCAGGACAGAAAGCCCAAGAGTCAACTGTTGGGCAACCGTTTTACCTGCAATGCTTAGAACAAGGTCCTCTAGGAAATCTCCCCACCAGGAAACAAAATTAGAGAACAGGACCAAACTTTTCTCTCTGCAAGGTATGCCAAGAAACTTCCCCGAAGATCTTACTGTGGGTTCTGCAGGAGTTTCAAGTTAGATTAACTCTGTCTCTGGGAGAACTTCCAACTTAAAATTCAACCATCTTTTGCTCATCTCTCTCATTTTTACTGACCGAAACTGTCGGTATGTAAAACGTGACTATTACATATAACTTAATGGTGTTCAAAATCCTCACATGTCTATTCATCCTCCGATTCTTCCAGTGCACTCATGTGCTCACTGGGTGGATGAGGAAATGGGCTCTGGAGATGGAATGTATGTTCCAAAGCTCATCTGAGCTCCTAAGTTTTTGGATGGAATGTATGTTCCTAAGCTCATCTGAGCTCCTAACTCTTTGTTCTGACTGCCTAATATCTCCTTCATTTTCTTAATTAACACCTCAATCTAGATGCCCCATCACAATGCTCATGTTCATTGCTATTTCTCTACAACTATTAACATCCTTAAATGATCCCCCTTTAATTTCCCATAACCATCAGTGAAATTTAAACCATAGAAGTCAGCCTTGATTTCTCTCTCTCCTGGATGTTATATGGTCACCCAACTAGGTAGTTCATAACGTCTTCTCTTCTCCATCTTACTAAATATATCACCTTCTACTTGCATTCTTTTTTTTTTAAGATTTTATTTATTTATTTGACAGAGAGAGAGTGATCATAAGTAGGCAGAGAGACAGGCAGAAAGAGAGGGGGAAGCAGGCTCCCTGCTGAGCAGAAAGCCTGATGCAGGGCTCGATCTCGGGACCCTGAGATCATGACCTGAGCTGAAGGCAGAGGCTTAACCCACTGAGCCACCCAGGTGCCCCTTCTACTTGCATTCTTGTCTGTTACCAGATTTGTCCCCACAAATCCATCTTTTATACATAGCAATTTTTATAAATACAGAATTTGGACAGTTCAATTCCCACTTGAAAGCCCTCAGTGATGACTCATATCCTTCAACATTAGTTGGGAATCTGGAGCCCAGCTCATTCCTTTGCCCCCAGGCAGTCCGCAAAGGATCTTAGGATCCTTAGGTATCCAAGTCATATAGTTTGAAAATTGATGGCTTACAGAATAAAATGATCTTGCCATACAGTGAAAACCCTCCATGACCTGGTCTTAGTTTATCTTTTTAGTCTGATTCCTTGTCACTTAATATCTTCTAGCTTATATTCTACAGGAAAAATCCTGAGAAAATAATAAATATTATTTTTCTGCATTTGTCTTAAAGATGAGACAACCAAGTTATGGCATGATTAAACAACATGCTCAAAGAAACACAGTGATCATGTGAAGTAGTGTGAGCCCGGAGTCCACACTCTTATCACAACTTTACCATTTTTGCCACAGATCAGACACCACCTGGGTGGATATTCCTGAATAGAGTCTAAATTGCTATTTGTTTAGAAAGAGAGAGGATGCAGAATATTTCATTCTTGTCTTCAGGGAATACAAGTAGAAACACTTAAGTACCCTCAAATGCACTCAATAAAAAATGCAATTAATATAGCTCTGAGAAGGACAGATTCCCAATCTATAAAATATTTACCTTATAAGGTTGTGAGGATTAAATACGATAATACATATGGAAGTCCTCTGTAATCTTGAAAGCAGAGAGCAGAAGAACAAATGCTCACGGGAGCCAGGCAGGTAGCATAAATGAGTTGAGTTATCCAGGTGGAGACAAGGTTTAGGAAGGAGGCTTGCCAAATTTAAAGAGGCAATGGCTACTCAGCTCTAACAGACTTACTAAGGATTCAGAATGTATGTCAGTATTACCAATATTTCTGATTTTTTGAATGAAATCTTCTGAATTTGTAGGTTAAAAAAAATAAGTATTTTTAAATCATTGCTGATCAAACAAAGTACTAGGAATCTGAGAGAGGATTTGGCCCTGAAGCTACCAGTTTGCACCTCTGCCTTGTAATGGGCTTCAGGGGTGCTGATTTTGTTGTTTGAGCTGTGGAACCTCACAAATGCAAACCACCCCTGGGCAGAGGAATTTGAAGTCCAGAGAGCCATCCTCCCTAGGTGTTGTGATTTTAGCAGGATCCAGAAGAAGACTCTAATGATTGAAGACAGGAAGCAAACATGATAGGTGGGAATCATCAAGCAGGCAGAAAATTAGAAGTGTCTGAATCAATCTGCTCTTTACAGTCAAAGGACTCAATCAAGGTGGAAAACAATAAAGAGAAAACTAAAATCAATGAGTTCCAAATGGTTTGTTTTTTGAACCCTGGTTCCGAAAGGGAGTCACATAAAATACTGCTAATATCTTCCCTAGGCACTTCAGTTTGCTCACTTCCACCCAAAAAGCAGAGGAAAACAGAACGAAACATTATCCCTTTGCACTGAGTTTTGTGCAGGATTCATAAATTGGAACCTGTCACTATTCTGCTTAGAACCTTTTATGACTTCTTCTACTATAGTCAAGGAAATAAAAACCAAACTCAAAAATTTCAGCAGATAACCAGAAACTATAAAAAAATTCAAAAGGATAAAGTAGAAATTGAAACATAAAAAAACACAATAAACTGCTTTCCCCCAAGTCTCTTTACCCAGTCATCGTCATCCCGATTGATGGCAATTCTATCTTTCTAATTGTTCAGGCCGAATAACCTGGAATCAAGGCTGACTCCCTGACCTCTCTCACATCCTACATCTAATCCTTTGGGAAATCTTGTTGGCCTAACCTACAGAATATATCCACAGTCCAAGGACTTCTATCATCTCTATTGCTGATACCCTCACTCAGGTCAACATCATCTCTTACCTGGATTATTGTAATGGTCTCCCGTAGTTCTGTTTTATTCTTGTTTTCTATAACAGTAATTATAGGCTACATTATGGTGCTCAAATAAATATCATCAGTCTCTCAGTGACTTAACCAACAAAGTTACTTCTTGCTCTCTTTCACCTTAAATGTAGGTTAGTTAATGGAGCGACTCTCTTCATTGCAGTTTCTTACCAACCCAGACTGACAAGTCATGTGTCAGTCATGTGATGGAGAAAGAATTGCCCAGAGGCCCTTAAAACTTCCACTGGGAAGTGAAACATAGGACTTCTTGTCACATCTCATTGGCCAAGCCATGGTCATGCTTAACTTCAAGGGTGCAGGAAAGTGCATTCCAACATTTTCCCAGGGAATCAGAAATAATTTGTGGACAGCGCTAATGACTATGGCACCCTCCTAGGATCTGTTCTCAACCTAATAGACCGAGTGAATTTTTTAAAACACAAGCCAGATGGTATCACTCTTCTGCTCCCCATTTTCCTCTGAGTCAAAGTCAGAGTTCTTGTGATTACTACAAGGTGCTACATGATCTGATGCCCCATTAATCCTCTGGTCCCATGTGTCCTACTTCTCATTTCTGTACTCACTCTATTCCAAGTGCTACTGATTTTTCCTCAAACAAGCCAGGCACACTTTCATCTTTGGGCTCTTGTATTGGCTTTTTCCTCTGCCTAGAGCTCTCTTCCCTCGATATATGCATGGATATCACCTTAATTTAATTTTATTTTTTTTAAAATCTCACCCCCTTCAAGTTTTTGTTCAAATGCCATCTTATTAAGATTGCATCCAAGGGCGCCTGGGTTGCTCAACTGGTTGAATGTCTGACTCTTGATTTCAGCTCAGGTCATGACCTCATGCATGAACATGTGATCAAGCC
The DNA here is from genome assembly GCF_010015895.1 of Lontra canadensis. NCBI lineage: Eukaryota > Metazoa > Chordata > Mammalia > Carnivora > Mustelidae > Lontra > Lontra canadensis. Next base: position 15,050,136 of record NW_022631030.1, read on the forward strand.
CCATGTTGGGCTCCATGCTCAATAGAGACTCCTTTTGAGATTCTCTCTCTTTCCCTCTATACCACCCCCCTCAAATATTTATTTCTCAAATAAATAAATCTTTAAAAAATAAATAAACCTTTTAAAAAGATTGCATCTATACATCTATATGTTTGACTAGAGGATCCATAGTTCTAGCTGTATTATCATGATGGTACTCACTTTGCTGGGTTATTATAAAGATTGAATGAGAAAACACACACATGGAGCTACATCCAGTTGTCATCAAAATGATGCTGGTCCCTCTCAGCCATCCCCAAGCATAAAATGCACAATGGCCATTTAATGATCATTTGCAGAATGTCCCTAAAGACTATCTGGTCTAATGTTCTGAAATTACTTTCTGATCTTTGTTGGTGCTAACTAAAGTACAATAGAGTACAATAGAGCAAAAACAAACCAAAACCAAAACCAAGTCCCCAAATTCTATGGCCAAGTAAGTTGGGGGTGGGGGGTGGATTTTCTCCTATTTATGGTCACCTTTTAGAGATTCAGAATTTGCACCAGCATAGCAAAAGCTCTGAAAATCTTTGCAATAGAGAAATCTGCATATCCCAAAGTTAATTGACCATAGAACATCATGTTTTTTCCCTCACATTAATGATTATTAACATCCTGTAGAATTAATGTTTTCTTGAACACAACTTGAGAAATGTTGATGTACTTCAAATCTCATGTTTACCTGAAAACTACACCATAGACCAGAAAGGTTAAGTACTTATTCCACTGTGACACAGAGGCAGGATGACATTGACCATGATCTGAATACAGTTACCATGGAAAGAACCAAGATGCCCTTCAATGGACGAATGGGTAAAGAAGATATGGTCCATATATAGAATGGAGTATTATGCCTCCATCAGAAAGGATGAATACCCAACTTTTGTATCAACATGGACAGTACTGGAGGAGATATGCTGAGTGAAATAAGTCAAGCAGAGAGAGTCAAGTATCATATGGTTTTACTTACTTGTGGAGCATAAGGAATAACACAGAGGACATTGGGAGATGGAGAGGAGAAGTGAGTTGTGGGAGATTAGAGGGGAAGATGAACCTAGAGAGACTGTGGACTCTGAGAAACAAACTGAGGGTTTTGGAGGGGAGAGGCGTAGGTTGTTGGGTGAGCCTGGTGGTGGATATTATAGAGGGCATGTATTGCATGGAGCACTGGGTGTGGTGCATAAACAATGAATGCTGAAACACTGAAACGAAATAAAATAAAATAAAATGGAAAAGAAAAATAGAATACAGTTCAGGGTCATGTTTCCCATTTTGCACCCACTTCGTAAGAAATAAAGTCATGAAACATGAAAAAAGAACTGTGGCTTTCACAGTTCATTTTCATTCTTTCACTTTGTTCTTGCAGATCCTCCTCTTTTTACCCTCAAGCTTCTCCATACACTTTGGATTTTAGGGTGCACAAAAATAAATAAGTAAAATTTTGAGAACAACATTTAGAAGAACTGTTAGGTATTATTTATCTGTGCCAATGTGCCTTGCTAGATTGTATGTCTAAATGAGGGAGAAAATTGCTCTTTAAATAACAGCAATAATCACTCTATTGCTCTACCTTGCAGGAGAGCTCACAGACCAAAAGTTACACATAATCTGCCATTTCCTAGATCCCCTTCCTGCTCTCAAAGCCCCCTGTGCCATGATCGACTCACCACATGCTCATGTGTTCTTTATCATTTTCTCCTATTTTGTGCAATGGAGTGTGATAGATAGACCATTCTGGGGATAAAAGTTTGTAGGTGAGATGGATGGCTGGGGGCAGAGGTTGAACATATACTGTTGGAAACACAGTTCCTGGCTGAGTATTGTGATAATTTCTTCCTTGGTGTTCCTTGGTTTATTAAAAAACAGTGTATAAAAGCTATCTGTGAAATGATATTTACATCTATACTGTCATTTATTTCTATAAAGATTATGTGTTTTGGTAACATATAGTTGACCCTTGAACAACATAGGTTTGAACTGCATAGGTCAACTTATATATACGTGGATTGTTTTCAAAAAATATTTTGGAAAATTTTTTGGAGATTTGCAATTCGAAAAAATGTGCAGATGAATCTTATAGCTTAGAAATAATGAAACATTTTTACTATTGTAAGATTATAGTACAAAATACACGTAACATATAAAATATTTGTTAATCTACTATTAATGTTATCAATAAGGCTTCTGGTTAGCAGTAGGCTATTAGTTTAGTTTTGGGGTCATCAAAAGTTATATATGGATTTTCACCTGTATGAGGGATCAGCATCCCTAACTCCTATGTTGTTCAAGACTCAATTGTACTTTATTCTTAGACATTGTGATAATAGCTGAAAATCATGTTTCTGGTTGACACATGGTTGTGTTGTAGCACATCCTTTCTTCTCTTATCTTTATGAGATCTTGGTTCTCAATAGCCTATTTATGTTTCATAATTACACTATGTGATGGACAAGGATAATGTGACATCCCCTTTTTATAGGTGAGTAGATTGAGGCACTAATCAGAGAAACATCTTGCCCAAGATCAGACATCTAGACATTTGAAGAGCTTGGGCATTCTTTTATAACTTGACTCTTAATCCTAGACTGTTTTTACATCCATGATTCCTGGCCTAGGAAAGGTAGTATTAAATACTCCTGCCTTGTATCTGAATGGATGCCTGGTCAGTGACTTAGAAACCACACATGGTGGAGGTGAAAGTCAGCAGTGATAGAACCATACATGCTCAAGATCCTAGCTCCCCATCAAGAAGCTTACTAAGATCACTGTAGTTCAGAAATGAACAGACAGACTTTTCTCATTCTATCTTCTCACCAAGGCTACCTTTAATAAGAGAAAGATTTTAAATGATCACAACATCAGTATATTGTATGTATAATAGACTTCTATGCATTAGTCAGTGAGATATATACAAGCAGTAAAATATATTATTTCTCCCAAAATAAGAATAGCGTTAATGTATTAATTTTTCTGATTACAAAAGCAACATATGTTTATTGTACCAATATGGAAAACACAGAGAACTATGGAAAATAAGGTGGACATCACTTTATTCCTACACTCTGAAGACAACCAATATTAACATTTTGGTGGGTACTCTCCAACCAGGTGGGGGCTCACCTTGCTCATATGTCTGTGCAGGAGACCACACAAGCCCCTCTAGCTTTGCTTTTCTGAAGTGATTGTTTCACTCATAAGCATCAACAATTTAATCAGTCTTGGGAGATGGCATGGAAAAAAGAAAATCCTGCCTCATGTTCTTATAAAGCATCGGTTCTTAACTCTTATGAGATCATAGACCTCTTTGAGGTTTTGATGAAAGCCATGGATAATTTACAGAGAAAAAAAAAATCTACCCACATACATAAGATATTTTGCATATGACATTAAGGAGTTCATGGATTCCTTTAAACCCACCTGTAATTCCCCTGAAACCTTTACGTTAGAAAGACTCCTATTGTAAAAGAAAAAAAAGATTCATTTATAACCCTTATCACAATCTGTATTTATATATTTATTTGCTTACTTATTGCTATTTCTCTCACTAGGTGTGTCACAATAGCAGAGACAGTTTATTACACTCAAAGATGTATACCCACTGCCTGGTAGCTAATATATGTCTCAGTTATTCGTGAAATGAATTGAATGAATGAATGAGTTCTTATTGGTGTTCCTTCTGTCTCGAGTAGTCATTTACTCATTATATAAACAGGTGAACGGTCTAGAGGAGAAATAGGGAGGGAGATGTTTGAATCTGCTATTTGAATACAAATATATATAAGAAAAGATGGTAGTGTGATGGTCATTTGCGGAAGAGATGATGTTTATTGTTCAGTGGGAGTGGGGGTTGTGAACTGTGCTTCATCCAGGTAGGGAGAGAGCAGTAGAAGCCCAAGTCCCTAAAAACCATCCCTAATGGTCTAGTCACAGGAGAATCTTTGTATCTAATCGATAGAAGTTGTCTGACCCTGATCCATGATTGGAAGGCATTGCCTACACATTTTTTCAGGCCCTTCTTCCCTTTGACATTGTTCCAAATTTCCACTTTTCCCTAAATTCAAGACCAGCATGCCGAAAAATCCATCCTTAGTTTCCCTCACACTCAGTCTCTAGAAGACCATATATCATTGCTCACAAACACTAAATTCTTTATTGGTTACATTTCAGTGGTGCTGCCAGTTACCAGGTTTGCCTCTGAAGCGCTGTTTAGGTTTCATTTCACTGGGCTCCTTCTTGGGAACCTTGGGTTCAGGCTTGAATATCTGTCTTCATAGAGAGGGAAAAGAGAGTTTCATTCTACTAAGGCATTAATCAATGCACAGAGCCAGGGCGTCATCTTTTGGCCTTTGTTGCATGTCATTACTTTGTTCAGTGTACTCAGCACTAATCGCACAATAAACACAAATGTGTTTGGTGAGCTGAGCAGTGCAAAGCAATAAACTGGATGGGTAGATTAGATCACAGCCATACTGTCAGGTGAGAGGCTCAGGCAGAGGTGAGCGGGAATGAGCACGGGCTAGTGAAGTGGCACTGAGTCTGCTCACAGCAAAGCAAGCATACAGCGCTTCAGGATAGGATCACAAGAATGTTCTTGCCCTTTGCCTCTTCCTCTTTCCACCTCACCTGCCTTCCTAGCTTTTTGCCCCAACTGATAAAATGAGAATGCCTGGCACCTAGTAGGTAATTAATAAACACATACCAATTTAAACAGAGAGACTATTTGATTAGATTATCCAAACATTTATTGAATGCCTTTCTTCCAGGTATTATGCTAGGTGATAGAAATGAGATGATGTTCCTGCCATTGTAGGTTCTAGACAAGAAGGAGGAAATTCACACTTAATAAGAACACATATAATGTCATAAAAGCTAGAATAGACATGTCATTGTTTTTTGAAAGAAAAAGAGAGAAGTGACTTTCTTAGCTTATAATATCAGGAGAACATATAAAAAGTGATATGTGAGTCTGTATTTGCTTAATCCACATTGAACACCTATGACACGCCAGGTGTTTTGTAAAGTTTTGAAAATAAAATGGTGTAAAATCAATTTGGTCCCAAAGAGCTTACATTTTACTGGGAGAAACAGGTAATGAAAAGACATTTGAGTCTAAGTGCTTGTGGTAGATTTTAATATTGTTTACAATTATGAGTTTCTTCCTCTGTAGGAGTATTATATATAATACTATACCCATTCCTGCCCTGCCTCCCTGGGAAAGGAATATAATTTCCTGCTTCACTGATGTGGGGCTTGGCTATGTAGTTTTCTCTGGCTAGTCATGTGAGTGTATGTGACATATACCATGTCAGAGGAGTTTTACGTTCTATTGGATTGTTCCATTCAGCTTCTTGCTTTCCTATGCCAACTGCCATGAGAATAACATGTTTCAGAAAGAGAGGTGCCCCTTAAGCTTGGGTGCTAGAAGAGAGGTTACCTGGAATAGACCCAAACCAGACCCACACCCTGAAGCAGAGATGCATCAGGTAGCTCTTATCTGCAGACATGCAACATGAGCAGCAAAGATATCCTTTTGGTTTGGCTGTAAGTTACTGAGACTTTGGGGTTGTTTGTTATGCCCTGTAACCTAGTACAACATAATACAGTGGTATAGTAGAGGTAAGTAGAGAATACAGTGAGAAAACATTCAAAAGGTCAAAAGCCAGTCTTGAGCAATGGTCAAAAAAGACTGAGCAGCAGAAGGAGTACATCTAAGTTGAGTCCTGAGGAAAGAAAACTTGGAAGGAGAAGGATGGTCCAGGAAATGGGAACACTCATGTAAAGGCCCAAAAGTAAGAAAGCTAATGTGATATACAAGTGGATCTGGCAATAATTAAGTACAGTTGAAGTTTAGTTATGAGCCTATATGTATACGAAGTGTGAAGGGTGTGTGGAGGGCAAGTTGGGGAACAGATTAGTGAGACACAAGACTGGAGGTTAGAAAAGTCACCTCTTAAAGACCTTTCTATTCTGTGTCAGCAATTTGGACTTACATCTTTTAGACTATAGTCATTGAAGTGACTTAGGTAGGGGTAAGGGAAAGTGACTTGGCATTTGAATGGGACATACTGGCTGTATGTGGAAGACTGACTGAAAAGAGACAGAAAACTTGAAACCAGGGAAGCAGGGGAGTGCCTTTTGCCATGCAAGTGCAGGAGACAGGGTGAGCAGAGAGAAAGGAATGCAGTCGAGATATTCAGGGGCTAGATCAAGAAGACATGCCATAATACTCCATTGTATATACAGACCATATCTGCTTTATCCATTTGTCTGTAGAAGGGGATCTTGGCTCTTTCCACAGTTTGACGACTGTGGTTATTGCTGCTATGAACATTGGGGTACATATGGCCCTTCTTTTCACTACATCTGTATCTTTGGGGTAAATACCCCATAGTGCAATTGCAGAGTCATAGGGTAGCTCTGTTTTTAATTTCTTAAGGAATCTCCACACTGTTTTCCAAAGTGGCTGCACCAACTTGCATTCCCACCAACAGTGTAGAGGGTTCCCCTTTCTCCACATCCTCTTCAACACTTGTTGTTTACGGTCTTGTTGATTTTGGCCATTCTGACTGGTGTAAAGTGGTGTTTCAGTGTGGTTTTGATTTGAATCTCCCTGATGGCTAATGATGATGAATATTTTTTCATGTGTCTGCTAGCTATTTGTATGTCTTCTTTGGGAATTGTCTGTTCATGTCTTCTGCCCATTTTTTTAATGTGGTTATTTGTTCTGTGTGTGTTCAGTTTGAGGAGTTCTGTATAGATCTTGGATATCAGCCCTTTGTCTGTAGTGTCGTTTGCGAATATCTTCTCCCATTCCACAGGTTGTCTCTTTGTTTTGTTGACTGTTTCCTTTGCTATGAGGAAACTTTGATGTTGATGAAATCCCAAAAGTTCATTTTCCCTTTTGTTTCCTTTGCCTTTGGAGACATGTCTTGAAAGAAGTTGGCTGTGGGCGATGTCAAAGAAGTCACTGCCTATTTTCTCCTCTAGGATTTTGATAGATTTGTGCCTCATGTTGAGGTCTTTTATCCATTTCAAGTTTATCTTTGTGTATGGTGTAAGAGAATGGTCGAGTTTCATTCTTCTATACACAGCTGTCCAATTTTCCCAGTGCTATTTATTGAAGAGACTGTCTTTTTTCCACTGTATATTTTTTCCTGATTTGTCAAAGATTATTTGACCATAGCATTGAGGGTCCATATCTGGGCTCTCTACTCAGTTGCACTGGTCTATGTGGCTGTTTTTGTGCCAGTACCACGCTGTCTTGGTGATCACAGCTTTGCAGTGAACTTTGAAATCAGGCAGTGTGATGCCCCCAGTTTTGTTCTTCTTTTTCAACATTTCCTTAGCAATTCAGGTTCCCTTCTGGTTCCATACAAATTTTAGGATTGTTTGTTCCAGCTCTTTGAAACATGCTGGTGGAATTTTGATTGGGATGGCATTGAAAGTATAGATTACTCTAGGCAATATAGACATTTTAACAATGTTTACTCTTCAGATCCATGAGCATGGAATGTTCTTCCATCTTTTTGTGTCCTCTTCAATTTCTTTCATGAGTGTTCTGTAGTTCTTTGAGTACAGGTCCTTTACCTCTTTGGTTAGGTTTATTCCCATCAGGATGAATACCCAACTTTTGTATTAACATGTATGGGATGGGAGGATATTATGTTGAGTGAAATAAGTCAAGCAGAGAGAGTCAAGTATCATATGGTTTCACTAACTTGTGGAGCATAAGGAATAACATGGAAGACATTGGGAGATGGAGAGGAGAAGTGAGTTGGGGAAAATCAGAGGGGGAGACAAACCACGAGAGACTGTGGATTCTGAGAAACAAACTGAGGGTTTTGGAGGGGAGAGGGGTGGGTGGTTGGGTGAGCCTGGTGGTGGGTATTAAGGGGGGAAGGAATTTCATGGAGTACTGGGTGTGGTGCGTAAACAATTAATTTTGGAACACTGAAAAAAAATTAAATTAAAAAAAAAAAAGAAGACATGGCAAATGGTGAGAGGTGAAGTAGAGATAGAAAAGCTGGGAGACTTGTTAGTTTTGGAGGGGCACTGAATGAATGGTGATGCTATTGTCTCCACTAGGAAAATAGTACAAGGATTGGGCTTATATGTGGATGAAGGTTAGTTCAACTTGGGTCATCTAACTGAAGATCTCCTTCAAGTGTTAGATATATGGTCTGGAGCTTAGGAGAGAGATCTAGCTAGAGATAGAGATTTGGGAATCATTAGGGTAAGATGGTAATTGAAGTCTTAGGGACAGATTTGAGTGAAAGTATACAAAAGGAAAAGAGTGTTAAAAATGAAGCAGAGGGGCACCTGGGTGGCTCAGTGGGTTAAAGCCTCTGCCTTCGGCTCAGGTCATGATCTCAGGGTCCTGGGATTGAGTCATACTTCGGGATCTCTGCTCAGTAGGGAGCCTGCTCCCCCCCCACCCCTGCCTGCCTCTCTGCCTGCTTGTGATCTCTCTGTCTGTCAAATAAATAAATAAAATCTTTTAACAAAATGAAGCAGAAATGATGTAGGAGATATTTGTTTCAGGAACCATAGCTGTGAAGTGGGAAGAAAGACAGATGTGTAGTCCTAAGAGCATGTTGGGATACTAGGGGTTGAACTGTGTTCCCTGAGAAATGATATGTTGAAGTCATAACCCCTAGCACCTCTAAATGTGACCTTATTTGTAAATAAGGTCATTGCAGATGCAATTAGTCAAGAGAAGTTTTTTGGTGTAAGATGGACCCTAATCCAATGTAACTGGTGTCCTTATAAAAAGAGAGATTTGGACACAGAGACATATACAAAATGTCATAAAAAGATTGGAGTTATGATGCTACAAGCCATGGGGCTACTGGAAACCAGCAGAGAGGTCTGGAACAGATCCTCCCTCAGTGCCTTCAAAGGGAACATGGCCCTGCTGATACCTTAAACTTGAATTTCTGCCACCACAACTGTGATACAATAAATTTCTCTTATTTATGTCACACAGTCTGTGGTACTTTCTTATGACAGTCCCAGAAAACTAACACAAAGGAGGAGGATGAGGTTTTGTTCTTTGATTTCTTTTTTTTTTTTTTAACATGACATATTTAAATGGCAGTAGGAAATGCCTGGCAAAGGAAAGAGAGGTTGGATATACTGGAGAAAGAAGGTATAATTCTTAGAAGGAAGCCTCTGAGGAGGGAGGAGGATGGAAATGCAATTGAGAGCATCAAGGAATGACAGCAAAGGGGGAGCTTGGCTTCCACTGTGGCCACACAGGTGGGTGTGGTTACAAAGCTATTCGAAGGCAAAAAAAGAAGAGCTTGAGAAATTTTCAGTTTGATGTTCCTTTGGAATCTCTATACAGACATCACCTTATCAGTGAAGCCTCTCTTTACCATCTACTTAAAATATCAATTTGCCCCTTCCCTGCCCCCTCTTTATTTTTCTCCATGACAACTTCACTATCAGATATACTCTGTTGTAGTAAACTTGCTCATTTATTTACTGTCTGTCACTTCCCAATAGAATGTAAGATCTACAAATTCAGGGATCTTCATCTCTTGTATTTACTATTGTAGCACTAGAACCCAGAAGTATCCCTGGGTCATAGAAGGGGCTCAATAAATATTTGTTGGATGAATAAATGGATGAATGAATGGTGACTTCTATTTTCCCCCCCAGTGAAATAAGAGGCAATGTGATCTACTGAGGGAGAAGAAGAAAGCATGACAACAGGGAAGAGAAGTATCTCAGGAATGGTAGAAGTATCATGGTGAAATGTTAAGGAACCAGTAGCTAGGAACCCATAAAATAGTTTGAAAATTGTGATTTTTTCCCCCAAAGTTTCTTAGAGGTCCCCCTATAGCAGGATAGAAGACACTTGGATAGATCTAGGGTTGAAGATTTTTTTCAGGTCAATATAATGGAAAAGAAGGAAGCATGGACATTTTGGAAACTTGTCAGGAGTATGGTTGAAGTATTAGACAATGGATTCTTGTCCAGATAGAGAGAAGGAGAAGGCAAGAAGGGGCTGACTGATTGCTGGAGGAAGAGACGACATCCTTTATGATAATGAAATTGAGAAATCCAGGCTCCATGGGTTGCATAGCCTAATGAATGGAGGTATGCAAGGATAGTCTGTGTGAGAAGGAGCTGAGATGATCTGACAGGAGATGTGGTTAATCTATGTGGGGAAGAGCCTTACGTACTGTATTTAGTTTGGAAAAGGCTGTGGATTTGGAATCCAGACCTAAGCTGAATTTGGACTCTGAAACTTACTAGAGTATGATCTTGGGTGAATTATTCTCTCTAGGTATGCTTTCTCATTTTTAAACTAGGGATAATAATAACATCTTTCTCATGGAACATTTATGAGGATTGAATGAGATAAGATATGTAAATGCAACTACTATATTTAACAGAATAAATCAGATGACATATGATACTGCATATTGCCTGTATAGAATAAGTGTTTAATAAATATTGGTATTCTATTTTGCTGTTTGTCTGCTCATTCTGTTTTCTTCTTAGACTAGAGGTTCACACTTAGAATGTAGGTGTGGGCGGGGTACAGAAGAAATGGGGATTTTTGATTAATCTGGGTAGTTTTTGTTTGTTTGTTTTTTATCAGACAGTCCTTCATTTGGCTTGAACAAGTCCCAGCCTCCCCCCAACTGGTTACTCTGCCTTAGTCAAACAACCTGTAGTCTCCTATACATGACTTCACCCTCTCTGGGCTTTTGTCATTCTCAGTAAATGCCAGCCTTCTCTTCAAATTTCTGGTTCTTTGAAAGACTGGTTTAAAATTCCATTCCTTCAGGAATTCCTCCATATTTTATCTTCTGCTACATATTGTCTTGGAGCTGGTCTCCCTTGCACTCTAGAGGACATTCATATTGTTTCTTGGCATAGGCAAGCAGGGTAGAGATCTGCCTTTTCCAGATTCTGGATCCCATGGCCACCTGCCCTTTCCAAGACTCCAAGGAATGGAAGAGTCCAAGTACCCACTGAATCCCTGTTGCTCTGCAGTTGTGTTCTCACATCCTCTCTGAGGCTGATGTCTTTGTCTAACCAGGTCTCCAGGTGCAGGCTGCTAGATGGTGCTTCCCTGCTGTTTTACTGTTTCCCAGATCTCCTAATGCTTCTAGCACCTCTCATTTTAGCTAAGGAAATTTTTTTCTTAATGTTAAACATGATTTCAATACTCCCTCCAACTTGATCCTCACCCTGCTAAGAACAGCTGCAGGAGGTAATGGGGTGTCTTTGAAACTTTTTATGTAGATGACTACTAGGTCTTGATTTGCACACACAGCTCTGGAGTTAAGGTAGGAAACAGATAGATGGTAGAGGAGACTGAAGGGAATCACAAGGAAGGTGGGTAATGTATAAGTCAAGAAGAAGGATGGTAGAGGAGAGTAAAGGGAATCACAGAGAAGGTGGGAAATGTGTAAGTCAGTTCCTTTGTCTTAACAGTCAAGACTCAAATCCTGACTTTTCCATTATTGTGTCTATAACCTATACTAATTACATCATCTTTAGCTTCAGTTTTCTTATATGCAAAATAGAAAAAAATAAAACTCACCACAGAGGACTATTGTGGGGATAACAGAAGCTCATGTATCTTAAGGGCCTCTCTCAGACATCCCATCCGGCAGTAAAGAAGTACTCACTAAATGGAGTAGTGCCTATTGTTGATTTGTTGCTAGTGATTTCCATGGGTCTTTGGGGTGGGAAATATCTGAGTTTTTTCAACAGGTGGATAATCATGAGCTCTATAGATAGAAAAGAATGTTTGGTTAATATATTATTTAGGGTAGATCTGTATAATAAAGTGACTGAAAATTACCCTGCTCTAAACAAAAGAGAAGTTTATTCCTCTCTCACTTGATGACACAGAGTCTGTGGAGCGGCTCTGGCATCCCCAACATGTGGCTGTGCCTCTGAGTACAAGGCAACTGCTCTAGTTCTGTCATCTTTAAAACTCATTGGAGTTCTATTGCTAGGAGAGGAGAATAGACAATGGGGTAGAAGTGAAAGAACAGGGTGACTTTGGGCAAGGGAATTTGAGTGGGAAAAATGTTTAAGACCCATCCATCCAGATAGCCTGGAAAATTCTTAGCAAGGCATGGTTAGCCCCTCAGCTGCTGAAGCTAAATCAGATAAAGCTTAGTCTATGTATCTGAGTGACAGAAAATGTTGGAGCTGAAGACATGGAAAGGTGGTTGCCACGGAAGCCTTGTTAGTGGGGAATCAAGTGGTGCCCAGGTAAGACCATCATGCCTAACTAGGGGCTTCCTTTTAGCAGTAAAATTCCTACATCTCAGAAAGCCATTCATTCCCAGGGAAACCAAGATGGTTAGTCAACTTTCACCCAGGTTTCATTTGGGAAATTTTTTTTTTTCAGTGATGCTTCAGTTACTGCCAAGGAAAATAACCTTTCCTTCCTCCCATCTCCATGACAGCAACATGCATATGGGTTGAAATGCTATGTTCAATCTCTTATAGAAATACAGGGATCAGGGAAAAACATTTTATTCATTTATTCAGCACTTATTATCATATACCAAGTAGTATGTTAGGCACATAATATACAGGGACAACTGTGATGTGAACCCTGAGTTCTAAATGTTTACAGTTGATGTGGGGAGAGAGATCAGTAAACTGATGATTGCAGTAAAATGTGGTGAGTGGTAAGTGCTGTGATGGAAAGGAGCCCAGATACATGGAAATGCAAGAGGAATGTTCCTAGCCAAACCTGTGGAGATTGGGGTCAGTTTCTTGGACATAACAACCCTGACTTCTTGCTTCAAAGATAGATATTGATTTCTCAGGCACAGTAAGGTGGGGAGAGAAGTGAGGCAAAAGTGTGGAGAACAGCAGGTTGGGTAGGAAGAAGAGGGAAGGCAGCTGCTGTCTGAAGCAAAGGACATCTGAATAACGGGAATATAAACTTTGGAGTTGAGACTTAAAAGAGAAATAAGTTGATTGAATGATCACCCCCTTCAAAAATCTCCCCACTCTCCCTCACCTTCATCACCTCCTTCCAGCATTGGGTGAGCTAGTTGTTAGAACTGTGTACAGATCTTAATATGTTGATGGAAAGTCCTCTTAGAAAACTTTATCCTTAACAGAGGTTCAACCTTCTGGAAAGCAGGTGGATTAAGTCAATCAGAAGAGGATCACACATCCGTCTGTGAGGGTCCCAGAAGTCCTGACTCCCAGTCCTCAGTGTGCCCAGCCAGGAAGCATGTAAATAAATACTAGAAAGTATGAGCTTTCAAAGTACAATCAAAGCACTTACTAACTTATCCTTCTCCTCTAGAAGTGTCTAGTGTTGCCTGCGTATCTCTTTCACATGGAGCTGTGTTAAGCTGGTCTACGGTCCAGGGAAATTATGAAGTAAGAGGTATTCCCAATGTTGTCCATGAATATTTCCAGTATTGCCTAAAATAAGTTATTAATTGAATCATGGGTTGCCATGATTGAGTCCAGCCAAAATCCTGTTTGATACTTACATTAATATTTGCCATAACTTAAATGTAGTGAGTTTCTCCTCCTGAAACAAGGTCCTGTCCTAGTGAAAGGTTAATCTCATAGGTCTCTTCTGTTCTAGATACATTATTAGCAACATCAACAGGTACTCATAAGGGAATCGCATGGGATGCATTTACTGGCCCTGGCACAAAGAATAATAATTTGTCCCATTCTAGACTGAACTTCTACCCCCTCTCCACCCACCACCCGCCTCCCGCCTCAAGTTCATAGTTTAAGCTCTAATCCCAGTATGACTGTATCTGGAGATAGGGACTTTAAGGAAGTCATTAACATGAGGTGAAATCAGGAGGGTGGGACCCTAATTTAATAGGGCTGGGGTCATTATAAGAAGGGGAAGAGATATCAGTTCTTTCTTCCTACCTTGAACCTCTAATCTGCAAACATACAGAGGAAATGCCATGTTGGAACCCAGAAAGAACATGGCTGTCTATAAGCCAGGAAGTGAGCTCTCATGCTGGCACCTTGACTGTGTACTTCCAGCCTCCTGGAATAGTGAGAAAATAAATGTGTATTGTTGAAGCCACCAGTTCATGGCACTTTGATATGGAAGCCCAAATGGACTAATGCATCCTTTTGAAAGATGTCTTCAAGTCTCTTCCCCAGCTGCCATGACCCAGTCTCTTCACTGAGTGACAAAGAAAAGAGGAAGGGGTGGCTCCTGCGCTTCAATCAGGCAGAGGGCAATACTTTTGATAGGAGAAGGGAGTGACCTGGTCCTGCACAGACTAGTGCATTCTTTGTGGGTTCCTCTCTGCCCTCAATAGGATGAGGGGCAGGAAGGACTCCTAGAGAGACCAAATAAAGTAAATGATAATGGCAAGAGAGCACTTGAATCTGTACATCTTAGACAGGGTTTCAGGTGTGTTTGGGAGACGAGTCCAGGTTACATTATATCTTTGCTGGAAATATATCTTCTTTCTTGCTCTGTGGACAAATGGGTATCTCTGTCTCCAAGACATTCTAGGGGCCCTTGTTTTTCTAGAGAAACTAAAGCCCACCTTTTCTAGCCAGTCCACTTGCATAGGCCAACTCCCAATTCTTGACCAGCAAGAAGCATTGCCCCAATCACCCACACAACATCTCAACAGAGTCTGAGTGGGAGCACATGAGGAATGATAAGGAATGCATCTGGAAAGCACCATGGAGTGAAGAACGGAGGTGTTCCCTCTCCTGCGCTTGTGAGGAAATCATGGGTATCCTTGCTGCAACCACTTCATTTAGTCAGAACTTTTGTAAAAGAAGTATGCATAATTGAAAGGTCAGAACCTCTATGAGAGCAGAGGGGGTGTGTCTGCAGGTGGGTTGGTGTGTACACACAGCAATGTAGGGTGGACACTGTGACAGCACTTTCTGTCATTTTAGCATTGCTTTCTACTTAGTATGTCAAAATCGGCACCCTGTTCAATATGGGGTATTTCTTACCTAAGTGGATGGATGCTGGATTGTCACCATGGAATGGATGGTGCTGAGAGGGAATGTCCATCTCCTGGGTAGCTGATCTAGAATCTGGATAGATAATTATTTTCTAACTGTAAGTCCTGTCATATGATGGATCACAAAATCAATGTACTGGGCCATGGGCAGTATTTTTAAAAATGAATGGACCAGAATAGAATAAAAACTTTCAGTATACAAACCACACTCTCATACACATACACAATGTGTCCTGGTATAAAATGTGCATTGCAATAACATTTTTGAAAGTCATTGTAGTCTGACCTTTAAGTTCCCCTTATACCTGAAATCCCATAAATTCCATGATTCTATAATTTGTGCTGAGTACTTCATGAGGTGTTGCAGATACAAATATGTTGAAGATGTGTTTCCTAAATCACGGACTTAGCCCAGGGAAGGGAAAGCCAGTTAATACTTCTAGGCTCCTACCCTTTAGCAGGCACTCTGCCAGCTCTTTCTATAGTTACATCTTTTAATTTCAGTAAAACCCCATGAGATGCGTATTTTTATTTTCATTTTCTGGGTAAGGAAAGAGGCTCAAAAAGGCTGACTCCATATATGGCGACAGAGCTTTCCTGGAACACAAGACTTCACATAACAAGGAATGGATAGAATACAATGTAAAATCACATTCCAATATGTTTGCTATAGGCAGTTACATTATAGGGAATCCAGGAGGGAAATTGGTGTGAAATGTCCCATGCAGGCCGACTGGTTTTCAATGGTAACCATTGTGAAGGAGACCATCCTAAGTTTGGGGAAATGGAATAAATAAAGAAGCAGAGACAGTTCACATCCATTTAAAAAAACCCACAAAACCAAAACCAAAACAAAACAAAACAAAACAAAACCCATTGACTACATTCCAGACCCTGTGTTAGCAACTGGAACAGAGTAAGCACCACATATCCTCATTCCCAGAGAGTGTAACCTTTGGGGCAGGTGCTTGCAGAAGAAAGCACTGGGGGTAGAGGTTGCCTGTCTTTATATCTAAAAGCATATTGTAGAGACTCAAGCAATTTCCTGGTGCCTGGAACTTATAGATTTAAAGAGGTGGCCATGTAAAATTATGCTTTTTTTCTCAGGCTACCAGGTTTCACTGATTAGAGAAAGAACAATTTATGGAACAGCATAGAAGGGCTGGAAGAGCCTGCCTTTTCAGAGTAGCCAAAAATACAATCAGGGAGTTTCTCAGGCAGTGAAGGGTCTTATTCAGCAACCCTGAATAAAACCAAGGCATATCCAATGAGCCAAAGTATGGATTTGGATAAGATTCAACCACAATACTTTACACACAGAGCTAGTCCCGACACTGAGCCAAGGGTCCAATCATCTTTTGGGTGTCTCACCTATGATGCTCAATCATCGCTCTCTCATTATTCTGAGTCGACATGCCAGGGCTAGCATATCTCCCTAGTACCCACCATGAGCTTCTCTCCAACATATTCTCATCTCTGTATCACATCTTCTGTCAGAGCCAACAACTGTGGCCTGGATTTCATTCTTTGTCCCATTCTGTGTTCCTCTACCAGCTTTTCTCTTTTTGCAAAAGCCTAGCAAAATGTGTCTTTGTCCATCTCTCTTTCGCCCACTCATGTCATTCCCAATTCATGCCTCAGTGAGTGCCTGTAAGGCATCCTTTACACATGGAACACATGCCAACTCTTCAAACACCTGCCAATCTCTCCAAACAAGCTCCTTTAGGAAGTTTTCCCTGACTATAGATGAGAGAGACACCATCCACCTTACAGAAACATCCTTTTCATAAAACTGTTTCTCAGAATGAATTAAGGGCAGTAGAAACACACGATCATTAAGAGTGGCAGTTTCTTTATCTTTGCTATGGGCCTTAGAACAGGTGTTTCCAAGGGAAGGAATCCCTTGTCTTTCTACTACCTTATCATGTGCCTCTCAAAGGGGAATTTAGGCAACAGAGGCAACATTGGGATAGATCAATCCATTCGCACACAGTTAGTGAATTTCTTATGTGTGGTATACTGCACTAGGCATAGGTACTGGGGATATAGAAGATTAAAACAGAACCCATGTCCTCCGGTAGCTTGGTTGAGTTGGAAAAGGGGGATGCAGATATATTTGCAAAGAATTTCTGACAAGAGAGAGAATCCTAAGTGGGAGTGACCTGTATGATTCTGAATTGCTCTAGTCAGGTACTCTTACTTGTTTGTTTCTGTTTTCTCTCAGACCCAACAGACTCACAATCTCTCTGAGGATGATCAGATACCTTCTTGGTTCCTGGCTTCCGGGCTTCCCCTGCCCCATGGTGTGTCTCCACCTTTCACCTGCTCTGTCCTCCCCAGCAGTCAGGAGATGGCTCCCTGAGGATGAATAAGAGAGGTGGATTTCATTCTCCATGCTCTGTGCTCAGTTCTGGGAAGGGCATCCTGATGAGTCAGGAGCTTGGAGCAAGTGCTGAGGGTGTTAAATAATAAAAAAAAAAAAAATGCAGTGTTTATGTTTTTTTTAAAAAAATAACCCAAATAAAAGCCAAATATTTTCTAATATTGGACATATGAGTTTCTCAGTTCTTTTTTTTTTTAAGATTTTATTTATTTATTACACAGAGAGATCACAAGTAGACAGAGAGGCAGGCAGAGAGAGAGAGGGAAGCAGGCTCCCCACTGAGCAGAGAGTCCGATGCAGGACTCGATCCCAGGACCCTGAGATCATGACCTGAGCTGAAGGCAGCGGCTTAACCCACTGAGCCACCCAGGCGCCCCTCTCAGTTCTTTTTATTATAAAACTATTTCATGATCATGTTTTCAAAAGAATACATGAAAATGGAAATATGCAAAGTGAAATATGAAAGTAACTCTACAGCCTTCCTTGTCCCCAACCCCAAGGAAAGCACTGTCTACCCATTGATTCACCTCCATTCCCCTCTCAAGATATAAGCACATGCATAGTTACCTTTTATCAATAACTGAATATTATACTCATTGGGCTTTGATTTTTTTCATTTAATAATTTCATTCAGAGATATTTTAGTACAAATAGCCTCACACCATTCTTTTAAACAGCCGTATAGCATTCTGTAGGATAAGAGAACAAATACATACTTTAAAACATCCCTTCTGGTGGATATCCATCTCCATTTCCATTACTACAATCAACCTTGCAGACAATACACTTGTAGATCGTTCTTAGTGCCTCTCCATATTTCTCCAGAGTAAACATACCATTGTTTACTAAAAGAAGATGCACATTTAAATGTTGATTGACACTGCCCAACAGTGTCTGAAATGTTCTTTTCTTATATCCTCAACAACCCTCAATACTGTCAATATTTTAAAAATATTACCAACCTATGGCAGGGGATAAAGTGGAGAATCTCATTATCGTTAACTAAATACCTGTGCATAGTAGTAAACTTGAAGATCTTCTCATATGTTTGCTTGTTTTTTGTATTTCCTTTCTGTGTATCTTCTGTTTGCTTGTTTTCATATTGGGGTGTTGATGAGTAAGGAGATGCACTGCCAAACTATGACGGGAGGGGCACCCCAGCAGCCTCATAAGCATCCTCATCCTATAACCCAGCTTCACAGAGAATCCGACTTGTGACAGGATGCCTGTCTTTATTGTAATGATTTGTAGGAGCACCTTAGGTATTCTGGTACCAGATAAATGTTGCAAGCATAATGGGTTTCAGATCCCCAAAACGCAGCAAGTGAAAAACTCATTTTTCTCTCACTTAATTTGATTTCAGCCCTTTCCACTAGATGGCAGAAGCTGAATCTGAGACCCAACCATCATCACTCTTTTCCTTGGGTTGGAGCCAAATTCCTGGGGCAGGAGAGTACAAAGGTGTTGGTGGCAGGATGCATCTGGTCTTCAGACACCTTCTGTCCACTCTGCCTCCCCTGAGAAATACCTTATATCCTCTGGTTCTTATCTTTCCGTTAAAGCTGAATCATCCTTTGTTCCCATTCAAGGTGACTTTGCTTGCTACTTTGGTGCCATTATTTGGTGTACTGGGGTAATTCGGCTGTTTTGTTCATGTTGGACAAGAGCCAAATCTGTGAGAACGTGTCAAGCCTTTCCTCTCAGACTCATCATGAAGATGTTTTCACTCTAATGTTCTCCCACAACAAAGCCCTGGGTTAAGAAGTAGGAACACTAGGGTCTTGCTTAGCCTTGGGCCCCACTTGGGATAAAGAATTATAAGCTTCTGAGTTTTTTGTCCCTAGAACAACTTCCACACACAAGCCCCCACCCCGCCCCCCCCGGCCCCTCTTCCCGCCTCATGCAATACCTCCGACCACACCAGGCTCTTTTTCAAGCATACACCAGTTGGGCCCTCTTTACTTCCCTCTCAACTTCGCTTCTCAAAGCCAATAGATGGTTGATTGATAGTCTAGACAATCAGATCTTGAGGATAAGATGGTTACAAACACATTTTCCCAAATGGTTTTTCTATGCCATGGGCTTTTGAAATTCAAAAACTGAGTACTGACTCCTTTCTTCTCTGCATGATGCTGTGTCATCTGTTCTCTGAGACGATGAACATAGAACACCCTTGATGCTGCCAAAAGAAGGAGGGGGCAGTTGGGGGGGCTAGGTCGCAGGTATAACATGATGTCAGAGAGAAATCAGTTCCAATATCAAAATATTATTCTGCTACACCAATATTTCTTTTACTTGTCTTTTAACTTTGTTTATGGAGTCTTCTGTCATGTAGACATTTATAATTTTTGTACAGAAAAGCCTGTCAATCTTTTCTTTTATAAATTCTAGGTTTTGTATCTTAGGAAAGCCTTCCAATATGCAAATTGAAAATATATTGTTTGATATTTTCTGCAAAGACTTAAAGAATTTTGTTTTTTTTTTTTAACTTCAATTTTTCATCCCATCTTAAATTAATTCTTTTGTACAAGTTCAAGAAAGGAAGAGTCTCTCTCTCTCTCTCCCCCTTTCTTCATTTTGGATAGACAATTATCATTTTCCTAAGGTCATTTATTTAATAGTCAAGTTCTTTTGCACTGATTTAAAATATTATCTTTAGTATTAACTAAATTCTAGTAGGCACACAATATTGTTCTAAACTTTCTTCCAGAGTATTTCAGACACAGAGTAAGGATGAGGTGGGAGTTGTAGGTATGTTTTTCCTTCAACTGGCTTCCATTTCTGTGTATATCTCATGAAGATGAACATGATTCACATATCTAAAGATAATATGTTTTCATGTAATGTGCCTCTAAATTTAAATGAGCGACTTCATTTTTGATCCACCTTTAAAAAACGAGTGAACTTTTCCAATTCTAGAGGGGAAAAATGGTTATGCCAGACTCCTAAGAGATTTTAAAAGCTATTTTTGACTGTATGTAATTTTGTATATGATGAGACTCCATTGTATTCTTTTAAAATACTGTTAGATACATTCTGAAATTTATTTTATGATTATTCTTTCTCAGATTACTGCCTATTGAGTCTATGTTAAAATTCCATATGCCTAAGCAATCTTCTATTTCATTTAGATATTCAAAAACTTTGGCTTAAAAATGTACCTAGCATTCTCTCCCAATGTTTAACATTTAACTCGTGTCTTCTTTCTTACTTCTAATGTTGCTTGTATATTTCCTCTGATCACACTGACCTGAGCTTTAGCTATTATATTAGTTTCTTCAAATAACAAGATTTTATTTTATTTTATTTATTTATTTATTTTAACAAATTTTATTTTTTTTAAACATATAATATATTTTTATCCCCAGGGGTACAGGTCTGTGAATCGCCAGGTTTACACATTTCACAGCACTCACCATAGCACATACCCTCCCCAATGTCCATAACCCCACCCCCCCTCTCCCAACCCCCCTTCCCCCATCAACCCTCAGTTTGTTTTGTAAGATTAAGAGTCACTTATGGTTTGTCTCCCTCCCAATCCCAACTTGTTTCATTTACTCTTCTCCTACCCCATTAACCCCCCATGTTGCATCTCCTCTCCCTCATATGAGGGAGATCATATGATAATTGTCTTTCTCTGATTGACTTACTTCGCTAAGCATGATACCCTCTAGTTCCATCCACGTCGTCGCAAATGGCAAGATTTCATTTCTTTTGATGGCTGCATGGTATTCCATTGTGTATATATACCACATCTTCTTTATCCATTCGTCTGTTGATGGACATCTAGGTTCTTTCCATAGTTTGGCTATTGTAGACATTGCTGTTATAAACATTCAGGTGCACGTGCCCCTTCGGATCACTACATTTGTATCCTTAGGGTAAATACCCAGTAGTGCAATTGCTGGGTCATAGGGTAGTTCTATTTTCAACATTTTGAGGTCCTCCATGCTATTTTCCAGAGTGGCTGCACCAGCTTGCATTCCCACCAACAGTGTAGGAGGGTTCCCCTTTCTCCGCATCCTTGCCAGCATCTGTCATTTCCTGACTTGTTAATTTTAGCCATTCTGACTGGTGTGAGGTGGTATCTCATTGTGGTTTTGATTTGTATTTCCCTGATGCCGAGTGACATGGAGCACTTTTTCATGTGTCTGTTGCCATCTGGATGTCTTCTTTGCAGAAATGTCTGTTCATGTCTTCTGCCCATTTCTTGATTGGATTATTTGTTCTTTGGGTGTTGAGTTTGCTAAGTTCTTTATAGGTTTTGGACACTAGCCCTTTATCTGATATGTCGTTTGCAAATATCTTCTCCCATTCTGTCAGTTGTCTTTTGGTTTTGTGAACTGTTTCCTTTGCTGTGCAAAAGCTTTTGATCTTGATAAAATCCCAATAGTTCATTTTTGCCCTTGCTTCCCTTGCCTTTGGCGATGTTCCTAGGAAGATGTTGCTGTGGCTGAGGTCGAAGAGGTTGCTGCCTGTGATCTCCTCAAGGATGTTGATGGATTCCTTTCTCACATTGAGGAGCTTCATCCATTTTGAGTCTATTTTCGTGTGTGGTGTAAGGAAATAGTCCAATTTCATTTTTCTGCATGTGGCTGTCCAATTTTCCCAACACCATTTATTGAAGAGACTCTTTTTTCCATTGGACATTCTTTCCTGCTTTGTCAAAGATTAGTTGACCATAGAGTTGAGGGTCAGATTTTATTTTTATTGATCAGGTTTTTTGTTTTAATTGTTTCTCATGTCTCTTTTTCCTCTTATTGTTATTCATCTCCTCTGTTGGCTCCACTATTCATTTTCAAATTTTCCCTTGTCGCCAACATTGGTCAATTGGTATTGTATTGGCCAATGAAAACTACTGGGATTTTGGGAAAACATTTGCTTTCCCAATACAAGGGAGTGGACAAAGGCTAATGCGCTCTTCACTTTTCTCTCTTTCTGCTTGGGATATGAACGCAATGTCTGGAGAAGCACTAGGCATCATGAGAAGTAAGGCAAAGTCTAATAGAATTGCAAAAACATCAGCCTCGATACTGCTTAACCACTGAACCAATGTCCGCAAATGCCCATCACTGGACGTATTTTTAAGTAAAGAAAAACAGCAGCAACAACTCGTTCTCTTTTTCTAAGGCATTGAACTCAGGTTTTTGTTTGCTCTTTGTAGAAATATTCCTAACACATAAGTATGCCTTCGGAATTTATTTCTAATGTTTCTGGTTATCTAATGGCATTTAAGGCCATAAATTTTGTAGGTCACTTTCCCTATGATTCAATACACCGTGTCTTAATTCTTCCATAAATATTTTGTAATTGTCACTTGAATTCCTGTTTAAATTAGGATTTTTCTTCTTTCATTTAGTTTCTCTTATCTCTCTGTTAATTTCTAAGTTTATTATATTTTATCTGGGAACATGGCTCACAGCATTCAGAACATTAAAATGTATTAAGATATTTTGACATGAAGATAGTTTATTTGTGAAAATTCCATTGTGTTTGAAAAAGATGAACATTCTCTATTTTCATGATTCAAAATACTGTCTCTTTATGTATCTATCATTTGCCTATTTATGTATCTGGGTCTATTTATATATCTATATTATTCATGTATTTATTTCCAGATGGTTGATTTTGTCATTAAAATCTCCTAAGTACTTTCTTTCTAACTATTTGTGGACCTATGTTTTTTTTTTTTTTTGAGAGTTGTATTAATATTTTTACATGAATTGTGGAATTGTCCCTTTATCCTTGCATATACAAAAGTTTTTATTTTTTAACCATTTTGTTCACTTCACTGAAACTCCTATTATTTCTTCTTGGTGGATTATACTATTTATCCTATGAATACCACATTTTTTCATGATTAGTCTTTCCACCTGGATTTCTGTTTCTTTTGATATTAATGTAATCGTGCCTGTTTTTTTTTTTATTATTTCCCTGGCATATTAATAAAACTTCTGTATTGTTTTATTTTATATGTATCATTATTAAATAGCCTAAAACAAAATTTCTTCTAATATGCAAATCTCTGTTTTAACAGAGAAAGTTAATACACTCATAATTATTGATAGTGAAATCTTAGTATTTTTTTCTAGTATTTACCTCTCTGTTTTTTATATTCTACTTGATTGCTTAGTTAGCTTTGTCTCAGATTTTTTGTCCTATCTATTTCTTCCATATTACCCACACATGTTTAAGTCATGAAATTAAGTGTACTTTTCTAAAAATACATAGAATTTATCTAGGTGTTTTTCCTTTCCTTAAGAACACAGAAATTTAGCTTTTTAAATAATTTTTTTCTGGTTTCCTGTTCCACGGCTCTCCACCCTTCAAAACCCTTCATCTCTCCCATGTTAAACACATCTAATATTTGAGTTTTAGATGTGTCAATTTTTTTTCTTCACAAAACCATAACATCAGCAATAATTTATATTTAGCTGTAAGGACTGCTGGTTTCTTTCTACTATCACTTGTCACTGTATCATTTTGGCACTTGGAATATACTTCTTTATCTTCTTGATTGTTTTTTCTAGAATCACTGTGTTTGATGAAACTGTCCTGATATTTACCAGCCCCTACTGAAATTATCATATACCCTAACACCTTAGATGAGGTATTTCTAGAATTCAACTTCTGCTTGCTATCTCATGGCATTCCTTAGCTCTGATCCTTCCCATTTTTTGTCTAAACTCTGCTTTTGACTTCCTAAATGTTGTCCCTCCCCCATATGAGTCATAGCATGAGCTAAAACAAAACAAAAAAAGCAAACAAAACAAGACAAAACAAACCCCCCCTGCAAACAACTGTTCTATCTTAAGCCACAGATTCTAGAGTTCTTCTTTTGTGTCAGTTAGTATCATTTATCTTGATTAAATCAATGTTTATTTGTATTTATAACTGCTGGTCAGTCTCTCACTTAAACTGTGACCAACTTCGGGAAAAACCCCAAATTTATGAATAGCTCTATTTGTCTAGCTCACAGTGGGCGCTAAGTCATCCATCCATCACATGGATGAATGTGTGCCCATGAATGGTAAGGATGCGTTGTTACTGTATCTGGACAAGACACAGAGACTATCACCATGCCTGAAGAAAGCTAGAGCCCAGTAAATACCTGCTGATAGTTTGACTTGTGAATACATGTCTTTAAGTCTCTTTTACTTGGTAGAGAAACATAATAAAGGAAATAAAATCCTTGAATGGTTTTGCAACATGACCAATGTTGCATGAGGTTTTGCAACATGACCAATGTTGCATGTTCCAGCATGAGGACATCATTTGCAATCAGTGATTGCAGAGTGAGGGCTGGGAGTCAGGCCTCACACTTTTCCCTTCTGGTTTGATTTTACTGTGTCACCCTGATCCTTTTGCTGCTCGTTTTCCCCATTTGTAAGATGAGAAAGAAAAATAAGGGTGAGCAAATCATGCCATAACAACAAATAAATACATACTAAAATTCTAGTTGTATTTTCATCCCACTTACTTTCATGTGTGGTTTAGATTGAACTACAACTGTAAGTGTGGAAAAGAAAAGGGGAAAGCCTGTGTGTGTATGTTTGTGTGTGTGTGTATACCTTAATGCTTGCACATATAACTCTACTTCCAGCTTTTATTAAGAGTCTCACCTCTTGCCCCATGTAGGTGCCTTACTTGTGCAGTGACATTTCTACAAACATTTCATTTCTAATAACATCAAGTACAAACACACTCGTTAAAGCCATTTTTCCCCATATAAGCCTTTGTGACTGCATGATATTTCTGGATTGCTGTAGAAGGCATGAACCATGTCTATGCATGCACATTTCAATTATGAGTGACAGGAAGTTGTGCATGGAGAGTCCCAGAATCCCCACTTCTTCTGGGCACAGGCTTCCCTCTTGAATGGGATGGGTGCAGAAACACTATTCTGCCTAGAGTCATTTCTTCTCCTATATTTTAGCAGTCAATTTCAATATATTTTGATATTTTGTCGGCACATGTCACCCCCAGAAAGCTTTTCTGGACTAAATGCCAGGAACATATATGGAAACTTAATTTTTCTATCAAGTCAAGGAATCTACTCTTCATTTAAAAAGAAAAAAAAAAAAAGAAAAGAAAAGAAGGAAAAGAAAAAGAAATCACAATTAGAGCAAATAAGAATAACAATTTCAATGTTAAAATCCATCTTTTGTTTAAATAAAAAGTTTTTCTCCAAATAAGTGTATTTGTCCACCTGATGCAAAAATAGTGCTCTTCTAATAGGAGAATCAATATATACTCTGTGGCTACTGAGTGCTAGTGGCTTTACATATATGCTGCATTTAATCTTGCAAGGCTGTTGTTAACGAATGGGGTGCTTGCAGCTCAGGCAGCTTTAATCTCCTATTAAAAAAAAAAAAAAAGGCAAAGTGGGGACACAGGGAGAATCCAGCTCTGCCTTAACACATCTATTCTGCCTCTAGGCCTCTAATCTATCTTGCTACTTTCTTCCCTCATAAGATGGCATTTCTGTTAATGTTTTTATTATCATCATTGCATTATCTCTGTGTTTGTGTGTATTTTCTGTCTTGCTCTGTATTAATGATAACTCATGCCTGAACCAGTGGAATAAGGGCAGGGGTTAGGGGAGCTGAGTTCCATCTCCACCTCCACTGCTGCCTCATCATTTTTGACCAGAAGATTCTTTCCTCATTCTTCCTCTCCCTCTCTCTCTCTCTCTCTGGATATCCGGGTTCTATTTCAGTCTCCCTCACTTCTCTAAGATTACTTTCAGATCTCATATGCTATCATTTTCTCTAGCTCAGTCTTCCATCCCAAAACAGAAATGACAGTAACACAGATTACAAATATTTTAAGAAAACATTAAGAAGTAAATTGTGCCAACATAATTTGAAAATAGAAACCCAACTCTGAGAAAGATATATACAAAGATATAGTGTTGTGGTTTAGTCCATAATGATAATCATAGAATAATTTGTTTGCAAAGGACTTTAAAACTCATTGATTTTCTTTCGATATCAGTTAGCCCTTGTATCGTCGTAACTTAAAGCTTATACAGAATGGTGGGAGTGACCACACAAGGGAGGGACGATGGATCACAACTCTTAGAAAGACAAAGGGCAGACTATGTGGGTAGGTGGCTCAGAACACTCAGGAATGATTCAGGAAACTGTCTCTGCCTTTCTTCTGGGCATAAATCAAAGACTCTAGCTTTCTAGGCTGTCAATTCAACACCTTTTATAGGCACTTAATTCACTCAGAAATTAAAAATATATACATACTCCTCACAGAAAGTACCATTATTCTTCAGCCTGACACATGATTTGATTTTCAGCCTTTCTATGTCTCTTCTATATCCTACTGTGGGTTAGAATCAGTCAAATGTCTGTGATGAATAGCTATTGCTGCTCAGGCAAGTCACCTCCCACATAGACTCCATTGATACCCTCTTGGAGGAAGCTTTATCTCTGCCTCTGCAAGAGTCATCCATGTAGCTGACAGGGGCAACACATGGACAAGTCAGTGGCTTGATGAGAGTATTAGACCATGTCCTCCTACCACGAGATCTTCTGTCTCCTGCCTTACAGAGCAATATTCAGGATCACTGAGAAAGCTGAGTCCATCATCCCTGGCAAACTCAGCCTCTCTGGTTTCCATCCTTTCCCCACACTCCACATACCACACACCGCATATCCTCTTGTACTCCTTTGTAACCTATGCTTTCTCAGGAAGCCGAAACTCCTTCACCTTAAACTTTTAATAATAGACAATGGCTTAATTTATCTATCCCATCCAGGTATGATTCAAAACTTTCAGTTACAACGAAGACAATTTAGGGGTGGAAGAGCAAGCCAGAGGGTATTGCTTACACAGAGGAGTTTTTGCAAGGAGCAAATTTGAACTAAGGTATCCAGATATATTCTGGAATAAAGGAAATAACGTTGGACAGGGAGTCAGAAGAGTTCATTCTACTCCCAGTTCTGCTTCTGACTTGTATAAATCTAAGCATGTTATTGCCCTTCTCTGAACCAGTTCTCAGTGTAAATGAGTGTGGGAGACCAACAGAAATTTTCCGGGGCTCTGTTTATTTCACAGTGCCGCCCAAATCCAGCTGACAGAGTTCAGCATGTTTTTAGATAGTATTAAGATAGTATGAGGCCAAGTGATGAGGAAATACATAAATCTTTCTTCAGACCAGACTTCTCTTCCCCATAAAGTCTCCAAATTAGATTACATACATGGGGATAAATGATCAAAGCAATATAGTAACACTTGATTGTCAAATAGGCTGAGTCATCAATTCCAATGTAGGGAAGTGGGGCTGTCCCGGTTATCCCTAGAATGCTCCCACCTAAGTTCAACCTTGATTCTCACCATTATACTATGGTCTGTTCAGCTGCCTGGTGGACTGTGGGCAACCAAGAAGAGGATGTCAGGGCCTGTGTATGTGCCAGAGTCTCTCGTGTATTTGACCTGCTAAAAGCCCAGGGCTGCTGTCCCACAGTCTGCCCAGATAGACTAGGACAAGCAAAGCATGGCACGCTGTCCAAGTCCAGAGGACAGGGGACTGGATCAGGAGAGGGGGATCTCCTCTGAGGGAGTGATTTCACTTACTATGCATTTTGCCATATTAAGCACCAGAAACACCAATTCTTAGTGTTTTCACTTTCTTGCTCAGAATCATCAGCAGTTATGCTTTTCTAATTCAGTTCCAACCTTTTAAATATTTAAGACCCTCTATTTTTTGCCCAGACTACATGTACTCTCAGTTTTCTTGAACACACAGCCTTGAATTCACCCAGGTTGGATCACCTTCATTCCCTCCAACACTTCACTGAGCCATTCACTTTAGTTTGAATAACACCCACCTTCTCTTATTTAAAGCTGACCAAGGCAGACATCTTTCTTATAGATCTAACTGACCACATGAAGCTGTTCTGATCTTTCTGCTGTGAGTCTATTTCACTCAGAGTATAGGCAAGTATAGGGGAAGAGCAATGTCTTGGGTGTTCTGAAGGCTTGGCCAAATACTACCTGGACAACTGTGGACAAGTCAGTTTACTTCTCTACTTGCAAATTAGGGGTAATGGTATTCACCCTCTAACTTGTATGAACCTTGTATGAAGTAGAAGGTACATGCAAAATGTTACCACAGTCCATGGCATCTGAGGTGTTCATTAAATGGTGGTTCACTTTCTGCACCCCAGCATTTAGAAGGAGGAGAGATTTGGTCCATTTTGACTCCATCTATGACCTTATTTTCATCCCAATTTAATAATAACACTATTTGTTTTATAAAGTATAGGGCCTCAGACACTGATATCTCTACCCAAGATGTCATATAATATCCAGGTATTTACCGTATATCCGGGAAAGCAATGTCAGAAGGAGAAGGAAGCAAAGGCATTTTGTATTCAACCACCCTCCACATGGACTGTCTCAGTCTGGACACTTTCAGTTCCAAGAGACAGAAACTAAATTCAAAATAACAAGCAAATGGGGGAAACGGGAAGTCTGAGGATGTATGTTTGTCTTCAGGTATGACTCATCCTACTTTCAATAATGCCCTCTCCTCTTGGTTCTGCTTTCTTTTTTGTTGACTTCATTTCCTTGAAGACTTTTTCCACCCATTAGGAAAGATATCCTCCTAATAACGATGCCTCTTCCTAAAAAGTGCCTAGAAAACTCACTGGGAAGAAACTGATTGGCCAGGCCAGGGTCATTTGTCCATTCCCAGACCAAGAGCCATGATGAAACCACACAGAACTGATTCCCTGATGGGCAAGTGGAAGGAAAGTGTGCCAGCCATCCAAAGACATTGCTCGAGTTCTGGTCCAAGATGGTGAGGTGGGAAGATCCTGATCTCACGATTTCACCAAATCTACACCTATTTATAGGGCAATTCCTGCTGAGGAAGAGCTGAAAGGTGCCTGAACAGCTTCTACACAAAAACAGTAGGGAGAACACATAGAAAATGACACGGGAGACAAAGACACAGTAAGGAAGGGAGTCCCCAATACTTACATTGTGAACTGCACTGGGAGGTATAGTACTGAGGGACAGGAGTAGATTCTCTATCCTGGAGCATGGGAAAAAAAGCTGCAGTTTAAAAGAGCAACTATAATTTAAAATATTCAGCCTTAGGTTCCAGCAAATTGTGGGGGAGCTGCTGCAACTCTTTTGGGGTCCACAGTTTGTACTCCCTTCACTGTGATAACACCAGTGGGAGCAGGGTCTCAGCACCATCACCATCTCAGTGAGCCCCACCTTGGCTCCGGTGTTCTGGGGAACAGAAAAAACACAGAACCAAAAAACTGCAGTTTAAAAAGTCAACTAGGATATGAAGGAACTAGCCCTAGAAGCCTGCCAAAGGCAGGTGAGCTGCTGGAACTCTCTCTGAGTTGAAGTGGCTGGCAAGTGCCATGGTTTACATTGCCCCCCACCTTGAGAGAGTGGATGGGAGCTTGTTCCAGGTGCCCTAGCTGGCCCACTGCCTCAGTGAGCCCCAGCTCCCTAACCCACATCAGCCCAAGCTATCCCACCAAGGAGTCCCCAGGGTGGTATACACTGGGACATACCTGGTCAACATTCCCTATAGCTCCAGCTACAATGCCAAGTTGACACAGGTACAAAAGAACCTCATAACACTCTAGGCCTTATTTTGGCTTCAGATGGCTTGCTAGAGTATCCCCAGCACAGAGTACTCCAGGACATCCTAGCTCATACAACTTCGGGTTTAGCAACACTTTGAAGATGCCCTCTGTGTGGTGTGCTCCAGGATCCCCCAGCTTACATTCTACCTTCAACTCCAACCACCTGGCCAGGGTATCCTGCACTAAACACCCAGGGACATCCTGGCCTGTGCCCACTTTAGTGACAGTCCTGCTATGGTGCCCCCTATGCTGAGCACCTTGGGACTCCCGGGCCTGAGCCCCATCTAAGTTTAAGCCACTCTATCAAGGCACTTTCTGTGCAGAGAGCCCCAGGACCTCTTTCCTTGTATTCACTTCACCTTCATATATCCCACCCTGGCTCACTCTGAGCAGAGAGCCCAGAGATTACCTTGGCCCACTTTAGCTTTAGCTACCCTGTCAGGGTGCTCTCTGCACAGAGAGCTCCAGGAACATCCCCAGCCATGCCTATTTCAGTTCTGGTCATCCCGGAGTGCCCTGGAATCACCAGCCTGTGCCAGATACAGCTCAACAGTCAGCCAAAATCACCAAGCACACAGTCTATACAGAGGATTACAGTGCATGAGACCATTTCTTTAAGAACAGAAGTAGCTGCTTCACCCAATTCAAAGAAACGAATGCAGAAAGACAGAGAGAAAGAAGCACAGAACTATTTGAAGAAATAATAGCTGAAAGCTTCCCTAACCTGGGGGAGGAAACTGACATCAGGCTCAGGAAGCAGAGAGCCCCAATTAATATGAACCCAAAGAGGTCTACATGAAAATACATAATAATTAAAATGTTAAAATTTAAAGGCAAAGAGAGACTCTTAAAAGTAGTGAGAGAGAAGCAAAAAATTACAAGAGAAACCCCGTAACACAACCGGCTGAATTTTCAGCAGAAACTCTGCAGGCAGGAAGACAGAGGCATGATATATTCAAGAGCTGAATGAAAAAAACCTGCAACTGAGAACACTCTAGCCAGCAAGACTGTCATTTAGAATTAAGAGAGATAAAGGGTTTCCCAAACAAAAGTGAAAGGAGTTCATCATCACTAAGCCAGTTTTTAAAAAAACATGTTAAAAGGACTTCTTTGGGTGGAAAAGAAAAGACCATAATTAGAAGTAAGGAAATTATGAATAAGAAGTTGTAAAATATGGGACACCTGGGTGGCTCAGTCGGTTGAGCCACTGCCTTTGGCTCAGGTCATGATCCCAGGATCCTGGGATGGAGTCCTGCATGGAGCTCCTTGCTCAGCAGGAAGCCTGCTTCTCTCTCTGCCTCTGCCTGCCACTCTGCCTGCTTGTGTTCTCTCTCTCTCTCTTTCACAAATAAATAAATATTTTTTAAAAAAGTTGTAAAATGTGACAACCTATACATAAAACTTGGGCTGGGGGAGTAAAATAAAAGTTCTAGAAAAAAGTAAAACAAAAGGAAAAGATTAATGAATAGTAAATTTCTTAAGAAAAGCAAATAGTGAACTTATACAAACTTATTTAGAAAATGAGAAAAGAGAATCAACTTCGGGAAAAATAAAGCAAACAAATTATAGAGTACTTAGCAACCTAAAGGAAGAGGTTAGGAAAAGCAAGTAAGAATAGACATAAAAAGAGAGTTATGTTGGAAATTAAATAATTATAAGAATACCACTTGATTTTTTAACATAGGTAAGAATAATTATTAGCAGAATGTGTACATGTACAAATGAGATGAAACAGCTAGGTAAGTATGCACTGATCAAGAAAGGATTATACACAAAGAAAATTAAACTATTTTGGACCAAAAAAATAAAAAGAAAGACAAGAGCTCCTCAGTCTCCTACAGATACTAGGGAAAACTTACTGGTAATATGCATCCTGAAGGCAGTGTTCCTTTCTGTGAAGTTCTTACTGACTGTGACCCAGCACCCTGATCTGTTTTTTTTCAGCAAGCTGCTTACAAAGACAGGGGGAGCCAACGTGTGTGTTAGACCTTACAGCAGGGCTTTCAGTGCTCCGCTGGGTTAATGGACATCAACTCTGTGAGGCAGATATTACTATTTCCACTTTAAGGAAAAGATTGGAGGAGATGAGATGAGAAAATTGAGGCTCATGGAATTGAAGCTGATAAGTGGAATTAGACTCAAATCCAGGTCTTCTGATCTTGTGTTAAATTCTGTTATACCACGATGCCATATTGCTTCTTTTTGAGATGATGACAATGATAATTCACAGAAATAAAGGCCAGATGACTGTGCCTGTAATTCCAGTTAGAAAACACTGAAATTTGTAGGAACGCAGATTCAAGTTCCTGTGCTATGAAGAGTTAGGCTTTCATTTTTAGTATCAGCTTAGGCAACTTATCAATAAATTAGGACATCTCCCGATAGCTGTCAAATTCTCAATATAGACCCCACATAATTCCGACATTTGTACCCTAGACCGATTCCATTCACATCAGAAATGACCATATAAAACGAGAGCCGCATTCAAGATGGCTTTTCAGGGAGAGCACCTTGGAAAGGTAGAAGGCTGTCTTCTTCCAGCCCTGCTTTCTTCCTCCCTGAAGTGACACCCAAAGTCAGAGCTGGACCATCCTCAACCCCAGGTGTGTGGAGGACAGGTCGGCTCCCTCCCTCCCCTGGGGGCAGGGCTCTTCCCAGCATAGGAGTGTGTGAGATCACCCACCACACTGAGCCTCAGCTGAGGCAGGCCACAGCGGGCAGACGGCAGAACGGAGCAGAGGCTTTTGTTAAGTCCTGAACATTATTTCAGTGCTGCTCTTTAGATTTAAGCTCCTGCGGTTCTTTCCATAATAGCTGAGAGAAATGAAAAACACCACCCCACACCCCCTTCCTCCCTCCTTCCCACACACCATACACACCTACTTCCTCCTCCTCACTGGGGCTTTCTGTCTGCCAGTCCTCTAGGCCTGGAGCACCATGTGTGAACTGTTGTCCATCCCTCCTCCCGGAGCTGGAGGACTGCTGTCAGGGCTCAGATGGCATTTGGCCAGTGGGATAGGCAGGCCCCACAGTGACCTTCCTGGACCTACTGTCTGGTTCAGTGAGGTGACAGGTGTGCATGGGGACAGTTTGCAGAGAATCAATCCCTATTTGTACTAGCTCACTGCACACTGTGTAGAATCTTAAGCTATCTGATGATGAAAGCTTTATGAAATGCCATTTTGGATGCCCTCTTCTCAGAAGTTAGAGACCTCCTCTGTTTTTCCCTTCCTTATTCCTTATTTTTTGTGCCTTTTCCTTATTCCTTATCTACAAACAGAGAAATTATTTGTCGTAAAGTTTTCTGATCTTCAAGGAGTGTGAAGGTGGGGGAATACCATTCTGCTTAAACTTTGAGGTCCCCTTCCCGACATTAATTTTGTCTGAAGACCATTTGCCTTCCTTTGACCCTGGAACTGGGAAGTAAATGGTGCATAATGTGCATCTAGCTAATCCCAGAAGCAAATTGAGTCCTGCAGACACCTGATTGTAAGTACTTGCACCTCCTAATTCTGAGGAAGGAGCTGTGATTGTTGAGGAAGGGCCGGGCGATTTCAAAGTATCTTCTTCCAATCAGAGCTTCCCCCAATCAGAGCCTCTTTAGTCATTCCCTCACATCTAGTCCCAGAAATCCCAAACACAGCCATAGGCCATCCCAACAGGAAAGGGTCAAGTTACCTGCTGTTTGGGTCAGTTACAACAACAGAGATTTCCAGCTCTAGGCCTGAAAGGCTCTGAGACTAAAACGGAAAAAGGAGAGGACAAATTCTGACGTTTGATGGGACCCCTTTCATTAAGAGATGGGCCCGGTTGAACAGAACTCCTCTGTGTACAGACCACAATCAGCTTTCCAATCTGTAATTATATCAATGAGCCGTCAAATGATCCTACAGGCCTCGATAGGTGACATCGTGTTAAACCCCAGGACAAGGGAGTGGCGAAGATGGCTTCTCTTAGAAGGGGTTAACTGTGTGCTTTTGTGAAACATGAAGGCCATTGGGAAATTACTCTATGTGGTAAATTCAAGAACTGAAAGAGATATAGCTCTCTAGATAGTTTAGCATTTAGCAGCACTCAGAGCCCAAATTAGACTTTGGGTTTGGCATTCCCCGAGGATATATTTTGCCTTAGTAAATGCACGAAGTACAATTCTGAAACTATTCCCTGCCTCCCGGAATCATAGTCCACAAACCCTGGTAGCTCCTCCCTATGACACATGGAAGACCACATCAGTCTTGTTTGGTTAAAATAGTAAAACAAATGAAAATTAGTTTATGGTTATTATGTATGGCGATGTTTTCAATGGAATTCAATCACTGTCCCCATTTCAGACCTGGAATTAATAGGACTCAATCAAAGGTCCATAACCCCTAGGGGTCAGAACTGGGATTTGAACCCCACCAGATTCAACACCTGTGCTCTCAGCCAATAGGCCACACCGATGGTGACAGGTGTCGGTTGAGTGTTCCTGTCATGCGCCAGGAATGGTTACATTACCTGTGAATAGAGATAACTAATTTGGATCAAACATTATATTTCACTTTTTTTTTTTAATCTTTCAAAGATTTTATTGCAACCCACTGGGACAATATGGAAGATCTCAGGCAGGTCTCTAGAGCCCCAAATTTATGCAATGTATTTCCACCTCTAATTTTTAATTTATAGTTTCCTTTCCCTGCGATATTCTTCTCTCTGCCTTAGATTTAGTCCCTACCTCACTTTTAAGGCGTATCATGACTTTCACTATCTCCACAGAACTTTTAAAAACTATCAGAAAATCCCATCACCACTTCTTTGCATTCTGATAAAATTATGTGTACCAACCACTTGTTATTCAATTAACACTAAAGACAATATAAGGGTTTTCTTATAGTTCCTCTATTGATATACGTGTTTCATATAACTTGCAATCTCATAGGCGATTAAAATAGCAAAGACATCATATATAAGAATGATAGTAGCTTGGGTCCATCACAGTTTTTGGCATAGGAAGTATTTTAGAGGTTCGTCCAAGAGGTAAATGCTTGGGCTCAAATTTTGGTTCCA
This sequence comes from Lontra canadensis, assembly GCF_010015895.1. Lineage (NCBI taxonomy): Eukaryota > Metazoa > Chordata > Mammalia > Carnivora > Mustelidae > Lontra > Lontra canadensis. The sequence continues at coordinate 15,085,202 of NW_022631030.1, forward strand.
CTGTGTGCAAACTGTGTGAATGTGAACGTTTTCTTTGAGCCTCACTGTTCTCATCTGTAAAACGGGGATGCCAACAGGTGAAGACACTTCACAGGTGAGGATTTAATGAGAAGAATGCATGCAAAACTTTGAGAATCATCCCTGACACAAAGCGAATGCGCAATAAATATCACCTAGAATTATTCATTTATTATTGTTGTCACACATCCAGATGATAATAAAAATTGGTCAATGTACATTAACCGATTGCCATAGATTTATGGCAGATTAGCGTGAGGATGTTTACAAATGTTAGTGTCTCTGCCTCTCCAGGGAGGGACTAAAGACTTATCAATGACCCGCTGTCTTCATCATCATTCTGGTGAACAGTGGGATGATGGTAAAAGGAAGCCCTCCTTCCTTCTGTACTGTACTGTCCACAGTTGCCACAGCCATTCCAAAGCATTTAATTGCACATGTCACTCTGCTGAGCCCCACACAAAGACTAGGAGAGAGATAAAATTCTTGTCCACCGGGAGCTCACAATATCAAGGACATTTTGATGGACGTGTGAATTAGAACATAGTGGCAGGGGAAAAAAAAAAAAGCTGTGTTAACATAAAACACCTTTAAAATGGAGAGATCTTAGAAATTATTCCAGTTTTCTAACTTTACAAATGAGAGGCCAAGGACCACAGAGGTAAAATGAGCTACCCACGGTCCTTTGGTTTGTATAAGCAAAGCTCAGCGCTCCTTCCATGCTGTCGCTGGGCTGCACACCTCCAGGGGGCCACCGTTCCTCTTCACAAACAATGTGGAGTGAACGCACCACTTAGACTTGCGCAGGATGGCAGACCTGTTCCCATTTTGCCTGTATGCTCTTAAATATAAATGGACAAGAAGTACTTTTGTTCTATGCAGTTCAGGAATATATGCATTACCATTATTATAGGGGTTGCAAGGAAATATAGTAATTGGCTGTGGAGATTTGGAAGAAATATTTCAAAAATGTATGTCGAGGCATCGTGATGGTATATATTTGTCAAAGTCAGCTAGCAGAGTTTCTTTGAGGGGTTAAGTATTCCAGAAGTTTATTCATATCCCATAACTTCCTTCCCATAAGAAGAAACCAAAAATTCACATTAACCTCCAGGTCCTTTAGAGTTAGAAGTCCCTCTGGAAGTCATTATGCCCATTTGACTATTTCTGTCTGATTTTTTCTTTTTACCCCTCACCAGTAAGATGAAAGTCTGCAACTCTCTGAGGACATTTTATAACCATATACAAAATCTACACTCCAGAAGTCCTTCAGCCTATCTAACTTCAATCCGTCTTGCTGCAGTTGAAGCCACAAGCACTTATATTACTCTTTTTAATGAATGTAGGTTGACTGAGGCATGGAGAATAAACTCATTTCTTGTTCTATCTCGGAGCAGGTTCTTTTTCAGACTGCAGCTCTCCAAAGACCGCAGAAGCCTCATCCTTTTCCATGGTATTGCATACACATGGATGGCTTTAGGAAATAAATTAAGTGAATGAAAAATAGGAGTAATACAGGTATTCTGAACAGGAGTGACAGCAGAAGAAAATAGAAAGTTATTTATTATTTTCAAAGCAAATAAGTAAGAGGTTGATTGGGAAAAGGTGAAAAGAGGAGAGAGGGGAAAAAAAAAATCTGTCACTGAGTGATATTTTCATCAGAGAGGAAAATAGGTACCAACAAATGAAATTTGACTCATCTTTGCAAGTTTCACTGAGCATGAAAATGTCCCTTTAAAATTTCCCGTAAGCCGTTGCTGGCTATGGGATTTTTCCAGTGCATAGGGAATCTGAGTTCAGGAGGCCAGGGAATGCCAGAAGGAAAGGGATTTTTTGATGCTTGGGCTCTGAGACTGTCAGTTTAAAAAATGAAAGTAATATAGAAGGGGCAAAGTGGCATTTATCATCCCATCTCTCCAGGCTCCTGTCTCTTTAATCAGCTAGCCTGATTTGCCCAGTAAATGATTCCTGAGTGAGTGTGTGTGTGTGTGTGTGTGTGTGTGCCGGCGCGCGTGTGTTGTAGCTCTGTCAATCCTTGGATTAGAACCAATGATTGCAGCTTGTAGGAGGGCTGTCCAGGGCCAGATTGTACGATGTGTCTCAGTGCCAGAGTATGAGTAGAGATAATTACTGAGAAGTCACACTCTCTCACACCCTCGGCTTTCTTGTTGTGTCCTTCAGCAAAACAGTGGATTTAAATCTCCTTCCAACAGCTTGAGAGCAACGCAATCTGTCAGGAAAGAAAGAAAGAGAAAACCGAACCTGACAAAAAAGAAGAAAAAGAAGAAGAAAAAAAAAATCATGAAAACCATCCAGGCAAAAATGCACAATTCTATCTCTTGGGCAATCTTCACGGGGCTGGCTGCTCTGTTTCTCTTTCAAGGTAAGAGCTTGCTATTGATTTGCCTACAGTATACCCAGGAATCGTACAGTATGCTTTATATGATTCGCAGGCTCCCTGAGTCGGCTGTGCTGCACGGTTTGCAGGTGGAGGAGAGAGCGTTTAAACAGCATGGCTGGGACTTCATTCTCCCTACCAGGCTGTGAGAATATTGATTTGATTCTGGCTGCTACCGGAATGGGGGAATGTATATGCATAAGTAAAATGTGTCTGGCGCTCCTGTTAGGTGCGTGGCTATGTACTGGTCTCCTTGGCTTTATGTACATTCTTGCACACATACACAACAGAGCATACATATAAGCAGAGGAAAATTACAGATTCAGAGGGCAGCAGGGTTGCTCATGTGTTGCTTATGTTACTGGGAAGAAATTACAAGAGGAAACTTTAAATATCGGCCAGTAAACTTGCAAAGCTTCTAAAAGGAGTAACTGAAAAATGCAGGCTAGGAAGAATCAGGTAACTGTGCATGGTGTAAGATTCTGGTCAGAGACCCAGCTTGAAGGGATGAATCAATTTGCGGCAGCAGGGGACAACTGTATTAGTTTTTAATGGGTTTGGGGGTGTGTTTTTGGTGGGGGCGGCAGGTTTGGGGGAGGATAACAAGCTGATAAAAGGCAGTGGGAACACTCAGGGGGATCTGAAATTCAGGAAAGATTTTCCAAGTTGAAGAGAGAGAGGCAAGAAGAGTCGAATGCTAATTTTGTTTGTTTTTTGGGGTGGGGGAGCCAAGGACTGGGGCGGCCACGGAGGGTGGGCTTGGTCTCTGGCCCAAGGCACCCTTTGATGTTGGTTATGCTGTGTTGGGGTGCATTTGGAATCTGCTTCAACCTTGAGTCCATTTGCTGCACCGTGTGGCCCCACGTTTCTGTCCTAGCTCTGACGTTCCAGCCGTGGTATCATCTGCTCACCTGCTTGCTCTCACCCACCCGTCCCCTGGAGGGTCTGACTTGCCTTTTTTGTGTTAAAGGTGCTTAAACTCATAGAGATTGAGACAGGCAGAGAAACTTTCCCCGGGTGGTCCAGCCGAGCTCACAGATAGGATCCCATGCGGAAGCTCAGTTCTGTGCCTTGTATTCCCAGAGGAAAGTTCAGTCTCACAGGGCGAAAAAGGATGGGGAATTCCACCCATCTCGTTCTCTTCTACCGCAGTATGGAGTTCTCAGGGTCTTGTCTGTCCCCACCTCCGGTCCTGCTGACCCCACTCTGAGGGTAGGCTTTGGGGGCTGCCTCTGTCCCTTTGACATCGGCTGCAGTGGCTACCATACAGACCCACACAAGGTGGGCAGAGAAGACCAGGCTGGGAAGAGTCAAATGCGTGTGTACCCTCGGCTGGGGCTCAAGGAGGAAGGCAAGGAACGCTGGAGGGATGGGAGTCCAATGACAAGGAAGTTCACAGTGGTGGGTTTTGCAGGGATATCCTTGATGTCGTCTGCTACACTCAGCCTCAGAGAGGCACTGGCCTCAGTATCTCTCTCCTCTCCTATGGGACCATTGGTGCGTGTAAGAGTAAAGGAGCCAACTTGGAGGCATCCTTGACTGACTCCTCTTACGTAATATGGAGCAGCAATGGTGCGTGTGCGCATGTATGTGTATGCGTGTGTGTGCAGGGCATGGTGCTCACCCCTCCTGTTCTTGGTCCTTAGGGGCTCACCTGAGAAGAGCAGAGCTCCAACACTAGCAGTGGGGAAACTGAGTTCAGGGAGAGGCTTCTATGATGCTAACAACAGAAATGAAAACTAAGTAGACAGAAGGTAGAGTGAAAGGTCAGAGGAAGGGAAAAGGAAGGTCCCAATTCCCCAATAATTTCCATCTGTCCGCAGGTCCCTGTCTCATCTATCTATACATCAAACTGGAGACAATGGCCAAACTTCCACCAGCAACAGCCCTCTTGGCAGCATGCCAGGAGCCCCAGGGCCATACTGAATTTACATATAAATTAGCATACGTGATTTTTTTTCCCCCTTCAGAAATAAATGCATGGAAGCATAATATTTGCTCATACTTTGAATCATCCCTAAATAGACGAGTAGAAAGTTGCGGTACAAAATTCTCTGGGGTGGGGGGTATAGCTCAGTGGTAGAGCATTTGACTGCAAAATTCTCCCAGGTGAAATCTGATTCTGTGGTCCTGTTCCTAGCTTGGTGGGGGGGATAGAGGTGACAGGGCTATCTTAGACCTCCTCACATTCTGCCAAATTTGACTTTCCTTGGGAGAATAATGGTCTTATTTGTGCTACCCACCTTGAGCCAGCTCTGAATAGATTTCAATGTGTCATAATAAAACTGGCTGCTCAATTTTAAGGAAGAATATCCTCCAAGGCCCCCACACCACTTGCCATTTGGACTGGCAAAGGTGATGTCTATTTTCTCTCTCGGGGGATGGAGGCTGGAGTCTGCCAGCTATCTCTTATCAAACTTGCAGAATTACTGAGGCAACCCGGGTCTTGCCTGCAATAATCCACCCCTATTGCATTGACCCAGTGGGACTAGTTAGAATGCAGTACACATTCCAAGGCAATTTTTTCTTCTCTGTTTTTGTTTTAAGCTGGCTTTTCCTGGAGCCGCTACTTCCTGGGTTTCTTGCCTTCTTAAAAAAGGTGTCCAGGGCTAGTGGCTGATTATGGACCCCTTTCTGACCCTCTCCTCCCCCCCAACCCCACCAGCAACCATGATCCAGCTTAGAGGGGGAGGGAATTTCCAAGGGAATCAGCACTGATTAGTGATGGGCAGAAGGGAGGGGGTGATTAGCGCCCTGGGGCTCTGGCCCTAAGAAGCACCGCACTGGGGTTGATTAACTCTCAGCTCTTCTTTCCTGGGAGCAGGAGCTAGGGAAGCTGGATTAAGCGGCTGTCCTTTTCAGCACACCCGCCCACCTTCTGCCACTGAGAGGCTCTGAAAGGAATGGCTGGTAGTGCCGCAGCCCTTCTCTTTCTAGAAACCCGACCATTTCTCCTTCGAAGGATTAATGCTCCCTTTAACACCTTCCAATGAGTTTGGCTAGATTCTTGTCTTACCTTTCAAATTTTTGCATCTCCTCATGTCCCACATCAACCTATATCTGCCCACTTGAGACACAAACAGGCAGAGCAGAAGGGAAAGGACCGTGGGGGCTAAGTTCACACTCTCCTTCACTCGGCACTGACGACATGGACACTGTTCAGCTGGGCAGATCCGCCAACTTCCTGCCACTCACAGGAAATGTTTGGGTGCCAGCAGTAGCCTGAATTGGGTGTTGCTTTAGGGATGTGAGGGAGGCAGATGAGGCCATAACAATGTTTACTGGGAAACTGAAAAATTGGTGTGGGATGATGGGACCCTGGACCTGATGTAAGCATCATTGGTACTTGCAAGCAAGCCCCTGCGCCACCCCCCAAAAAAAAAACAAACTCTGGGCAAAGAGACAGAGGAACCTCATGAAGTAAACCCTGGCTGCCGTGCTTGCTGCTGCCAACTCGGGGCAAGTTAGAGGTAAGGAGAGCAGCAAATGCAGCATACCTTCATCCTTCATACTCCGTGACTGTCTTCTGAGCATTTGATCAAGGGTGCCCGGAGAGTCCCAGCACTGGCCAGCAGGTCTTGCTGCATGAAGACCATTCTTGGGATTGCAGCTTTAGTGACCAGGTGCCAAGCCTCGTCCTGGTCCTGGTTCTTCCTTTCTGGCATTTTAAAAGCCGAATATAACCCCAATAATGTCTTCTTATGAGCTGGATGCCTAGCCCCTGACTTCTGTTGTCTCTCAGTAAGCCTCTCCCATAATGCTGGTATTAGAGGTGTTTAACTGTGTCCTTGAAGAGATGGTCTCTCCTGTGTCCTGCTCAGGTGCTCCGTTCTGGAATGTCTGGGTTCTGTTCTTGGTGTGCCTGCATTCTGGTTATCTAGAGTTACAGTGACCTGGGCTGGGATCATCTACCGGTCACAGATGGCCCAAAAGACTAGTGTTGCCTTCAGCCACAGTTGATCCATTGGGATGCTGTGACCCCTCTTAATATCCTAAGAACAGATGACATTTCGAAATCAATATGAGCCGCATGCTTCTGGCATGTAAGGAGACACATGCTGACAAGATCTGCAGCATCTTTTCATGTCTGTCTACTCATGATGAACACACTTTGGGTGGGATCATCATATCTGGGAGTTGGCCCTGTTCCAGGTTTTTTTGGTTTGGAGTCCATGGCCTGCTCCTGCACACCAACTAGAATGCCAAACGTGCAAACAAACTCTGCTTTACATCTGACCTCAACAGAGACCCTACAGACTCTTCAAACTCTCCCATGAGCATGGCTTCCAGGTTCCAATCTAGTTCTGGTGGCCTTTGAAAGGCTCAGTGGGGAGCAGGCTCATCTGAGCTCAAAGTTGCCTATGTTTTCTGCAGGGGAAAATCTTTCCCTCTGTGAGCCTGTCTCCCCACCTGCCTGCCAGGCTGGGGAGCAACTCCCCTGGGTGTTGTAAGGACTCATTAATGCTTGTAACACTCCAAACATGTGGTGCTAAGTGGAACTCCATGCTGAGACTGGTTGTATTTATGCAGTTTACTTCCTTTCTGCTCTATTGGCTTGTTAAATGTTTACTTTATGTCTATAGTCATTTGAAATTCAATAAAACAGATTAAAAATAAAAGATGGAAACATGCAAAAATAAACTAATTGATGGTATATGGGTCAGATGGGGTCTGCGGCGCCATTGTAGCCTTCCTCTCCTGGTGGTGGATGCTTCCATTCCATACCACTCCCAAGAGCACAGGGGAAGGGCAGAGGGTCTTTGGACGGAGCATGAAGGAGGCCTGCCTCCCATCCATTTGTCGAAGGAGACTTCTGCATGGAGGTGCAATGCGGGCAGGTGGCAGAAAGGAGGAGGGTTGGAGGAGAAAGTCAGAGCTAGGAGTTTTAGAGGGTAAAAACAGCTCTAGTATGGATTAGAAAAAGTAGGGGAAAAGAGGACTCAGTCCTCTACATCTTTGAGAGCTTCCTATTTCATTTTATATATTTCTGTATTATTTACGCACCCTTCTGGGTGACGCCTGCCCGTTATCACCTGCTTAAACTTAAAAGCTCTGTGTGTTCCTCCACTTTCCCTCTCTGTCTCTCCCCCTCCCACCCTCCCTCCCTCTTTCTGCCCTCTCTCCCCCTTTCCTCTTTTTCTCCATTTCCCTTTTTCTTTCCCCCTTTCATTCTTCCTTCTCCTCTACGGGAACAATAATTGATCAGTTGACAGATCTAGGTCACGCTGGCAGGGGTTGTTCTGCTTCATGCAGTCTTGCCCAGGAGAAGGAGGGAAAGTCTGTCTTCTCAGTTCACAAGGAGCCCAGATGATAGGGCGCAGCAGGAGGAAGAAGGGGCCAACGAGTTGGTGGGTGAGTTCAGCTGTCCCCAGCAAGGGTACCCGGGACCCCGTTGATTGATTGCAGAGTCTTCAGCTCTTTGATATCCCTGCCACTCTAATTTTCCATATCTGATTTACCTTTGCCCCTTGTCCACGTTTCACTCAGCTTCTATATCCTGCCTGTTCCAGTCCTCCTCATTTTCCTCTCTACTTCCCTCTCCTGCCCTCTTCTCCTTTTCTCCTCCTTCCAAAACCCTGACAGATCACAGATACTCCCCCACTTAAGTCATATTAGAGAGATGGCCTTTTGTTTATTTGCAAGAAGAAAAACAGAAACCCTGCCAGAAGAACTCTGTAAGTCATTTGCAAACTGCAAAACAAACCAACAAAGATTCACATTTTTGGTGCTGAGAAGAGAATATTTCAAGAGAGACTGTCAAGCTAAGAAATCAAATATTGGAAAACACATTCTTTAGCACTGTTACTAAGGACATCTTAGGTTACTAAATTTGATTTTTTTTTTTTTTCTTCTCTAAGAGTATTGCCTTCACAGTTATAAAAGACTGTTCAAAGAACTGGCTGGTTTGGGCTTCAGTGGCTCATTCAGATCCACTCTCTAGAGATGCTGCCTTTGCTTTATCTTGGTGGTGCCACCAAACTCGAACCCAACACAGACTATAGCTGTGTATGTGTTTATTGGTTCAATCACCCAGCAAGTGTTTACTGAGTGCCTATTATGTTCTGTGTATAGTTGTGGGTGGCGGCAATAAATATATCAGTGACTAAAACAAACTAAAGGATGAGACCAAAGACAATAGAATTTCCAAGATTTGACTTGGTTTGCCATCCTTTTTAATAGCATACAGAAGCACCAGCAGGAATGCCAGGAGCAGAGGGAAAGAGTGAACAACACAGCTTCTGGTTTCTTGTGGAAATGATGGTGGGCTGCAAGAAAGCAACTAACCCTTAGTCCTTGTTTTATCTAGAGAGCACTGGGAGAGGGTGCACAACTCCAGTTCTGTGTTAATAACACATAAGAGGTGCTGCCTTTTCTTCCCCCTGCTGTCTCCTGCCAAGAAGGGGCTCATGCATGTTTGATGTGCCCTCAGTTAGTATGTGGATGATGAAAGCTGGTGTAAGTTCGTTGGCTTTGTGACAATTGTCTTTTGTCATTCAAGTTAGTAGCTGATTCTTGGCCTGATGCCACCCTGTCTGGTAGCCTACCCACCTCCTTTTTGCCCTGCCTTCTGCACAGAACTAGAGGGCCAAAGAAGGTAAGGGGAGCCAGGTGGGGAGACACTTATATAAGACCAAGGAAGGATCTGCCTCTGGCAGCTGGTCTGGATGAGACAAATAAGACAGGGGACCTCTGTGAAGGATTCATAACTCAGGGCAGATCTAAGGCAATCTCCCTTCTGAGAGCCCTTTTATTTGCTACCCACTCATCATACCCAACTTAGGGTTCCTAGAATAATAAAAATGCATCATGACTTATTTGTTCTCCTCTGGTCATATACCACAGTTGGGGCACAAGCCTTCTTCCAATCCATCAACTTCTGTTTTCAGCCCTATGTACAAAAGGGACTATAGCTTCTCTTAGGCTCACACTGTGTACTTACTCGCTGTCTCCTGAATGCTCTAGGATTGCTTACCTGGCTGCTTCTATTTGCATCCCCATGGTGGTGGTGATGATTGTTTTTAGCTTTGCTCCTGGAGGAGAACAGATAACTGCTTTGTCATGGATCCTGATTCTTCCAGGTCAAGCAGCCTACAGCAATTCTACATTTCCTGAACCCTTCTCAGAACTAGTGAGGTCCTCAGGGGTAGGTTCAATGTGTGTTTATTTGCAATATTTTCATTCCCTAAATCATTGGTTCTCAAACTTGGTGTATCAAATTGCCTGAGGAGCTTTATAAAAATACCAATGATTGAACAATATCCCAGACCAACAAAATCAGAATTTCATCATCAGCCTTATTCAGGCTCTGTAAGAGGTTCTAATATGTGACCAGGCTTAAAAATTATACCTTTAATGTCATCTGAAATGTTCTATGGTCTTGGGTAAGGCACCTCCTCTCTATGAGCCTCAGTTTCCATGTCTCTAAAATAGATAAGTCAGACCAAAATAATTTTCAAGTTTCACTTCAAGTTCAACATTTTGCAATTCTGCAAATAGTCTTTTTGAGTATAGCACTTGAAAGATAGTGATGCTAGAAGAAAGTATTCGGAAGCAGTTTCTGCTTGTAGGAGGCTAAGAATACAGACACAGTCACAGACAGATGACCAAAGTTAGAATGTGTGAATGGTGTATGTGCACGCAAACACGACATGCTTTATCATATCTATTACATCACGTACCCATTTATGCATGTAATTCTTTGCAAGGCACCCTTAGAATGGGGTAAAAGGATTAACAGCATTTGAGGTATAGGGAATCAGGAGTGATGAGGATTCTTAACTGATCCATTGTAGAAAAGAAATTCAGGAGCCACTTGAATGTGGGTCAAGAAAGAATGTGTTAGAGCTAGATTTAGAGAGCACTAAGGGATGGCGAGCCTTGGAAGAAGCTCCACTCCTTAGTATGAAATTTGCGTGTTTTTCTTCTGCTCAGGCTCCACTTCTCATCCCCAAGAGTCAGCCAGTAGTGTTGCTTCTGTTGCTCTCCTTCTCATGGGCAGCAAAGCCTCAATGCTGAGAATCTCGATAGCAATTTTGCAGCTAGGATGTTAGGCAGAAGTGAGGCTGCTTCTATTCTCCAAGCCAGCTCAGTTCCTGCAGTGCATACAGGAGTGAAAACTTGGTCTGTTTTGGGGGTACACAGGATAGAAGGCACATGGGGAACAGAGCTACCATGCAAATTTGTTCCCAGGGCAATCTCTGGTTAACTCAGGAAGTACTCACTTTGAGGGTTCCCCAGAGTACTCACACTGCTGTGTCTGCCAGCTCCAGAGTCACAACCAGCTCAAGCCCAGAGAAACTTTCAAGATTTCAGTCCCTTTCCTTGAGTTCTGGTATCTCAACAGTGCAGCTGCAGTGGTCCCCTAGCTTCTATCTCCAATAAGGGGAAACATGCCTATCTGCAGATAGTGTATTTTACCTGACCGTTGGATTTCAGGAAGACGGAAAGAGGAGGAAGAAAAAGGAGAAGGAAAATCTGTCTTATTATAGATTCTTGTCATTTGCTCTAGGTTCAGAGAGACATTATAACATAGTGGCTGGTTTACCTGTGTCCAAACCCTGGCTCTTCCACTTCCTAGGCAATTCAGTCAGCCTCTGTGATTCCCTTTCCTCTTCTATAAGATGGAGATAATTATGAAACTTAGTTTTAAGGCTGTTTTGAGGATTAAATAAGTTGCTGCAGATAAAGTGTTTGGAACACTGCCGAGCACATAGTAAGTTCTCAAAAAATATTATCTAATAGTATGATGATTGATATAAATACTACCACCTATAGGACAAGTCTATCCTTCTTCAACATGACCTTTATTTAAATATTTGAAAAAGTGCTTTCCTCCCCTCTTCCCTCAAATTTTCTTTCCAAGAGGTTAAATATCTCCAGATTTCTCCTATTTTCTGTATTATTATCCATACTAAGTGTGCTGATTCCTTTTCTCTAAGGTTGTTCTGTTTACTCTCTCTTCTTCTTAAAGCCTTCTTCTCCCATCGTGCTCTGAGTAGCCCAAAATATTATAGAATATGACCCCTCCTGGTTCCAAATCCAAAGGGAAGGAAGTCTCAGCTCTTTGGAAAGATACCAGAAACCCTATGGCTCTGGCCTGGGATTGCCAGCCTCTCCTAATCCTTTGTCTCCTGTTCCATGGACTGCTGGAGGGCTCATCCTCACAGCACATGTACACAATGCTCCCTCTGCCGGGTGCTGTCTTCGTTTACCTCAGAAACACTTGTTATAATTCAAGAAGAAATTCCAGGCTCAGCATCCCTCTGAAGCCTCTCATTTCATCCTTTATGCCTCCATTTCTCTTGTACTAACCTCTATTCTTAACATCCATCCCACACAACTCCACACGTGTAGTTATGTGCTCACGTGTCTATCTTCCCTTACTAGACTCTGAGCTCCTAGAGGTCAGGGACCGCCTTATGGATCTTTACATCCCAAATCACCTCAAACAACACCTGGCATAAATTTAACGCTCAGAATTTATGACTGGAAAGAAAGGATGGAGAGAAGGAAAGACAGAGGAAAAATGGCATGAGATCCCCTTAGGGATTTTTTGGAGCCATATGACCCTGTCAACTTATGGTGAGCTGTTGTCAATTCATCCATTCCTTTTCCTATGCTTTTGGTGTTTTACTATATGTACAAAACCTGGTCTCAGAACTTATCCCTTCTGATGTTATCTTATCAGATTTAATTGATACTTTCTGACAATATCTTTTTGGGACTCTGAATCAGCAATTCCATATTTTAGCAATTCCTCTTGGTGATAATCAGTCATAAAACATATGTTGTAGGAACCTGGGTTGTGGTGGATAAGCTCAATATTTATGACTGAACTTACCCAAGAGCAGAAAATAGTCGCTCTAGTGGTCAATAGATCAGTTAAGCAGAGGATGGGATGGCTTTCTGAACCTGCACTGGCACCAGGAGGAGTGAGACAGACAGGGGAAGTGTGGATCTAAGAAAAGAGGGAAGTGACTGGATGGACTGTATTTAGTTGGAGAAGATGAAGTGGCCAGGTGTTTCTTAGCTTCAGATCTACTTTTTCTTTCTTCTGCAAAGTTGTCCACTTGGGCATTTGACTCTCCTCCTAAACAATCAGGAAGAAACTTGGCCCAGACATGGAGAAAGTTAATTGACATCTTTTTTCTCAGTGCAACTGGTGATGCATAGACATCTGCAGTTGGATAAACCATTTCCTAATTTTGAAAACAAATAAGAATTAATTAATTGTTCTACATTTCTCCTTCCTTTTCCCCTAACACTTCCTAATAGAAGGATCTAAATGCCTTGTCACCATTTTTTCATTACTTTCTTGCACTGCTGAAGACTTGTCAAGGCCAAAATAATTTAATCATCAGATACAAAAGCTTTTTCACAGACTCCTAGAGTTGTGAGATATCATGGAATTTTCCCAGTCTCCCCCCGCCAAGGCAGCAATCACATGTGAATGATGTTCGCCAAATTCTGCCTTACACTTTCAGAGATTGCCAGTGAGCAGAGACTAACCACCTATGTTATGGTCCCCAGTTCCGGCCGCCTATCAAAATCAGCTGTGGAGATTGTTATAAGATTGTGGAGATGCCCAGGGATGGCTGACAAAAATTCTCATTGAATAGGTCAGTATAGGCAAAGTCCCTTCTACTTTGAAATAACTACAGATGATTCTACTGTTCAGATACAAGGGAGAATAAATAATTAGCACCCCTTCCTATAGTTGATAAACTCTGTGAGAAAACACTATTCTGGCAAATTCTTTTGATATCATTTCAAAATAAATTATTATCCTTTCTTTGTATAAACAGAGTTCTAAATTTGTTCAGGGCAGGAATGTGTACATTCAAAATATTCACCACCAAAATTCCCTTATAGCTGAGTATGGTCACGTAATGCAGTTCAGGTTAGTGGAATGTAAGCACAGGTTTATTTGGCGTTTTGAGGATTACACTCAGGAAGCCTGTGCTTTTTAAGTCTTACTATTGCTGATTCCTCTTGACTAAGAGAACGGCATGCTACCTGGAGATCCAGGAAACAGCTTGGAAACAGGAGGACAAACAATACATATCAATGGCAAAGGGGCATGTGAGTGGTTCAGTCAGTTAAGCATTGAACTCTCGATCTCAGGTCAGGTCTTGATCTCAGGGTTGTGAGTTCAAGCCCTGCATTAGGCTCCGCACTGGATGTAGAGGCTACTTAAAAAAAACATAAGTGACTCTTAATCTCACAAAACAAACTGAGGGTTGCTGGGGGGGGGGGGGGGTGGGGGGGGGGGGTTATGGACATTGGGGAGGGTATGTGCTATGGTGAGTGCTGTGAAGTGTGTAAACCTGGCGATTCACAGACCTGTACCCCTGGGTAAAAAAATATATGTTTATAAAAAATAAAAAAAATAAAAAAAATTTTAAAAAAAAGAAAGAGAAAGAGAGAGAGAAAAGAAAAGAAAAGAAAAAAAAAGAATGAAAAGGAAGGAAGCTTTTAGATTGAACTAAATAGACTTTTGGTAAATCAAAAATAGCTGAGTATAAGCAATTTCATATGGCTCAACCCAATTAAAGGATCGTGGATTCAAGATGACATAGCAGTTGTACCAGCACTAGAATAGATATACCCATACTCACTATCACTTATGAAAAAAAAAAAAAGCCCTTATTTAATTAGGTTTCTATTACTCACAGATGAATATAATCCTAATGAATCTTGTTGAGCAATTTTGCTTCTTTCTAACTTCTGTCAATTAGAGTTGCTAAAAAAATATAAGGAATATTGTGTGATCTTCTTTCTAAAAGATGACGATCATGAACCTACTTATCTTAACATTCTTAGTTCCTTCTTCTTATGATTATCATATGGCATAACTTTTAGACCATTAATCATCCTGATCCTTATCTCCTGAACATGCCCTAGTTTGATAATGATCCACTAAAATGCATTACCAGACAAATTCTCCCAGATGTAGTTTGATTGCTAAAGTGGGGCATGGACTATTACCTATCACATTTTGGACTTTATAGTTACATAGGTTCATTTTATTATTGTATTCTTTTCTTTTTTCTTTTTTTCCAGAGATACCATACTATTGGCTCATATTGATGTTATACTCATTCCTCTGACAATTTGCTATTATGTAAGACCTCTCCTATTCTTGCTTATAGTTAATTTTCTTTAAATGTTTCTTCTAAGTATTTTACTGCATCTTGGGTGCTTTATTTAAATCCACTGAGATTATTTTTGGATTCTGATGAGTTGTTGCCACCAGCTTTATGTAATCCTCAAATGATATAGACATGTAATTTCCATATCATCAAGGTGAATGATATCAAAAATTTTTAAAAAAGCAATATAATAGACCCAAGGACATGGCCATGTTCTTACTTACATTTATATCTCACCCACTCCAGAATGATGTATTCATACCTTACTGTATGCAAGCCATAAACAACAACAAAACAGAGTTCTACTCAACGAAGTAGACAGTTCAACACAACATGGTAAGTGCTGAGATAAAAGACAATACTGTTTGCTACGGCAGCAGCTAGGCGATTTTTCAGGTCAGAAAATTCTTCTAGAAGGAAGAGATGTGAAAGCTGAGAAACAAAGGTGACTATATCTAACCAGGTAAGAGGAGAGAGAAAGATGAGAAAGACCTCTTTGCATGCTGAAGGGCAGGTGCTCCTAAAGGAGAAGGAGGAAAGGAAGACCCAGGAGTTGACTGACCAAGTGAGGTCCATTAGGGAACAGGAGAGGGTGGGAGGGGTAGCAAATCTTGAGCACTGGTAAAAGAATGAGTCTTGAAGACAAGGAGAATGACAAATTACATTACTATATAAAGTAAGGAAGGAAAAACTTACTTAGGAATTCCTATTAGGATTGGATTCAACTGCAAATGACAGAAACTACATAATAAAAGTGGTTTAAATATGGTAAGAGTTTTTCTGTGTGACCACAGAAACATTCTACTTTGTTTCTGGCTGGTGTAATGTTTTCTTCTCATGGAAGAAGAGGAAGATGAATTTTACGAGGCCATTAGCATGTGGTATGACAGGAGGGAATGTTAGATCTCCACTTGACAAGGGTGGAAGAAGCCCTCAGGCCATACAACACACATACAGTTAAGGTGTCACCACCTACTTTGTGGCATCTAACCATGGGCTTTCAACATTTCTAGTCATTAGGGAAATGTAAATGAAAATCACAGTGAAATATGACTTTATACCCATTAGGATGGCTATTGTTAAAAAAAAAAAAAACTCAAAAAGGAAAATAACAAATGTTGGCGAAGATATAGAGAAGTTGAATTGGAACCCTCCTGCACATTGCTGGTGGGCAAGTAAAGTGGTGCAGTCATTGTGAGAAAGGGTTTGGTGGTTCCCCCCAAAATTACGAATGGAATTATCATATGATCCAGTAATTCCACTTCTACCTATATACCCCA
Organism: Lontra canadensis; assembly: GCF_010015895.1. Taxonomy (NCBI): domain Eukaryota; kingdom Metazoa; phylum Chordata; class Mammalia; order Carnivora; family Mustelidae; genus Lontra; species Lontra canadensis. Next base: position 15,101,050 of record NW_022631030.1, read on the forward strand.
AAACCCAAAAATTTGAAAGCAGAGAATCAGATATTTGTACAGCCATGTTCACAGCAGCATTATTCACAATAGCCAAAAGGTGGATACAACCCAAGTGCCCCTCAGGAGATGAATGAATAAACGAAATATGGTACATACATGCAATCAAGAATTATCCAGCCTTAATGAAAATAATGAATTTCTGACATGTGCTACAACCTGGATGAACCTTGAGAACATGATCCTAAGTGAAAGAAGTCAGACATGAAAGGGCAAATATTGTATGATTCCACTCATATGAGGTACCTAGAATAGGCACATTCATAGAGACAGAAAATAGAAGTTTCCAGCAGCTGACAGGAGGAAGAAAAGGGTAGTTATTGTTTAAGGGTTAAGTTTCTCTTTGGGATAATGAAAAGTTCTGGAGATGGATGCTGAACAGTTTGGGTGTACTTAATGCCAGTGAACTGCATATTTAAAATGGTTAAAATGCTAAATTTTATGTTGTATAGCTTACGCTGGTAAAGAAAAATGAAAAAAGAGTGAATCTGCTGCCCTCACACAGTTTGGATTCAGGTAACCCTTACAGCTTGGTTGCGGGAAGGTTAAGGAGTCTGCATTCAATGGCTGTGATTTTTTCTGAGTGTAATTTGGGGAAGATGTGTGTTTGCACACATGTGTGTTCATGTTCACACAGGTGTCCATAAACCTGTAGAGTGTGTTTTCCAGAAAGCAGAAAGGGACTAAAACAGTGACTTGTGTAATGGGCAAAAGGGCTGACTATTGATGCGGGATTGCACAGAATCTCCCTCCTTTCCTCACGACATTCTCTTTTCTCTGGATGTTAAGATACAATCTCATCCATTCCTATCCGATTTTTTTATCTCTTTTTATGGTTCTGGTCCTACCATTTAGAAGATGGTAGCAGACTATCTCTCAAACATGGGCTCACCTCCAACTTTTTTCTTTAGTTGACTCTTGAAGGAATTATACCAGACACAGTTTTATATTTATGGTTTGCAGAGCATTTCCACATAGACCATATTTCTTGATCTTCACATCCGTCACATCGCAGCCCTGTCATTAACTCTGACTTTTGGGAATTGAGGTTTTTTTGCTTTTTGTTTCTCTTATCTTTTTTTTTTTTTTTTTTTTTCCCTCCAGAGACTTTGTTTTCTTCATCTGTAAAACAGGATATGTAAACTTCCTTGGAATGTAGCTTCCATGTTTCACTGAATTATGCTTGTGAAACCTGGGGACTGTACTTCCCCCTCTACCCTCCTCCACCCTTCTTACTCCTATAATCACTCACCAGCTCAATTCAGGTCTGCCTCTGAGCGACCCCCTGTATCTATGTGTCCCTCCTCTCCTCCATGGGGGTCCTATCTCAGTTCAAGCTCCAGCCATGTCTTGCTAAACTAATGAGGCCTCTAAATAGGTCCCTGCTACCAGTTTTCTCCTCAGGTGAGTCCATCTTCTCTCTTGCTACTAATTAATTATCTTGCTAAAAAATCAAATTTCATCACCTCAGTCATTTCTTAAAATATCCATTAACTCCACATAGCTGGCTTTCAAGACAATAGCACAAGTTCCTTAACTTGGCATAGAAGTCCCTTCCCTATTTTGTCTCAGCCTCTTTCTTGCTCTGTCTTCTGGCATCCTTCTGCTTCTGACCTTTTGCCCCACTGACCCCAGACACTGACCCTGGACACAAATGCCCTGCCTCAGCACAGTGCCTTTGCACACACTGCTCTTTGTCAGGGATGTCCTTCCTGCAGGATTAGCCCAGTGCAACACTGTCCTAACTTGGTTTAATGTTTAAGATGGAATGATGGAATAAATAAAGCCAGGAAAAGAATTTAAAAGGCTGAAAAGGAGGACAAAAATTTTTGATCACCTATTCTATTCCACCATTTCTACACTGAACCCTCAAGGAGACCCCTCATAGCAGTTTCTTTAGTTCCTTGTCTGCCCATGGGGAAGAGGAAGGGTTTTGTTTCTACACAATGTCCTTAGATCTGTGGTTGTCCAAGTGTGGTCTTTGAATCAGAAAGTCTGGGGCTTTCTGAAACATAGCTGTGTGCATTTTAATAAGCCCTTCAGGTGATTGATGCTAAATTTGAGGAACCACTGATTTAGAGAAATGGTGAACACAGATGGAGGGAACTCTGACTGGAAGGGCCACTCCCAGTCTGGGATTTGGGAGTGTGCCTGCATTGGGAGTGGGCATAGTTACGTTTCTGCCCTCATTGGAGGGGTCTCAGTTTCTCTTGAATATAGCCACCTCAGGGAAAAAAAAAAAAATCAGGACAAAGCAAGCTTAGTGGTATGTAAGCTATGAAACTATCTAAACGAAGTAACTGAATATTCCCTTTTGCTAGGATTGCCAGTTTTAGCAAACAAAAATCCAGGACGCCCAATAAATTTGAATTCCAGATAAGCAACAAGTAGTTTTTTTTATTATGCACAGCACATGCTTACACACAAAAAATATTTGCTATTGATCTGAATTTCAAATTTAACTGGGCATCTTATTTCTTTTCTGTTTTTATCTGGCACCTTCCTTTTTGTCCCTTAAGGGCTATGTGTGCAAGGAAAACAGCCTGGGCAGAATTCAGTGTTTTAAAGGTAGAAGTTATAGTAGTCTATTTCTTTACTCTTTAATGAAGAGGAAAATTATTTGTCTGGGAAGAAAAAGAATGGCTGTTCTTTCTGACTCACTTGGTTATTTGTAAAATCTACATTTGAAAAAAGGGAGGGAGGGAGAGAGAGAGAGAGAGAGAGAGTGAGAGAGAAGATAGATAGAAACAAGATGGTGGTTGAAAGTGGCCCCCACGCCAGAAAGTTCCTTCCTCTTGAAGTAACAGAACACCCATGGAAGAGCCAGGCCCTGAATCCACATCTCCCACAGCTGAAATATGGAGCAAGCTTCAGGGAGATGGAGCTCCCCTTGGGGCTCTGCCTCCTGGACGGGTTTTCTACACCACCTCCCTACCTGTCCCAGGTGACAGGACACCACCTCAGAGGTGGGACTGTGGTGCTGTGACTGGGGAATAAGTGACAGACTCCCTAACAAGATGCAGCTGAGGGAGCGGCTTGCTGACAGAACAATTTGCTGGTGCCCAGAATATCCACCCAGCCCCGGCAAAGCGGAAGCCTAGGCGTCAGGAGAAATTTCAGGATTTATCATTCGCCTTGGTGTCAGGTTTTCTGCGAGCCGGCATACTTCCCCTGGTGTTTTTGCAGACCTGCAGCCTTGACGAGCTATCTAAGAAGGCTTCAGGGCCCCAGGAATTACATGTAAAACTATTCCATTTTTTCCCCCTCCTGATCGGCTTGTGTTTATGTAAATGACTGGAAAAGCAGTTTTTGGCCTATTTCCGAAGCTTAAGGGCTTCGTGAGAAGCCTATTATTGAAAAATCAGAAACTGAAAAGCAACTTCTTAGACAATGAATTAGCAGCTCAATGACTGTGTGTAATGCCAAGTGTACTGTAACTGGCTGCATTACAAATAGGAACTCCCCTGGGATTCAGTAATCAAACACGTGGCAACAGGTTGTCTGTTTCAACAGAGAGTGAGTAATCAAAGGAGATTTGCAGTTAATCCAAATATAACAGAGAAGTATCCAAAAGAAGGGCCAGGAAAAGGAGAAATTAGAAGGGTGTGGGTAGACTGAGGCTTTCTGACCTGGAGTTCCATGTGCGACTGAGGGCATATTGTGGGACAAAGTGGATCCATGTGAACACTTGAGACACCAGCCACGGAGAGGGGAAACTGAGGCTTGACTACAGACCACAGCAAGCCGGAAACTTAACCTCAGCACTTGCCTCTCCTGCTTGGCCTGTGACGTAAACTGGGAAATGAATTAACTAGCACTCAGTGATTTGCCTCAAACTTCTGAGTCCTATACTGGTTTGAGGGGGTGTGGCTGAGTCAGGGGCAGGGAAGGACTTGTCTGTCTGTGAGGCGCTGGTTGGACGTTGGGGCTACACTGTTTCAGGAGACAGCTGAGTTTGTATGCCCAACTCTGTGCTCCCCAGGTGTGGTCCCAGGCCAGCAGCATCAGCATCACCTGGGAACTTACAAGGAGGAGATTCTCGGGTCCCGCCCCAGGCCTTACAGACTTTCAGAACCTCTGAAATGAGACATAGCAGTCTGTGTATTGAGAAGCCCTCAAAGGGATTCTGACGCTCACTGCTGTTTGACAACCACTGGCTACTCTGATCGCAGGGATGCTGTAAATATGGGGGTGGGGGCAGGCACCCCTTCTGTGGGCTCCTGTGTGAGAGCCCCCGTGGCTGGTTCCAGATCCTAGAGCAATTCTGTGCTGACCCGTCCTGTCCTGATCCCCACCCAGGGCTATGGGGCTATAGGGAGAGAGATTTAACATTTATTAAACATGTACTAGTCCTCAGTGCCAGGCACTGGTAATATTTTATTTCATTCTTTCTACAACCTTGTGAGCTAGGTGCTATAGATATGATTTTAGTGCTGAGAAAATTTTAGTTCAGAAAGATCAACTTCCCTGGGTCTGGATGTTTCCTGAGCCCATGCTCTTTTCCCTGTCCCACCCAGCATCTCTGACACAGCCTCTGCCCCCAGAATGCCTCGGGTGCCACCCACACAAAGCAACTGGCAGCCTGGCAGGGCCCCAGTTCTATATTTCTCTCCCTCCCCCACCCCACCCGACTCCTTGCCTCATGTTAATTTCCCACCTGAGTACTGAGTACTTTATAAATAGCAAATCTAAAATGAATTTTCTACCAGCGATCATTAGCTCCCTTGACATCCATTAAACATTCTCGCAAGCAGAGTGAAGTGACAAAAGGGATTGATTTTTACAGTATGCTTAATAGGGAAAAAGAAAGAAAGGTGTTGACAAGTCCTTTTTTTTTCCTGTCCTGATATCACGAGGAATTTGAAATCAGTCAAATGACTTTTATCTGAAAAAAAAAATAAAAAAATAAAAAAATAAAAGGCTAGGACTAGGGGTGGAGGGAGAGAGGGTGGGTGGGGAGAGGGAAGCAGCTTCCCCAGCACCCTGCTCAACCCATTTCTCTATCTGTGACAAGTAAACATGAAGTTAGTTAGCTCGTGCCAGCCACCAAGATGAATATGTCAGATTTAATGCTTCAAAATATATAGGGTCTGAGCCAGGGAGGGCTGAGGGGCTGGGGGAGGAGGCAAGCAGTATTAGGGGAGAGGGAAAATAGCCAATCTTCTGCTGAAACTATTGGAGGAATAAATGTGTTGGTGCAGTAGTTGAAGTCAGAGAAGGCTGGTATATGAGGCACTGTAGCTGAAAATTTAACTTTGATTTCAATTTTCATATTTGTCAGCAATAATTAGATTCACGAAATGTTTTGCCACTGTTCTAAAATACTAATAAGTAGAGGCCTTTGTAGTGTGGTTAATGGAGTCTTTTTTTCTTAGTGGTCTAGAAAAATCCCATTACAGTGAAAAGTCATACTATATTACATCGCTCCAACATACATGGACTGTGCTGCTGGGGTTATGCCCTCCCTGAGGCTGGGGCCCTCTGTTGAACCACAGAGCCCCTGGCTGGCAAGGCGCTCTGGGCTTCATAAACCTCAGCATTCGAGATCTCATAGACTTCCCTGGGTCCCGGGCAAAGCCAGCCAGCTAGAGACCAAGGGAGGAGCAAATTCAACAGAGCATCGCTGTTGCAAGGATGAGCTTTCATAAGCATTGCCTAATGGAGCAGGTTGAGGAGAAGACAGGAGAAGATGATGGTCCGGTGGACACTGGCCCCGGCATGGAGGTGTGGACCCTGCCTAGAGAGAGGACATCTGCTCCCCGTCTGTCAACAACCTGGACTCTCTCCCAGGGGCTTGATGCCGAAGCCCACCCAGTGGTAAAACCTGCGTTTCCTTCCTCCCCGTCCCCATCCTGTTCCGGAAAGGAAAAGCTGAACTCTCTGGAGATAAGGTTTGATGAAAATGTCTAAGTTCTATTATTTTTCAGCAGTTTTCCCTGGGCCTCTCTGATGTCCTGGGGAATGCCATATAGTCCAATGTGTGGGGGAGGAGTTGAAGGTCTATTATGCTACCCTCAGAGGGTACCGTGTGTAAGGAAGGGACTGGAGCCTCCACACCTCCCTCCTACCTTGCTTTCACCACCACTGGCCTGCAGTTGGGGATTATCATACCGATGGGCTGGCATTTCTCTCTGGCACACTCTTTCCTAGGCAGACTGCTGCTGAGGACAGCTGCCTGGTGGTTCATCTTTTGGAATCCAGTGAACGTAAGAATTCTGCCGTGATGCTCTGCATTTTCCTTCCCTAAGTTCCAAAGAGAAATCCCAAGCTGTCGGTTCTAAGTTACCCATACCAACAGAAAAAAACGGGAGCCAACTGATTTCCTGATTTCCTCCATCCCTGCACCTGCCCGCCCCCACCACCTCCCCTCTATGTTACACTGTGCTTGGCTTGGCCTGGTAGTAGAGTGAGGGGAATCCACTAGCCTTATGTCTATTCCCTAAGCCCTAAAGGGAAATGATGGAGGAATGTGTATACGGGCAGGGAGCCAGACCAGGATTAACAAAAACACAGCAGCCTAGATAAAGGACAACTTGCTGAAGTCACTCACGGCAAAGGGGAGGGTGCATCCATTCCCCTGAAAGCAGGGCAACTGGCTCCCTGTGCTCCTCCAGCCCTGCCAGGGGGATCCTGCTTTCCTGAGCTTTGTCCCCAGGGTGCCACCTCCTGCCAGGTGAACCTCCTAGAGTAGGCGGAAAGCAGGAGCCTGTGCTCCTTCCCCGAAATGCAAAGACCTTCTTCTGGCCCAGGCCTCTCTCTTGGCCCCTCCTTCCTTCCTGCTTGTCCACCAATGGCTGTTTCACTGCCGCCTTGCTTTTCCCTAGTGGCATGTGCCAGATCTTATCCCTCTGCAGCACTTCAGGATAAAAGAAGGAGGGGATATTAAATCCACCAGTGATACGCGTGGCAATTGGGAGAGGCTTTTGTTGTGTCATTTCCTACCTCCTTCAGCCTATTAAGCAAACAAAAGTGCTTGTGGAATGAGAAATGTAAATGGCCAACGCAAGCCGATTAATCCTAGATGTACAATTCCATTAATAAGGCCGCTTTTTAATAGGCGGCTCTGGCGGCAGCGGCGGGCAGGCCAGGAATTGATGTATTCTCTGTAATTGTATTGCAACTAATAGGATATGAGGAAAATTGTACCAGAGAAGGAGGTCTTTCAACACCATTTTCCAATCAGCTGAAATAATGACTTGCAGCCGAAAGCCCGGAAAAGTAACGGCACAAAAAATATAACATCGTCCGGAGTATCCATTATTCCAAATCCTAGTTTGGGGCTTCTTTCTTTCATTCTATCTCTGCCTCCCTGTCCCATCTCTGTCTTCATCTCTTCACCAGGAATAGTAACTGAAGCTTGAGGAGTCTTGTCCCTGGTAGATGGGAAGGGAGGGCGCCCGGGGAGATGGGCCCAGCCCAGCTCCTGTTCTCAGCCGACTCAGGCCAGGCATGCAGGCTGAGCTGGCTATGCTTCTCGGTCTGGAAGTCCCGGGATGCTCCACACCCGTCTGGGTTCTAGCGATGAATAAAGCAGGCCCCAAGTCCATCCTTGCCTTCATGATGCTTACGGTCTGTTGAGTCAGCAGAATTTGTACGGAGTCCTCACTGTCTACCCTATCAGGGCATTGGCCTGTTCACTGAGATCCTCCCAGGATGAATGGAAAACACCTCGGCTCTCTGTGAGTTTGCTGTGGGCAGTGCGGGGAGCCAGGGCCCCCAGCCAGCACCTCTTACTCAGCCTGCCTGCCTTGCTTGGTCACTGGGTCTCTCTCCCGCCCATTTGTATGCGGACTCAGACCCTCCCTTGGTCACAGGCTGGAGAGTAAATATAAAAAGAAAAGGCAAAGCACATTTCAGTGGAAATCCCCAAGGAAACTGATGTGATTGCTCTACAGAAATGGCTCCAATAAGGGCAGAAAGGAATATTGCTTTTATAGCTTTTGGGACATAAAACATTTAGAAAATGTGATTGACTGGCAGGGTCTAATTTATCATTTATCTCATTCCCTCCACTCTCTCCTCCTCCCCACAACACACAGGCAGACACTTACAGGCAAACTTTTTTCCCCTCTTTGCTTCCCTTTCTTCTTCTCTCTCAGAGACTTGGATTTATCATCATTCTGTGAAGCAGGAGAACTCCTGTGGCTATTTATAATTAATGCTCAGAAACCTGCCAATCCATTTAATGACACTAGCAGGTCATGGCCCCCTTATAGCTCTCCATTAATCATCATTAGAACAGCTCTGAGTTTTTACATTCTTTTTAAATGTTAATTCACCTCTGTAATGCTCCTTTTAGTTAAAACTGTAAAGAGGCAAGTGGCTGGTACCTAGTTGCTGCCCGCCAGGGGAAAGGCATGGTGGAGTTGATAAAGCCCGGCTGATTTCCTCTGTTCTTTTGTCCTCCACCCCCTATCCCCACCACCAGATGTCAACCCAGTTCGTTCTTTGGTTGCCGGCATTTATCTTTTAAAAAATGCCTAGTGGCTTAAAGTTCCAGGCAGATACACACACTCAGATATCTTTGGACTCCCGGGGCCAAGGCAGCATCCTGAGCGGAGTTACTGACCCAGTGTCATGCCATGGTTTTGTAGCTCCTAAAGTGGCGGACCATAGAGAGCTCCAGAGGTAAGTCACACCAAAAACTATCCATGTGATTCTTCAAACACTCGAGAATAGGCTCCAAATTAGCATGCTGAAAGAGGTCATGGAAGGAATTCTCTTTCTTCCCGCCAAGTGCTCATCACTTTCCCCACTACTGCACAAGAGGCTATGAGACTTTGGGCAGGACACTTAACATCCCTCCTCATCTACAAAGTGGAGTCACAGGCTTCCAGTTACAGTTGAATACATCGTGGGATGAAGGGCACAGCACAGGGAATAGTTTATGGTATCGTAGTAGTGTTGTGTGGTGACAGGTGGTCACCACGCCTGTGGGGAGCACAACCCAGGGTATAGAGCTGTGGAATCACCGTATCGGACACCGGAAACTAATGTAACATTGTGCTGTCAATAAAAATAAATAAATAATTTAGAAATAAATAAATAGTATTAGAATATTATAATGATATTATAAATAATTATTTATAATATTTATTTCTAAAACATCTGTCCCGCCCAACTAGGTGAAATCTGCAAGGATTAAATGGAGTTGCAATTATATTAAACTTTTAAAACTGATAACATTGAGGCAAGGTGTCATGATGGATATCACTTCTTGCCTTTTACTTGCCCACTGCATATATATCCCAACCTCTTGCTGAAGCAGCCCCCTGTCATCATTCATACCGGAGAGTATGGATACTTTCCAACCTAGAATACTATTACATTTATATCATAGTTCTCAAGCCAGAAAAATGTATTTCGAATCATCCAAAACATGTCGTAGAAAGAATGTTAAACTGGGAATAGGGGAATCTAGATGTGAGTATCCACTCTGTTACCTATTAGCTATATGGCTCTGAACCTCACTTCCTTTATCCTTGATTTCATATATTTTTAAGACTCTTTGATCTTATTAAATATTGTGATTTCATTGTTTGACTCATGAGTCTGCCCAAAGGGCCCTGCCAGTGACTCAGGTCCCTTCAACCAGCTGTGCTCTTAAGTTCTTGTATTGTCAAACACCATGCCGCCGAGCTTAGAATTCTAACAAAAGCAAACACAAATACATGAGGAAAATAGAAAGTGCACATTTAATACTTGATACTTCCCATTTTTGTACTAGACATCTGGAGTTATGGACTTGAGCTTATTTTCAAGGCTGTCTCAGATCCACATCTTAAACTGAGATGACCCTCAGGGCCTACCAAGAACCAGCACCTCATAGATGATATCATTTAATCCTTTATAATACTCTTCCACAGTGGGTTAGCCTCATTTTATGGATAGGTAAACTGAGGCCTAAAGAGGTAGTGCCCAGTCTGAGATTTATGTTTGCAGGGTCATAGGTTGAATCCAGAGCTCTTCAATTTAAGTCCAGTGGTTTTTTGTTTGTTTGTTTGTTTGTTTAGTATTCTTCTTGTTCAGTCCACTTCCCCAGCTCCTACGAGTAAATACGAAGTGACATAGCATCTTGCATGAAATAAAGACCTACTTTTTCAGCTGTTCCTGTTCTGGTGGAGATTATAACCAGTGACCTATGATTCAGGCTAAAAATCTACTTTCCTAGGTTGATTCCCCATTGTGCCTCCATTCACACTGGCGCTGCGACACATAAATGAGCTTCCATGTGGTTTCCTACAGGGAAGCCAGCCAGCGCCCTGTTTCATTTTTAGTCTCCCTACCTGTGTGGTCCCAGTCCCTGTTCCTTACAGGGCCAGCCATACCTCTCTCCCCCTTCCCTGCAAAACGTCACTGACACTCTAAGCAGATACCAGTCCCCAGGCTGGGCTTTGGCCATCTGTTCTGCCCATCACTTGAGAGTGCAATAAAACCAGCTTGACAATTATGTCAGCACAGAGGGCAAAGAGGGCTGCATGGCAGAAAGCTGTGTAAAATTCATTCTTCCAAAGGTTGCGTCAAGAATATTCCAACCAAAAAGAGCTTTCACAGCAAGTGGAATACTGTGTCATCTGCCTCTTTCTCATTTCCCTACTTTGCTTTTGTAATGGATTTGTGTTAGTTCTTTCTTGGTGAGAGTTAATAATAATAAGGCATTATAATTGCGTGGGGCTGGATGCCTTCGAAACGGCTTCCACAAATCTATTACGCCTTTATATCTTGAAGACTGCTGCTGGATTTTAGAAATGAAGGGGCCTTAGAAACATTTACCCCAACTTTCTCAGCTGATTATTATTGATGTATTTTGTTTTGTTTAAGTAATGTATCCTTATTAAATATAATTTGGACACCACACAAAAGTAGTTTTAAAAGATTTAGAGTCGCTCATGCACAATTTCATTTAATGTATTTCTTCCAATTTTTTTCTTATTCTCTGCCATGGTTTTTATTATATAGTTATAATCATATCATTTATATCTCATTTTTTCTTTTAAGAATAGATCAGAAGCAATTTTCCATGCTGTTACGTAGTATTAGTGAACATAATTTTAATTGGTTTCATTACTTTACATCAAGTAGATGTACAGTACTATTACCCTATGTTTGGACATTTATGTTGTTCTAATTTTTGGCTGGTATAAATAATGTTTTAGTGAACATCATCATGAATATAGCCTCATTCCAGTTTTATGATTGTTTCCTTAGACCGGGCCACTAGAAATAATATTACCATAAGATCTCTTGACTCAGGGGAAACTGAGGCATAGAGAAGTAAAGAGACTCCAGACCCCAAGGCAAGTTAGAAGAGCAGCACTCTGACAGAAGTCAGGTCTCTCCTCCCCTGATTTTATACTTCTTTCATTATACGATGGTCTTCTATATTTCTAAGTAAAAGGGCTTAAAAAATGTGTTGGGTGTCCACATAGAATTAGATTTTTCATGTGCAATAATTAAGGAAAAAAAACACAGTAAAAGTCATCATAAATTATGTAACATTTATAAACAGTGTGTATGCAGTTAAATATAGCAGTATCCATATGTATTTAGAAATAATGTGAGTGGTGTATGTTGAGAAATATCTGCTGCATCTGCCCACAGTGCTCGATATGTATATGGATCCCATACCTCTATTAAAACCCTCGCCTCCCTCTTCATACCCCACTGCAAACTAGGGTCCATTGTACTTTAAAAGGAAGGCACCCTTAGTTTTTTCCCAGCTAGAACCTCTGGGAACCCACAGTTATTTCCCTTTGGATCTTCCCTTTACTTCATAGGGATATCCAAGTGGCAGAAGAGAGATCGGGTGACCCTTCTGAATACTGAGAGCTGGAACAGACTTGTAGTAAGTTTTATGTAAAGACTGGAAGGCTTTACAACCCAAAGGCATAGTCTCCAGTAATAGCAATAGTTTAAATTGACTGCCCACTAGTTACCAGGTATAATCCTAATTGCTATGCATGTATTATTTCTGTTAACTTTTACAATGTTTCTATGAAGTGGGTGCTACATTTATCATAATTTTACAGGCAGGAGAAATGGGGTTCAGCTCACACAGAAGCTGGTGGTAAGGTGGGATTCAAGCCTTGGAAGCATGGCCACCAAGCCTATTTCTTACACTAGGCACATACCACCTCCTTCACAAAGTGTTCCCCTGAGATTTGAGAAGTATGATGAGGCAGGTTATGCTCCATATGTGTTCAGCTCTTATTCTTATCCTAAGCACTTATTCACAAGTCAGTTATAGGTGAGGGAGAATGTAGGACTTTTGGGACCCTGTTCTTTACCATCTAGCTGGCTCTCCAGAGTCACTGGGATGGCTCTTCCGGCTGAATAGAAATGGACGGGTGGCTCTGTGCTCTGGCATGATTAGGAAAAAGTCTATGCATGATCATGATTACAGTGTTAAATTGAACTGTACAAATTTGCCAATATTCAACAACCAAATTTGCCAATATTCAACTAGGAATAGACTGATCCTGGTACCTGTATGGGACAGAATCACCTTAATACTGCTCATCACCAGTTGGTAGCACATTATAGTGAAAGGGAGAAAGGCATATAACCATCATGCCCTCCTCTTTCCCCAGTTAGCACAGGGAAGCTGCAAAGGGAACCAACAAACTTAGAGTATTGTAGAATAAGAAAGCTATAATGAGTAGATGATTAGGATATCACCTGTCCCTTTTCTTCAATCTTTCTTCAGGTTTCCTCAGGTTTACCAGCTATCCTGAAGCTATGGTAATTCAGTTTATGTTTCTACTAGCTTTCCTGAGGATTCATGTTAGGGTACTATCTCTTTATGCTAAAGACTATATGCCATTTCCGAAGTATAAAGCACCAGAGGAGCTCCTTTCAGATGTACAATCTTTATCCTTAGACAGTGTCTCTGTTCTAGATCTTGTAGTGTTAACCAAAATAACAGAGCTTGGGAAACCTTGGTTTGAATCCCAATTCTACCACTTATTATCTGACCTTGAACAATTTGTTTATTCTCTCTCAGCTTTAGTTTTGTCATCTATGAGATGATCTTGATGACTAAATGCCAGTATATACATAAAAGTACCCAAACATTGTGGACACAGAATACATTTTTGCTCCCCACCCCCGCCTTTTTTTAAAATCTGGTGACCTGGGAGAGATGCCAGAGAAGGAAGTCTGAGGTTATCTGTTCCCAGAAAAACTCCATGTGCTGAACTATTAGTTGGCCCCAAAGTTCTGACAAGTGCAGGCATGTTTACGGGGATGATGGACTATAAGATTTAAAGTAAGGCATATTTTAGAAAATCTAGGACATGTGTTCCTTATTATTTAATTTCTCTCCCTTGAGGTTGGAGTAAAACTAGTTTTCTTCTTCCTCTCTCTGGGTCTAGCCCTGGGCCTTTTAAGTTTCTGAAGTCTGTTACTAAACCTCTTCAACAATAGTCACTTCTCTCACATTGAGATAGAATTAAAAAAACAAAAATGAGGCCCATGTAGAAACAGACAGGAGCTTAGAGACAGAGAGAGAAAGACAGGGGAAGTGGCAGGGAGAGAGAGCAAGAAAGAGAGGACAGAGGATAGATAGATGTTAAAACCCTTAAAATCCCAAAAGCCCAAAATATTTAGTGATCAGAAAAGCTTTTAATTAACAAACAAAATCCTAGAGGCCTTACAAATCATCCCCAGGCCACACAAAGAATAAAGTCCCACATCATGTAGCTTTACCTATTCCCACCGAAAGCCCAAATCCCATCAAAGTATCTGTAATATTTGAGACAGTGTGTTTGTTACACTCTTTAGCCCAGGAAAGAATATTGGGATTTCTCTTTCAATTGTTTCCTTTGGTTAAAACATGGGTTTTAATAATGAGTAGACAAGGGTTCAAATATCTGATGTGTCCTCTGCTGGCTATGAGCTATTTAACCTTATTTAATCAGCTATAACACTTGAGCCTTTGTGGTGCTACAAAGATAAATGGATATATGGTGGTGCTTGATATTAGGTATTCAATATAGAGAGACACTACATTTTAATATCTAATGTTTAGATGTCTCAGTAGCCACTACTTCCTTCTCCATGTTCCATTGGATGTCCTTAGTGCTTACCAATGTGTGTCTTCCCTGAGGAAACTGGGCAGACAAGTTGCTTTAAGTGAGGCAATTAGTAGAAATGGTAAACTGAAAGAATTTCCTTCCTCTATATTTCATCATCATCTTCTTCATTGCCCCATAATTATCTTCATCACCACTTGATTCTGGCCATATTTATATATATAAACTTATTTTTTAAAGATTTTATTTATTTATTAGAGAGAGAGAGAAAGCGAGAGAGAGCACGAGTGGGGAGGAGAGGGAGAAGCAGGCTTCCCATGAGCAGGGAGCCTAATGTGAGGCTCCATCCCAGGACCCTGGGGGCATGAACTGAGTCAAAGGCAGACACTTAATTGACTGCACCACCCAGGCACCCCTATATGTATATAAATTTAAACCTAAAGTTTCACCAAAAGAGAAACTAAACTGTGACTGGTGGCCACTGCTTGATATCTTAGTTGCAGCTGAAGGAGAGAGATCTTAGCTTGCTTTTCTTAGTCATCAAAATCTTGGCAGAAGTCACCTTGCTACTGTGGATAGTGTGCCCTGTGAGCTGAGAGTCCTTCTCAGATGGTTTCTGGACTTAGTGCCAACTTTGGAAAGGGAGCTGGCAGGAAATGGGTGAAGGATCTTCATTGATATATATGGATGGGAGAATTTGGCTTCACAGGGCCTAAGAATAGATTATATTCCATAAATAATGTTATGGATGCAACACCATGAAAATTGCATGTCATATCATAACTACAATGATCAGATATTGGATTCACATTTAGCAATTACTGTGATATCTGTTACATTTCTCAGTTCCATATACAGGACATCTCCGGGATTCAATAACTTGTACCGAGGTATTCAGAAGAGAATGATCAATGGAGACAATTCATTCTCTCCCCAAAGAAAGGTAGCTAGTTCATAGAGAAAACAGAACCAAGTTTTGGAGGATCCTGCTTACCTATTGGCCAAAAGGAGTTTGGTAGAAGAGATCTTCAGAGAAAGGTCAAGAGATGAGAAACTATGAGAAAGAAATGAGTTACATGAATACCCATACAAGATGGGCCTCATTCACGGGAATTGTAGAAAGGAAGCACGAGACACTTATATTTGACTCTAGATATAAGTGTCTACCTATACAGGATCAAAGGATTTTCTGAAACAAACAAGAATTGAAGTTAAACTGTAAGAAAATGCTAGTTATCTGAAAGTAATCATTAAAACACAGCATATAATCCAGGGTTTAAAAAAAAGAGGATAGATGCAATGGGATATCCTGGAGTCATACTGGTACTGTTGAACCTTTATTAGGACCCTTATTAAAGTTTTATGGCATCTTCTATAGTACTCCAGAGGAACTCAATGGAAATGATCAAAGGGCCATATCATCGGGCCTATGAGGACTGTCACAGGAAATGGGGTTGTTCAGCAGGATAAAGAAATTTAAAGGGTGACTTAATACAAGTTCACAATTAAAATAAAGGATTCTCCATGTGGATGACAAGCAGCTGCTCTTCATTAGGCTTTGGGGACTAGAAAAGGTGAAACCTAATTTACTTGCGGTAGGAAAAGCTTAGATGGCATAAAAAGAAAAGCCAACCAACCACTCACACTTCATCCACACACTGGGAACTTTAGGCCTCCTGGACTGTTGTTACTCTCTAAGAAGAGGCACCACTAATATTCTGATCTCAAATGGACTCACCTCCTTCTTTCTGGAGGTTGTCTTTGTCTCTTCCATGTAAAATTACAACCCCCTCCATTACTCACCAAAGACAGTCTTTCCCCGGCCTTGTCCCAAAGGTTATAGCACATTCCCTAAATCACGCAACCCATAGGCTTTAACCTCTCCTGTGCTCACTTCCTTCCTTACTATAGATGTTTTGTCCCCATAAGAACTCCTTTGCAAACACCCTCAGCTCTTTGGTTCTCTTTCTTTCTGTTGTGTTTTCCTGTCAAATCCTCATGCCAAGCTGAAACCACCTGTCTACTTTCCCTGATCCTGGACTTGTGAAGCTGAACCTTGCTGGGAAAGAACAATGTGATCTGAGGCCATTTTAAACTTAAATTATTTACTTATTTACTTATCCCTGGGAGATTGGCTTTTCTTTCTTCGGGCATCTGATTGGTACTTCCACTCCTTTCCTCAACATGCTTACAGTCTTCCAAAAATCCTCTTGCTCCCATTTGGGGTGGATGACTCATATTTCATTGAGGAAATAGAAGCAATCAGGTACTAACTCATCTTTGAGATACCAAATCTTCCCATATACCTGCCTCTTATTTCTAAAACCATACTTTAGTCCTATTATAATAGAAATAAAATATCCTGTTCCATTTTGAGTTTAGCTCTGGGTGGCTTCCTTCCTCCCTCAAGGATTTCAATCCTATAATTCTCTTTCTCTTTCTTTTACATCATTACTTCTTTCCTCTCCACTGGATCATTTCCATCCACACGTTTAAAACAGCTCTAGTATCTCCCACGTTTAAAACAGCTAAAACATCAACAACTTCTCTTGGCTTCATATTTCCCTTAGCTTCAGCCATATTTTTCTGCTCCCCTTCCCAGTAAAGCTTCTCAGAAGAATGATCTTTACTTTACCATCTGTATTTTTTCTCCTGTTACTCTCTCTTCATCTCTCCTGTCTGGCATTGGTCCATACCACTCCACTAAAACTGTCCTTGTTGAACTTATGGGCAACATTTCTATTGCCAAATACAGTGGTCAATTTCCAATCTTTAGTCTACCTCTCAGCTGCACTTGACAGAGGTGACCCTTTCTTTCCTTTTGAGAATATTCCTCTTGGCTTCCCTGGCATCACCCTCTCCTGGTTTTCTTCTTACCTCACTAAGTATCCTTCTCCTGTCTCTTTTGCTAACTGCACCTTTGCCTGAACTCTGTATCCTGGGGTGTCAAGAGCTTGGTGCTCAGATAATTTTTGTATCTGTCCATTTTTTGGGATCTCATCTAGTATTAGGGTTTCCAATACCTCTATCTACTGATGACTGCCAAATTCGTATCTCTAGTCAAAACCTCCCTCATGGACTCCGGATTTATTAAGATATTTCAAACTTATTATGTCATTTCATTCATTCAATTGCTCATATTTCTGCACATTTTTATATCTCTGAAATTAAGATGCATCTTATATTCAATAGCATCTTAAAACCTCAGTCTGCCAAGTGAAGAGGTATAGTCACTACTGCTCACACAGACACAAACTTGCTCCCATTCTCTTCACTTCCTTGAGTGCTAGTCATTGTACAACAGGAGTTAGTTTAATTGCCATTTAAAATACCTTCAAGAAATGATTCTTTGAATCACATAATGCTTCAACATTGAAATAAAAATTATTTTGTATACAAAAATGTATGGAAATAGAATAGGAAGGTACAAATTTGAGAGTAGAGAAGTACATATTTGTCTATGGAAGAATGACCACGACAGTCAAGTGCTTTATAGAACATAAGATAGAAAAGAATGCCCACAGTTGACAACCTTGTTTTTGAGATACATAAATAAGGTTGTCCATCACACTTTACCTTAAAGCAGAGAAAATTGCCAAGCCTTTTGCAATACAAAAAGACTTCAAATCCATAGAGGCTGGTATGACCAGTTGAAAGTGTTTTGTCTTATTTTTCCTTTCTAAGTAGTATGTAGTATGTATAACAGTGTCTTAGAATAGATGGCATCTGCCATTTGATATGTCCAAAATGGAGCTCATTTTCCACCACCCCGTGCCCCATGGGGAAGCTGTTCTTCCCTCCATCTTCTCTAAATCACTTGATGGCACCCTTTTAAACATATTGCTCAAGCACAAGACTTAAGAATTATTCTTGTTCCTTCCTTTTCAGAACTTCTAACTTTAAATCTATCAGCATTTCTTGTTAGTTTTACTCCAAAGTAAATCTCTAATCTATTTCCATTTCTCTTCACTCAAATAACTTTGTCCAGGAACCATAACATCTTGCCTAGACCGTTGTGGTAGTCAGTTTTGCTGCTTCCATGCTTTCCACCTATCCTCTGCCTCATCCCTCCTACAATCCATTCTCTACACAATATCCCAAATAATACTTTCCAGCATACATCAGACTTTGTTACTTCTTTACATTGAGACTAAAATACACACTCCTTCTCACAGCCCCAAAGACTCTGTAGCCTTGACCCTTGCCTCCATGAGGTCCCTACCTATCCCCATCTTCCTCAGTAATTTTGCTCCAATACCTGCCCTTCTGTTTCTCAGACTTGCCAACTTTGGTCTTACTTTAGGGACTCTCCCATTGCCATGTCTTCTGCCTGGATTTTTTTCCTTCCAGACCTTTCCATGCAGGGCAGTTTTCTATCATTCAAATCTTGGAGAGCCCTTTCTCATTTGGACTCTTTGAATGTGCTCCATCTTTCTCTATCACATCACTTATACAGCTTTCCATATATATATATATATACACACATATATATATACACATATATATATATGTGTGTATATATATATATATATATATATATATATACACCTCCCACTTTCTGAAGTCATTTTGTTAATTTGTTTACACTTGTATTATTTATTTCATCCAATGAAGATGTTACCTCAAGAGGGAAAGGAATCATCTATTATTGTATCCTTAAGACTTATGGTGGTGTTTAGTAACTCATAGATGATTGATCAATAATGTCAGAATTAATGAAGGTATACAAATTGATCTTCCAACTTTTCTTCTTCAAAGTGGTACCTCTCAATGTAAAAGTGTTGCCATCCTTCTAAAACATGAAATATAACATCCTCTGGAAATTGGGAAATTTGTTAAACCTCATTCACACTCTGTTTACTTATTTCTATTGTGGTCATACAGAAATCCTTATATGGATGGGTGATTTTAGAACTAAATGAAATAATTTATGCAAACAAATATTTTGCAAAATCAGAACCCTTATTATATTACTCACTGAGAACCAGATAGATGCTCTACCCCATCGATTCAAGTGCAAATCTATGGTCGAGGAATATGCCTAGATGAGCAAAGGGCTCTGCATTGAGCAACTCTGAAGATCACAGAGAGTCACCTTCCCCTAACACACAGTAATTGCTACCTTGGTCTACACTAAGCCAGTTCTCAAGTTGATTAAAACAATTGGGAAAATTAAGATGTTTACTTCTAAAGTTAGTGAGATAGGATTAGCATTTTTAGTTGTAAATATTGAAGACCCAGTCTTGTCCCCCGTTCCAGGTACTGGTTCACTCTGAAAGGTGCCTTCCACTGTCTGTGTATACCAGTGGTCTGTGGGTTTCTAGTGAATAGTTATAAGACTATATTTAAACACTCCACCCTCCCAAAAACAAAATAAAACAAACAAACAAAAATCCCAAGGTTCTCCGGAGGGGACCTTAGTGACTCAATGTGTCTGTCATGGGATTCAGTTCATTTTCATCCTAAATAGGTGTTATGTGGTCAGAAAATAACAGTGTCGCAACAGGGAGCCCTGTGCTCTGTGCTGCCCTTTGCTTGTCAGTTTTTATTCAAGGGTGGCATGCAATGCCCTGGAAAACAGTGTCATGGTGGAATTATGAACTATTTTATAGTAGCACCCAGTCTGCATGCTCAAAAGCCCCAACGATAGAGGACAGAATTGTGACATATAAAATTGATGTGGGAAACATGCCCCAGGTCCAGGCTAGGCTTATTGAGAAACTAGAGGAGGAGATCTGGGGAGAGAAGAATAGTCAGTGAGAGTGGAAGGTGGGGAAAAAAGCTCTGGGTATCTTCAAACCTCAGGCTTTGTCACACTTTCTGCCTTAACTCAAATACCATGAGTGCTATGAGACATGTTCCCCATGACTAGATATTGAGTGGAAGGGTCATATGGTCAGAAACACTGCCCAGGACACCATAAGCAGGGACTTCTTGGCCTCCTTGCCTGGATCTGCTTGGCTCCTGGGCAGGGGCGGGTGGGGGGAAGGTGACTCCTGATGGGGTTTGGACCCTCCCCTTTCTCTGAGCGAAGAAGCCAGTAGCATTTGGGTTAATGAACTGTGCCTTTTAATAAATGGTTCTTATCTCGCCAGAGTGGTGCTAAATTGTCAGGATTTTAAATTAACTTAATAGTTTCATGGATGGTACTTATTCACTGGTTACTCAGAAAGTGAATGCAGCCCCCAGCCTAGGCTTCTTATTGAATTATGCAACAGTTAGTTATTTCATTTGGGTTTAAGGGGAAATGTTTAGGATTAATGTGCAATGCCTCAACGCCCCCCTTAATGGGCATTGCCAGGCCTACCTTAAACTAAAAGCCTCTTATTTACCATTAGGTCACTCATTGTTCTTCGGGTTTCAAGAAGAGATTGCTCTCACCCAGGAATGGCCAACAGGTCTTGGAAACACCCTCCCCTGCTGAAGGAGGGAAACAAATACGTGTCTTCCTTTTGTTCACTTGCACAAAATACTTAGCGAGATTTACAAGATAGGGAAACCCCTATCTTGTCTATAAGGAACTTAAAATCTAGAAGTGCCATAGGTAGAATGGTGAAATTCAGAGACTTCTGAAGAGGAAGGAGAAATTACTTTTGTCTGGGGGAGAAGGAGAATTGGATGAAACTTCTAGGAGGTACTGTTTGAGCAGGGTCTTGAAAAAAGTCATCAATTTATATGCATAGAAATGTGAAGAGCATTTTAGTGGAATTTGAATCTTGTGCCCCCCTCCCTTACTATGATCACCTTGTCCATAAAAAGAATGGTCACTTTTAGAACAACTTGCTATAGTACTACATAAGTTCTTAGAAAGAAACTTATAAGATAAAAAGCAGTATTGTTCCCATTGTACAGATGAGAAATGAAAGCCTCAGAGTTGGGAAATCCCTTGCTCAAAGCCCCACAGCTTTGAATATACAAAGATTCTAAAGTTCGGGTTGGTTAGTAACATTGTTTTGAGTCAATTCCTTTATACAAAAGTTAATTGGAGCAGGATCCTCACCCCACAAAGCAGATTCCCCTACCTGCGTCAGAACCTATGTTTGGAAGAGAAGAGACAACTTAGCATGTAGCTAGTGCCCATTCTGTGCAAAGCACAGTGCCTGTCAGGTACCGTGGCAGATACCCAGATATGTATACGCCACTCTTTGTATCCTCCAAAGCTGCCAAGACACGGAGAGAAAGAACCCCATCCCTACCCACGCGAGACATGCAATCCACAACATCTCACTAATGTCGGCAAGACAATAACAGGTGCACAGCCTAAAATACTAACTGCAAAGTGAAATGTAGGAAGACAGCAAATTATTAGTATCAAGACTGTCTGAGAAGCAGAAGGACACAAGGCGAGTGTGTAAGGGAAGCTGAGCATGGGCATTTCCCTCTGTGCACATTCAAGCTCCCCGAAGGAGTGCTGCAGCTATGGACCCCACTAGTGACAGAGTAGAGTGGAGCTGGTTAGAAACAGTCAAGGGGCTTCTTTCCGCAGAGTGGGGCACAAGTCCTACAGTAACCGACTGGGACCACCCTGCTGGGAACTTCAGGTGTCTCTGCCCCTGGGCAAGGACTCTACTGTGACTGAGGAGAAACAGAAAACAAAACCTAGCCCTTTCAGTTCCTCCGCAGGTCCCTGGGAGAGGCACAAGGGGGCCTGCTGAGTGGAGTGACCTTGAGAAGGTCAAGCTGGCGTCTGAAGTGGTGTAGCATCACTGGGGCAGGAGGAGCAGTGCGAGCCATAAAGGAAATATTGTATATAAAAGATCTGTTTTCCCTTTCTTGTGGAGCAGACACAAGGCACTGACTTCATTTTGCATTCATAAAGCCTTCCTTTGGAAGCGCCTTTAAGTACCGCTGAGGGAGGCTTGAAGAAGCATGTTGGAGGGTCAAACGCACATCTCCTTGGGTTTTCTTTCATCTACCTTAAAAACAAAAATCTCTCCTTTTTTAATCACCTCTTCCTGTAAAAAGGGCTAATCTTTTGTTAACAGGAGCTTCCCATGGCACAGAATTTAAGCAATTAATATAGGAGAGCAAGGGAAAGACAGGTGGAGGGGGACTCAAGCGGACAAGAGAAGAGAAGACAGTGAGTCAGAAAGGGTGAAGGACATAGGAGCTGGCTACTGGTCACCCAGGGAGGGAAGGAGGGGTGGGGCCTTGAGGGTGCTCACCGAGGCAAGTCTGAGCTCAGAGAAAGCCGCTTCGGGGGTGCAAGCCACCAAGTGTGCCAGTCGATCCAAACTAGTCCCTTCAAGGAAGAGGGATTTCAGCTGGTTGTATCCTTCGTGCCTTTTCTTTCTCTTTTAACCCTTCTGTGGTCCCTGGTGCCAACCTATTTTTTGTAATTAGTTTGCCTTTGCTAGAGGGCCACATCCTTCAACTCTGTTGTAAACAGATTCATTATCTTCCCAATTTCTGACTATGGTTTTTGTATTAGAATGACATTTCTTTAAAACAAACAACCAAACAAACAAACAAAAAAAACCCATGGTACTACTCGGCTTCAGTCTTCAATGGCTTCACATTTCTCCTGGGATAAAACTTCAAACACTACCGCAAGGTTTAAGGTTCTTGTGTCCTGAATTTTATAAGCCTTCACATCCTTAGTTGCTGTCAGACCCCTTCCTCAATGCCCTGCATGTTTGTCCTTTTGAACAAGCCATGTTCTGATATGGCTTTGCCCTCAGGAATTACTCTACCCACTGGACATTCACTTCCTTCTCTGCTGGCAAATCCCTCTTGGTCTTTAATCAAAACTCCTCTCCCTTCTTCTCTGATCACTTCTGTGAGTTTCATGAGCTCTTCATGGAAGTTTTAGTAATTTTCTCTGAAATACTTACATGGCAGTCCATGTGTGCTGCAAATAATGTGCTTATTATATTCTTTTAATGATTTGTTTATGTGGACATTTTTTTGTACCTCCATGAGATTTTTAAAAAGCTGGGAATGTGCTTTCTCCTTCTTTTTAGCACAATGCCTGGGACCTAATTGACATTGAACACATGTCTAAGCTAAAGACTGCCAAGGATATGATAATATAATACAAGAGCCCCCACTCTAACATTTAAAGGTAGGAAGGGAAAGAGGAGGAAAACGTTTCTGGATTTTAGTCTTTTTTTTTTCTCCATCAGGCAAGAGTAAGGGGATGGAGAGAAAGGCCTGCTGGAGGATTTAAGCGAGGCTGTGTGTTTGTGTGTGTGTGTGTGTGTGTGATGATACATAGTTGGGAGCTGATGAAGCCAATCCGTAGTAAGCAGTAAGTAAGTTAGCCTTGACTGGGGTTCCCCAAATCAAAAGCATGCCATTCTCTGCTCCCAAATTTGGGGGAGGGGAATCCCAGCAGCCCTGAATCTCAGTTGCAGGTGGGGATACATTTCTGCCCACTGTGCCAGATTTACAGAGCACAAAGAGCATTTGGGGCAAATCAGAGCACATGGCTGTCACTTTTTTATTCTTCTTCCCTGATTATGTGTTTGGAACAGAGCCCTGAGGACAGTTTTATGCAGCAAAGGGAACAAAACTATAAGCAACATTTGTCTTACTTATGTCCAAAGAGCTATTGCAAAATCCCTTGCATGGCTAGATCTGTAAACATAGCTGGCTCCTTTCTGTTCTCAAGCCTGGTGCTTCCTGGCCCCAGAGCTGCTGTGCACCCTGCCCCTTCTCCTAGGAAGAGCAAGCTGGCTGCCAGCTCAGTGAAGTGTCACTCGGTGTCACTGCAATTCTAATAGAAATGTCCCTTCAGTGTATTGAACCCTAAGAATTATGTCTTTACCTCCTCCTTTTCTGTCCTGCGCTTGCCTGGAAACTCCTGCCAGAAGGGATGTGGGAGCTAAGAAAGCAAGGACAGCTTTTGTTTTGCCTTCATACGCTTATAGATTCTAATCATGGAACAATGATGAACAAAGCAGTTACCAGACACTTGTCAGAAAGACCAACCTTGAGGTTTAGTGTAAATCACCTTTTGAGTATTTCTGTTTCATGGAAATAATAAGGTGTGGAAGGAAGAAAAGAGGAAAAAGAGGAAGGAGGAAAGAAGGAACAAGGAAGGGAAGGAGAGCAGGAGGGAGAAATGGAAGAGAAAGTGGGGAGGGGGAGAAGGGAAGGAAGGAAGGGAGGAAGGGAGGGAAGGAAAGAAGGGAAAGAAAGAAAGAAAGAAAGAAAGAAAGAAAGAAAGAAAGAAAGAAAGAAAGAAAGAAAGAAAGAAAAGAGAGGAAAGGAAAGAAGAAGGAGAAGAAGAGGAAGAAAAGGAGGAGAAGGGAGAGGGAAGGAGGGAGGAAGGAAGAAAAGAAGGAAGAAGGAAAGGAAGGGAGGAAGGAAGGAAGGAAGGGAGGGGTAGTCTAGGGAATGGTATGGCAAAGGAAAGTAAATAGGTAATGTGCTTATCTGTGCATTTTCAATGCAAAGCATACATTTGTGACCCTAATATTCACCTCCGTAATCTTCGTCACCTGACTTCCAAATAATAATCTGGAATATTAAGATGAAATTGTCTTCCCCTCCCTTCCCCTCCCCTCCCCACTACATCAAGTTAGTCATTTCAATACTTAGAAGAGTTTTGTTAATTCCCAAGTAACTGATAGCCATGAATTTGTTTGCTGAGTAATGTGGTTTATTGGTGACACTTGTATTGGATCTACTCCCTGGGTTACAAGTAGAGGATTTGTGCTTCGTTTGTGGAGTTAGTAAAATCTACAAATTGGTTTCAAAACAGAAAAAAAAAAAAAAAAAAGAAAAAGAGAATATATACTTGAATGTAATTATCAGCAAAGCAGCGAGTGCTTATATGTCTGGATCATCACTAATTACAAGGGAAAATGTCTCCTTTCTCTTGGTTTGTTTAAATGGAGAACATCTATGATGGGAGAACCTTTTGGTTCTAAGATGGTTGTAGATTCTGACTGGAGTTTTGGCCTGGCCCAGTTACAGAGCTCTTAGGCCAGAGAACATTTAAATCTGATAAGATTTAATGCTGGATTTGGATGCAAATGGGATAGGATTTTTGCCCCTTGGTTTTGTGAACTGGACACAATTGCCTGTGAACCCAACCCTTCCCCTGCGACCACGCAATAGACAATGGCTTTTTTTCCAAGGAAAGAGCGATGGTGTCAGGAAAGGAATTGGTACCACCTCACAACCTCCTTGGAGAAGCCACTGCTTGCAAAATTATTGTTATCAATGTTAGGGAAGTAATTAAAATGAACTAATCATTTCCCAAAATATTTATGTATTGAAGGTAATTCCAACTGATTGCCTTTAAATAGCATTTTATTCTGTCTCGGTAATAAACAGTATGAGCGTGCTTCCTTTTGCTTTCTGGAACTCCAGCCTAGCCACTGTGGGCATGACCCTGGAGCAATGTGGGTCCTCTTTTTCAGTACAAGCTGATGACGGTACCCGACCAATGCCATGGCCAAATCCGCAAAACCAGCCCCAGCTCCTAAGGGGTGCTGTCTTTGCCTCCAGGGCCGTTTTGGGAGGAGCCCTGTCCCGCTGGTACAACTGATACCATTTCCCTAAGACGGGAACTGTTGTCAGTTTGGTGCGGCTTCCTTTGTGTTACATCCTGAAAGAAACAGTAGTCTGATTAAATGAGGCCAGACACACAAACTGCTGGGGTGCCGAGCCCGAGGAATTTTATTTAAAATAATAGTGTTTGCATCAGTATCGCCTTCTGAGTTTGCATGTGAACACATTGCTTCCCCCGGATGCGCAGCAGGCTCCCAGCAGTCCAGACTCTTGGAGACATGTGGGAAAAGTTCCAGGGACCAAGAGTCAGGAAAGCCAGTTGGCAGGGTTAAGTGGTGGACTGGCTGTGAGGAAGACTGGGGAAATCAGGAGGAGGGGTCCTCTATGTCATGAAAGTGGACAAATCCAGGTCAGGAGGAAATGCCAACCCCATGACATTACCATTTCTTTCTTCCTGCCCAGGACTGAGCCTGCCTGCCACCCAGGCCTCTGGCCTGCCTCTGTGGAACTGGCCCTCTGCAGAGGCCCTAGATAATTGAGCCCGTGGAGGTGCCAGGGCTAAAGGCCACACCAAAGTCCATCCTGTGAGGAGTGACACAGCAACATACCAGGGCAGCAGGCTTGGGGCTATCTCTATACTCAATTTCTTTCTGAAGTTCAAGAGCATTCAGAAGTTTACAGGGTCATTTGGAGAAGAAAGACCAAGGCCAATGACCTGAGGTTATTTGGACAAATACATCACTGTCTCTCATGTGCTAGCCTGGCCCTTGGCTCAGTGTCGATGGGTTTTGCAAGTGTCTGATTTTGCCTGTTGCCAGTGACGAATGGAGGTGCATATTGTGTTTGCTATCCCTTCTCTACCTTCGTCACAACCCACATGTCTCTTCTTCCAATGAGAATGCCTTGTCTTCCCCGTATGTGCACTTGCATTCTCCTAATTTCTTATAGGCTCTTTCTAACTTTTCATAGGTTTGTGGGCTATGCTCTCAATCTCCAAACAGAATTGTCTGTACAGTGCAGCTGCCCAAGGCCTTTAAGAGCAAGTTGTACATTCCCCAGACCCACCAGATTCCGGGCTGTCAGTCTTGTCATTTGGTACCTAGTGTAAACAATCGTGATGACTTTGCGGGTGATCAGGGTATCCTCCAGGAGATGATCTTTCCCTTGAGACTGAGAGGACAATTTATTGACAGCAAAGCCAAGGGCAGGCTGTCTGGGAAAATAATAGAGGCTGGAAATGGAATGGAGTTGAGTTGTAATCATAGACTCTTAGAAAGGATCCTAGCTGATTTTCTAAGTTAATGTGTTGTAGATTTTTTTTTTTTTAACTAGTGGCACCTTTATACAAAAAAGAATCACCTCCCAGTATACAAAGCGGATAGAGAGGGCCTGCTCTGGTGGAAGCAGACTCAACCCAGAGCCCGGTATCCTCATCTCCTCCTTGCAGACTTCCCCTATGCCCTGCCCACCATGGGAAGCCCATTCTGAATGCTACTGATCTAAGCTAAACTCTACTACAGATGAGGTCACTAAGAAAAGTGCTTCAGTAACTTATTTATTCCTATACGGCTTGATTTTATAATTCTAAGGATCTAGATATACAACATTGCAAACCCAGGGCATCTGTTAGGAAGGTGAATTCTCAGGCCCAACTCCAGACCCACTGAATCTGAGCCCATAGAGATGGGGCCCAGAAATCTGTGCTTTAACAAGGCCCCCAGGGATTCTGATGATGTTGAAGTTTATGGCCAACTGCCAAGACCTAAACCATGCTGATCCTCAAACTTTCTCAGCAATTTAGAATGTTCTTAGTGTTGTATGGGTTAACGCTTGGGTGTTTTCCCGCTTGGTGTTGTGTTTTTTGTTTTTGTTTTTTTTTTTTTTAAAGATTTTATTTATTTACTTGAGAGAGAGAGAGAATGAGAGGGGGAGAAGGTGAGGGGGAGAAGCAGACTCCCCGTGGAGCTGGGAGCCCGATGCGGGACTTGATCCCGGGACTCGATCCCGGGACTCCAGGACCATGACCTGAGCCGAAGGCAGTTGCTCAACCAACTGAGCCACCCAGGTGCCCCTCCCTTGGTGTTTTTATGTATTTATTTTGGTAGTGGTGTGAGAGGAGGCAGAGATTTAAAATATACAGAATACCTCACATTTCTTTGGGACTAGATGTAATAAACAAAATACACAACACCCAGTTACATTTGTTGTTCAGATAAACAATGAAAAATAATTTATTTGAGACATACTTATATAAAAAGTTATTGGGGTGCTTGGGTATCTCAGCTGGTTAAACATCCAACTCTTGATCTCAGCTCAGGTCTTGATCTTAGGGTGGTGAGTTCAAGCCCTGGGTTGGGCTCCTCACTGGGCACAGAGGCTTCTTTCTTTCTTTCTTTTAACAAAGGCTACTTTAAAATATATATACATGTACATGTATATATATATATATATATTTTTTTTTTTAATCTGAAATTCAGATTTTATGGGCATCCTGTATTTTGTCTGGCAACTCTATTTGGGACAGATCATGAATTAAGAGAACTTCTTTTTTCAGTCTTTTCCTTTCCTTTCTCTGTCAAAGCCAGACAACATCTCAATACTGTGCATTTATTACCCAAGTCCGTTTCTGTGTTGGTGGGAGAAGCTGGGAGAGAGAGGAGCTAAAGTGTCTGAAACAGGGAAGGAAATAACCTTCAAAGTTATCATTTTTTACTATCATTATTTCACTTGCACGTTCACCACATTATAAAAACTGCTGAGTAAGAGGTCAAGAGAACCTTTGCAAAATCACAGGACTACCTCTCTGCCCTTGTCCCAGCTCCCAGCCCTTGCAGGATCCATAGCCTGGCTGCCACCCCCAGTGCTTGCTGATGAACTCACCATGCTGGTAGATGAACTGCTCATGGCCTCAGGTAGAAGTTACTAGCAAAACCGAGTCCTTGCATGTAAGACACAGGGTTAGACTCAGCACAGAGACTCTCCTGTATGTGGAGGAAAGAGTGAGGAGCATACTGTGGGAGGCAAGGAAAGTACCATTGGCCTAATAGATCTAATAGATCTTCCCAAGGAACTTGAAGCTCCAATAGGACTTAATTTGAAAATCAAAGGAAATGGACCTATATTCTTGTTTTGATGTGCTGTCCAGTTAACAGAACTTGAATTAAGGAGGGGTTTGGGAAATGGGGAGGTGCAAAGAGAGTAAAATGCAAAACAAAATATTTTCTCATCTTAGCCCCTGTTGGGTCTCCTTTGGGGTGAAAAGAGTTAGGGCTGGCTATCAGCAGACCTGTTTTCTAGTCTCCATTCTATTTCGATGTTATCATGTGAACTTGCCTTAGTCCCAAAAGCTTTCTTATTTTCAATCTTCTCATTTGTAAAATGAGGGTATTTTTAAAATTAAACAACTTTTAGTTCAATGACTCAAGTAATATCCTTTTTCCTCAGGATCTGTTAATCTTCTTCTTAGACCTCTGTTAATCTGTAGGCAGCTTAAACCCATTGCTGGCCTGACAACTTGAAGCCAGAGAAGATGTCAACTGCTCAAACACTGCGTGCTTCATTTAGAGATTGTGCATCAAATACCAGAAAGGAGAAACAACTTTTTATTTTCTCCCCTCACCCTCTACAGTGATAATAGCAAAACCTACTCAAAATGTGGGTTTAGTGCAAACTCTAATGAAATATGAGTTTGCACCAGGGTTCCCTCTGATCTGATCAATGTAGCCTATCCTTGGTGGGAGGCCTCCCTGGCTCTGGAAAGAGCTGCATTTTTTTTCCTTTTTTTTTTTTTTTTAGACATGAAGGCATATTTGATATTAGTGGGAACTGAGGAGATAAGTTCATTGGTCTAGAGGAAATCAGAACAACTCTAGTGAATCTCTCTGTGTGTAGATTCAAAAGTTAATCACTGAGGGAGAACAATGTTCTAATAGAACAAGAAACTTACTTATTTATGTGCACGGTACGGCTGGATGGTGTGTTGAGTGCTCACCAGCTTCCAAGGCTGCCTGTGGTCTTGTGCGAGTCTCCTCTGGAGCAAACCCGCAATGCAGAAATAGACACAGCACCTATCTGTGTGATTGGCTGGCTGGCTCCCTGCAGAAGGCCAAGGAAAGTCAGGGCATGTTGAAACCACAATAACCCAAAGGCCCCCAAGTGCCAGTTCACACAGGATCAGATCAACATTTAATTTCTCTAAACGTCCCAGGTTCCTTTCCGCCTAAGAGAAGGATCCAGCAGTTAGCCCCGACCTGGATGTTGGATTGTTCTGAAAACAGCTTACCTCTGCAGAGAACTTAGGTGAGGAAACATTAGAATTGCTGCCATTCTAGGCTGAATTTTTTTTTTTTTAAGAAGGAAAATGCTGTGCTCGTTTTCTTAATCGAGGTGCTCAGTGTGGCATTTGAGATGGCAGTTGTGAATGTTGTGAAGAAAAGGACAGAACCTAAGGCAAACTTAGCCGTTCAATATGCTCCCGAACCATCCCTCTTCCTATAGGAAGATGGGGCCTAATCCTCTCTACAAGCAGGAGGAGAGTGAATGGCTTTCCTTCCCTTGATCCGTAACATATACAGGTAGAGAGCTGTAGTTCACAGCTCACCTAATCTTCCCCTTTGACAATGCAGAGCTTTTGGAAAACAAAGTGTCTATGGTGGAAAATGTCCTCAGCTTCTGGCTGTCCCCTGATGGATTTGGGTACAGGTTTCATTTGCGCTTTTAATGGGATTTTCTACTAGTTCTTGGCAGTCAAAGGGGTTTAGACAACTGGCTGAACAGGAGGCGTCATAGGATCATAGAATTTTAGAGCTGGAAGGAACACTCGGGCTTGCCTTCCAGAACGCAATCGTTTTGTCTTAGGTTCAGCTAAGAGGTAGTGAGGCAGGGGGGATTTTATCCAGTCTTTTTTGCCATACGACTAGACTGATGGAGACCTTTAAATGTCAACAAAGCAATTCTGAGTGGAATGCAGAGCTCTCTGGAAAACTAGTATCAGAGCCGTGATGTAGAGGAATCACAGGAACCAAATGCCTTGTTGTACCCTGGTGGAAGCATTCTACGTGGACCGCGTCCTGTCATGGCTTTATCAGCATGTCAGAAAATGGCCGGTCTGAAGCAATGTGAGCTAGAAGCTATCTGCACAGATCACAGTCACAGTGTCAGAATGGGTCAGACACCACCGACAGATACCCAGATCTCCTTTGTTTCTCATCTCCCGCTCACCAGGGAATTGGTAATCGTTCTTCCAAAGACTGGGCTTTGAGCGAAACTGAGCACTCAGAGAAGGAATAGGCACCCTGTCTGAGCTCACCTACGGTGCGCAAACGGAGAGAGAGCAAGGGGGTGGAGATATGGGAAGGAGGCGGGACATAACAGAGTTGGGCTCCAAATCCTGTCCATCCACTCAAAGACCAGATGAGGTAATGTTCCTCTTTGTCGCCTGTGCGAAGCCAGTTGCTTATACCCTGGCAGGAGTCACTGTAGAAATTAGGAGCAATGACATGAACATAGAGATTTTCCTGGTCAGTCTATTGATTCTCTATAACATTGCAAAAACATAAAATAAATCACTAAGGTTTTGTCAACCTGTCTATTGATATTTGAGTGTCACATGTATATAGACATATGGACTAGGTTTCAATATGAGGAGAGTCTGTGTCCCACACTGAATGTCCCATGCATTAAAATCAGGGTGCACTTTAGGAGCTATTTACATTTTGTACTTTCATCACCAAATGGGCAGAGGCAGTCACCCAGCTATGCACTAATTAGACCAGTACAGAGAGACCCTATGGGTCAGGGTGAGTAGACCATCTCCCTTGGGCTAACCCTCAAGCCACAAGCTTATAGTCTCGTGGGGGAAGTCATCAGTCCTAGAAGGGACAGTGAAATTTCTCAAAACTTGTTTTTCTGATTTTATTATATATGATATATATATATATATATGAAAATTTGTTATTGTATGCAAGTAAATAAATATAAACTGTAATTTGTGCTAAGTACAATGACAGCATATAAAGAGAACAGAGAGAGAATAAGGTGGGGGATGGGGAAGATTCCCATAAATAGAGCGATCCAGAGAAGGGCTCTTAGTGGAGTACCATTCAAGCTGAAACCTAAAGGTTGAGAAGAGACCAGTGGTGAAAGAGAAGGCAGAAGAGCACCTCAAGCAGAGGGCTGACAAGAAGGTTATGTGGTGAGAAATGGCTCAGCATGTTTCAAGGGACTGAAAGAAGCCATTACGGCTGGGCTGGGTAGGGGAGGGAGAGAGTGAAACCAAATGAAAGGGTAGGAGACAGAAGCCAGATTGTGTAGGGGTTTGGAGGCCATAAAAAGAAGCTGGTTTTTATTTTAAGTAAAGGCAAGGCATTGGAGGGAGGGATGAGAGTTAAAAGGATTCTTTTTAGCTGATATGTGTAGATAAAATCAGAGGAGGACAACAGTGGACATTAAGACACCATCATCGTAGCCTGAGCGAGAGATGTCAGTGGTGTGAACAAGGGAGAACCTGGATCAGGACTGGTTGCATGCCATTCTCGGGGACATAAAGCTGAGTCCTCTGTGCCCAGGAAGGTCATGGGAGAATTCTGTTATGGAAGACTTCCTCGACCTTCTCTCTTCCTTTTGTTTGTTGTGGGCAGGCAATCAGCCCCAAGTACAGTGTCCTGCTCTCAGTTAGTTGCTCACTGGAATTTTATAAATGAAAGTGTAATAGGCTACACAATTGGCCTCCAAAGATGTCTATGCCCTAATCCCTGGATCCTTTGATTCTGCCACTTTCTATGGCAAAAAGGACTCTGCTGGTGTGATTAGGTTAAGGGTTATGAGATGGGGAGAGTGTCCTGAATTATCCACGTGAACCCAATGTAAAGACAAATGTCTTTAAAGAGGGGGATAATAAGGTCCAAGACAGTAGCAGGAGCAATGAAAGCAAGGGGCTGGAGAGGTAACATAAAGGGCCACAAGCCAAGGCATGTGGGCAGCCTCTAGAAGTTGGGAAAGAAAACCCCACAAAACTCAAAGAAATGGGTATGTGTCCAAAGCCCTAGAAAGAACCAGTTTTGCTGACAGCTTAACTATATTTATTATTTTAAAAGTTTTATTTATTTATTTGAGATAGAGAGTGTGGGGGGACCAGCAGAGGGAGAGAGAGAATCTTAAGTAGACTTCCCACTGAGCATGGAGCCCAACATGGGGCTTGATCCCACGACCCTGATATCATGACCCGAGCCCAAACCAAGCGTCAGATGCTTAACCAACTGAGTCATTCAATTGACTATAGCCCAGTGAGACAACTATATCAGATATTCGACCTATAGAACTATTAGATAGGAAATTTATATTGTTTTAAGCCATGACGTATGTGGTGATTTATTACACAGCAATAAAAAAATTAATACAGAAAGTAACAATAATGAAACCATATAGGCACAAGTCCCACTTAATGTGGTAAGCTCAGTTTTCTGCACTCCCCAGGCCTTCTGTTTTGCACCCAGGGAGCTGAGACCCACCTACCATTATCATGCATCTGAAGTTTGTTTCCCTCAGCAGAGCAGCCAACTGAAGACACTGAAGCATTGGGCTTCTGGAATAGGAGAGACTCAGGAGACATGACCCAGATAAGCTCACAAAGAGTGTATTTATTGTATTGCTGTTTCTGTTTTATAAAAGTCAGCTTTATTAAAAATAGGGAACAATGGCGAGAATCATAACTCATTAGAGCTAGTGAGTGTTTATTGGCAAATGCTTGGTCTAACAAATTTTGTGACTTAAAGCTTTTTCTATTCAACTCTGAGCCATGTTCTTGGGCCTCCCACCCTGTCGCTGGCACTGGCTTTTCTCTCTCGTGCCTTCATCCCTACCTTTAGCATCTCTCCATTCTGAACCAGTTGGAGTGTGTTGACCCTTGAGACTCTGGAACAGAGTGTGAGGATCCCTGTACAGTGTGACATGGGCTAGAAGCTTGAAGAGGACTCTACCAGAAGAGGGAGTATACCAAATTTGCAACTGAGGAATCAAGCATTTACCCTCAAATAAACTTAGACATCTACCTGGCAGCAGCTCTGCCTCCTCCATGGGCATCGCCCTCCGACAGGTCTTCAGCTGGCTTCCAAGCCCAGTGGCCTGGCTGGCTTGCCCTCTTCCTGTGTTGGCTGACAAAGGCCCTTGGCTAATCTTCTTCTCTGTGAAAGTGGCAAGACTCATGATAGAGGAAAGGACAAAGACATGTAAGAAAGACTTAGAATCCTGCCCACCTCGATGGTCCTTTCCTTGCAGGGGCTGCCAGCATGTTGTCCTGCCCAGAGGAAAGAAAATGGGTTGGACAGTGCTGAAGGTTCTTCTGGATCCTTTGAACTTCTCCCCACATAGACTCTTTCTCTGAAACCAAGACTAATGATCTGGTCACCCTTCAGACAGGCCTCCCGGAACAGGGGCTTAATTAGGACTCATTTATAGGAAGATACTGCATATGCAGTTACAGGCGACTTCGCCAAGAGCTCAAGTCCAAGATGACAGGGGGTGGTGTGGGTCAAGATTCAAACTCTTTCTTTCCCAGAACTGGTGCCTCTGTCCTGCCTGGTTCGGGCTTTCCATGCTCTACTCAGATTTAAACAAAGATATTGCTGGCTAACCTACATATCATTGTTAAGAATGCCCCACCTTGGCCTTGGAGAGATATATATTTAGCATTGTGATTATTTGGGGTTAGCTATTTTCTTCCTCTTATGAATACACATGAGGATTCTCCTTTTCCTCCTAACTTTGTTATGGTGACTGCCTCATTAATAAGGGTTGTGTCTATAAATGCATTTTATTTCCATAATTATTGAGGGATTTAAATGTCCTCTGGAGAAATTAGCTGTTCCTATGTCCTGTGAGTAGGCAGTGGTCAGGAGCATAAACTGTTGAGACATCAATGGATTAAATAACCCAGAGAGTTTTCATATTACAATATGAGCCCCATATTTTAGCCACAATGTAGTAAAGTTGGTGTAGGTACCCTGTTTCGTCCTAAGAGAGGAAGGAAAAAACTGTGGTCCCTCTGGGCTGAGTGGAGAAAAGCTTAGGATTCTAATAGGCCATTCAGAGCAATGACATCTGACAGCAGTCACATCTGAATATTTCTTACCAAATATTTCAGAAATTGATGTTTGCTTAGGTCCGGTCAGCTGCCTCCATTCTGATGCTTCTACCAGAATCTCCATCTAGACACTTTACATCTATTTGCATGTCTATCTCATCTCCTCCACAAAGTTTTCTGCCTATGGCCCCTTGCTCTGTCTAATCTGGCTGAGGAAGGTGCTAAATGTCTTGTTCCACTGGTCCCAGTCACCTCCTACTTTCTTCCAATGTTCCCTCTCGTGGCACTTGCTGGCCCTCTGTACCCAATTCAAGCTTCTGACCATGGATTTGTGTTGGTGGTTACCCTCCAGGATTGATACTTCAGGTTAGGACCTCTAGCTTTCTCTACCTGGCCAGTGATATGCTACAAAAGAGTTGACAAAAGGTGAGGTCCATCTCTACGAGTGTGCCTGAGCTGCCATAACAGAATACCAGAGAAGTGTATTCTCTCTCTGTTCTGGAGGCTGGAAGACTATGGATCAAGGGGCTGACAGGTTTGGTTTCCCCTGAAGCCTCTCTTCTTGGCTTGCAGATAGTCTCCTCTCTGTGTCCTCATGCCTTTACTCTGTGTGTGCACCTGTCCCTGATGTCTCTCTGTGTGTCCTGATCTCCTCTCCCCTTTTATTTATTTTTTTAAAGATTTTATTTATTTATTTATTTGATAGAGAGAGAGTGAGAAAGCACAAGGAGGGGGAGTGGCAGAGGGAGTGGCAGAGCCCGATGCAGGGCTCCATCCCAGAACCCTGAGATCATAACCTGAGCCAAAGGCAGACATTTAACTGACTAAGCCACCCAGGGACCCCCAGATCTCCTCTTCTTATAGGGACACCAGTCAAGTAGCATCAGAGCCTGACTCATATGACTTAATTTCATCTAAAGTACCCCTATAAAGACCCTATCTGCACCTATTCTGAGGTCATAGTCTAATGAACTGGGAGTTAGAACTTCAACTTGTGAATTTTGGGGGGACACAACACAGCCTACTACCTATAGATATGAGGATGGTGATAAGAATTCCTAAAACAGTGAGTACTTACTGTATACCATGCACTATTCCAAGCCCTTAAAAATATCTCCTTCAATCTTCACAACAACCCTTCAAAGTAGGCATTATACATAATCTCATTATCTGAGGCACAAAGAGCTTAAGTAATTTGCAATAAATGCTCAGCCTGTAAGTAGTAAATATAGGCCTTAAACCCAGAACTTTGGCTCTGAATCTGCATTCTTAACCTCTCTGCTAAACTAATACTATTAATAATGATCATGTTTATTGAGAATTCATATGGGCAGGCATGATCCTAACAGCTTTATGAACATTATCTCATTTAATCACCACCATGACCCCTCATAAAGGGTTTCAAAATCACTTTCCCATAGGAGGAAATAGACATTGGCAAGATAAATGAGCTGACTCAAGGTTACAAAGCTAGTGAATATCCCAGTCAGATTTGAATACCTGTGGCTATAGAAAGCAAAGTTCTTGACCACCATACCATGCCGCATCCTAACTATAAGGAGGTAAGAAATCATGGGGGCATCTCTAAAGATAAAGAATCATGACTCCACTAACTTGGCTCTGGAAGGGCCATTTTAAGCAAAAAAAAAAAAAAAAAAAAAAAAACAAACAAAAAAAAAAACCAAAAAAAACACTTTAACTCTATGCCTTGGTTTTCCCATAGGGGAAATAGAATTAAACTGATCAAAAGATAAAGAGAGGAGTAAAAATCTTTTCTTATTTGAAATGCTGAAGAAAGAATGGTTTATCAAGTACCATCAAATGTTCAGTTTCTCTTTGGGTAGAAGCTTTTTGCTTTGGCTTTTGAAGTTATAGGGCATTGCCACTGGAACTGGGTGCCTGGAAACCAGTGTTAAAGAAGAGACGGCTGTCGAAATCCTCTGTCTTTAAAAAGACCATTAGTTTTTGATCAGGCTCAAATTAAATAGAAAACCAGAAGCTGTGAGGGCCTCCTGAAAAC
The DNA here is from genome assembly GCF_010015895.1 of Lontra canadensis. Lineage (NCBI taxonomy): Eukaryota > Metazoa > Chordata > Mammalia > Carnivora > Mustelidae > Lontra > Lontra canadensis. The sequence goes on from NW_022631030.1 coordinate 15,137,684, forward strand.
CCCTGGGGGACAAATATCCAGGATAAATCTCAGAATCGCCAAAGTTCCCAAGTCTCTTCCGAATAAATTGCCTCGTTTTCCCTCTTCCAGATCATACGGAATCTGAACCATTTTAGACACTATTCTGGGAAGGGAATCTCATCAGAACCCTCTTCCCTACCCTGTCCTTCAAAAACATGTATTCCAGTATAAATCAAGAAGACAGCATGCAGGAAGTCATTGCAGATGGCTAATTTTACTCCTTTCTCCTACACTTTAAATCCGCTTGCTTATTTGAGGCATTTTACATGTGAAATTGAGTTCTCCTAAGTTTTAAATGGTTGTTGAATATTGTATAAACTATCAGCTTAAGATTGGGGGCCACAGCTCTTACTGTTCTCGATTCCACTTTGTAACAGTGAAGAAAGTAGTCTGCAAAAAGCAAACGATCAATAAGAGGATCAATGTGTACTGAGCATTTGTTATGTGCCAGGCATTGTCCTCGGCACACTACAGCTCTGCTACTCAAAATGTGGTGCTGGGACCCGTGACATTCTCTCTACTTGGGAACATTTTAGAAATGCAGCCGCTCAAGCCCCATGTGGACCTCCTGAGTCAGAATCTGCACTTAGGCAAGACCCTTGGGTGAATCATATGAACACTGTAGTCTGCGAGGTACTACTTTACATCATTTCAGTTCTCCCTTGCAGGAACAACTAGAGGGTAGGCATCATTACACCTATTGAGCAGATGAGTACATTGAGGTGTCAGAACAGGGATTTAAGTTCAGTTCTCTCTGTCTCCATCATCCATGCTTTTTCTCTTCCGTTATGATGATTATAGGAGAATCCATTTGTAGTAAAGATTCAGCTCCAAGATACTGGAGTTTCCTAAGTTTTGATATTTGCTGGGATAAAGCTGATATATTTTAAAATATCTAAATGTTCTGATCAATAGCATCTGTATAAGTGAAGTTTATTTGCTCATTCAGTGAGAGGTTGCATTTTTGTTTAGCTTCTCCTAGTATCTGGCTGCATGGTGGTACTTCAAGGTATAAAGTGAAGGGTTTAGCACTCACCCAAGAGGAGTTTCTGTTACTGGACAGACAGGAAGGCACTAGCTGTTGGGAAACCATGAGAGTTTTCTAATACCAACTCAGAATTCTCAACAATGGCAGGCTGCCGGAGGTCAAGAAATCCAACTCGCCTCCAGGTCAGGAGATAACACCCATCCGCCTTTTGTCTAGGAAAGAAGTTGTACGGAGAGGTCTGGAGTTCCTCCGGGAAAATCAATAGCCTCTGCATTCCCAGTTCTGGTCCCCAATCTGATGGGGCATTTCCATTTTTCTGAGGTTCTGCCAGGCAGAGGCTAGATGTAGCGTCCACTTGGCCAGCTGTTTAGGGAGGTAGCCTTGGCCATTTTCTCCCACTTCACACACTGAGTGGAGAATGAGTTTAAAGCTGCCATGCAAATAAACCCTAATGGCTTTTCTCCAGCATTTACATTATTAGGAGTTCCTTTGACTGGCATTATGATGATAAATGAAAAATGCTTTGCACCATTACATCAAGCACTAATGCAGAGTGGAATGAATTTCTGAGGTTTTCCTTTTTTTTTTTTTCTTTTTCTTTCTTTCTTTCTTTCTTTCTTTCTTTCTTTCTTTCTTTCTTTCTTTCTTTCTTTCTTTTTTTTTTTTGTGAAAGAAAAGGAGAAAGAGAGGAAATAGCAGATGGGAAAGCAATTGACTCCTGGTATCCTGCTAGGTTATTTGCATACAGGCTTGGGTGGAGGGTGCGTGGAGGATGGCGCTGCTCATACTACACTGGCCTGGTCCATTCTGGCTGCCTGCCTCCATACTGCAAAAGTTTGGCCAGTCTGAATTTTCCACTTCTCAGGGACGCACGAACTCCTTAGACCCCTCTGACAGGCAGGCAAGTTATTACGGATAAATGCCTCAAGTACCTAATTGCCCCGTGAACAAGCATTTTCCTCAGAAGGCGCATCATGGTAATTTACTGTCTGGTTTGCCATAGTTTAGTTCTATTTGTAACCTCTTGTTTTTTTTTTTCATTTATCTTCTCAAATGTAACTACTTTGTTGTAAAGAACACTGGGCTAAAGTGGAGAAGGACTGAATTGAAGTTCTTATTTTGTCCCCTCTCTTCACGCCTTGGGGAAGCTATTGTAGGACAGACTTTTCTCATTTTTAAAGGGGAGGTATTTGCTATTGATCTTTTGAGGGTTGTTTGGTGTGGTTTGGTTTGGTTTTTAGGAGGTTTTATTTGGTAGGTAGGAGTTAAGGAATAATTTAAACAAAATTGCTTATGTGCACGGTTTTGTTCAATGTAAGGTCATAGTCTCCAAACACCTCCCCGCAGCTCCCAGCTGAGAGTCACACACAGGCAGGTCTAAACAGTCTGGGGTCAAGCATTTCAATCAGGAGCAGCCTTTTGATGTTAAGACCCCAAAACACGAAAGTAAATGATAAACACATTAAAAACCCTACGACATGGTAAAGAAAAGTTAAAAATGAGTAGAGAAAAAGTTCTGAAGTGTTCCCCAAAAAGCACAAAATTCAATGAGTAACTTTGAATATCTTAATTGGCTTTATTCAATGATTCATTAAATGGACAACATCCCTTCTTGCGAATAGAAAAGGGGTCTGGGGAGCTGTACAAAATGGAAGACTTTTATAGGCAGAAGAAGGCAAAGAAGAAATTGCTGAGAAGAGTGGATTGTTTCCTCTGTAGGAATGTCAGGGTCTGTCCTGCCGATTACTTCACCAGTGGGGACCAAGTAATTCTAGATCAATTAGGTAAAGGTCACATTCCTGGGAGAGGCTGAAACTGCAGTTAGGTTAGATACTAAGTCTTGTTTTGCTTGCATGGGCTTAGCACAAATGACTCCACTTTTGGCCTTCTCTGTCTCTTTTTTAACAATTCCCCCATTCTGAACAGATTCTCAAGCTTCACTGAAAGATGTGAGTAAAATTTAAGGCATTAACACCATGATCAGATACCCCACTCTGATCAGTTTTTGTTGAACCTCTGTGTGGCATTTATAGGTCCTGATGTTTTTCACTTAACCTCTGTGATATTCACAGGCCACGACTTCAGATTCACAGTTTTCAAGTCTGTCATTTTCCTCATTCCTTTTCTGATATTCTAGTCTTAGGGAGATCATTTTCTTGGTGACTACATCTGTGAAAATGCATTTAAAGCTTTTTAGAAAATATGGCATGCCAGGGAGGCAACTACGATTATTATAAGCAGGGTAATTCCCAATGTCTGCGGTGCACTTCAGAGTCATGGTCTCCAAGACCCAGACCAACCAAAATCCAACAAGTCAAAAAAAGACCCCATTGAAGGAGTCACTTTCTCTAGCCAAACCACTTGCTCAGTGATCTCTTGTGTCTGAGTTTCAACCCCCCCGAGAAGTGTTAATACAAGTACAGCAGGTGATGTTGGCCATAGCACCGCAACTTCCCTGTTCAGCTAAAAGATAATCAAGAGCTATCCTATTATCAAAAATAGTTTTGGCCAGAGAGTCCAAGGACTTTTGGGGGGCAGCTATTGCTTTCACCACAGATTTGGCAGTACTTTCAAGAGTTAAGCAGTTTCCCTATCATGACCTCACTGTACTTGCTCCTAACCAGGAAAGTAGGGTTCTGGCAAAGGAGGCCAATTCAGAATTCAGAATCCTGAACACCTCTGACAAGTATCTTCTCAATTAGTGATGTAAATTCAGAGGAGTTGACCTATGAGGTGTTTCAGTCTGTTTGTAAACAGTTAGGTACACTGTGGATAATCTAAGAGACATTGCCCAGTTATACGCCAGCCATCTAGGATCCTTAGGCCTAGGGAAAATGATCACCACCACAGACAAAGATAAGTTGGGTCAGGACACATGCCACGCCTGCTAAGGTGACAGTGTTAGTGGACAGATCAGAGCTTTTGATGACAAATCTAGCAGTGTGAAAGGTTACACCCTTAGCAATGGCCCAGGAAATATGGATGAGGCCATTATCTTTCTAGGAGAATGCCAGCATGAAGGAAAGAATGAAAAGATGAAAGTGTTTTGTGTTTCATTAAAGTAGGAGATCTTGATCCAGTGGCTTGGGTGGAAGCAGTCTACAGGACGTCAGATAGGACCTTCCTTAGATGTGAGCTGTACACATAAGGTTTAAGTCCCTGAAGTTTGGCTACCATCTGGGGAGAGAGGAGTGTCCAGTATAGTCCCTTCCAAGGAGATTCAAGGGCACACTTTGTTCTTAATAATTCCAAATCAGGAGGGTAAGAGGAAGTTGAAAACATTAGTTTGGAGAGACATAGCCAGATATTTGAGAAAAGTAGAATAATTCCTGAATTCCAGACTAGTTTACAGGTATATAACAAAACCTCAAAGATGATTAACAGTACTAGAATCGAATGTCTACAAAGGTACAAACATAACTTCTCTCAGCTATAACGCCCATTTTTTAACCAAAGATAATCACAGTAAAACTAATTTGTTTGCATTAAACATGGCCTGATTATTTATGTAAGTGCAGCAAGAATAGTGATTGACCATATAAGCTCTTTTTAAAGACTGTTTTGCAGGAACTTTACAAAAGGAAGCTAAGTCAAGGACTCACCATTAGATTTTACTTGTAATACTTGTAGTTTGGGTAAATTTCTTTCTTCTTGATGTCCCCCCAAAGGACCTGAGATTCCTGAGCCTGCTGGGCAATAACTTTCCCTATTTACCTGGTAAGGCTTTCAGGGACCCTATAAGGAAGGACTGAACTTATCTTTCCATACAACTCCTTAAAACTGTCTTGTCATTTCCAAGTCTATACACATTTCTCTCAAATACGATATTCCAGTCAAGGCTTGGTAAGATAACCAATGTTTCCAATCCTATCCTCTTATGAGGAGAACAGAATCTTACCGATCTTACACAAATAACTAAGTATATTGCCATGAAAAGAATGCTTAAGAGTTTCTGAATTCTGCAAGAACCAAGTAGGGAGAAAAAGTAAATTTTCCATTTTTATTTATAATGATAAAGTTTACCAAATGGCTGTAAGTCATAGATAGCTTAAGAAAAGGTTTCTTTAAATCTGGAAAAATAAAACATTAAAGAAGTATCAGGGTTTCAAACAAAAAGTCATAGAGAATTATAACCATCCTCTTCCATTCATCCAGACCCATGCAACTGATGCTTGTCTACTTAAACCCAGTTTTTCCATTAGTTCTAGAAATTCTTACCCAGTTCAGTTTTATGATCTCAAAGTTATCAAAACCTCTACTTGTCCAAGTTTTTTTCTGTGACTCTCCTTGAAAATGATGCAGTTTTTCAGGAACATATTTGCAAAAGAATCTGAGTAAAACAGTTAATGTCTGTAAATGACAAAAGACCTAAAAATGCTCATTGTTAAAGATCTTATGAGAGTTCATTAAAATGGAATTAACAAGGAAATGCGGTTGGTTATTTTTGTGACACACATTTTTAAATAAGTGAAATGATGATAATAACTATACTAGAACATATTAGACTTTAGGAATTTTATATAATTTCTGGAACACTTACATACTTCTAATGCAATGTAAAGAAGGCTTAATATTACTTCTTATTTGGCAATGCTTCCCATGAAATTTAACATATAAAATATGTCTAATTAGTTTAAATTTTCCCATTTTAAAAGTAGAGAGAACAAATCTTTTGAGATGTTCCCAGAACTCTTTGAAAAATCCCCAAATTAGTTTGAGGTTAAAAAGACTTCATTAAGAATTTGACTTGGGGAAGTTTGTCAAAAATTAAGGTTAAACAACATTTGATCAAGTAGGCTCATATGTTAATGTGAAACAATACTTAGTTATCTGTTTATCCATAGTGACAGTTAAAGACTTTGCAGGCAAATAAAGAAAGTTAAACAGTTGTAAAACCAACAAAACCAACTTAGTTTTTTTAATAGAGAATACTCAGTTTTCTTAAGTAATCAGAGATATGATGATTAAGATAACATGAAACAGAATAAGTTATTTTGGAAAGACATAATTTCTTTCCTTTCTAGGCAAATAACTTAAAGGATAAAGAAACATTCATAATCTATTACTGAAACCAGACCAAAAGTCCAAGAAATTGTTGTCCTTTTAACAAAGAGAAAACCAATTCTAATTTGTCACCAGTGTACTTTTGACATTAAAACACATTTTTTAACTTAAAAAAATTCATTCTTGTCTTAATCAGGTTGACCACACATAAAATTCATTTCCCAAGATTCCTTTTCCAAAATTTTCCTACAACTTTGTCCTATTTTTTTTTTCCCTTTTTCCCATGCTGAAATAACCAGTCTCCTTTTAAGGCAAAATTACTTTCTTTTTCCTTAACAAAAATACATCTCCATTTCACATACCTTCTTTTACCAAAAATATATTCTGCTTTTCTTGCATACAGACATATCTTCCTTATTCTTTCTAGTAGCTTTAATTATATATAATTATATAATATATGCGTCACAATTTTTAATCCCAGAAAACCTTAATTTTTAGTTAAAGAAGTGAACAATTGTGTACTGTCTTTTACATTAGTATTCTTTGACAAAAATTATAAATATTTTTATAATTTTTAGAAATGTATGCTTTCTTATAGTAAACTATTGGATGTAGCACAAAACCTGTTTATTAATAGACCCAAATATCTTTTCTAAAAGAAAGCCAAAAGTAGATAAACCTATGTTCAGTAATTAGTGTTTTAGTATTTTATTTGGAAAGATATAGATATGTAATAACTAGGCATCATTTTATTTAACTTAGCAAATTTTTAAGATTTCAGTTTACCAAAAACCTTTGGGGAAACTATTTTGCAAGTTCACTAAGAAATTTTATCCCACTTACAGCTGTTTACACTTGTTCTAAAGAATTATGTTTAGATTACCCACAAAAACTTCATGAGACATTAGATAAAGCTAGCCATCATCCCAAGCTATTTTTCTTACTGACAAGTTTTTGTAACAGAGATAACATGAATTTATTTGGCTAATAAACCCAAGTAGAATAAAGTTGTAAGTCTGCATGATTTTTAATGCTGGTAATTCTGAAGATGTACTTATTTTAATCAATCTAATGAATGTAAACTAACTTTTATTTACCAAAGATTATTTCAGATCCCATGAACTTGAAAAGCATTTGGGTTAGTTTCTAGTATATTTCTGAGAGTTTTGGGAATCCTTTATTCATATAAGTCTTATTTCTCTTCAAGGCAATTAAATAGAGCTCTTTTACAAATTAATTTTAGTAATACCATTTGGAGGTAGAAAATACCACACATCTAGTGTAATAAACATACACACACACATACACACACACCAAATAGCTTCCATTTAAAAATTTTAGCTATGAATCAGGTACAATAATACAAAAGTCACTAGTTATAAAAGGAACTGGACCTAAGTTGTTTTTGTGGTAAATGGAATAAGATAAAGCTACCTGCTTAAATGGCTAAAGCTTTCTACTAATATTTGTGGAGGAGATACATGATTTTTCATTCACCTAAATTTCAAATGTTGTTTACTCTTTTTATTGTCCATCCAATAAGAATTACCTCCCTGAAGTGTATGCTTTAAAGAGACAACCTAGATATGTTAACATTTACATCTCAAAGGCATAAGGAAATAATTCAAGTTCCACCAAAGAGAACTTTAGCTTCTTAAGGCCAATATTTATAAGTATTTTGAGATATATAGGGGAGATTTGGTGATTGGTAAAAAGGAATAGATGGATTTCGAACTGATTCTAGAGCTGCATTTCTAGCTTTGCAAAGATTTATAAGATAAGGACAGATGCTCTCAATTCCTCAAAAAATTAGCTTGCCACTTAAATGACATCATAGATTGATCTACACATCTAACCACATTATCCTAATGTGTGTGTGTGTGTGTGTGTGTGTGTGTGTGTGTATGTCACAAACAATTATACACATACACACACACCAAGGAAAAGATTTCCAACTGAGATGGAAATCAAAACATTTCTATGCTGGATTTAGAGCTGTTTATCTTTGGAATTGTTTAGTAAATCCTTTCACAAAAGTTTCACAGGGTTTCTCCTTCCCTCTGGATACTTTAGCTTAGGGGAAAAGGCCTAAAACAAAACAAAACAAAGTTCCTCTAAGGTTTTGAGTAATTTAATTTCCCCAGGTTGTTCAAGGGAATAGCATAGCAGTTTACCAAAAAATCCATTAGAGTTTCAACTACTCTTGAATGTGCCCATGTGGGGCTTTCCTTTGAAAGTAGATGTGGAGTCATTCAAGTTGTTGTTGAAGAATTTACACAAAACCTTTGAGGACAATCTTTTCTCCAGTGCGTCAGTTGAATATAAATGAGATATCAACTTCTGGGACAGTATTTTAATGACAGACCCTTAAAAGCTGGAGTAACGGGGGAGGCCGAGGTGTTCTTTTAGATACCTTTTATGTCTTTAATTTTTCATTATACTTTTGCAGTAAAACTTTCAATAAGGCTATTTTGGAATCTTGAAGCCTTTGGAAGCTTGAAATTAGTTCTTAGATATTAAAATAGGTATCCCGTTTTATTTGTTTGATTTGGGAATACTTGCTATCAAGTGTCCTTCTTAAATGAATGATCTTGTCTAATTGAAATGTTCCCCATTATGGCCATTGTAATTCTAGGTTGTCTTTGGTAAGCTTTTGCCATTTTTATAGATATTTGTAACTTCCAGTACCATAGTTCTTAGAAAAAAAATAAGCAGTATGCTGGAAGGTGATATGCTTACCACTTTGGATTTCAAGGGTCCTGTTTTTTTTTTTAAATTTATTTATTTATTTATTTATTTAGCTAGCTAGCTAAGCCTTTGTGTCCCCTCAAAGCCAAACTAATACCTAAAAGGGAGGGACCACTGGGTTGAGAAAGGAAATGTGTAATGTTTCACAGTGTACCTTGTTGCACAGAAATTGTCTTGAGGCCATTGGATGACCTAGTGTCACTATAACCCATTCTGTACCAAGTGCTTTCAACATAGGAGTATTTGGGTTAGGTGGTGAGAACTCTAGCAGCTTTTAAACCTTTGGTCACCAGATTTTCAGCCGCTCTGAGCTTTCCATTAGCAATAGACTTTACACCAGTCAAGACAAATAAACATGCAAACCTTAATATTTCAGCAGTAACCAAGAGATGTTACTGCATTTTGTCTAAGAGAAGGCCCTCTACACATCACCTACTATTCTCACCATAGAACCTTGGATGGAGAAAGGATTGAATCAACAGATTTCAACAAATGGGCTCTGTGGATTGGGATCTCCACATAAATGTGGGAAATGTAAACTCCCACAGTTCCCATGTGGATCTTGGGATAGAATCAAGGACTGGGGTTTTCTACTAATTGAATAAGAATTGCAGCCTGAACTACCAGAAGCTCCCAGCATGGAGCTGACTGGGAAGCCAATTATATTGGGCACTTGACATGAAGAGAGAAGAACTCAGAAGTGAAAGAAACTTACTCACAGCCTTCAGAAATGGGTAGAAAGGCAGATAATTCTGAAGTGTTTGCAGAAACTATCTGTGTTTCTCATTGCTCCCAAATGTCATCAGAGTTTGCTTCAGATCCCACCACTGCCACCAAGTATGTTTTAAAAAATTCAACTTAGTAGATTTGAAGATCTAACTGGCTTTATTCAATGATTTATAAATTGGGCAGCATTCCACCTAGAAAATTGAAAGGAGGTCCAAGGATCTTTATAAAACGGAAGACTTAAGGCAGAAAGGGGCAGAAAAAGGAAGATGCCAATAGAGTAGATTGTTTCAGGCAAGGTCACCTTAGTTTGGGGGAAGGGCAGGGTCTGTCATGCAGATTACTTTATTACTGGGGACAAGCTAATTCAAGATTAACTGGTCAAAGTTCACATTATTTGGAGAGGCTGAAACTACAATTAGGTTAGATATTAAGTCTTAGTTTGCAGACCTGGGGCTTAGCACAAGTGACTCCATTTTAAGCCTGTTGTCTCTTTTTATCTTTAATAAAAGGTAGGGCCTAATACTGGCTCCCCTCCGAAATTACTAAAACACCCTGTTAATAAGGGAAAACCAATTTCATCACTTCCTGCTGTAATGAGAACACCATCTCCACATAGACTTCTTACCACTTCTGAGGTAGGAGGGCAGATTGAAGCTACTTTTTCAGATGTCCAAGCCTGCCTTTACCTGGGTCTTTCAGTATGAGAGCTAAAGAGGGTTTGATTAGGACCCACAAGGGTTATAATATAATTGGTTAGGATTGGTAGATACAAAGAGTCTTGGGGTAGAATGTGTCCTTTTGTGTTTTTTTATTGATAACTTAATGGGTCTTTCAGGGAGTTCCTGGAGTTATTTATAACTATTATCTTCTTTTTCAAGAGTCTTAAGAATAGTAAAATGTTGATGAAAACAGTGGAACAGTGAAGGCAGTACAGTGTATGCAGAGTTGGGGTTCTCATGAAGTGAGACCCTATCAAAGTTGATCATAGTGGGGGCAGTCTCTGAACAGGAGACCAGTGGCCTTTACTGCTGACAGACTGTGAGTGTCACCCTCTTGGAAGTAGTTATTTAGGGCCTGTGAGTTCTGCATCCAAGTTCTTTTCCTTCTTTATCCCCAGAATGGTCCTATTTGGCTAAAAGGTTTTCTTTCCCTTCAGATCAGGTGTCAAAATGAAGTCTGGGAAATGAGAGTACAAATTCTTGATTTCATATTCACATTTTTCTTTGCGGATCCTATGAATAAGGAGGAGAAATCTATCATCTGGGATGGTGGTGGAAGGGGTGTGGTGAGCCATGAATGGCCATGGGAAGCAAGTGTGTCTTCATGCTGATGTGATCCTGTGCTCCTCAGCACACCTGAGGAACTCTAGCTTTTTATTTCAAAGTAACCCAGTATGCAGGTGGAGAATTTCTCTGCTTCCAGTTTCTAAAGAGTTGTATTGAGCAACTGTGAATACAAAACAATTAAATTTGCTAAAGGTCTGAGAAATCAGATCTAATCTCTTTGGGGACTTGGAAAAAACAAGCAAACAAAAGAGCTGAGTTATCGATTGCTGCATTTCAGCAGCTCTTAATCTGAAATGAAATCAGCCTGGTCAGAGACCCTGATATCCATTCTCCCCTTGTCAGAAGGCCCACCTGTCAGAACTAGGGCTCCCTGCTCAATGACTAAATTAGTAGGCAGGTGGCAGTTTGCAGAGAGCTGCAGCCATTGGGCTTTCTTGGGCACAAAAGGCAGAGGAAGACCTGGAATATTTTCTTAAGTGTAAAGCAGTGAAGCAAATTGAGTTCATAGGGTCAACATTACTCTTCTTCACTATATTGACAGAAGCACCTAATCTGGCTGGTAGCACTGTGCCTCGATCCTTATATTTACCTTTTATGAGGTGCTGTCACTCTATTATCTTCCCCCGAGTTGGTCTTTACCCCTTTGACCTTCAGAGGTGGAGGGGGAAGAAGGCAGCAGGACTGGTGGTGGGGGGCCTGCCAGGGAGGAGAAGGACTTTGACCTTGAATAAACTAGATATGTAGCTTTCCCTGAGTTCAGGTTGTATCTGGGATGAAATGAGAAATAGCAGGGGTCCCACCAGCTTGTCCAGTTCTGAAGCAAAAGACAAGCACCTGAGAGGTCAAGGTATCTAATTTGTGTTTTGCGTGTTTTGTATTTTGTTTTATTTTGATTTATTTTGGTAACTGTAAGAAAGTTTCTACTCCTCAAACCAGACCAAATGAATCTCTGAGATAAAAAATGTGGATCTTTTCACAAGATCTAGCAGACAAATCAGAATGTCTTAAAAGTTCTAGCTTTTCGGTTTACCTTTTCAGAACCAGGGACAAGAAAGAGGGAAATGACCATTATATGGTCATTTTTAAAGCGAGATCTTTTTATCTTCTTCTATCCAGGCTGCTTTAACAGAATATCATAGACTGTGTGGCTTATAAACAACAGAAATTTATTTCTTTCAGTCCTGGAGGGTGGGAAGTCCAAGATCAAGGTTCTAGCAGATTAAGTGTATGGTGAGGGGCCATTTCTCGGTTCAAAGACAGCCATCCTCTCACTCATGTGAGATGTACTCATGTACTCATACACATGTACTCATGTGGCTGAAGGGGAAAGGGAGCTCTCTGGAGTCTCCTTTATAGGGCAATAATTTTGCTCATGAGGGCTCCACCCTACCTCTTAAAACTATCATATGGGGAACTAAGTTTGACATATGAATCTTGGGAGGATGCTGTCTTAGGTCTTCAGCATTTTTGAACTATGGTTCCTGGGGATTCGCAAGGCAAATGAATCTGTAAATCTACAGATTAACAGCTTAAAATCATTAATTCATCATGAATAGGATTGGACCTCACCTCCATGCCCCATACTCCTCAGTGTTCTGCTCACAACCCCCATTCACTTTACTTCACAACTAAACTTCCTAAAAGTGGGTCTCCAAATCTTATTTCTCAGCGTACTGTACATCAGCTTTTATTGTGATCCCTGGACAACCATGACCTTGCCATTGACTAAGCTTCTCATTCCTTCCTGAACTTGATTTCCTTGAAGAAGTTGGCACAGTGTGTCACTCCTTCCTTGAAGTGTTCCTGCCAAAGGACTCTCGTCTGAGACCTAGATGATGGTAATACTTTGTATGGATGATGAGGAGGACAACTGAAAATGTATGGATTCCCTGAGCAATGAAGTAGAGAGATGGCCAAGAGAGAGACAGTCTCTTCAGAAAGAGGTGCAAGGAGCACAGGAGGGCTGGAGAAAACACCTGGATTCTTTCTCACTTCAAAGGTGTGGGAAAGGACCAACTGAACCCCAGATTTCTTGGGTGCAAAGGATAGGTAAGTAAGGATACATTACGTGCTGTATAAGGTTGTTGTAAGAATTCAGTGAGGGTCCTAAGTGCTTTCACAAGTCAATCGTGAGCCCTGATTCCAGACATCATTAATTTTTAGAGTAATTATTTGTAACACTGATGATAATTATGATTATGAAAAAACATGAATAAGGAAGACACAAAACAACACAAAAATAAGTAAGCTGTATAACTTAAACAGGACTATTGAAACAAATGAAAAAACAGGGAACCCTAAAGCCACGTGAATCAACAGCTCTGGCGTTCCCATACATGCTATGTGAACACCTATCAAGCTAGGGGTCTCTCATGTAAAGAAATGCTTAAGAATGCATTTTTGTCTATTCTTTGTGTCACCAAGGTTTTTTCCCCCCTCACATAGCATTGCTCTAATGTACTTATTCTGTAGGATTTATAATACAATTATGAATTCATGCCATACCTTTCCTTTCCTTATCTCCAGAAGTAGCTTGCACTTCCCTCCAATGTGTCCCAAAGCACTCTGATCCTACCCTGATCATGGCGCTGACAGGGTCACTGTTGGCTGACTCCTCTGTGTGCCTTAAATGTTATTTGAATTTCTTTTTTTCTTTTTTTAAGATTTTATTTATTTATTTGACAGAGATCACAAGTAGACAGAGAGGCAGGCAGAGAGAGAGAGAAGGAAGCAGGCTCCCTGCCAAGCAGAGAGCCCGATGTGGGCCTTGATCCCAGGACCCTGGGATCATGACCTGAGCCAAAGGCAGAGGCTTTAACCCACTGAGCCACCCAGGCGCCCCGTTATTTGAATTTCTGAAGGACAGGGTTGGTATCTTGTTCACCATGCTCCTGGTACCTTGTATAGTGTGAAACACTTAGGCTATGCTCAAAAGGCATTTGCTAACTATTTATTCATTCATTCATGCACATTTGCATAGTGCCTTTCACTGTGCTTGGCCCTGGACAGGCAGCGGTACTGGTCAGGCTTACACACAGAGGCCATAGAGGGACAGAGCCCAGCCATTAGGAGTACTTTAATTCAAGTTGTGGTAAGTGCAACAAATCAAAAATATAATGTGCTAGGAGAATATATAGGGTTCCCCAAACATGTAAGGGTGTAGGAAAGGATTTTTGAGGAGATGATATTAAAACCTAAAACCTAAGGGATGGGGGTGTGAATGGGAGGGAGGGTAATAATCCAGACTGAGAGAGCCACAGAAAGCCTGCGATGGGAGGGTGTCTGGAACACAGAAGCTACAAAACACCTGAGCCCCAGACAAGCAAGAGAACTGGCTTCCTCTGGGCTGCCAAGTCAATTAATGGTGGAGGAAGGACTGGAATCCAGGGTTTTGCTCCCAGGCCACAACATATAGCTGTGGTCGGGAAAATGAGAGAAAGCCTCGAGCGGTTTGAGAGTGACAGTGGGCAATGATCCAGACTGATTGCAGAAAAGGGAAGCAGCAAGTTCATCGGTACTAAATGGTTCTTCTTCAGCAAGACACCTGTCCTGTACCTTATCACAGCCCTCAGATGGCAAGAGCAGAGCTGACAGGTCCCAGGCTTCCGCAGCGCACCCTGCCCATTTTCCTCTATTAGACATCCTCCCTGCAGGTAGCAGCACCAGGGGCCACACACTCTGGATAATCTGCTTCTCCCAGAATGCTATCCTTCCCAGCAGGATCCTGTGGACTGCCACCCTAATAGCCTGTGTCCCCACAGGCCTCCTCTATCCATTGCTGGATCCCAGGCAGGATCTTTTCTATCCACCAGGCTGTCCCCCGAGGCACACTGCAGCCTCCAAGCTGCAGGGAGATGGGCTCTGGTGATTCACATTAGCTTGATTTGTAGCAGCTTTGTGCAAAGTGTCGCAGAGACCTGCAAAAATCCCCATGGTCTTGATTATGTGTGCCTTTTGCTGTTTATCAGTGGCACCTGTCTGTTTTTATAGCCACTCCTCAGCCATGGTACGGACTGCAGCTTTCCTGATGGCAATCACTCCCTAGGAGTGTGGCTTTCTCATTTGGGCTTTGTGGGCAGTGGGCGGGGACAGACAAGCAAAAGAGGATGCAGAAGTGGAATTATTTATCCAGCATTATGAGGGCTACTGCCCTGGTAGAGGCACATGTCCCTTGATATTTTATTCCTGTTCAAGACACACCCCCAACAGACACACACAGCTTCTCATATACTCACACTTAACTTCCAGGGAGGTGGAGGAGAATGACAGGCAGATAAGTAAAAAAAGATACCTCTAAGTAAAGACAAGTCTAGGTTAATGACTATTAAAGTCTCCTTACCAGCTTCCCACCATAGATTTCTGGGAAATCTATGTGCCCATGAACACCCCCCCCAGCCCCTAGCATGCAGCTAGCCCTTCAGCCCACATATCAATTCAGTAAATACTTATTATCTCATTGGCTTCTCACAAGCACCCTGAGATTTAGATGAAGGAAGTTGGTCTCTATCCATTTCACAGATGAACAGGTGACCCTTTCCCACAGAGCCTAGAGCCAGGTGTGTATCTCTTGATGCGGGAGTATGCGTGAGAGTCTGCTTGCCGTGCATGGGATTTCCACACAGTAAGGAGACCCCTGGGTGGGCAGAACCCTACAAGGAGGCCCACCATTCCCCTCCACCGGCCACCTTCCCCACCTTCCATACCACTCCCCACGATTCTCCCCATCTACTCTCACAATCCCCCCACTCCTGGCCTCCCCACCACCCCAAACTGTCCCCACCACTCCTCACCAGCCCCCACTGCTCCCCACTCCCACTACTTCCTCCCCACTCTTCAACCCTCCCACTCCCCACCTCCCCCACCACACCCCACCATCCCCACATTCCCCAACAACACCCTCTATCTCCTCCACTGCTACCCCCCACACCCCCTACCACTCTCTGTCAGCCACCACCCCCATTTCACTCTACCTCCCACACCACTTTTTCTTGAGATTTCTTGTTTTGGGTGGTGGAAGGAGGGTTGATGAAAGGCATTTACAGAATTAAATTTCAAGGAAGAAACACTTTTACACTCAGCGATTCTCATTTGTGAAGTTGTAAAATGTTTGGTAAGTGCAGGGAATCTTGAACCTACCTGGAGTGGAAGGAGGATTTCACCCTCCACACTTCCAAGGCCCCATTTGAGATCAGTGTGAATTCTTAACAGATACTTACAGGATAGCAAAGGTAGGGTATAATGGGGAAGACTTATTCCTTTACAAGGAGAGAACTGCTATTTTTGATGTAGAAAGATAGTCCTCAGGATGAACTTGTATGTAGACAAATCCATTCATTCCTTAATTTTTTGCTAGACACCAGGGAAATGATGATTAAGAAACCAAGACCCATCCTTCAATGGACTCTGCAATCTAGTGGGGAAGATAGATAATAAATGAATAATTTTCTCATTAAAAAGTGTGATAATTTCTCAGAAGAAGAACAAGTTTCTATGAGAGAAATGGACAGAGGAACTCTTTTATATTGGAAGATGTGAGAAAAGACATTTTTAAGGAAGTGACAATTAAATTGAGAAGGCAAAGAGATAAACTCTTAACCTCATTAAGAGAGATTAATGAATTATTCAAGGTTATGTCACTAGGACATAGTAGAATTAGGACTAGGGGTCAGAGGACCTCAAATCTATAGCTTGAAAAATAATCTTATTTTTCCCCAAATAATTAAATATCAATAAAAGAAATTGGCCACATGTCCCTCATCCAAGAATCCCATTCTCCAAAGGTGACCATCTTTCACTGCCATCAGTATATTTGGATATTTACTTCCAGATTTCTAAATAGCATGTTTATAAAGCTATTTCCTAAATTCCACATTTAATTTGCTACAGAAAGTGCAGGTTTAACACTCTTACACCCCCTCCTCCATTACATTTACTTCTCATATTTTCCTAACATGTAGCTTTACCTCACAATTTTGGTTGAATCAGTAGTCAATACTCAAATTATGAATATAATGCAAATTGAATCAAGTGAATTATGATTCCTTTTTCTTTCTTACACAACTTGTTACATTTACTGGCGCTACTTATTTGTGTGTGTGTGTGTGTGTGTGTGTGTGTGTGTGTATCTGTTTTCTCCAGAATTGTTACTATGGCAACGAACAAAGTTTTCATGCATGAAGTGGCGCTACCTCTTCTCATTGTTGCTGTTTGCAGTGTTTGAGAGTCTATTCTAGAACCCCCAACTGTCCTCATCCAATCTGAGCGGGGTGCTTGCCAGGTCTACTTACAGCTCTCATCCAGAAATTCCTCATTACAGTCATCTAGTGTCCCTTCCCAAGTGTGGAATCTCTGTTCCCAGGGCCCTGTGGCTTCCGTTTTCTTGATTTCTCCCATTTTGGAGAACTACACTTCCCAGTTACTTCCCGAGGCAAGTTTTGACAACTTGCTTGTTTAAAAGATATCATATATCTTTCTTCACACATGATTGTTAGCTTGGTTTGATATAGAATTCTCACCTCAAAATTTTTTTACTTCAGAATTTTCTTCATTATCCTGTAGCTTCCAGGGGGGCTGTTTAGAAATGTGTCACTCTGATTTCTGATTCTTTCTGTGAGCCATAGTTTTTCCTAGGAAGGTCTTAGGCAATTCTCTCTATCCCTGGTATTTTGGAAATTTCTTGGTGCAGTGGCTTAGTGTGGGCTACTTTGTTGTTTTTTGTTTGTTTCTTTGAATTTGCCCTTATGAATACTTGGTGAATTTCTTTTCAGTCAGTTCTGCAAACTTATGTTTTGATATTTATTTGAAACATTTTTCTGCTTTTTCTTCTCTTTTTCCACCTAGAAGTCCCATTAAATGGACATTGTATCTTTTAAAAATATTCTCCATTTCAATTTTCTATCTTTTTGTTCCACTTTTGTTCAACTTTCTTGGAGAGTTCCTCAACTTTATCATACTATGTTTAATATGACTTAATTTTTTTTTCTTTTGTTATAGCATTTTTCATTTCCAAGAGTTCTGTGTTATTTTCAATTTATTGTTTGTTTTTGAGAGGTAAGTGCTTAGCAGCTCTTTGGAAGTGTGTATGTGACCGTGCTGACCAGAGAACTTCATTGTATGCTCATGGTAAGGAACAGATATTTTGTTGGGGAATCCTCAAATCTTGGTAATTTTGCACTATTCTTGTGGGTGCAGTTTTCAGAGAAGACTCTTCCAATCTGCTTAATTGTGTTTGCCTCTGATTCTACAGTGCCTTGACCCCTAGTGGTTCTCCCACTGAACATGGAGCGTGAGTACCTGCCGGGCTGGTTAAGATGCAGATAGCTGGGCCTCTCTCACAGAGGTTCTGACTCAGTAATTCAGTGAGGCTTGTGAATCTGCCCTTCTAACAAGTTCTCAGACACTGCTGCTGGATTGGTGACCCCTTTTTAAACAACCACTATTCTAGGGGTACCTGGGTGGCTCAGTGGGTTAAGTGTCTAACTCTTGGTTTGGACTCTGGTCATGATCTTGTAGTCATGGCATCAGGCCCTGCATCAGGCTCTATGCTCAGCTCACAGTCTGTTTCATATTCTCTCTTCCTCTCCATCCTGCTCTCTCTCTTTCTCAGATAAACAAATAATTTTTTTTCTTTTAATTTAATTTTTTTCCAGTGTTCCAAGATTCATTGTTTATGCACCACACCCAGGGCTCCATGCAATACCTGCCCTCCTTAACACCCACCACTAGGCTCACCCAACCTTTGACCCTCATCCCCTCCAAAACCCTCAGTTTATTTCTCAGAGTCCACAGGCTCTCATGGTTCATCTCGTCCCAAAATCTTAAACAAACAAACAAAAAAACAAAAACCCACTACTCTAGAGAATAAGCTTTTCATCTCTTATCAGGATAGAAGTCTTGTTCCCCAGTCTGAGAGAGGATTTGGGGAAGATGACTTTTCCTCATAGACTTTCAACAATATCTTCTTTTCTTGCCCCATCCATTACCACAACCTCCATAAATATACGGTGAGTATTTCTAGAGGTTCGCAGCCTGAATCAGCTGGCTTCTCCCATCCAGGCATTGCAGTTTTAACTTTCCCTGCGTGGCTAAATCAGTTACTGTTCATTCATCTGCTCTCCATCCTATACAATTTTGTCAACATATTTCATCTGCTGATGTTTGATGTTTCTCTCTTGTTTAATTTGTCTATACTGATTTTTTCTTTACTGTTATTTTAGAGGGGCATTGGAAGAAAGTAGAACTTAACACAGTTCTTCAGGCCATTGTAATTAGTCATGTCAAGAGTATTTCCATTGCAGGGCATTACCTCCCTTCCCCTTATTAAGCACAACTCTCTTTGGCCGTACACTTTGAATGAGCTGATGCTGTCCCCGACCAAAGCCCAGAGACCGTGAATGTGCTATTATCCTAATCATGCAAAGCACTCTCATTTCCATTCCTGCTGAGGGAAGAATGCTTCCCAGAACTAAAATTCCAACCACAAAAAGAAGAAAAGGCAGTTTGACGTTTTCTTCACTGTTTGGAAATTTTTCTAGCACAACAAGCCGTTTATCCTCTACTCTGGTTCTTATTGAATTAAGGAGGGAGAAAAGAAATCAATTCACTCTCCATATGCTGCACGGTAAAAACCACCACTCACTAAACACTATGGAATATGTAGGAAAGAGGAAAAGAAGATAAATCCATCAACTAACAAGATAAGTGCCTTGTTCCTCCATCTGTTACTGCTGTGTCCTTATCTGGGATAGGAGCATGGCAGCCACGATATATCTTGTGTCAGGTATTATATTCCAAAGTCATATGAATGAATTTTCATGCTAGTAACCATCCATGATCTAGCTCAGCCACAGCTAAATTTGTCCTAAGGCACCAACTGTCTTTTTGCATTTGGAAGTCCATTGAATTCACAGGCAGGAATAGGGTTGGCTGCTACTGCTGGTTGATAGTATCTATCTCATAGCTTTTCCAGCATGGCTTGCTCTCGGCTGAGCATGGGCTGGTGATGATGACTTAGTTGATTCACCTCTGAGGAAGTGCTGATGTCCTTACAGGAGACAGGACAAAATTGGAAGCCTGGAGAAAACATATATAGAGGTTCCGGGTATGGGTACATCAACAATGATTAAATCATTGATTAGATGATTGATTAGATGTACCACTTCTTAGATCACTGGGGAAAACTTCAGAATAGTGTTCAATTAGAATGACATCTCAGGCTCTTCAGCAGCTCCAATTATACTGTGATGATTTCCTCATTCAAAAACAGAGTTTATTTTGAGGACTCAGCCTTTACTGAGCATCCAGGTGCAAAAACAGAGATGATGACACGTGGCATTAGAACTCGTGCTTTTGGCATTTCTGACAAGGGCTTAAAAGTCTCAGAGTATAGATACAGCTTGTTTAGAGCCATGGTTGAGACTGAGCCTCACACTTTATTATAGTGATGGTATAATTCATCGCATATTATCATTACCATCGTCATCATCATCATCACCATCCTTGCTGGTAAGGGAAGCAGCAACACCTCAACAGTAGAGAGCATTACAGAATTCAGCCCTTACCCATGCCCATCGTTGTTCTCATAACGTGAGTAGTAGAGGGCACCTACTAAATGCAGTGTGCTGGACAGTGTTACTTAGGCTGTAGTGCTCATGAGCTAGATTTGCTTCAGATGTCCAGGTGAGAAACAATGAGCCACTCAACTTTGTACGTGGTAAAGGGTTGAAAAGAATGGAAACGGGTTGAAAATATGTAGCAAATAAATTCAGGAAATAAAAGCTGATTATACCATGATAGGATAAAGGAGGGTGGAAAATGAAGTATGCCTTCCAGGTTTCTAGTTAGGATGCCTGGGTTTGTTGTATCATATTTGGAGAAGAAGAAAATAGGTCATATTTATAGAGGAAAACCTAAGTTTTCTTTGGAATTCACTTGTTGAAATGCCTATGAGTCATCCAAAGAGGGCTGTCCTGGAAGCTCTGAGTATATGAGTCTAAAACTCACTAGAGATACATACAGATACAGACATAGACATGGCACCATCAGTGTACAGGTGCTGTGGCAGGAAGTCTCTATGATAGTCCCCAGTGATCCCCATCTACTGACTTCACACCCTTTGTAATCTCTTCCAGTTGAGGTGGGCTGGGCTAACTGATTCACTTCTAATGAGTAGACTACAGCAGAGGCAATGGGGAATCACTTCCAAAATTGTGTTATAAAAGTATTCTATCTTTTACCTTGGCCTGTCTTTATCAGTTTCTCTTGGATTGCTCATCTTGGTGAAATCCAGCTTTCTTGCTGTGAGGTACTCCTGTGGAGAGACTCAGCTGGCCTGAAAATGACCTGTGAGTGAGCTTGGAAGAAGATCTCAAGCCACCCCCTCCCCACACCGTTCCTCCAAAAGAGCCTTCTGATGAAACTATAGCTTTGCCCAACAGCTTGGATATAACCTCAAGAGAGTTCTTGAGCCAGAGGCTCTCAGCTAAGCCTCTTTCTGATTCTTGACCTACAGAAACCATAAGATATAAATGCTTGTGGTATTAAGTTTTTGAGGATTAAGGCATTTGTGATAAAAAAAAAAAAGGTGGTAAGATTATGAGAATATTGAACCCATCCAATAGGATAGTGTAGATGAAGGTAAGTAGACTCCTGATGCTCACCAGTGTCTAGATAGACAAAATAGAAGAGGAAGAGGAGGGAAAAGAGGAAGAGGAAGAAGAAGAAAATACAGGAAGGGAGGGAGGAATGGAAGGGAAGGGAAAGGAAGGGAAGGGAAGGGAAGGGAAAGGAAAGGAGGGGAAAGGAAGGGAAGGAAGAAAAAGAAAAGAAGCCAATATGGGGGAAAGAAAAAAAACGGTAAAATGAGAAAAGCCAGGGTAACTTGTCATTACAAAAAGTCCAGGGAATGCATTTTGTAGGAAAAAAAGAGAAAAATGTTATCAAATACTGCAGATAGCTCAAGTAATATAAGGTTTGAAGTTTCCTATATGGCTGGCAATTGGGATATGGTCTTGGGCAATCTTACTAAAAGCAGTTTCTGTAGAGTAGGGAGGATAAAAGCCAGATGGTCATGGGTTGAGGAATAAATGGCACACGAGAAAGGGAGAGAGAGAGAGAGAGAGATTGAGAGATCATAGACTATGTTTTTTGTTTTATTTTGTTTTGACTATGTTTTGAGAAGATTGACTGAAGAAGGGAGAAGGATTGGTTGATAAAGGAAGACATGACATGACATTATGAAAGTACTTGAATGTGTTTATCATTACAATAGGTACAGAAGTAGAGGGAGAGTGGAAATTCAGAATAGGTTAAGGGTGACCAATTGGAGAAAGCCACAGAGAAAATGGGAGAAGGTGGCATCAAGTAGATAGGTAGAGGAAGCTGGCCTAAATAGAATTGTAGCTCATCAGTTAAAACTGGAGGAAAGATGTAAGGGAAGACTAAATGGGGGCATAAATACGTTGCTGGAAAGGAGAATGAGAAATTGTGGGAAATTGTACTTGACCTTGTTTTAGTTATCAAAGCAGGAAGGGCTACACATCAAGACAGTGTTTCTCAAATGTTATATTTATCCCCAGTGTGAAAAGAGTTAATGCACATCCCTATCAATCTGAAGTTGTAGCACAAAGTGGTCAGCAACAGCTCAAAAATTAAAATTAATTATTAATACTTACTATTTATATTATACTCATGTTCTAGCTATGCCTTAAAATAAGGTGTTTTGAATTTGTTATAATATTAGCTTTTCTCCAAAATTATTCAGATAAAATGTATGTTTCTGAAAGCTGCATTATATTTACCTTGCAGTATGTTTATCTTGACACATTTCCTTGTCCCCCTAAGGGTATTTAGAGAGCAGTTTGAGAGTCCTAGCATTAAACCATTAACACCTACTGACACATTAGCTCAACCAGATTTTAAGATTCATTCAGTTCTCAATGGTCACTAGGGAAAGCGCAGAACTTCATCCAAGTGAATGAATGAGAAAGAAAATTTATTTGTAGTTGGGGAGATGAGTTAAGAAAGCAGAGGGAATAATCTGAAGCCTGGGGTGATATTGCTAGAATTGTGTAGGTCTCTTCGGTGAGACGGGGGTGTCATTGTAGGGCATCATGGAGGAGGTGACCTTTGAGGTCAGGCCTGGCATATGGCAATTGACCCCGCAGTGTTTGAGTTGGATACAGATAGGTGGGAGTTCTTGAGAAGTGTAATGGTGTAAGTTACAAAGACACATTTGTCTTCCCAACTTTTATAAGTGATGGACCTGGCAGGCATTCCTGCAAGATGAAGCTTACATATATCATCCTACCTCCTTTGCTTTTGGGGGACAACATAAAATTATTATGTGTCCAAGTTTTTTTTCCACCCTTCTGTATCAGGGGTTGGCAAACTAAGGCCCACTGGTCAGATTCAGTCCATCATTTATTTTAGTTTAAAAAAAATAAAAGTTTCATGGGGCTATAGCTAGGTTTATTAGCTGACACATTGTCCATGGCTGCTTTTTCCCTATAATGACAGATTTCAGTATTTGTGACAAAGACTTTATGGTCCACCAAGCCTAAAATATTTACTATCTGGCTATTTATAGAAAAAGACCTCTGTTCTAGACTGACCTATCTTGTAAGATAAAGCTTAACAAATAATTTTTGCAGAACATTCCTGATCATTTTCAACAATAATTCTGAGTTTTCAGATATTCAATGTAAGACTCCTCAAGCCTCATGGAGAAAGGGCTATCGAACACTTAAGGGGTTTCTCAGCCTTCACATGAACCGCCTCCCACACCCCACACCAAGTTTGGTAGTGTGAGCCCATTGGAATTTCCTGTGCTCAAATACAGCTTTTATTCCAACAGAGCTTTGTAGGTTCAACTCAGTCTTAGGACAGTTTCCCCAATTCCCCAGTTTGCAGAATTTCTTTTGGAAACCAGCCTTGCCATTGTCCCTATTCGCTGCTCTCCTCCTTTCAAATTTTGCTTTTTTTTCCCTTTTAGAACTTCCAAGAAAGCATCCTCAGACTTCTGGACTCAAACCTTGCTCTTCCATTCTTCTTTGATCCTTAGTAGAGAAGTGAACAGGACTAGTAAGCAAATTAAATAATAATAATAATAATAATAATAATAATTCTTACTGTAAAATGGTTTACTCTACCCAACACATCCAAGCACACATTCATTCACCTCCCTTTCCTTCACCTTGGAAACCCAGAGCCTCTGAAGCCAAATGAAGTAAGTACTTATAGCCTCTCCCAGCACTGGACCCCCTGTGCCCACTCAGAGCCTTCCTCAAGTCATAAATACTTCTCTGACTCAGGGTTTGGAATGAAATCAACTGTAACTACATGCATGTATAACCAGTGTTGACTACATTGGGTTTGCTGTGGCTAATGCAGCTTGTAAGATTTGGATGACTGACTTACAATGCTCAGCACACTTTGGGGCCTTCATCTTTACTGTTATCCAGAGTATTCCCAAGAAACATGTTGTAATTTGAATAGGTCTCAGTTGCTACAGGAACCTAAGCTGTAAGTTGGCTGTCGAACATCACAGCACACAACCTTATTGTATTTAAAGGCGTGTGGCAAGTTCAGATTTAATTTTGGCTGACTTTAAAAACCACTGTGGTCTAATCCAATGCATGGAGTCAGCAGCAGGGATACAAATAGTAGTGTTTTGGTTTTAGAAAATCAGTTTATGTATAGCAGAACATCAGAAGGTGACACTGATTATCAGGACCCAGTCAGTTTGACTGGGTTAGGGCAGGTCTCCAACATCTGCAGGTTCTCATTCAATCTAGGCCATGAAAGTGGAAGTCAAGGGAAGGCATAATTTACGGGGTTATATGGATGCCCACAAGACTCCCAGGCACCTCCTAACAACTTAACAAAGAGCAGGTCATCTTAAACCCCATATACTCCCAAAGCAGTTTCTTCCTTGGGATAGATTAGGGTATCACGACATGGAGGAAAGGATGGTTGTAACACTTATAAGCACATGCATGGGAGAAAATGTTCCAGACTCTCAATGCATGTTACATATGCCTACCATCCACTGAATACCTACTATGTGACAATATAACGCTGGGCTCTTTGCATCCATTAGCTCTGTGGCAGGAGGGTGTTACTGACCAGAATTACAGCTCCACTGCTCCTGACAAGAAAAGCTGTCCTAGTGGGAAACACAGACGACTTCCGAAAGGTTAGGATGCACAGTCGAAAGAGATGTCTCTTTCCTTTGCTTCCCAGTGGCGGGACTTTGAGGGTTTTTTTGTTTTTTTTGTTGTTGTTGTTGTTTTGTTTTTCTTTGTGTTTTTTTTGGTAGGAGGTGGTGGCATGCATTTCATAGTGGAGAACACATTTGAGGGTGAGTAGGTGCCTTGAGTGTGAAACTTCTGAGAGACAATTTATACTGAGGATTTTTGAGGAAGCGTCACTATGTGATACATATTGCCTTCCCCTTTAATATTCTTCCCTCTCTGCCTTCCCCTTTAAATATTCCTGTATTCGTTTTCACTGAAATTCTGAAATAGCATATTGCACCTGGTTGTGAAGAGATCCAGCTTTTTACATGTTATATGTAGCTACCTCTATTGAGCACCTACTGTGTGCCGAGAACCATCCTATATGCCTCATATACGTCTCCTCATTTACTCTTCAACAGTGTTATGGGAAGTGGGTGATATTGCTAAACATAGGAACTGACAGTTTAAGTACATTGTCCAAAATCAGCGACAGTAAGAGGAAAAGGTGGGTTTCCAACCAGGTCAATCCCACTCCAGACATGTACATCTATCTGGGGCCCTCTGGGGAAACTGGCAGGTGTCAGTAACCATGTCTCAATGGGTGGTGGGTGGAGAAGATGATGGAAAGCAAATTCGTTTAACTACTAGCTTAACTAAAAATAAAGCCAGGAAGGAAAGGCAGTAACAGGATATAAATATGAATGCGTAACACACACCAAAGCCAAAAATAGTAACTTTTGCTTTCAACATGCTGCCATTTTATATGATCCATGCCAAAGCTGCCCTCTCCTTAACACGGATTGTTGGTTTGTTTGTGTTTGCAGGTGGCTGCATATTCTCATTTTGTGATAATTTCCGCAAGTTTTATATGTGGATAATCAGTTTGGTGTGGGGTTGACCAAAGAGATCTTGTTGTGAATCCCGTACCTTGCTTCTTAGAACCCCTGAAGGTGAAGTTTGGCGGGGGGTAGTTCCTTCTTTTCTTGGCTTTTTTCCTGGGTTAATGCTTCAGTTTGTCATTTTATCTTTCCAGAGTTCACGGGCTTACCGCTGAATTAGGGAGATGTCTCTTTCCTTTGCTTCCCACATGGCCCTGGTGGAATTTGGGTTTTGGTTGTCTCCTCAGAGGCTCCCAGATCCCGGCTCCAATTTCAATCCCGGGTCCCAGTGGTGGTGCAGGCTGGGCTGGAGAATCAGCTCCTAATCCTCACATTAGTGCTGATGTCTCTTTCCTGAGCGCTATCATTGGCTGCTCTTGGGGAAGGAGGGAGGGGAGGGAATTGAGCGCTCTTTCAGAAGAATAAATATGGTTTGTTTGTGTTTGTATTTGCTTCCACGTTGAATTCTGATTGCATCCTGCGCCTTGACACCACAATTATTAATTTCTCCCGTCTGCTCTTTGATTCTTGCTGCCACAAAGACGAGATGATGGATAACGTTCGATGTGGTAATTGGATGAGTTGGGGGAAGGGTAAAGAAAGGAAAGACAGATGTTTCATGATGAGAGTCTGAATCTCGATTTGGGTCTCCAGAGCCAGGGGCCTAAAAGGAAGCTGCATTTGGGCAATGAGGATGAAGAAGGGATCCATCCTGACTGACATTCCTATACCTGTCCTTCCCATAATCTCCTTGTACATTCGTGTCTTGGGCAATTAGATTTTACACCCATTGGTGGCAAATGCCAGAGAATAAATAAGATGGAACATAGAAACTTGGACCATCCTGAGTCCTCACACTGTGGTATCCCCACTTTATGGCACATCAGGTCACACAGCCTGGCTGAGTGTCCATAGCCAGACTACATCCTATTGCCTGGTGAAGTCAGGTCACTCTGGCCTGCAATATCTCCTGATTTGAGATTGCAAATGGTGGTTCGGTAGCCCCAGCTGAGTGCCAAGTCTTAAAGCTGAAGAGGCCGGTCTCTGAGGAGGACACAGCTCACAGCTCAGAAGGGAAAGGTTCTGCTTTGCATTTGGCCCTCCCCCCAGTTCACACTACCTTTGACCCATTTGAGCCCTGAATGGGGAGCCAGTGGTGCAACAGCCACTCACTGCTGCATCACTCTCTCCTCTAACTGATGCCAGTCTGTCCTGGACAATCTGACCCCCCTTGCTCCCGATATCTCTTCTACCCATCTCCTGCCCTCTCCAGGCTTGCTGTCTGTGCCTCCAACACCAGCTTCTAGTGTGAAGAGGGACAGCAGGAGAAAGTCGTGTGGCTAGAATATACACCTGTGTGTGGAACACCCCTAACTGTGCCTCCAAATGTGATATTTCCTGGGATGAGTGGTACAATCTGAAAGCCAAGAAGGAGAGGTGGTCTTGGCCCTTCCAGTGGAGCAGGAAAGCCTTCCAGGTGTGATGAGAGCCCTTGCTCACAATGAACCCCACGGAGGCTTCAATCCTTGAAATTCTGTCGTTGCTGTATATTTTGTCAATGCAAGCTATACGGAAAAGAAAGGGATGCCTTAGGTCAGAGAAGAGCTTCCCCTGTTCCCTGTGTTTTCTCAACACCACATGCAATTAATTCCCCAATTCTGAGCAGCAGCAGCACACTGGAGGGCATTACAATTCAACTCAATTCTGACACCGCCTCTCCAGAGAGAGCGTCAGATTCCACAGATGAAGGGCTAGGTCCCAAAAGGCTGCCCCAACTTTGTGCACCAAACCTAAATCCAGGCTGCCTCCTGTGCTTCTCATGACTGCCATAAATTGGTAGTTCCCATGACCCCCTCCTCAGTTTCAAACAATGGACCAGAGTAGCTCATATAACTCAGAGAAATATTAACTTACAACTCAGTTTATTATAAAGGATATTGTAAAAGATACAGAAGAACAGCCAGACATAGAGGTACATAAAGGAGGTTCAAGAAGGATCCCAAGTGCAGGAACTTCTGTCCCCAAAGAACATGCATGCACCATCCTCTTGGCAGATAGATCCATTCACCAACCCAGAGCCCATCAAATCACCTTCAAGGGTCTTTATAAAGCTTAATCCACAGCCCTCTCCTTCCTTTTCCCAGATATCAGAGGGTGAGGCTGAAAGTTCCAGCCCCCTAAACCACTTGTGTATAACACCCAGTGCTCATCCCAATACCTTCCCTCCTTAATACCCATCACCTTGTTACCCCATCTCCCCACCACCCTCCCTTTTGTAACCTTTATTTTGTTTCCCAGAGTCCAGATTCTCTCATGGTTTGTCTCCCTCTCTGATTTCTTCCCATTCAGTTTTCCCTTCCTTCCCCTGTGGTCCTCCACTCTATTCCTTATGTTCCGCATATGAGTGAAACCATATGATAATTGTTCTTCTCTGCTTGACATATTTCACTTAGCATAATCCCTTCCAGTTCCATCCATGTCAGTGCAAATTGTGGCTATTCATCCTTTCTGATGGCTGAGTAATACTCCATTGAATATAGAGACCACATCCTCTTTATCCATTTGTCTGTTGAAGGGCATCTCAGCTCCTTCCATAGTTTGGCTATTGTGGACATGGCTGCTATGAACATTGGGGAGCCTGTGCCCCTTCTTTTTACTACATCTGTATCTTTGGGGTAAAAACGTAGCAGTGCAATTGCTGGATCATAGGGTAGTTCTATTTTTAACCTTTTGAGGACCCTCCACACTGTTTTCCAGAGAGGCTGTACCAGCTTGCAGTCTCACTAACAGTTTAAGAGGGTTTTCTTTCTCCACATCTTCTCTAACACTTGTCCTTACACCAGTTAGAATGGCCAAAATAAACAAGACACATTATGTTTTTGATAGCAGAGCTTACTCATTTTTTTTTATTATGTTCAGTTAGCCACTGTATAGTACATCATCAGTTTTTGATGTAGCATTCGATGATTCAAATAGGGGCTTCTTATGAATGACTCCATTCACTCAGGAACTTCCTCGGGTTTGAGGAGCTCTGTGCCTGGAACTGGGACAAAGATAAAATGTGTTTCTTATCACACCTGTCCTGGAGGTATCCCCCTTATAGTGCAGCTGTGACCCTAGCTAACAGACTAGTCAATGTTGGTGGCCCCAAGACTCATGAAAAAGCCACTACATGCTGATGTCTTCAACTTCAGCTGGACTAGACCACACCAGAGCTAGAGGCATGGTGGCCACAGTTATTTCGGGGAGTCTTCCTGGGGGCATCCCTTAAGCCCCTGTTTCTGCTTGTGAGAAAGCTCTTGTTCATCCTTCATGAACCCTCTAGGGGATACAGCGGGGCCTACAACACACAAATGTAAAAAGAAGGGAGACAGGGCCTTGTGAATATGAAGGATTTGGCAAACAAAGGACTGTGCTAGGTGATCCCAGGGAAGGGAAGGAGGGAGAGTCTTGGGAACTCTGAGCTATAAATCGGTGCAGTCAGATTAGGTTCTTACATTTATTTTTTTCTCATCAGCACAGACACTGTTGTTGGTAATGGAGCTGCTGTGCAGTAACTCAGGCATGAGATTAGCAACAGAGGAAGGACAGCCTGGGAGCTGCTATTTGCCGGGCAGGCATGGGTGAGAGGAACCTGGGGGGCCTTGGTGTGGCTGCTCACCAGTGGGTTCCATTGGGCAGAGACTGGGACAAGCATTTCTCATTTATAGACTGGGATGGGACCCTAGATATAATTAGAGTCCAGCTTCCTCATTTTGCAAAGGGGTGCAGAGGCCCAGAGTCATGAAGGGACCTGCCTAGGATCACAGAGTAAGCTGGTAGCAAAGGCTGAGCTGGTATTTGGAGCAGTAAACGTTCCTTTACAGCGAGCATATCTTTACTCTGTGAAGACACCTCACCTTTTGGGGGTTATGAGTGCAGGAAGGAGAGATCATGCATGGCCAGATGGCAGCTTTAGCATCGCCCAGATCCTGGCTCTTTCATCTTTTCCAATCACACCCTCTTCTCCCCTCCTAATTACCTCACACTTTCTCTCTGTCCTTGTGGCAATTTCCATGGCTGACCCTTCAGAGGAGTGCACGTGTGTGCACATGTGTGTATGAGTGCATGTGTATGCAGAATTAATGGGATCCTAGGTGTGCCGACCAATTATGCACTCCCAGGGAGTGGCTGCAAAGTCCTTGGAAGCCCAACATACCTCATGCACACATACCAGGTGTGGAAAAACTTGTCCTGATAAACGGGGCCCCACGTCAACTCATGCTGATTCCCAGATGGAAACTGGGTGAGTCACCGAAAGATGGCTCCTGCCTCCTCACCGAACCCTTCAGTGTCAGGCACTCCCTCTGCATTTACTCAAACTAGCACTGGGTTTGGAGACCTACAGTCACAGACACCCAGTCATCCAGAGTTACTTCTCTAGAGAGTCCTGTTCCAGTGCCACAGCTGGGGATCTTTACATCTTTTCCCTCCTTTCTGACAGATCTCAGAGTAAGCTGCTTTGTTTAAAGTTGCCACTGCTTACTTTTTCTTTCAAAACACCTTATCAAAGACTAAACTGCCATGTGGAATGGTTTTCCCAAATACTTACTTTGGCCACCACCTCCCTGTCTCTCTCAGTTAACCCCTCTCTCAGTCCTCAGCTGCCTTCTCATCCATCCAGGAGATGGAGAAGAACACCACAGTTTACATGGAGGGGACAGAGATTCCCACCGAGGGGCTCATGGTCCAGACTGGGAAGTGGTGCTTGGCTCCCATAGGTTCTGTTGGCTGGAACTCAGTCACAGCTACCTGCAATGCCCTTCCTACTGCCTTACATCTTGTTCTGGGCCACACTACCTAGAACTCTCCACCCTTTTTCATTTGACTCATTCCTACTCTGTCAGATTCCTAAGTCAGGTTTTGATTTTACCTCCGAGAAGCTTCCTCCTAGTTCCTAACCTGAGCAGTTGGCCTACCCACATGACCATGATGGCTTGAATAGGCTTTAGGGCATTCCTGACAATGTTGGGTGCTTCTCAACTATCTCTCTTAATGGACCATGATCACCTCAAGGCCTGGACTGTACCCTTGTTCTTTTTTTTTTGGAAGGGGTATATTTCAGTGGTTCTTAATAGAAATTATAACTTGAAGTTACTTGGAGATCTTTAAAAATACCTGTCTTTGGGCCCCATCTCCAAAAAATAAAATCTTTGAGTATAGGATCTCAAATATTTATTTATGGTTGAAAGCCATTACAGTAGATGCCTCAGCATGTTTTTGAATGAATAAACCATTCCTCCCACATTTAGGAATGCAAAGAAGATTGCACAGCACAATGGAGGCCCTTCTAGTGTCCAGAAACTCTGTTGGGCTGGCTAGGCCCATGTGGTCTCTATACATAGAAATCAATCTGTATTTGTCATTTTTAAAAAGCCATTCAAACTTTTTCTGGATATTATAAATTGGACATAATAAAATCCCTTTCTTCTACTTATAGAATTAAGGGGAAAATGTATCTATGTAGAGAAAGAAAACTAAATTAACAAACACTTTATTATAAGCATTTATTGAGTGCCAACTATATGCCTAATCCCAAGAGGGACTTGGGGAGACATACACAGTATGAAAGCACGTATTTTCAATCTAGGTAGGGAAATCAAGCAGATGCACAAAGACAAGAGTTTTATAGATGAGTATTTTCTCTAGATATTTTTAAGGAGTACATTACTTGGTACAAATAATTAGAGGAGAAGACAGCATACCATCAGGTGCTAATTATGCAGTGCAGAAAATAATGTAAAAGGAGTAGGAGGAGGGGGAAGTCATTGTGGGCTGAAGTTCTACGGAAGGCTCTGCAGAGGAGAGAGGCTGTGTGTGTAGGCCCAGAGGATGGGCCTGTGCGGGATTCGGTGTGGGCAGAGGGAAGCCAGGCCAGAGGACTTGGATGTACAGGTTCAGAAATGGGCTCATGTAGCTGTACATTTTTAGAGAGACAAGTCTGACTGGGACAAAGAGTATTTGGGGGCAAGAGCATAGAATCCATACACTTGGGAAGGGTGGACCACATTACAAAGGGCTCTGAGACTGATGGGAAACATTATTGTTGTGTGATCTGGGGACACTGTGGGCATCATGAGTTAGAAAGCGCGTTCTGGTAACAGCGTGCTTGGAAGCTGAGTGTGAGGAGCAGCAGCACCAAGGCCCATAAGGGACCACTCCGGTTGTCTGGACATGATACCATTGGGCTCCCAACCATGTGGTAGTGGAGGGAGGGCTGGGTGTATGGCTTTGGAGTAGTGAATGGCCCAGGCTCTTAGCCTCTCCAGGACAGCTGCCAGCAAAGCCCTAAAGCACCCACCCCACGGACCACTCCCATTCACCTGGGTCTTGGCGCTGTGGCCCCATTTCCCACATCCTTCCCATCCTTTCCTTCCAGAGTCAGAGTTAAGTTGGGGACCCTGGATTTGGAACTGGGGTAGAGCCTCATTCAAGAGGAATGGCGCTAGTGGCATGGTGGGCTAGATGCTATTTTATCACTGTTAAAATATTCTGAATGTTTGGAGTTTTCTGAGCTTAATGGGCTGAGAAATGGAAAGCCATTCATCTGGCAGCAGCCTGGCCTCCCACCCTGCTGTTTACTGCTCCCGCACTGGGACAGCCTCCTGTCTGCGGGCCCCACTGACTCTCAGCTGTTCTCCCGGGCATGGAAGCCTTAGCTTGGATGCCACATGGAGCATACTCTTTGCTCTCCCCATGGTGCATTGGTGATCTTGGGGTGAGGGGTGGGAAGTCACACTTTGAAGCCATTCTCCTTTTGTGACTTGAAGAAAGACGTTCCCTTCCCTGAGCCTAGAACCTCTGCAGAGGGGGCTGCTTGTTTCCAGCGCTGAAGGAAGTTTCCTGAACCAGGTGAGGTGTGCATTCTAATTTATAGAAAGTGGGGGATGATACCTTCTCTTAAACCATGAAAACGTAAATGATGGGATATGAAAATACCTGCCAGGTAGAAGGTGCTCTGTCAAGAAAGCAGTTATTAATGTAGGTGTTCATCTTCACCCCAAGGAAGATACAGGCTTGAGCAGCTTCTTGGCTTTCCCAAGACCCCCTGGCTAGTCACTCTCCTTGATGAAAGCCCAGCTCTTCTGAGATTCCTGGAAGCCCCACATCCTTGTCTTTCAGTACAGACAGTGCTCAGAAACAGGCTGAACAGGTCCCCATGATGACTTTGTATACCTCTTGGAGATGCACCTGGAAAGCAGTCCTAGTCTGGGGAACTGGGAAATAGAAGAGGGGAAGAAAATGCCTTCTGTAGAAAACTCAACATCTGTATCTTCCCAACAGGTGTTTTCAAAGAAAGGAGGCCTCTTATGATTATAATTAATAATGATTAGTGATCTGAAATATCTGAAATGCTTTTTATTTTTAGAAGGCTTAAGGAACAGTAACTCATTGATGAGTTATCTGGTACTACCATTACCACTGCAAATCACAGAGCAAGTTTTCTGCATGAAGACTAGAAACTGTTTTCCTCTAGTGGTGGAGAAGGAGGAGAGGGATGCAGAGAAAGGAAAAGACAATTACAAGGAAAAGAATCATTTTATTCAAGAAAAACAAAAGAAAATACTCAAACAAAAGAAAAAGAACTTATCTAAGAATTACCAAGCTTGCAGGAGCCTTATGGAAGATCTGCCTTTTTGGTGCAATGGTATATTGTATGCTGGTATAGAATATGCACTCTAAAGTGAATGAAGCGTTTCATGTGTCAGATGCCCATCCATGGCATTCAGAATGAAAGCATAAACTCTTTGCCATCTCTAACATCTGCCCAGCATTGGCTCCAAATATCCACATGATGAGGAGAGTGTGAGGTCACTGTAGCATCCATGTGCAAGTGGGAGTGCCCCTCTGTCAGAGGTATGGCTGGAGAAGAAGGGGGTTGGAGGGCCCGGCCCGGAGACTGGAGTCCTCAAGAGTGGACTGGGCTAACAGGTCCACTCTCAGTAATGGGCTGGGCAGTGGCCTGGTCTGAAACCTCTCTTTCTTTTTGACTCTGAACTCTTGCAGTGGTGTCTCTTCCCCTTTCCATCTGGGGTCCTTTACCCATCACATACTGCTCCCCATCTCTAAGCACATTTGTTTCCTTTGAACTTTTATGAACAGATGGCCCTCAGCTCACCTGTAAAAGGATTATTCTCTTTTTCTCTCTTAAAAATTTTCTTCTCCCATTCCCATATCTAAAAGTCTGTAGGGTAATGGCAGATGTCCCCTAACACACCATTCATCTCTTTGTGTCTGGATTGCAGTCCTGGACACATTGCTGCATCCCTGCTTCTTTTCAGAGTTGGAACCATGGCTAAGAATTTTGTGGGTGGAGGTGGAGGAGGTAGCAAGGCAGAGCATTTATATCCATCCAAGAAAGCACATGATTTGCAGGTGCTATAAATTTGAGGAGGTCGCCTCCATGGGCAGGGTATGTGCATGGAGTGGCGGGAGAAGGGGGAGAAGCAGGGAAGAAGGGAATGGAGACTTAGAAATTAATGGCATCTGCAGCGAGCCGCCACATCCTGATTTGGTAATAAGCTGGGGCCACAGAGAGAAGAAAAATCACCTGTATACAGATCCTGTATTTGGCATAGTTTAAATAATTTTAAATGAAACTGTCAGCCTTAAGCTCTGAAATGTGCCTCCAGCAAAAGATAAACACAGAGAAGAGAAGACAGAGATGATGGGGGGTGGATGGGGGCTCTCTGGGAGAGGGGAGGCATCACAATCTTTAATATTTTTAATCAGCCTGTCTTCCAAAAACAGGAAACATTGTTGCAGATACGCTTGCAGACTATAAATTTTCTGATTTTTTTGGTGTGTGTTATTCAATGCAAGCATGATAGTTCCATTTCAGAGGCTCAGCAAGACTTAAAATCTCTGCTTGGCTGCTGCTTGGCAGTAAAGGCATCAGGTGCTGTCAGTGGGTGGCTCAGCAATCGACCTGAAACCTTCGAGTGTAAAGGCGGAGCTCCAGCCAGCCAGCCCCTTGAGTGCATAACGCTCAGTCCTGGACTGGAGGCAAGGAAGTGCTCCAAGCCAGGCAGAGTAGGAGGGGATGCACCGGAGAGGCTGGTGGGTATCATCTAAATGGTGCCTGCCCCAGGGTATTCCTCTTCTCAGCCTGCTCTGGGAATTTCCACCATCAAATTCAGGCCACTGAGTTAGACCTCTGCCTTCAAGCTAATATTTTACTGAGAGCGTTGCCACAAAGGAATAGGACTCTGTGTCCCAGGTGAAGACCCATAACTGTGTTGAAAGAACTGTTCCGTGGGAGGAAATTGACCCCCTGAGGTAGGAATAGAGACTGAGAAAAATGGAGGAAGGGTCTCAAACAGCATAGAGACAGGGGCTTAGTCATGGTCCTCAATGTCAAATAGATCTTGGCTGAAGTTAGGCTCCAATGGAGGATTAAGTCCAGTCTGGCTAGAGGACCGTATGGAAGGTCTGGACTTAAGAGGCCATGGTTCTGAAGCAAAGCTGCTCAGGGCTAGTGGGTGTGTCTGGTTTGTAGGAGGCATTGGTGAGGAAAGGATCTCTGAACAAGGCATCAGACACTCCTCAACTTGGCATACCTCCTCTGCTTTGGAAGCTGGGCTGAGACTTCCCTCCCTCCTTGGTCTTCATCTGGAATGCCAAAGTCAATCACCCTACCATGTCTCCAAAGACGAATAGCCAGCATAGCTCACGGAAGGGTGCAGCAGGGTAGATAGCATGAAAAGTTAGAGGTCAAATTCAGCTCCAAGGGAAATGAGACCAAGAAGTGAAAGCAGAGCTCAAAAGCAAACCTTAATATCATGCATAATATTAACTTGGAACCAAAGAACATCTTTGACTATAGGGAAAATTCCATCTACTTGCAAGGGCTTGTGGGTGATTACATTTTGAGTTGGGGTTGGAGTCGATGACCCTGCATATTCCTCTGAGGCCCAGAACTGTACATTTTTTTATTCTCTCACATGGTCCTCTGTTATAGCTAAATTATAGTGTTTGCTGGATCTTGGATCCCTGTTTTCCTATCTCTATGTTTATGGTTAGGATTTTCTAACACTTGCAAGATCTTCTCAGTTCAC
Source organism: Lontra canadensis (assembly GCF_010015895.1). Classification (NCBI taxonomy): domain Eukaryota; kingdom Metazoa; phylum Chordata; class Mammalia; order Carnivora; family Mustelidae; genus Lontra; species Lontra canadensis. The sequence continues at coordinate 15,173,672 of NW_022631030.1, forward strand.
TCAATACAACATGCCAGGCACTGTGTTAGATTATGGAGGTCTAACATTGTGTAAGACACTTTTTTTTCCTTAAGATTTTATTTATTTATTTGACAGAGAGAGAGGGAAAGAGAGAGAGAGAGAGAGGACACAAGCAAGGGGAGTGGGAGAAGGAGAGGCCGACTCCCAACTGAACAGGGACCCCAATGCCGGGCTTGATCCCATGACCCTGGGATCGTGACCTGAGGCTAAGGCAAATGTTTAACCAACTGAGCCACCCTAGTGCCCCTGTGTAAGACCTATTAGTCAGACTCAAGCAACACAACATTCATTTTTGGGAAATGGACATGTAGTATAATACAAATCAATATTTATTGAACATCTACTCTATTCCAGGGGCTATTCTAGGTCTAGGGATATATAGGAATGAGAACAACACAGTATACCTTCCAGGATCCACATGAAGAAAGAAAGCGAAACAGACCATTGTGATACAGAAAAATAAAGAAAACTAAGTTAGACAGACGGTATGAGGTGTACTTCTTTAGGTAGAGTAGTCAGAGGGAGCTTCTTAGATAAGGTGATAATTGAGTACAGACCTAAAAGAAAGTGAGGGTATGCAGATGGTTTGGAATAGGGACTCTTGTGTGCAAAGGCCCTGAGATGAGCACAAGCTTGGAGACCAACGGGCTAAAGAGGAGTGAGGGAAGGCAGAATAGTAGGAGATCAGGTCAGAGAGAAGGGGAGCTGGGTCATGCAGGGCCTCTTAGGTGAAGCATTTGCATTTTACTCGGAGTGAGACTGGAAGCCACTGGGGTGGTGAACAGAGGAAGCAGGAAGTGAGCAGCTGGAAGAGATGAAAAGTAGATGGATTCTTTAATTTCAAAGTCAAATAGAATTTGCTGACTTGCATATGGGGCTTGCAAGAGTAGAGACAAAAATGACTCCAAGTTTTTGACCAGAGGTCTGAGAAAAAGTGGGATTCCTTTTATCAAATGAAGATAATCGAGGGGGACAAGGAGGTGTGCTAGAAATGGAAAGCGAAGACATTGGGGCATGTTAGGTTTAAGATGCCTATGACATAGCAAAGGGAAGATGTAAGGTTACTGTTTGCATGTGAATCTAGAGAGATCTGGACTGGAAGTTTTGGAATCATGAAGATATGAAATTCATCTGTTTGAGACTAGACCACCTAAGGGATGAGTGCGGGTGGCAAAAGGAAAAGGCTTGAGTTTTGGGTCCTGGGTCTCTCTGATACATAGTTGAGGAGGATGAGATGTGAAGCAGGGAAGGAGGCAGGAGTCTCATGCCAACACAGTGACCCACTGCACTACTCATGCTGACAGATGGCACAAGCTGACAGCTAGGGAGATACCCTTGAGTTTGACTGTGTTGAGGTCACGCAGGACCTTCTAAGAGCTTTCCTGATGAAATGGTGGAAACGTGCAGATATGCGGACTTGGAGAAAAGCCCCAGAGTAGACATGTGTATAGGGCACAGTGGAGTACAGAGAAGGAAGAGAGCAAAATTCTAGCCATCCTGCCAGGCACATCACAAAAGCCATCTCTTCCATTCACCGACCCTCATCTGCCTTCCCTCTTGTCCTTGCCCTACCCACTTGGATTGATTCACTTCTCCTTTTAACATGCTATATAATTTTTATGACATTTCACCTGTCACTCTCTGCCACTGTTTGTTTCTGTCTACATCATGAGCAACTTAAGGACAGGGGCTGTGCACTATGCCTTACTCACATTTCTGCTCACCTCTAGCACCTAGCACATTGCCTTTTGTGGCACAGCTACTCCAGAAAACGTTGGCTGAATTGAATTTTGAGAGTTGTCACCATCCTTACACCATCCCTTCCCAGGGCTGTCTAAACTGGGTTGGCCCATGCTGGGCCATAGACAGTTCATAGACAGACAGTCACCTGGGGCAAGGCTTCTCAAACTTTTTATTCCAAATCCCCTGGGGGGCTTACTAGAACCCAGATTGCTGGGTCCCACTGCAGAGTTTCTGCTTCAGTAGGCTTGGAAACATGCAGGAATTTGCATTTCTAACAAGCTCCCCATTGATGCAAAATCTTCTACTTCAGTCAGGCAAAAACACTCAGAGAACTACTGCCCCAGAGCTGAAATGTGATTTCTTTCAAGCATGTCTGTTACTTGGCTTCCTTGGAGAATCTGGTCTTATTTTTTGTGTGTGCATAAAGGCATCTGGTCTGGCCGCATGGGGGAATGTGAATGGTCCCTCTCCGTGCTGTTAAATGCCAGCATGATAGCATGCATTAGCCTCCCACATGGAGAAGGGGCAGATATATGCATAGTCACCAGACATTGGTCCTTCTGGACCTGCAGAGACTGAAGGCTACAGACCTCTTGCACTCACCAACAAGGGTGCCAGGTAAACAGGTGGAGCTTCTCCTGTACCTCCTTCTCTACTGTTTTCCCATCCAGGTTTAGAAAGGCTTCCATGGTTCCCAAAGACATATTTAAATGATCTTAGAGATTTGTTCATATGCACGTCACTGAAGGACTAAATTCTATGTCCCTCTAGCAGGTTCTTGATGAGATGAGCCATGTTTATTTGAATATTCAGAATTTTAGATTTTCCATAATGACTTTTCTTAAGAAGAAAGACGAAAAAAATAAAGTATCAATCAGATGATTCTGAGCAAGCAAGCATTGGTTCACTAGGGCGAAGTCCTAGCACTCCAACCTCATTTCCTTCGTATAATGACTTTCATGGAAAACTTGGTAGACATCACTTAAAATTTAAGCATAGTATCTCTCAGGGGTCTTCATGATGTTCCCAGATGGTGGGTGGATTCATAGCTGATTGCATGACAGTGTCCATGGTGTTCTGGGTAATAGATTAGGGTCAACCTGGAGGAAGTCTTTTGTCCTGTAACCGTCCTATTTAACATTTTTATAGCATTAGATGAAGACACAACAGGCACACAGATCACATTTTCAACTGACTCAAAGTGGGATGGGTAGTATTTTGTCAGCAGGATGGACTCGAGTTTGAAAAGATCTTGACAAGCTCAGGAAGTGGGTCAGCTTTAACAAAACAAAAACAAAAACAAAATTTAAAAATAGAACAATTATTTCAGAGCGGTTAAAGGAAACATGCAGAACTCAAAAAATATATTGAGGAATTTTAGTTGCTAGAAAGCATAACATGTCATTAGTGCAATGAAAGTTCCCCTGAAGTTGATATATGGGACTATATTAATAGTCCAACAGTGCCCAGAACAAACTATATTTGCAGCTTCATAAGCAGTTAGGGATTCACAGACAAACAGAATCATGTCCAAACAGACTAGATGATGAATAGATCGGATAATGTATCTTTTGCTTCTTATGATGAGTAACAGAAGGGACTGGGGGAGTTTAGCTTTAAGCCTAAAGACGGAAAGATGGAAGGAAGGCACAATGATTCAGATATTTTGAAATATCTGATATGAATTCCACTTGTTTTGAATGGCTCCAAAGGCCAAATATGAGATCAATCAATGAAGCAATAGGGCTACAGATCTTGCCTTAATATCAAGATAACATTTCTACTATCCAATGCTATCTATAGGTGAAATAATCATGAGGATGAAATGAACCAAAAGGGTAACAACTCACACAGCATAAAGCACATCTTACTCCAGTGCTCGATTCAAGTGGATGATCAAGAGCGTGAACTTGGTGTCACCGTGGAGATGCGGCTATTGGCCAAGCATGGATGTTGCATAGGAGATTCAAGCATTAGAGAGGAGGCTGAACAAGAGGACCTTGTGTTCTGGAAATGCCATGTGATTTTTTTAAAGCTTGTGCACAGAGAGAACTGTCAGTACACAATATTTTTATTCTTCCAATAGTTTAGGTCGTTTCTGCTGGCTGTTTTCACATATGGAAGGAATTGTGAAGATGAGAGTATTTGTTGCAAAATCTACCCCTGCCCACACATCTGAGTGAGGGATTGCCTGTGAACCAGCATCTAGGGGCAAGTCTGCAGGGGGTCACTGTTCTATTGCTTATAAACAGTCAATGTATTCGTTGTTCATAGACAGACAATCTTGTGCCAGTATGACTTGGGTTAGTCAGTGCTTTACAATTCCATCTCCCTCTTGTGATGAAGTAGAATATCTCCCACTGTGTCAGCAAGTTGAAAGCCATGCATATGTCCAAATCTTAGAACAGCATTTCGTGGATCTTTGTATCTTCAGGACCAGTAGAGTGCCAGGCACTGACTTGTATTCAACAGTGTTGGATGGATTAAAAGAAAATTTAAAGACAACTAATGAAAACTCCCTGTAGACCTGACCTTCAGGGATGTGAGATATCAAACCTAGAGAGGTTCAAGTTAAACACACCCTTATCTTATACCCCAGCAAGCCCGAGAGAAATGAGGACATAGGTTCACATGCACACCTGCACACGGGCTCAAACACATAGAACTACACAATAAAAATAGTGAATTTTACTGTATGTACATATAAATTATATCCTACTTTAAAAGATACATAACAGGGGCGCCTGGGTAGCTCAGTCATTTAAGCATCTGCCTTTGGCTCAGGTCATGATCCCAGAGTTCTGGGATCTAGCCTCACACTGGGCTTCCTACTCAGCTAGAGGTCTGCTTCTCCCACTGCCTCAGCCTGCCCCTCCTCCTATTTGTGTGTGCTCTCTCTGTGTGTCAAATAAATGAATCTTTATTTAAAAAAAAAGAAAACACATAACAATAACAAAATAGAGTCTATTGAGCACCAGACTAGCCTCAGAGGGAGGATGATAAAAATCGGGTTTCCAAGGTGATGAATAACTTTAGCCAAGAAGGGTGGAGGATTTCCACCTGAATGCTGTGCTCCTTTATCCCCAGTACTCTTGTCCATGGGATGTGGTTGCTACTGCTGGGGTTAAGGGATGGATTTTATTTCAGTGACTTCTTTCCTTCCTGCACCAGGCAAACACCCCTTCCGAGCACCGGACTGCAGACCCCATGGGCCCTGCTGGCAGGACCATCTGCTCCCAAGGGCAGGCAGCCTGTGACCCTGAGGCTCCATGTGTTCCAGCTGAACTCTGACAACATCAAAGGTTAACCTTGAGTTCCGAAGGTCCACTTATCTACTCATGAGAAAAAGGAATGGCTAAAAAGAAGCTTTTATTTCTAAGGTTCAAACACAACTTCTCACCCTCCTATACAGTAGGGAGATTGCCAACCCAGGACTTTAGAGAACCAGGTTCTAGGCCCAGGTTTGCCTTGACAAATGTAACTTCACCTCTCTGGGCTTCCGTTTCCCCTTCTGGAAAAAGATTACACAAAGAATCCAAGGTGTCTGAGGTCCTTCCCCCACACCAACATTCTATTACATTGTCCTCCCCTGTCTCTTGGTGAAAAGCAGCTGAAGGTTGTTAGTCTGAGCACAGGCTCTGCTCTCAACACACAGTTCCTCGGTATCCCCCTAAATGATGACATGATGCACGCAAGCCAGGATCCCTGGAGCAGGAGGCTGTCAACCACAGCAGAGCAGCACTACCCCTCAGTCTGTGACCTTGGGCAAAAGGCTTGACCTCAATTTTTACAGCTGAAAGATGTAGATAATAATCTGTACTCTGCTGAGTGGTTTCTAAGGACCAAAATGTATTCTCTAGGCATATAACTATTTAGTAAATAACAGTTGCTAATACATGTCATTATTATTCGTACTACTCTTATTATTACTGTCATTAACATCAAAGGTATAAGTCAGAGTCTGAAAACAGTCCAACAGGCCAGTAGGCAGGACAGATATCTATCATCCACCTTCAGAACTGACCCTTACAAATATTCTCCTCTCTGACCCTTTCTTCCTTCCTAAAACTTTGTCTATGATATCAGGGCGTGAGGAGCGGCAGCCTGAGTCGCAGCCTCAGTACAAAACCGGGGCGGACTCCGAACCCGGGAGGTGTCACCAAGGAGAAGGGTCCAGAAGAACCAAGCCTGGGACCCTGGATGGGGAGAGGTTGGAGCCTGGAGGCTGTGACTGTGGAAGCTTCTGGCTTCCAGAGATTGATTTATCCCCCGGTTTCTGATGAATGTGTGAGAAATGCTGCGGTGATAAAGCAGCACGGAGCCATAATTAAAGTAACAGCTCTTGTTTTTTAAACGCTGTTTACGCGGTGCTTGGCTTTCTAGGCAATTTCCCCGTCTCCCACTTCAGGCCAGTGTTTCCTCCCTCCGGAGACTGTTGATGAGAGCCCTGCTGAGCCCGAGCGCCAGAGGCAGGCGCCGGGACCAGGCACAGACCAGGCAGAGGGAGGGCCGCAGCTCCCGCATGGCTGGCCCCTGCTCCTTGATTAAAGTGTCAGGAAAAAGCAGTCCTTGGAGACCCAACAGCATGTGGAAACCTCCTGAGAACTGGAAGTGACAAACACAGCGCAGAGCCCAGAAACGAGAATACCAAAGGACTGTTTGTCAAGAGGGACGCCACCTCTAGTCAATGTCTGCAGGAACCAGCAGGAAGGGGAGGGAAGCTGCCTCCCACGTTCCTCACTAAATCCACTCTTTCTGGCAGCCGTCTCCGACCTGAAGGGTGTAATTCACGGGCTATAAATTAGCGGAGCCCCTACTACAGATTGGTCCTTCCTAACGCAAGTCTTACTCACTTGTTTTTCTTTTCTCTTACTGCCTGCTTCCTCCTTTTTTTTTTTTTTCACTCTCCTCCTCACTGCCTCCTCCCCTATTCCCAAGTTGGCAAGGGTCCTACAGACTCAGACACTGTGACACCCCAAACAGCCACACAAATCAGGGATGTCTTTTGACGGAATCCTGGGAACCAGCTGTGCCCTCTGAGGGGCCAAGATGTCCTTCTGCCAGCTCAGAACCACATTCTGTTGGAGACTCTGGCAGAATTTCATTTATCAATGTCCAACAGGGCCTAGGAGAGGGGTCAAGGGCAGCAACAAGTCATGCTTAAAAAGTTGGCCAAATATTTTGCCTGCTGTTCCTAAAAATCTCCAGTCCTGGAACATGTCAGACCAGATTGATACCCCTCTTGGATAAGGCCTCTGATTGTCCTTTTTACCCAGAGTTTCTGCAACCCTGATTCAGGGACAGGTAGCGTTGAAATCTGGGGGGAAATTACACATATATGCAAGCATACACTGCTCCTGGTCTAGCCATTTCCCAGTTTCCTCCAAAGGCATATAAATCCTAAGAATGGATGACCCCAGAATGACTCATATTTGGCTTTGGTGTGCGGTAGGCAGTGGACGCACAGTACCATCACCTTCCTAGTTGGGCTTCGCTTGGCTGATAAATGACTTTGTGTTCCTTGAACAGATCCCAGATGGTTGTGAGACCAAGCTATTCAGGGGTGACCTGCTAACAGACAACCCCACAAATGGGTGGCCTGTTGGATCCTCACCTCTCTGGGATTGCTGTTCTCAGACACAGTTACAGCTGCAACTGCGGCCCATTTCTTCTTTACATTCCAGACTAACTCTGAATCAGATAAAATCTGCATAAAACGCAGCAGGCCATGTCCTAGGAATGACAGACTCATAGGAGCAGGAAACTGACAAGAGGCCCACCAGGAGAGAGTCGTGTCTATGATTTCTTCTGTGTCGCTAGCTTACTACGTCTTTTTCTATACACAATCAAAGTCCTTGTCATGAGTGGGTCCTATTGTGGGCCTAAGCCCTTGGGACTTGTGTACTAACCTGAGGTTTCTTGGGTGCTGTGATTTCACAGAGCAGAGCACAATCTCTGATTGAAAGTCGATAAAGTATTGAATTCCACAGTGAACACTGCTTCTTTCTTTCTCAGAATCCCAAACAGGGCTATCATTAGTACAGACAGATAGGACTGGAGAGTCCCATCTAAATGCACCAGAGCAAATCACAGAGCGTGTTTCTGCAGGTCTATGTGGGTAGCCAGGCTGATGGAAAAGGTCTGTGGTCATGCCCTTGTTATTCTTGGAGCCACAGAATCCTTCTCTGTTCTCTAAAACCACAACAAGATGCCCTAAAGTTTGCTAATAACCAACAGATGGCTGATACCACCAGGGAGCATGACCCCTGGAGTTACCCTGTGAGTAGGAGCTCCGACCCAGCTGGGGTTTCAAGCAGAGCAGGATGTATGTCTATTAGGATCCTATAAGCTTTTTCCCAAACCCATCACCTGCAACACATTCAACAGAGAGATGAACAACAGGGGAGCAGGTACATGATCTATTTCCCCCAAATATGACTGATATTCCAGATGCCTGCCTGATAGCCAGCCCTGATAGACAAGGATCATGCCCATGAAAGGAGCCCAGGGGAGAAAACAAGGGAGAGAGGAAGAGAGCAGCAAAAGAGAACGAGAAGATGGAGAGGGGAATATAAATAAGAGATGTGGGGATATTCTCCAGGCTGGTAACACAGCCATAAGTCATTGAGTATTTTATAAGGGCCAGACCATGTGCAAACTGGATCTCATTTAACTCATACAGCGACCTTATTACAACAGGTGCTGTTATTATCTGCAATGAATAGCTGAGGAAACTTAACTGTCCAAAAGATTAAATAACCTGTCCTAGGACACAGGAAAATAGACACTGCAGCTGGCATAAGGCTTAAGCATTTGTGAACGTTTGAGAAGAATGACAACTGAGTTCCAATCTCAGTTCTTGGGGAGCTCACCCTGCCCTGGGGTTGTTCACACCGGGTACCAGCCCTTCCTCAGTCTATGTGAGAGGAGAATGCATCTCTCTCCGTCTTTGTCTCTCTCCCATCCCCTCCCCTCTCTCTTGAGGATGTTGTATAGCACAATTAGCTAATGCTCATAATGTGCTTTCCACAGGGAAAATGTCACTTAAATTCACAGCATTGTTAACCAGTCGGTGACAATCTCTACAAATGCCTTCCTTTCCACTGAAATTAGGTGTTCGAGTATATCACGGCCCCAGATCATTGCAGTTGCTGATAGAGCAATAGAATCAAATGTAAAACTAATATACTTAGAAAGAAGATAGCTTTCTTGGAAAGCAAAATAACAAAGTGATGATTTCTTCTTTCCTTTTAAATGATTTCCTTCTTGTCAGAGATTTGCAGGCTCTTCCTCTTTCAATGCCGTGCTCTCACAGCCTCTCATACAGGAGAAATGAAATTCGTGGGCTTGCTCTCCAGCTCACACACATGTGCCCACGTGAATGTGCACGTTCACACGGGAGCATGCACACGCGAGCCTCCCATATGTGGCAGTCAACACGATGCTTAGGTTTCTGTCCTCCAAGGACTTTAAAGAATTGCTTTAGCAGATAGTGAATGATGAATGCAGTTTTAAAAATATTTTTATTATTGGTGAAATTAGGGAAGGGAGAAGGTAAAGGTGGGCTCAGGAGAAAGTAAGCAGAACTAAAAGTGAAGGGAAGGAAAGGGATAGAGGGCCAAAGAGGGAAAAGTAGGAGAGAGCTCCCCAGGGAAAATGAGCTATAACTCAGAGAAGCTGTGATCTTGACAAGTATGCCCTTGGCAGTCCCCATTTCGCAGGATATACATACATTTTTCTCATTCCCATTACAATTCAGCAGCGTTCAGGAGCCTGACTCCCACCAGGAGTGCTCTGGACTTCATCAGCCCTGCCACATGGCCTCTGGGTATCAGCTTTACACAACTAAGGAATTCAGCTACACTTCAGAACTCTATTGAAGTTCTAAACTGGCCCCGAAGAAAGTTTCCTCATGTGTTTTGGCACTGTTTCCTCAGGGTAGAGACATGCCCCGGTACGGGTCTGCTTATTCTCAAAGACCTGAGTACCCAAACTATTGCAATGAATCAGTGTTATTCAACCTGCAGCTTGTAACCCAGGAGAGGTCATTAAATAACTAGTGCCTTCCACCTGTAATTTAAAAAAAAAAAAAAAAAATTTTTTTCCCAAAAACTTTGAAAGCCATGGGACCAAATAAGCCAGCAGGCTTGTAGAGTCTGTGAGCCTCTGAGTCTAAAAAATATGAGCAAGGAAGTCTTCCGATGGTAAGCTCTTCCTCAACCCCTCCCCCACCCCCCATGTTCTCTGGAATTAGGTATTTGAGAAGATTCTAGCTTATGTCCACATCCCAAACTTTACAGTCCCGTCTTCGGTCATCCCTATTGGACAGTTTGGGATGAGCACAGTTGGGGAAAGGAAGGAGATAGAGTAAGTCTAAGCTGGTCACACATGAAGTGTCCTTAACACAAAGGCTTCCAAGAGGCAGAGCTTACTGGCTGGCATACCTCCTGCCTGCCCCGCACCTCGCCCGCCTCCCTTCTTGCCCGTCTGCTCAGTCACATCTGATTGACTGGCTGACTCAGGCAACCTAATGAGAGGTAACACCCCATATGACGAAGCCAACGCTGTGTAATGGGTTGATTGACATCCCAGGGATCTGACTCTGTGCACAGCCCCACTTGCAGATAATGTTAATGGTTGAGGAATTAAAACGTTGCTCGGTGCCTAATGAATGCAGCATGTGCCTCATATTCGCACATGCCAGCTGCATCTCTGGGAACCAGGAAACAGCAACAATTTCTAAATTATTTATCAGTTCCCTTACCTCCACCCCAAAAGAGAGTTGGCTTATGCATTCATTTATTTCATGGACCGATATACAGAGTAATTGCTTTGGGTTTTTGTGATTTTTTTTTTTTTCCTGTGGATTTTCTTTTCCTGATTCAACAGCAGGGGGAAAAAAGAGAAAATATCATGTCAATGTCATTTGAATCATAATAGCTACAAATTCACTCCCCTGAATAGAGAAGCTTATTTATCAAATACAGACAAGATGTCTGTCGAGTTGTTAACAGAGGTAGAGAGATTTGAGTAGGCAGAAGCAATTGCAAAAGTTTGCATATCTCCAGAGCTCCCTCGGGAGGAACAAGCAAGCAGCTCCGTCCCTGGCCTGGAACCTTGTGTTTTGGCAGCTGATTGGGCAGCCAAAATGGCTGTCAGAACCTGTCACGGGATGAAATGGGAGGCTGAGAGGGGCAGGCAGCTCAGGGCATCTCTGCCAGGACCTGCAGAATGAGGCAGTGCTTGTCCCCAGTCAGCTACTTGTCCATGTAAGGCAGAGGAATGGACAAAATACCACGGTGAGAGACAAGATATAAAGGTTTCACTTGTCTTTGGCTCTAGGCTTTTCATTCGGTTTTATTTTTTCATCTTTGTCCTGGAAGGGCTGGCTGCTTCTCTCTGTTGCGAACACAAGCTTCTGGTGTATCCTCGCCCCATCTCCTTCTTCCCACAGCCAGTCCCCTCTGGGTCCCACCACAGTGCTGCCTTATCTCTACTCTATGAACTTTCCTGAAAAAGCAGCATGCCGTAACAGTAACGGCCACTTCCTGTTGAATTGCTACATCCAGGGGCTTCTCTAAGTGCTTTACATATATGATCTCATTTAATTCTTACAACAACCTGTGAAGAGGACTCTATTTTATGATACCTTTGTATAAATGAGAAAACCAAATCCCAGGTCAGCTAGTGACTTGACCAACAGCATCCACGCTACCATGTGTCCAGCCTAGATCTAAGCCTTATCTTTTATTACTGCACAGATAGGCAGACATCTGGGCTGCGAATCAGAGCACCGGCTTAGATCCCTGACTGCTGAGTTGCCCCTACCCCCTGGAACTCAGTTTCCACACAGCCATTCACTGTAATAATGGGGAGAGTGAGCTTGGGGTTTAGATCCTAGTATGGCCACAGTGTAACTGGGAGAGGGGTGACTGGACCTTAACTTCCCTCTCTAACAGGGAGGTGATCATCACACTGTCTCCCTCGTGAGAATGGTTCTGACGATGAGATGAATTACTGCATGTGGAGTAAGCATGAGAACCGAGCTCCGTGCATAGTAAACACTTAGTGCATGTCACTATCATTACTTAGGTTCTGTCTGTGTGACCATATTTATAACATGAGAGGTGGCTGCCTTTGAGGTCTACTTTGGTTTGGAAATTCTACGAATCAGGTCTATGTTTACACTTCCTTGAAGCTCTGTAGCTATATCTGGTGCTATGCCCATGAGAACAAAATTGGAGGGTGAAAATTGGGAAGTAGGAGCGGCATGAACAGCTTGCACATGAATAACTCTTCCACACGGGCAACGCCTGCCCACGTCTACATCTCATTTCATACGAATGTATGAACCGCACATCGACCCTCATGGGCAGGGCGGGGATTACTTTCCCTCTTTTAAAGACCTGTTCAGCAATTAGCCCAAGGTCAGAAAGTGAGTGGAAAAGCAGGAAGCCAGCCCACATACCCGGCTTCCAAGGCTTCTCAGTTTTCCGCAAGGCAGAGGGATTTGCGATTCTGAGTTAAAGCCCAAGCAAGGAGGTGGTTCACAAAATGAGCTTTTGTCTGACTGTATTAGGCATTCTCTCCTCCAAAATAAAAGACTGGGCAAAGCGTCCTGGCTGTATTTCACCAGCGCATCTTTTTCTAAACATAAAAATTTACCACTTTTCCTTTTTCTGACTGGAGAGCAATTAATCTTGTCTCTGCTAGACCCTCAACGATGGCACATATTACCACTGTCTTGAAAACACACCATTCCTTGGGAGAGGAGAAAAGTGAAATCAGCCAAAGCAACAAGAAGGATCCGAAAGTTCAAAGCCTAACCAGTGGGAACCAGTGCAAGCTGCCCTGAAAGGCTCCTCCAGTCTTTCTGAGCTGTCATCTGGGGAGGCCAATCTATTCCCCTTGGCTTGAAGGCGGGAGTTTGCGGGTCACAACACCAAAGGAAACTGGTCGGTCATTTGCATGCAGCAAGGTTAGACAAGGTCTTGAGGGAGAGGGAAAGGCCAGAGACCTTGAACTTAAAAGAAAAAGCAGCCAGTGTTCTTGAAGCTTTTGTTGAGCCAGAAGCAGAAAAGCAATGCCTGTTAACGCTTACATTTCCAGACTCTCGCAGCCTGCGTTATTTAGACAGCTAGCCTGTTACTGAGTTATACAGGGACTCCTCCATCAGACTTTCATCTTCCCTGGGAGAGCACAGCTCAGGGAGAACAGGAAACCTGCCATCTACCTTGACATCCTCCTCAGCCTCGCATCATGCTGGGAACATAGAACATAACCAATGCTCAGTGAATTCCTGAAAAATCAAATCAGATTGACCAAACTGAATCCAACAGAAACATTACTTGTAACAATTGTATTGTCGGCTCTGAAACAATGATGGGAAGAGGGCAGTTGACTCAGGTTATCCAACAAGAGTGGCAATGTACAAGACAATCCTAAGGCTCCTCAAAATACAATGCATACTATTTGCCTTCCCAAAGAAGTTTTGCCTGCGTTAATTCATTCACTTATTCAGCCAATACTCTTGGAATGCATACATTATGTAGGCACCATACTGGGGAAATGCCAGGGTATTAAGACAGTCACAGTCTTTGTCCATGCAGAATTGATCATAGATGGAGGAAAGATCCATATTATACCGTAATTATATGAATTGTCCAACTGCAATGTTTACTTATGCTACTGAGAATTAGGCAGAATATACCAGGAAGCCCTACCAAAATCTGCCTATGGGAGCAGGGTAGCAGTGAGGAAAGAAGGCTATAATGACCTGATATGTGTATCAAGACTTAGGGATTGAGTATGAGAATTCCAGAAAAGTTTGGGGGAGGGCAGGTTGAGCTGTTGAGATGAATTTGCCTTTCTTAAGGATTCGCTAACTGAAGTAGGTTAGTCAAGACAAAAGCACCCAGTGAATTCATTCCACCCTCAAAGGCAAATGTTTGGAAGACCCTTCACATTAACCTTCCTTTGTTCATGTGTCAAAAGATTGGGGTGTTGCTCTTGGGAGTTCTAGCTGCTAAACTGAGATAATAGGGATTTATACAGATTACCTGGTACCTGTTTTTCCTTCCTATATGCTCAGTGGCAGCAGCATGGGAATGACCCTTTCTCATCAATGACTAGAAAGGTGGAGAACCAAAATTTGCTTAGCCAGAGATTTTATGGGGAACATGGATATGCTGCCCAATTGGAGTGGCTGGGAATTCCAGCCAGTTTCCTTTAACTAAGATATTGCAATTAACAGGTGGCACTTTACCCCTGAATATCTCTCTTCCCTGCTTCCCAGTCAGAAGACTGTGTATTATAAATAACAATAAGCTGGCCCAGTCTGAGGCTGTAGTTGAGTCTCTTTTTTTCTGCTGACATCAGCGGGATTCCCTTGAGTGAGTTACTGTGTGGGTATTTAATTGGGTAACACACAGGGGAAGCCAGCCCCTCTTTGTTTAATTGCATTGGGTATCCCCCACTGGCGTCAGTGCCCAGCCCTGGAAGGGCTCTTGGACATCACTCATGTCCCTGGAAACTATTACAGAAGGGTTAGGGAAGACCAGGGACAAAGGGAGTCAGCTCAGAGTTTGAAAAATGAAGGGAACACAGGATAGAAAAAAAGACTGATTTCATGAACAAAAACAGCCACCCTGATTTACAGACTTAACTTGTTTGGAACCTAACTTTGATGGATTGTATGTATGCATGCATGCACAAGCACATGAGTGTAAATGCATGTGTGTGAGTGTGTGTGTGTGTGAGTATGTGTGTGTGTGTGTGTGTGTGTATTGGGAAGTGGTTGATAAAAGAGGGGAAAGAGTCTTGGAGAAAGCACATCATCAGAAAATACAAGTTGGCTGATATTGATGCCTCAAGAAAAGTGACGTCACATCCAAACAATGACATCTAGAATTAAGAAACAGGAAACTTTATTTTTTTTTAACTCATGGGTATCTGGAATGAATATATGTAATACCACTCTTTAGGATTGTCTCTGCAGTAGTATTTAACATACCCATTTGACAGTTGAAGAAGCTGAGGCTAAGCAGACAGAGTTAATAAATGGTAGATATTCAGTTCACACCCATGTCTGCCTAACTCCAAATCCCGTATTAATTCCACTACATGCCAGGGGTTCGGCCGCCCCTCAAACTTTCCTCAAGCTTCTTAGATATAGCATTGGTTAATTACTGTACATAATATCTGAGTTTTCACTGCATGCATGGAACAGATTTGGGTCCTGTAGGGAAGATGAGGAACAGTAACACGTAATACCAACAGTAGCTGACATTTACATGGTTTGTAAAAGATCTTTTCTAGCCTCATTCAGAACATTTTATAAATATTAACTGATCTAATGAGACATTTACATCCAGACAATGGGCTTCCAAATGTATCATCACCATACCTTGAGCATCTCACCCCTGATTATTTTGAGTTAGGTCAGCTAGCATGCAAGAGCAGAGAGCAGACAGTCAACCCAGTGCCAAAGCCAGGACAGGTAGGGGTGCTTGGGCTGTGGCCCCATGGCTCCATCCCCAAAGACAAATTTTCCATGCTTTGCCAACTGCTCCAAGAATTCTTTCCTAATGGAGACCAGGAGCAGAATATATGGATCCTGGATGAGGAGGGAGGGGTTGTGAATCAGTGGGTAAACATCTGTTTCAGACACTCGATTTTTTCCCCCATTCCCTACTAGGGGCTCAATTTTTCTCTGCAGTACCTGGGGATGCCACCAATAAAGATGTCCTTTAGTCTCTCAGCAAAGAGGCTGGGAGGGACAGGGTTTAAATCATAACAGAAGAACTAGAGATTAGACATTACTAGAATTTCCCAGCTGTAAGGTTTTTGAGAAACTTGGAAGCAAAACTGAGTTAGGGCAAGGCAAATGGAAGCTAACATTATTGAGTGGCCATTCTCATAGATCATGGCAGTGATCTGAGCACAGTGATAGACGGTGTTCAGCTTTCTTTCCTGTTCACTCCGCGTTTATGCCAAACAGAACCGCTCTCAATGCTGAATCACCATGCATAGCTTCAACTGGCTTCTTCCCTCTCTTTTCAGAGAATGAAGTGGCCCTCTTTCTGCTAAGGGCTGATCTGCCACTTCTGTCACCCATTCTGCCCACTCCTATTCCCTCTGGAACTCTGGTCCATTTATTTCTTCCCTCTCTCTCTCCAGCATTTTTAACCTCTCTTCCCTTTAACCACCTTTTCTCAACCTCTTTTTTTCCCCAACTATCAAGTTTTCCTTAAAAATAAGAATAACAATAAACCCTAAACATATGTCCTCTTATAACTGCCTCCTTCGTTACCATTCAGATTGCTTGAAATGGTTGTCCACACCCCCGCTGTCTTCACCTTATTACCTCTTACTCACTCCTCAATCAGCTGTAATCTGGCCTCTAGCCCCACTATTTCACTGCAATTGCTTTCATTAAAGTCAGAAATAATGACCTCCTATATGACAAAAACTACAAAGCACTTTCAGAATGTCTCTGATCTTTCTCTGAACATATTCACATGTCACATCTTTGTAACAGTTGACACAACTAACCATGTCCCCCATTGCAAAACTTCTTCTTTGGCTTCCACAATACCTGCTTTTCTTTTCCAACTGTCACCATAAGTGGTTGTTTTCTTTGGATTCTACCTTTAGCTCACTTCTTACTCTACCTGTTCTCTTTGCCAATTTCATTTACACTTACGTTTTAAAATTCCACTTATGCGTTAATAATTCCCAAGTCTATCTCTGGTCCATGAGTTCTGTACCTATATATCCAACTGTGTGCTGGACAGAGTCACCTGGATGCCTCACAGGCACCATATGCTTCACACTCCAACATTGAATTCATCATCTTTATCTCTTACTCTGTTTTCTTCTGAATTCTCTTTCTTGACTTGTTAGCATCTCCATCTGCTCAGTTGCCCAGCCAGAATCCAAGACTTTTCAATATTCATCTTTCTCCAGAGTTCCCTTTACAAACAGTCACCAGTCCTAAAATTTTCATTTCAAAGATATCCCCTTTTTGTCATCTCTGCTGCCAGCACCTTGGGTTAGTGTCTCTCTGTACCATTCTTAGACTATTTCAATAGCTTCTTATTCATTACTCTTACCTCTGCTCTGCCCATCCCTCACTCCCAAACATATCTTCCAGACTTCTCCCAGATAATGTTTCTAAAATGTTGAGTTGACTCTATGAATGCCCTTCTTCAATCCAACAAAGACTAAGCTTTCTTACGCTACACAGAAAGGTTTAATTTATGTGACATCAGCCCATTTCTCTACCTCAGGTCCTACCCTTGCTCTTTATGCCCTATCATTATGATGCTACTTGCAATCACTGCTAGCCTAGCCAGGTCCAATATTGTCTAGTCATCTGTTCAGAGTGCTAATTCTGCCTACACCAGCCTGCACTCCTCTCTCCTCCATCACATCTTTGTCTCCATTAGATTTTCATGTTCGCTCAGTTGACTGAGCACAGTCCTTCATAGACATGAGGGAATGAATGTGGCCAGCCAGCCCACATTTATAGGTAGGGTTCTACCCACATGGTTTGAAAGGTTGGGCCCTAAAAATCTCATAACTAATTACCTTTCATTGTTTAAAATTATTTTATTATTGGGTCATTTCTGTTATTTCATTATTAGTTTATTTCTTCTTACACTTGGAGATTCTTCTATGCATTTCTGCAGGAGGAGGTTAATCCCTTACACATTATCATTTTCCATATATTATGTTAAGGGGGTCATGGCAGTTAGCTGAGAGTGAGGCTCTTGGAGGAATGGGACAAGTGACAAAGAATTGCAATGTGAGGAGGGATGTTTGTACAGAGACAGCTGAGTATGTCAAATAGAGCAGTCATGGCACGGAACTAATATTGCTGAATCAGGTAGATGATGCCATAAGTTAGGATTCAAGTTAATACCCAGGTCACTGAAAAAGAGAAAAGATAAAAGGATTTTCTGAATAATACAGAATCATCACCTACATAGCCCTATGTTCATTTCCTTAAAAAAATCTGTCAAAGACAGATTATTTGTTTAATGGGATCTTGTGGGGGTAAGCCAAAGGATATCTGAGTTTTAGAAATAAAAGAGAAAGATAATGAAGTCAGTACCCTACAGGTTGTTCGAGATAGAATGAGGAAGAAATTATGTTACTCTCAAAAGGCTGGGAAGAAAAGGAAGAGAGGCAGGAAGGGAAAGACACATTCAACAAACTTGTGTTGAGCATCTACTACCCAGAGAGTGGTATATCATTGAGATTGTATTGGTGATCAATATGGACATAATTCTGTGAGTATCTACTCAGTGCTGTGAGTATCTACTTGCTGCATGGTAAGTACTCAGGATAAATACTTGTGGGAGGAAGAAAGACAGGAAGGCAGGAAGGCAGGCAGGCAGGAAGGAAGGGAGAGTCCTATTATTTGTTGGTCTAAGATAGTTTAAATTAACTGCATCTATGTTAACAATTTACTGTTTAGCTTTCCAGGCTATGGCATGTTCTTGCCCATGGCATGTTCTGGGAAATTCACACAAAATCTATTCCCCATAAATCTTAAGAATCACTTTACCAGGCTAACCTGTGGACTGTACATCAACTCACCGTGTTAAATTTGATGAGTTATTAAAATAGACAACAAGTGAGTCATAGAGTTGAGGTTTTAAAACCAAATACCAGAAGGATCCCAGACAATCTGTACCCGGGCCCTATACATGTGCTGGAAATGGATGCCTCCCTGCTTGTCCACTAGATGGGCCCCCATCTGGCACAAATCTAGAAGGGGGAAAGAAAGGTGGCACCATGTCCATCCAGTCTTTGCTTTCTAATCAGTCTTATTTACAGGTCCCAGAGCAGTGGGGTGGGGGGGGAGGACAAGCTTATAACTTTTGATCAAGGGGTTTATGTGTGTTCTGGGCCAGTTTTGTAAGATAGCTACCTCAATAAAGGATTTATCAAGACAATAAATAAGAGAGGCAAGAGCCTGAAGACCCTCAAGTGAAAACAGCTCTTTTATACTATGAGAGTCTAAGAAAGAACACTTCAAAAAAGTGCCACACTTTGCCCATGCCCAGCCCTCCCCATCCTTTTTCCTACCCAGCCCAACACATACACAAAAGAGCTCTTTAATCATCATCTCAGGGCCCACATGATATAAGCACCTGACTTTTCTTTTTTGTCTTATGCCACCCACCTTCAATCCACTTACCCCAGATGGGTTTCCTTTCATTGGAAATGGCTTTCCTGTTTGGTTATTCTTGAGCATTTCAAAGATGGTGAGTTCTACTAATGAAATGATTTTTAATTGAAATAGACATCTCAACCCTTTGAAAGTCATAAAGTGCTTCTCTACATAACCCACTACTTACATTTTAGTTCAGTTCATCTTTTCACAGAGTATCTACTCTTCTCCATGCATGTGTTGGGTGGGAGGGATAAAAAGTGGAGGCCAGATAGCTCCAGGGCTTGTGGAGTTCACAGGAACACTCACTGGTAAGGCCAGCCCTGATTGCTAGTGCCCTGCATACCACCTTGCAAAACCAAGAGCTTAATAGAGGTTTATTTATAAGCATTCTGACCATGATGATTCAATTACTCAGTTATTCATAATTCATTTACATAACCATCAAACTTGTTTTGAGCACCTGCTATATGTCTTTGATATAGAGATAAATTGGAGACGGTGTCTCTGCCCTTGAGAAGCATTTTAGAGCATGGTGCAGGAGACAGATGTACCAACAGACAATTACACTGCAATGAGAACCGTGTTCTAACAGAAGTCTACACAAGGGGCAAGTTTTCCAGACAGAAGGAAGAGAGAACAGCATGTATAAAGTGTGAGATGTGTGGAGAGAGTATGAGTGGCTCGGGGAAATGTTAGATCCTAAAATGAGTGCTGATGGATTCTTTGAGGAGCCTGGAACAGGAAATGGTAAAAAATGAAGGTTCAGAGGGCAACTCAGGGTTTTATAAGGCAAACTAAGGGAAATGAGTCTGTGGCTGCTACAGGCTTGAATTCCTTACTAGGCCCTAGGAAACCCTGAATGGTCCTTCAACAGTGGGAAAAGCAGACTCAGCAGTTTGGCCAGGGGTAGTTCTGGAAATTAGTGGACCAGAGAGAGGACTATCATACTCATGCAAGAAAGAGATGATGGGGGAAAAGAATTGGGCCTATGGCAGCAGGTATGGAGGACAGGGGGTGATTCCAAAAGTAACTGGGAAGCAAAGGTGAAGGTCAGGATAAGTAGCTGTGTGTGGTAACAAGGCAGGGCCCAGAGGAGGGTGAAGGAAATGAGGCAGTCACCTCAGGACAGAACTTAAGGGAGCAGCAAAACTCAGCAATAAAGATGAATAATATTACAACATTTTAAAACATCAAAATCAATGCTAAATAACCATCCCATGATTAACAAAATATCAAATTTTTAAATAAACACAGATCAGTATTACCGATTTTTCCTTTTGTCTTTGGCTCCAGTGAGGCTCAACATGGTTATGCATTGATCCTGGCTTTATTTTAAAAATTGATAGCTTGTTCATTTTGTTTTTGACATGATTTTGAGTTTTTAGAAATATCACATTAAATTTTTGTTGATCTTGATTACTATTTTTTAGTGACACTCTCTTAAATTTTGTACCCTAGTTTTGGCCCTGGAATGGGGCAGAGAACAAGAATGGGAGGGGGTGGTTGTCAGGAACGATTGTTAAGGGTGTTGTCCAACAGGATGCATCAGTATGCCATGATGGTGTCTTACTCTGTTGAAGGACAATTCGATCTGTTTCCAAAAGTGACTTGTTTCCTATAACCTTTCCTCTACTCACGGAAAGTTGCCATTTTATGCTAGCTTCCACGAAATGCAGACATCACGCAGACCCTGCCTTGTGCCCTCCCTCTGAGCGAACTGGGTTTGGGTCTCCCCTGATGAAACTCACATAGAGCTTGTGTACAACTTGTCTAAATGCCACAAATGCTTTGGAATAAGCATGGAAATTGGTTTCTAAGCTCCAGCAGTTTCTAAAATAGGAGTGGTTTAAAATAAAGCAGTACTAAAAAAGGGATTCCTATAGAGCAGATTGGGGGAAATAGCAGTGAGCCTCCAAAATGGAAAACCTGGGGAAGGAGTCATAAAGGGCACCCAGCCATCCCTGGGAAGGATGGTACAGGAGGGGAATGGGGTCTGCTAGGGAGAGCAGTCAGGTCTCTCTCCATGTCTTCGGTGCTGTGAAACTCATTTATCTCCATCCCCTGAAGCTTCTTTTTGCTCATATCCTGGCTCAACGCAGATATAATATATTCTGTCAGTGCAAGATTTGGGCTGGAAAATATTGTGGCCTTTGGAAATCTAAGAAGGTATGGGGGGTTCCCAAATTAATTGCAATGTGCAAATGAAGTACATTGGGGACGGTGAGGTGTAAGAGGAGAGGGTACAAGCTGCATCACAAGGCTATATATAAGCCAATGCCTGGGTAGAGAACAATACAGTGGGTAGGGCTGGACATTGATACAAAGAATTTGATAATGAAGAAGAGTGGATGAAAATCTAAGTGGAGCTTCTCTGATGGCTTCAATCTTCATCAAGAAGTTAGAAAAAGTTTGTCTTGTGAGAGCATGGGGTTGGGGTGAATATTTAGCAGGATAGTGAAGTTTAAGAGAAGTGGAGAAAGAACTGGCCAAGATAATAAGTGGATTTGGAAGCTTCCTTGCCGAACTTCTGCACCTGGGGACCACAAATGCATGTGACTCCAGTCTGTATGACTGCATGGTTTTTATTTCCAGTTGTGCTCAGGTTTCTGGGCAAGAGCTTAAGAAGCTGGGCCCTAGGACTGATCCCATGTTGGGAATATGTAGGGCATGTGACAGGTGAAGGAGTGGGGAGATGGAAGAAGGAGAACTGTAGAAGGAGCTAGCACTGAGGGCAGTGACTTATGAGACCAGCGATGCGGTGACATCACTGTCACACAACACCAGTGCTGAAGTGATATGAACGATGCTGGATTCCCAAGCTCCCAAGTGTTATGTCATTTTTCCATAGTGTGAGAAATGGCCAAGGGATCTGTGTGGTCACAGGGTCCTGTCTCCGTAGGCTCAAATACCTGACCTCAGCATAGACTGTCACACAGCCTTGATTTTCTAGCAACTAGGGCCCCTTTTGTTAGTTTGGCATACCTACAATCATCATGAACTCTGCATTGTTAACAGTACTGTCTCCTTTCTTGAAATGCAGCCAGACAATCCCCTCTTAGCTAAGAGATGTCTTATCTGCTTCTCTGGGACACCATTTAGGAACAGGTAAACTCTTCTTTATCAAAAGAAGACATATTTCCTTCAGTAGCAGTGTGAGTTCCTCCTACTTGCAATGAAATTGCCCAAATACGGGAGTCAATAATGAAGGCAACATCCTTAGGTTGATAATGAAGACAGATGCCGCTAACATTTCTTATACTGCATATGGCTGTCAGGGCAGGAGGGAATTCAAGAAGGTGGTATATAATTAACCTAGTTGGAATTGGGCCAAGGAACCCGAGGTTAATGGCCCTGGGAATGGGAGCATTAATGACCACTAATGGTCAAGCCCCTTTTCATGTCTTACTCATTAGAGCTACCTTTTATATGCTGTAAGATCATGGCCTTTGGCCCTGGGACCAAGGGTAATGGAGAGTTGCCACTCCCCCAGACAATGTGTCATGCATTCTGACAGCTTCTGTCCAGCTCTTGATCCTCCCACCCCACGACCCATCACAATTTTCAGGTATAGTGTATAGCAGATCTCAACACATAGCAGCCATCTGCTGAGCACTGCTGATGAGAGCAAAGACATAGACATGATGCATATTCATAGGCAAAAATTGCTTCAGATTTTCATCCAACAGACTGACAAAAGCATGACATCCTCTTGCTTTCACCTGTTTGGTGCTGGTATTCCATTTTCTACACACTCCTGGGTAGGCTGGAATGGAATCTTTAACCACTCCAGAATGTGTCCCCAGTCATATTTGACAGTGACAAGAATTATTAACACGTGAATCTCCTAAATCTTCCTCCCTGACTTGACTGCCAAAGAGAATGCTATTTTTTCCATTCTGTTTCTCCTCTCCCCTTATTCCCTTTACCCTCCAAAAGAGAATTCTACCTCTGCCATGAGCTAATCTTCTGTGATAAGCTTTTGTGATGCAAATTTGGGACACTGGATAGACAGAGACAGAACTGGAATAGGGGAGATGAGGGTATAAACTCAGGGGAGAGAAGAAAAAAAGCAGAGACGGAGCAAAGGAGAGAGGGAGAAAAGTCTAATTCCATATGTAAGTGATTTGTTGAGGGGAAAGATGAGCATGGGGCATGAAAAGAGAGAAGCTTCAAGGTAGCTGGGTTGTGTGTGTGAGAGAGAAAACGTAAGAGCAGTAAGGGAAAGAATCTTAAGAAGTCTGGTGGATAGTCATCAATCAGATCTCTTTTAGTATTCTTCGAGGGATGCAAATAAACACTGGTATTAGTTTTAATTATGTCTGGTTTTTGGAGTATTTTCCTTTGGATGGAAAATGCTCCTGATACTGAGTTATGTGCAGATCTGGGATTATCCAAGTTCACATGTTTAACCGGAAGGCTGAAGTTGGCACTCTGAGAGAAGTTCAAACAGGGACAGGGACTTTGCTTCCCCTTATTCTTAACCTGAGAGTCAGAAACACATTTTGTGGTGCGACCTTCCCTGAAGGATTTTAAAAAGCAGAGTGTGTTAAAAACTACCAAATACCAAGAAGTTCCACACCATCTGCGGTAACATACCTCCACAGAAGGCTCTAGGGTTACACAGCAGCTTCATACATTCTTATTTCCACCTTAATTCTCAGGAGTCAATATTACTTTCCCATTTCATAAACGTGAAAACTGAGGTCTAGCACGAGACAGAGACTTACTCATTCAGGGTTCCGACGGTCCTAAAAAGCACCTCAACCCAGGGTAGAAGTTTGAATTTTTATAAAAGGGAAGATGAAGAAGGAGGAGAGACGCTGAGAGTAGAAATTCAGTTCTTAAAAAGAGGCAGGAATTCGGTGAAAACCGTGAGTCTCCTCTTGGGTTTCACATTTCCTGCTCATTTGGGTGATTCTCTGCACAGAGTTACTTTGAGCCCTTTGTTGAGAGAGTGAGGGAAACCAGCAGAGACACAGAGCTGCTCCTCTTCCTGATCCATTTCATCCTGCATAATAGCCTCAGATGCCTGGTGGTCTCCCCACTTAATTGTCCCTTTTTTTATTTGGACCCAACAAAAGGGCAGTGGAGGAACCACAGCCTGTCTTCTGCCTGTGGCAATTAAGGACTGGGTAGAGAAGGGACAAGGAGAAGATGTCCTCATGGTGCTGCCAGCCTTGGCATTTCCTCCATGAACCTGAAAGGTAATTCAAGCCATTAAATCATCCAAAATCCTATGCGGTGACTGTCATTTTTCTGTTTGAATATCTCACTGGCTCAACACAAGCATCTCAATAGCAATGGTGCCCTAATTTTCTTTGCCGCAGACAACAAAACCAAAGGTAATGAGTAGGAGGAGGCACCGAGTCCCAGGGGCACACTCTCTAGGGAAGTCTCTTGGGCTTAAATACATCTAAAGCAGATCCAAAAGAAAGCAGTGATTACAGGCTAATTTTCTGCCTGCATTATGTTAAGTGTCCCGTCGTTTACACAAATAACAATTGCTTTATGCCAGAAATCTTTTTACTGAATTCCTTTTATTGGTAAATTTTGTATTTTCTTTTAAGAACAGGAGACTAAAAGAAGATTTTTCAATTTAGAGGTGAGACTATACGGATACAAGTAAAAGACACAAGACTGGCACACACCCAAGAGCTGATTTTCCTTTTCAAATGCAAGTAGAGGAGAAGGAGAAATGGTCTTACGCTTTAACTTTGCCATGCTAAGATCGGAGAGGTCCAAGACTTTAGCCTTAGGAGGACGCAGCTCTATCTACTGTAGACATGCTTGGTTTTCTGTCAAGAAACCTGTGGTGGTCTGAAGTGGGGAACATAGGTGAAGACAAACCATGTCTTTCCAGGTGGACTGTCTACATCAACACTGCCCCCTTCCTGGGAACAATGAGTCAGTTCAGCCCCGGTACTGAGCCCCTCCTAGTCTTCTAATCTGGGCATCTCGTCTTAAACGCATGTGTGGGGTACTCATTCATTCGCTCCTCATCCGTTCTATGAACATTTAATTACTAAGCATCTCCTGTGTTGCAGATAGTGGGCCAAGCTCAGGGAATTAAAAAAAACACAATTTTGAAAAAGAAGCCAGAAGCACGATCGTCAAACAGAATGGAATGCGGGCCCTGGAATCAGAACCATCTGAATGGAAAATTGTACCAAAACCTTTCTTGCCTTTGATAAAGAGCTTAGGAACTCATACATCTAAATTGGGGGAGTGGGGAGCGGACCTACCTCAGAGAGTTAGTGGAAGGATTCACACTACATGTGAGGAAACCAGTGTAAAGCTGATCACCACAACAGTGCTCCGAAACTGAGTTGATTCCATCCTTCTGAATTCTAGTTATTTATTTATTTATTTATTTATTTATCAGAGAGAGAGAGAGAGAGAGAGAACAAAAGAGCAAGCACAAGCAGGGAGAACAGCAGGCAGAGGAAGAAGCAGGCTCCCCGCTGAGCAAGAAGCCCGATGTGGGACTCCACCCCAGGACCCTGGGATCATGACCTGAGCCGAAGGCAGACGCTTAACGACAGAGCCACCCATGCATCTCCTGTATTCTCATTTGGAACCAAAGCTTTTAGGGATGCTCTGACGTATCTGACATCTGGCCCCAGGCTGACATCAAGAGGCATTTAACTTGTGCTTGTTAAGATCTAAATCTATGATCCTCTTGACACAAGAAGGATGGAAGGAGGCATGAAGGCTAACATGTTCAGTTGGGCAGGGGGAATTTGGGATTGGCTCCAAGGGAAGGCAACAAGGACTGGTATGAGGCCTTTCTGTGCCAGAAGCCATGTTAGACATTTTGTAGTGGTTACTTTGTAGGCTTGTGTGTGGGGTAGGAACCCTGCCCCATCCAATTTCAGCAACTCCGAAAGAATGTTCCCAGTGGGGTCAGAAAGGACAAATTAGGAATGGCAACTTCCCTGAGTCCCAACAGGGTGCTAAGCCTTAATCTTTGACTACCAAGGAGTGTCCATTTCTGAGGACATGTGGCAGGATCATTAATTCCTAAAAGGAGTGAAGATTTGTGTTGCAGTTGAGAATAAGCTGTAAATTAGCAATTAGTCAGTGTTTTATCCAGCATCCCCTGTAGACAGTTTTAATACCAGGGAAGATAAGCTTACCCTGGAACTATACAAAATGGGAACCTGGGACTTAATTTAAACTCATCTCCATGTGCATGTACTAGTGCTGAGGTGGGTTTTTACTTGTCTTGTCCATGCTGGCCCCATGCTCCTGCAGTGCACACATCATTATGGAAACTTAATAAATGACTAGCAACCTCCAAGGTTAAATGCAGCCTCAAGAGCATGATTGTGAGAGAGAGGAGGGTGTTGGTCTCTATTTCTTGGAGATCCTAGGCATAGACACTTTGCCTATGATGAGCTATGTGACATTGGACAAATTACTTTATTTCTTTGGGTATGTTATATCCCCTGTAAAATGGGGATGGTAACATCTGACAAGGTTGTTGTGAACCTTCATTTAGATAACACAATTTAAATACCAAACAGAGCGACAGCCATTTACTGAAGGCTCAGTTAATATTAGTTCCCTTATACAGAATACAGAATGAAGGACACTTGGTGAAGATTTAGTGTTTGATGATGATGATAATGATAATAGGAACATCACTGTGGGTGTTCGGAAAGGAAGATAAACATGGGACTCTATTGCCTCCAGAACTTGGCAGCGAGTCGGGTGCAAGGAGAAGAAATGGGGGTGGATTAGGCTTTGCTGATTCATTGTAGCAGCACAGACCTTAAGTCCCAATTCCAGGCAGAAGAGCCATCTATGACATGCATGACACAAGTTGCACCAGGAAAACCATAGTCCTGCTTAATCACTCAGTTCATTCCCCTTCACTTCAAGTGCCCAGGGCCAACCACCAGTACATCTCTCTTCCCAACAGTGAGGAGGCTCTCTGGTGGGGTCCTCTCACTCCCTGACCTGCAGCCACCCAGCTCTGCCTCTGATTAACCCTTGCATGCCTGGCAGAAATGAATTTCCTAGATTGCCTTTAGCTGGTCAGGAATTAGGTCAAGTTGACCAACCCAATCAACCCTGGCCAACTGTGAACCTCTTCCTTTTTCTTCTTTTCCTTCTTCTCCGTATTCTGCTCCAACTTCTCTTTTCTTCCTTGCTTCTCATTTAGCCTTGCTCAAAATTGGTGAGTCATAGAGTTCTTCTCTTGTTGCACCTCTCAGAGAGCACACAAATGGGATGCCAGTACTGGATGGTCCATAAACAAAGCATGGTGCACAGAAACAGCTGGAAAGTCTCTCTGGTCACAAATAGCAGATCTTTCAATAACATATTATCTTATTTGTTTTTAATGCCACTGGTTCCTCATTCAGTAGAATGCACACAACTACTTGTTCATCTATATGAATCCTTAGCAGAGTGCCCTATGGTTCTCCTATTATCTGATCATAGTTCATGACCAGGAAGTCCGATCTGACATCCTGTCCTAAATCCTCTGCTGCTATTCCTGGGCACATTGTAAACCTGTGATAATGGTGGTCTGGCTAATATTGATTCAAGACTCATGATTCACTATTTTAAACTCTTGTTATAGTTTTGATGTCTTGATACTTGCTGAACCCTGAAAGGGACAAAGACCTCTAACTCAGTATTAAATACATCAGTACTCTCTTGTACTTAAATAGAGTGCCTAATAGATTCCATATTCAGCGTTAAGGGCTTGGTGAATGCTGGATGTCTGAGACATAAACCTGTAAATTAGGTTATTAGTATTTCTAGTTTCAGTTGAAGAAATTATGACTCAGATAAGTTAATTGATTAGTTCAAGGTCACTGGGCTAAGAAATTATATGCCTAATACTGAAATCTGGTCTCTATGACTTCATATTCCATATTCATTTTTCTTTCAGCTGCTTAGGATTCAGAATTTGGGGACTGAAGGGAGAGTTTACCAGTCAACTTATTAGCAGAAAACAGAATTCCACTTGGTTCAAATGAAGACATGGTAGTGAAGAGATCATTTACAGAGTTTGTAGACAGAATAAGTGAAATTCAATGGGAATGTTGAGGTACCTAGTGGTTCACAATGAAGTGAAGCTATTACCACCTCTACTCCTAAAGGGAACAGGGGAAGAGATGATGGAATGGATCCAAGTGAAAGCTGGATCCATAGAAGAGTGTCTGTTTGTTTGGATCAGTGGCTTAGAAAGCTTAGTCACTGCCATTATATCAGCACTGAAGTGTAGAGGGTCCAGGAGATAAGGCTACTTTCTTTGTAGGCATTGAACTTTGTAGGCCAAACTGAACTGGAACCAGGTAACAAAGAAGAAAGGGATGCAGTCAGTGTGGTCAGCATTCTTTTACATAGAGAAGAGCAGAGAAGTATAGGGAATGGTCTATCAGGGGTTGGACCATGGAGAATCACCAGCACAGAAAGCCACCACAGGGTTCTTCATCATATGGTTGGCATGTAGAAGAGTCACTGTTTTCCTGTCCAGGCTCTATACCCAAAGGTAGAATTTTTACAAAGCTGATGAAGTTTAAGCTGTGAGGTCAATTTCCATTAGGTCTTGCTGCACAGCAGACTACCTAGGAGCTCGATGGCCTAAAATAGAAATGATTTGTTATTTGTCATGTTTTTGTGAGTTGGCTAAGGGTTTTTCTCTGATTCCCATGGTGTCAGCTAGAGTCACTCATGCATCTGCATTCAGCTGAGAGATCACTTGGGTCTGAAACATACAAGACAGCTCTACTTACATGTCTGGGCTCCTTGGCTCCTTGGTTCTCCTGAATGTGGTCTCTCCTGCACACAGTCTCTCATCATTCAGTAGTCCAGGTTGAACTTTCTTACATAGCAGCTGATTTCCAGAAGAGCAAATAAGAAACTGAGGCAAATAAGGCCTCATAAGACCTAAGTTAGGACCTGACACAGCATTCCCTCTGCCTCGATTTATTGGTCAAAGAAAGTGGCAGCCTGGCCCAGATTCAAGAAGATGGAATACAGATTCTATCTTATGATGGAAAGAGCAACATGCGCATACATGCGGGGAAGAATTGTTAGGTGTCTCTTTTCATACAGTCCAGCACGGTCTGCTTCCACACTCTAGCATTTCTCATCGTTTTTGTGTGGAAAATACATTCACCCCACCAAGACACCCCAAATTTTCATTGTAATATGGCAGTAACGTCTAGTCTAGTATTTCATGATCTATAATGAATAGGTGGAGATGTGCATGAGGGTCGTTGGTTTGGGCATCTCTTGAGCTAAAGAACTGTGAGCTGAAAAATACCAGTCAAATCTCCCCACGCCCAACAAGTAGTTGTAACCTAGCACTAATACAGGAACTACAATAAGAGCTCCTGCTCAAAAAGGAGATGAACAAGAAGCACGTAGCAGTTACTGGTCCATAGCAATTCTAAAATCCAAGGAGGAATTTCTGGCTATTCACCCTTCCCTGGGAATGGGGGTGGACACTTTTTATTTACTTAACATTATTATTTTGTTTTATTTTATTTAAATTTTTTAGAGCCAAATTCTTCCTCTGTGAGGATTTTCAAACACACTGCTTTTAGAACCACTGTATAGAACACTGCCTTCTGGTTCATTTTTTTCTTTTTCATAAGAAATAGCCCAAGTTTTTAGCTGAACAACTTTCTCAACCTACTTTCTTCTCACAGAAGCTTGGAGCTCTAGGACCTCTTTTCACTTTGCACTTCCCTATTCATGTATCCAGTCTGGCAGTTGTCTCTCTTCAGGACAAAGCTCTTTAAAATATCATGCTATCTAGCAATCTCACAGGGATTTACTCCATGTCCCATGGCCCAGTACAATTCTTTCTGAGATTGAAGTCTTTCTACATTGGGAATAAGACACTGCTGTGGGACAGCACTGTTACGGTTCCTGGGAGCCCTCTGGCCTTTCTCAGAGTGTTTGGGGCCTTGCCTTAAATCTTCTAGAAGATGGTCTTGACTTGATCTTTTCTCCAAGGTCGCTACTTTGGGAAGCCTTTGCCACCTGCAGAAATGGTTGGTGTTATTCCTATAGCAGCATTCAGCAGGATGCTCTTCTGGAACTAGAACGTCTAAGAAGACCTCACACCATTGTGTGAGGATGGTTGTTGAATAACAGACAGGGGACAGTCTGTTATACAACAGTACATGACAGAAACAGGCTTGTATTGGTTTCTTCCAAGGCCCTAAAAGAGACACTAAAAAAATAGTTACCAGATCAACTATATGACGTAAACAATAGAAAAATAAGACATTTTAACTGTAACCAATCAGGACTTCTGTTACTTATAATCTGACATAATGTTTGCCACGCTTTCCTGTGTCAGATGGTGTTTGAATGATCACAAGCATTCTGGGGATCCAGCTAAGTGGGATTTGAGTTGGGGATACGCTGAGTTTGTGTTTAGTCAGATGTATTTCATGCACTTCATAAGTCACTCCCTTGCATATTAAATTATTGCTAGGTTTTCCAATGTAGAGATGGCTTCCAGAAAGTTTCCACTGCCTACCAAGAGACACCCAGTGTTACCCAGAAGTTATATTGTGACATGAATGGGTCCCCTGGGGCATCACATTTGAAATATGTGGGGAATGGAAGAACAATGGTAAGGAACCAAAACCTAGTTAGTCTGCGAATAATTCTTCCAAATATCGTAACACATAAATAAAAGAAACTTGATAGATGTTTTCCCAGATTTGGCCAAAATCCTAAAAATTTTCATGATGTGACCAGTCATGACTCAGGAAGCTGAAGGAAACTATTTCTGTCATTTTAAAAAATCAACCATCTTAGATGACATACTGAATCATTTTTCTGTTTTTTCTATAGAAAATATACAATTGCTTCCTGTGAAAAAGTGATTTAAAAAAAGCATAAAATTAAAACATAGGAAAAATTTTACTGAAGTGTATTCAGGAGATATTTAATATCTGTATATTTTTTTTCTAGAGTTTCTGATGCATATGGGTGTTTTTCAGTTTTTAAAAATTTATAACTTATGATTTCTCACTTTAAATAAACACATCCAAACCTATTTTTATATTTGTAATTGTATGTTGTTTTTCTTGAAGAGCTTCAAAACTGTATGAGATAAGATTCAGGCCCCACTGAATCTGGGCCATGTCTGTACCTAGATCAGAGTCTCGACTCTCAAAAGCAATGACAGGATATTAACTAATAAAATCCTGGAGTTGGTGCTATCTCTCAGCATGGAAAAATCATGCTCACTGTAAAGTCATTTTGGTTTGTATTCCTGGGGGCGCCGGTGGAGGGCCAGAGGATACAAAGCAAGATAAGACAAGATGAGGGATGAGAAAAGCAAAGAAGAAAGTAGCCTTACCTGGTAGTTGCTGAGACAGAGATGGCCTTTTTTTTTTTGGCCACAGGACACCCTCAAACTTGATCAAGGTCTGAGGCTCAGGGAGAAGAACACTGCTAATAATAACATCAACAATAATATTAGAGCTCCCATATTTAATTATCATTCAGGCATTGCTTTGAGCACTCTGTATGCATTAATTCATTTGATGCCCCTAACAACAAAATAGCTTCCAGTACGCTATCCATTTGTCCATTTTGTAAAAAGGGAAAGCAGGCCCAGAGAGGGTCAGGAAACTTCCCTAGGACATGCTATCTGTGTGTACAGGAACCGGGACTCCAGTGAGTCCAGCTACAACAGAGGCTGCTTCCTTAGCAACTCCGACACTGTCTTGCATTGGTCTAACACTTTGCAGTTGATCAAGCAGTTTTACAGAGAGCATCTCACTTGCAATCCTAATAGCCCTGGAAAGTTGGCAGGACAGTTGCTGCTACTCTCATTTTATGGGTGATTAATTGAAATCTAAAGTTGCAAAGTGACTTATTCATGATCACATAATTAGTAAGTGGTGGTATTGGAACTGAAAGCCAACTCTTGTAGGCTTTTCATTATATCACACTATGGATTAATACATTTCAGCAATAGTACTTTTCAGTTCCTAAAACATCTTTATGTATAGTGCTAACACAATAATTTCTACATCTTTAGAAAAAGTATTATTATTATTATCCCAGTGTGGGTCAGAGATGAAGCACTTGAACCCTGGGTATCTGACAATTAACAAGCAGTGTTCAGAGTGTCACCCATTCACAAATGGTAGTATTTCCAGTCTGCTGGTAGAAACCCAAACACAACTTGGCTCTTCTCATGCTAGGGGAACATAAGACAGAGTCAACACCCAGGACTTGGAAATGCATGGTGGGCTCAGGAAACTAAGTAGATTAATGTGGCAGGAGCATAGCATGGATGGATATCGAATTGGAAAAAAACAAAACAAAACAAAACAAAACAAAACATTGGGGTCAGAGGGTAGGAGCTTGGAGTACCATGATGTGGACATTATTTTGGCTTGAGTACATGCGAAGATCTGTTCTCAACACTAGGTGAATAAACTGAAGAAATCCAAGTGTGTTCTTTAGTTGCAAATTGCCCTTTAGTCTGGGAGTAAGAAACATGTGTAAAGGAAGGAGAAGAAAACAGCAAGAAAAAAAAAAGCAACAACTTAAAACTATTTGTGATAAAATAGATAAGTGATGTAGAAAATTAATATTGAGTCTACTGAGTCTTTCAATTACTATAAATAGAAGGATAATTTAGAAAACCATTTTAAAAATGGCCCAGGGATCCATGGGGAAAAGAGCCTTGCTTACTAAATGCTTTCTGTTTACAGTTGACATAGACGTTGACCTAGTTCATAGTTTTGTGGGTGGCCACTTAAAAGTGCAAGCATTCTCTATCACCCATAGCGTATTAGGTTAATTTTCCTTAAGTTATTTAGTGGTAATGATGATTATGTTGATGATGATGTTAGTGATGGTGCTGGTAACGGTGATGATGGTGGTGGTAACGGTGATGGTAGTGATGATGGTGATGGTGGTGGTGGTGGTGAAGGTAGTGGTGGTGGTGATGGTGGTGATGGCGGTAATGGTGGTGGTGATGGTGATGGCAGTGATGATGGTGGTGATGGAGGTGGTAGTGGTGGTGGTGGTGATGGTGATGGCAGTGATGATGATGGTGATGGAGGTGATAGTGGTGGTGGTGATGGTGGTGGTAATGGTGGTGGTGGTGCTAACAGTATTGTTGGTGGTGATGGTGGTGGTAACAGTAGTGATGGTGGTGATGGTTTTGATGGTGGTGGTATTGATAGTGGTGGCTCCCATTCTTCACTGCTTGCTGTATTGAGGAGTCCACAGAAACTGTTCTGAACCAAAGTCACTGTGTCAGTCAAATATCAGTCCCCATTTCACAGATGAGTGTGGAGCCAACCTATTAACAGACTTTTCCAAGTGGCAAATCAAAATGAAACCCAGGTTTAAAAAAATACAAACACTTGGGTGCCTGGGTGGCTCAGTGGGTTAAGCCGCTGCCTTCAGCTCAGGTCATGATCTCAGGGTCCTGGGATCGAGTCCCACATTGGGCTCTCTGCTCAGCAGGGAGCCTGCTTCCCTCTCTCTCTCTGCCTACCTCTCTGTCTACTTGTGATCTCTCTGTAAAATAAATTAAAAAAAAAATACAAACACTAGAATCTTTTCCTATGCTGAATCTTCCCATTTCTTTGCCCAGAAACCAATATTGAGACTCTACCTATCAAGACTGAGCAACTAATTTTCATACTCAAAGCATCCATGATTGAGCCAAACCTAGATATCCATTCCATTTCCCCACCCCCTCAGGAGCCTCTTATTTCAACTCTCTTTTCTTACCAAATTTATAGCAATTTCTCCTCAAATACCTTTTATTCTTGTACCTCTTAAGGCCTATCATTCAACAAGTTCTATCTACCTAGTTTTTATCAAGTATTGTAAGCAACACATACACATTCTCCCTTTCTTGAATGTACTTCTCCCCTTCTCCACCATTCAAAAAACTGTATGTCACTTAAGGTTTGTTCTCATGTGTCAGGCATATAACAATGTTGAATAAATTATGCTATTAATATTATTATTCTTTTTATTATTATTTCCAGTCATTTAATAAGTAGTCGAGTGCCTACAATGTGTTTGACCAGAGTGAGATGTTAGGAATCCAATGATAAACATGACATGATGTTGGCCCCAAGGAACCATGGGAGCTGTGTGTGAGTGTGAGTGTGTGTGTGTGTGTGTGTGTGTGTATGGTGGGGAGTGTGTGGAAGGGAAGTGTGACGATACACAATATAGGATGATGGGGTGACTAATGGTGCCATGAAATAATGACATTCATTTTGGCATCACCTCAGGAACTTCCCAGGGAAGGTCAGCTGATGTCTAAGGAATATGGTTGGGTTAGTCAAGCAAGTACAACTGCATTTTAGGTGACCCATCATCCATGTTTGTCTGGGACTAAGGGATTTTCTGAGTCACTGGACTTTGAGTGTAAAAACTGGGACAGCCCCAGTCAAACTGTGGTCACTTGTGCAAAGACAGGAGGTAACAGAGTTTCATAAATATTTTTGAATGAATGAATGAGTAAATTATGCATGAATACATGAGAGGGATAGTCCATTAGTGATTGACCTACCTCTCAATATTTTCAAACCCTGATTTAACCTGGGAGGGTGCCGCTACCCCTAAGGTGTTCATTGACAGTGAATGTTCATTTTGGAGTTTACCTTGATGGCAGGATTTTAATAACAAAGAAGATGGAGCTGTCACCCGAAGGTGGGCGAGAGGCAGCTCTGGGAAATCTCTTCCTCTCTCCCTCAATCCCTCCCAAGCCTGTGTATTTCATTAAAATATGTATGACAACATTTCTTCTCATATTATTGTATTACACCATCCTTAATTGCATAATTCAACATTTTCAAGGGTATTTGGAGGAAATTTGGACGGTTCATTGACTGGTATTTGAAGGAAGCCGAGAATTAAATTAAAAAACATGAGGGGAAATTACTAGTAAAACAGACTGATTGAAGGGCTGATGTCGGCTGACTCTGAGCTCCCCCGCCCTGGCATCCCATGCACACCCGTTCGGGGATTTGGGGGGAGTCTGTGACCCTCCACACATAGTTCCTTTATCTCCTGCCTGGTCACCAGGTGAAGGCTAGGGGAAGCCTGCTGTGGGTTGTTTTTCTTCCCCACGCTCCCCTTCCTGTTGTTTGTGTTGTCCTGGTTTGTGGTTTTTGACATGAGGTTTGCAGATTGCATGTTTTCACCTGCTCTGTTGAATGCACTTAGGCTCTTGGGCTGATTGCAATCATGCTGATTGCGGGGAGGAGCCCACGGCCTGTGGCCCCAGCTTCACCACTGCCTGAGCACGGGTCCGATTCCTGGCCTCCTGCTCTCAGCCCAATAAACTTTCTCTCCCACAAGTTTCTCTTGAACTTCCTCCCACACAGCAGAGGTTTCTCTGCTTCCCTTCTCCTGGGTGCTGGCATCATGACTACAGCCTGGTGGGGGGGGGGTGGGCACCCAGAAGCATCTGGCACAGAAACGAGGCTGTGCTGGGGGGTAGTGCACCCAGGGAGTGACAGGGCTCCCCCCTCCCTGCCCCTACCATGGCTGACATCCCAGCTACCATGCCTATTCCCATTGTGGGAGCTGCTTTCCTCCCCTCTGGCTCAGCAAAGGCCCCAGGTTAGAGAACCTTTGGTATTCTTACTCCAAGACCATCTATACAGGAACAGAATGCTTCAGTACCCCATGTGCAAAATAATGCATTCCACTTCACTGGTGGGATGATTTTGTTAGCAAAGGCCAACACTGGGGGCTGGGTGTAGAGTTACATCAGTTTATCAAAACCAATGCTAAGAATTTGAAAACTGATTGCAACAAATCTGAATAGCCTGGGGTGCCTGGGTGGCTCAGTTGGTTATCTTATTTTGGCTCTGGTCACGGTCTCAGGCTCTGCATTCAGCAGGGAATCTGCTTCTCTCTCTCCTTCTGCCCCTTCCACCACCCCTGCTTCTGTGCATGTGCTCTCTCTCTCTCATTCTCTCACTCTTTCTCAAATAAATAAGTACAATCTTGAAAAAAAAAAAATGCTGAATGGTCTTCCAACTCCAGGGAGAGGCAAATATGAGCGTTTGGCTGAGTTCAAAACTGAGCTCCTTAGGACTGAGGAAAATTGACTTACGTGGAGAGAAAAGAGTGGTCTTTGACCAAATGTTCTGAATGAAACAGATTGCTCCCTTCCCTTAACTAGAGACTGAGATTCTCTCAGGGAAGTCCCCCACCCACCTGTATGTCCACCCTCTACACCTTAGGGCTAGGGAGAAGGAGGCACTCTTGGGTCCTTTCCTGTTCTGAGATTGAGGGTTCGTGGCTGGGAATAACCTAGGCAATGGCTTTCACACCCCCTTGCTGGTCCTGCTGGCAACCAGCTGGGGTCCAGCCTCTGACTGCTAAAGGGGAGACTTCCTAGGGACTCTGCAGCTGTGCTCCTGTCATGTCTGCTGCATTTCAGCAAAATCGTCCTTGCCCTCTGGGCAGTTGTGTTCAGTTTGAGAAGGACCTACCCGAAGACAGTAGGCAGCAGGCTCTCTGCTTGCAGACCAAGCAAGGGAACAAAACTCAGGCAGGTCAAAGGCAGGCACAACCAAGGACAAGGGACACTGGGGTGTGGGTCACAGACAGCCTGCACCCTTCATCACTCACCTGGAGGAACCCCAAGAAACCTTTGGGAATGGAATGCTGAGTGGGTGAAGATGAGTAAAGCCCCCTTCACTGGGGGAGTCACCCGGACCCAGGATCTTCATCAGCTTCCTCAGGAGCATTCAGCTTGTTCCAGTTCAATAATCCATTCAATAAAACTGTTAGTGCCTGACAGGAATCCCAAATTGGTGTGTGGCCGCCTTGCCTGACAGCAGGCATCTACCACCTCTCCTACCCTGGAAGTGAAAACCAAGTGATATTAACAGCATTAGCCTAGATAATACATAGATAATAGGAATTATGACAATAATGTCAGAGCTGGCACGGAGGGTCTCTGCGTTGCCCTCCCCAGACAGCAGAACCCAGGGAAACTAACGGGGCAGTCACACATCACACCTCTCTCTCCTGGCTCCCTCCTGAACACAGATGGGATTTTCTGTTACTGAATTCTCTCCAGCGAGTGATCAATAGCTCAGGGATTGGGCTTTGCTTCACAGCAAGGCTGTTCGGGTTTAGCAGGAGAGACTGCTCTTGGAGGAGAGCTGCCTGTTTTGTCTCCATTCCACACTCCCCCCTGTGGAGCAGAGCCTCTGTCTCCCATCCTCCCAGTTTGGACATGAGATCGTTGCTGCCAACAGGCCCTTCCAGAGCTCGCGTAGTGGTGCTTGGTGCTGTGGATGGTACAATCATGTTGACAACTACCTGTGGAATGAGGTAGCTTTGACTGGGAAGGGTTCTGTGGTCAGACAGACCTGAGTTCAAATCCTGACTCTGCCCTATCCTGGTGATGTGACAGAATGAACCTCCTTATTCCCTAAAATAGAGATAATCATACTGCCCCACTAGTGGGGTGGTTGGGAAGATTGTGTACACAGTCCTTGGCACGTAACTAATACTTATTGAAAGCTTACAAGCAGCCACTGAAATAATATTAATTATTTTGTATTGTTGTTTTATTGATTCTGTTATTATTTCTAGTAAGATTATTATAAGATTCCTCTGAGTCCTGCAGATGACTTTGAGGTCTGTTCTGGGGTCAGGACATTTCCCCTTTTTTTCCTCAAAAAAAAAAAAAAAATCACAGCAAGTTATTGCTCATTACTACTGCTCTTTCCCTGTGGTCTTGTTTCATTAAAAATGCTAATTCCCCCAGCTTGCCTTTCCATCTTGGCATTTGCATATACATGAGCAGCTCATTCCCATTCTGCAGTAGGGCTGAGCTGGGGCCTGAAAAGGAGCTCTGTTGAGGGCTGGCTAGGGAGCCAGGGCCAGAGCTGCCAGGAGGGGGTGACCACTTGCTCAGCTCCTCATTTGATCTTCTTTGTTCTCGCTTGCCCTCTTCTGGAGGCACCTGCTGGTAAGCAGGAGGATGCCGGCTCCTGCCATGGGCACTTCTAACTGGTATTGTCTTGCCAGTGTCAGTTCCAGGCAGGAGATGTGACCTGTGCTCTCTGCAGTAGCAGGAGGCCGGTCCTGGCTTTGCCTTTCTCAGAGCAGTGTCACTTGGCCAAGTGGTCCCTGGGACATTCCATTCCAGCACTTGGACTTTACTCGGGAGTCCAGAGGAGCTAAACAATAAAACAAAAATGATTATCACAGCTCATGTAGCACTGGAGGACATTATGTCCACTAAGCAGGTGTCCGTAATTTCAGAGCAGCATGGATTTTATATATATATATATATATATATATATATAAAATATGTATATAATACATATATTATATATACATTTATATTTATATATTTTATATATATATTATATATATATATTTTTTTGGAGTGAATAATGTGGAAGACAAAGAAAACATTCTTGGGGTCTCTAGACATGGGCTTAAATATGATATTGTCAAATAACAGCCGGGTAACCCGGGTACTCACCTACTCTGAGCCTCCTCAGCCTTATCTTTAAAATGGGCTTAATGGTAATGACTCCTCAACGTTCAGATGCCACTGAAACGGCTCAAGGACCTTGCTTACACCTCCTCAGTCCCCTTCACCTCTGTTGTCACCACCCCCGTCCAAGACATTCTAATCTTTTACCTGGATCTCTTCACCTGCCTCCTAAAGGTCTTCCCGCCCAGCACTTCTGTTCTTTCCAATCCATTCTCCACACCTTGCCAGAATAACCTTGGTCAAACCCAAGTTGGATCATCTAATTTTCTTCTTTTAATCTCTAAATTGGCTTTCCTTTCTTCTTGAGGAAAAAAGTGCAAAAATCTCTAACTTGTCCTCTGTGCTCTTCCAGCCTTGTCTCACCGACTTCCCTCCTGCTCACAATTCTCCAACCAAACTGGCCTTTTCTACTTTTTTTTTTTAATATGCTAAGCTTCTTTTGCATCTGGGGAAAAATATCTCCTGAGACCCCAATCCAGATTAAGTTCCTCTCTACCTTCATTAATATGCTCCGAGAGTATCCTGTGCTTTTGATGTGTCCCTGTAGGTCAGCTGTATACATATTTCCATTAATTTGTTTCTCTTTTAATATTTTGTGAATCATTTTACCTCCTGGAGAAGCTACCTTACTGCATATGAAACCCCTGGGTGATGTGTGCTCTGGCACTAATCACGGGACAGTTGAGAAGTTCTGTGTGTTTTACTGGAAGGGGTGGACGCAGTGGAATTCTCTAAAAAGCCTGCAGGTGCTCTGCTGTACTCCCAACACTGCTGTGCCCCCAAAGGAGCACCATCCTGGGTCCTAGGATGTGGGGACTAGTGTGTTTGCTTTTTCCTGGTACAGGCTGATCGCCTGGGATTCCAAACTGCAGCAGCCATGACCCCTCATGACTGCAGTGCCCACAAACTACCAACTATGTAGACTCACACTGAGAGAAGACCCCACACGTCCTTTTTCCTTCTTTGGACAGGTTACATGTTTTGCTAGCACGGACAGCAGGTGCCTGTGCAAAAAGGAGTGTTTGCATCTTTTTTTAGATCTTTATCCACAAGGGAATCATTAGATCTAAGATTTATGTATTCCACGAGTATTTATTGAGTAAAAATCCCCATGAAGCTCTATTCCACATGTTCTATATTTATTTATCATCTCTCACAACATCCCTGCAAGGTAGGCACTATTATCATTACCCTTGTTTTATAGATGAGCTACCTGAGGCACAGGCAGGTGAAGAAATCTGCCTAAGACCACACAGTTAGTAAGTGATGCGGCTGGAAGCCAGACTCAGGCAGTCTGACCTCCCAGCTGCCCGCTTACACAAGTACAGTCCAGCCTGCCTGCCCTCATAGAGTTTACCTTCTGGTGAGAGTCACAGACAGCAAACAGAAATGAGACACCAACCATGCACCTCAGACAGCAGCAAGTGTTATGAATAATATGAAAGAAGGGGACACAGAGCGGCCGGGAGTCAGGGGTGACGGCAGCTGCTGAGTGGTCCATGGGGGCCCATCTGAGGAGGTTAACTTTCAGGCAGATAAAAGGAACTGACAGTAAAATATCCAGAGGAAGAATGTTCCAGGTAGAGAATGGGGAGGAAGATCTGTTCTATTTGGGAACCACTCTTGTATGGCAGCATGGGGAGTGGGGAAGCACACGGTAGGGGAAGGAAGTCCAAAGAGGAGGCAGGGCCACTGCAAGAAGATGATGCCATCAAAAGAAGGTGTTCAGGCTCTGCTGTAGTGTACTGGGAGACCACTGGAGCGTTTCCAGCAAAGCAATGCCACAATCTGATGCACACGTTTAAAGGGTCATTCTGGCTGGTTTTTAGAGAATGAAATTGAAAGGACCAATAGCCATGCTCTGCCAGTCCAAGTGAGAGATACAGTAGTCCCCCGATGTGTGGGCTTGCTTTCCACAGTTTCAGTTCCCTGGGGTCAATCGCCATCCAGAAGCAAAGATCCTCTTCTGACATGCGGTCGGAAGGTCAGTAATAGCCTAAGGCTACGTCACAGGGCCCGCGTCATCTCCCTCATTTCACTGCATGACATAAGTGCGTCACCATCTCACGTCATCACAAGAAAGGCGGGTATAGTACAGTAAGATATTTTGAGAGAGGCCACATTTCACATAACTTTTATTATAGTATATTTATTTTATGATCAGTTATCATTGTTAATCTCTTACTATGCATAATTTATGAATTGAACTTTATCCTAAGTGTGTGTATAGAGGAAGAAACATAGTATATATAGTTTGGGACTATCCATGGTTTCAGGCATCCACGGGGAGCTTGGAGTGTATCCCCCACGGTTAAGGGGCAGCTACTGTAATGTTGATGTGGGGGCGACACAAAATGGGTCAGACTGTGTTTTAGAGGGCCGGTAAAGATAGCATATGCTGTAGAATTGAGTGTGTGGCAGGGGCTAAGGAAAAGCAGAATCGATGCTGATTACCAGAGTTTTAGCCTGAGCAGCTGGTTAGATGGTGACATCATTTATTAAAATGAAGAAGACCAGAAGAGGAACAGGTGTGTATGAGAGCCTGTGTATATATTGGGTTAGTCTGAAATCAAGAGTTCTGTTGCGAACATTTTAACTTAAGATGACTCGTTGACTTCCAGTGGAGATGGGCATATTGGGTCATTGGGTCTTTGGGTCTGGGCTTCAGGGAAGTGTGGAGGATGGAAACATCAGGATTCAGATGGCACTGAAGCCCTCGACTGGACAAGAGCCCACAGAGAGAGCACAGACAGAACAGGGAGGGGAGGAGGGACACACACCCTGCAGGACTGGGGGTCAGGAAAAAGAGGAGAAGCCAGCAAATGAGGGAGGAGACCGAGGAGTGTGTGCTGTCCCATAAGGGTAGGCAACAGAAGCATGACAAACGGGGTGAGCACTCAGTGGGACAGATGCCACTTCAAACCTTGATTGGCCCCTGGCACTCCTTCACTGCCCCTTTCCCTGCTGTATTTCTATCCAGGTCACTCCTTTTCCCACCTTAGTCTTCCTACTGGGGTACAGCTTCGTAGGGACAGGTACTTTGGCATCTGCTGTGTAATTCATAAGTCATATCCCTGGCACCCAGAACAGGACCTGCTACTTCCTAGGTGTTTAACAAAATCTTTGTTGAGAGCATTTATTGTATGAGGGAGAGATGGGGTAAGATCTACAGATGGAGAACACTGGGAACTTTCTGGGACAGTTTGTTGACACCTTTGTTCAATTGATATAGCTTGTTCCTATTCCTTCCTTTTCTGGGTGGGTTGGGAGGTGGGGTGACAGTAAAGGGTGTCAGCTTGCAAAGTCCCTGTGCAGAGGGTGGTTCTCCAGGAAAGGGGAAGCTATGAAGAGAGAAGAAACAAAGAGATGAATAAAGGCATGAACAAAATCCCAAGTGGGGGAAACAAAATGGGATGACAAAAGAATCTTGAGCACAGGTGAGGGGTTGTCTTCAGGTAGAAGTAGGAATAGTTCATTTGGTGGAAATAGGAGGAACAGTAGAACTTACATGTATGTGGGAGATTTGGGGAGAAAAGATTATGGATTGCAGCTTTGTTCTGATTGTTTCTAGCTCCTCTAAGGTGTAAGAAGTGAGATCTTTACCTGAGGGAAAAAAGGAAGTTTGAAGGCTTAAGGAGAAAGCAGGAGCTCTAGGATAGTCCTCTCTGGAGGAAGGAAAAGCAAATTTACTGGGAAAGTATCCCAGGATCACTGGCAATTTCAGGTGCATTGATATTTGAGGTCATAAACTTAAACTTGGGCTAGGTGGCATGCTTATACCTTTTTCTCCACCCATGTAAAAGTGCAATTAATAGGTGGAGTGATTAATTCAGATGCCATCAACAACCTTGTCAACCACAAAGGGCTATTAGTGATTCTAGAACAGGCAGGTCTGAGCAAAGGGGACTGAGCCATGCCTTTCTGATAGATTGGATTCTAGCAAAGGTGCTATCTGTCTCGCTTTGACTCAGGCTCTTGAGGACCACTCACACCAGGACCACCTGGGCTGCCCCCGTCCCCCCCCACCCCGCCTCCAGGTCCTCTGCTTCTGATGCACCGACTTTAAATACTGTCCTCCACATCGGGGCCTGCCTGGTGCAGAGCCCCACCAGTTGCCTCTGTGCTCCCGTTCCTCTCTGTGCTGCACAGTACCCCCTACACACACACACACACACACACACACACACACACACACACACACACATTTTGGCCTGTTCTGGAGGCCTGTGGCCATTTCTGACTTCAGAATGCAGATCCACTGTATGTGTGGGGACACACACAGACACATCTCCTCTCTTGACAGGGGGACGCACTCAAATCAGAGTTGCAGTCACCCTGTTCAGCCCTGGTTAACCCCTTGGGGCTTGGCAGGAATGACTTTCCCAGATCAAGTTTCTTGGCAGAGAACTAGAAGGGCTTTAAAATCACCGAGGGCCACCGTACTGCCCATTCCCTGTTCCAAACGGAATCCGGAATCCATTCCACACTGAGCTGGGGTCCTTTCACTCACAGATGGCACTGCCAAAATCACATGTGCCACTTCACTCTTTGTCCCTGGGCCTGTCTACCTCTACCTACATCTACAGCTCTGACAAACTGCCTGCTCTGTGTACTCCGCAGCCATCTGGGTGCTGGTGCACCCCCACACGTCTGTCAGCCGTCAGACTTCCTGGATATTTGTCTATTTATTGATCTGTAGAT
The DNA here is from genome assembly GCF_010015895.1 of Lontra canadensis. Classification (NCBI taxonomy): domain Eukaryota; kingdom Metazoa; phylum Chordata; class Mammalia; order Carnivora; family Mustelidae; genus Lontra; species Lontra canadensis. The sequence goes on from NW_022631030.1 coordinate 15,216,832, forward strand.
TTCCTGCCATTGGTCCTGCTGTCAGTCTGTCCACCCCCTCCCACTGCCTCTGCCCGCACGTGTGCCTCCCTTCCATGTGAGCCTGACTGCAGTCATCTTTCTTCTTTTGGCAGTTGGCACTCATGTCTCTAATTCAACATATCCCTATTGAAATCCACCGACCCTGTCCTCAGCACTCTCTGACCCCCGGAGCCAGAAAGCAGACACAGGCTGTGAACCCAAAGCCTGGGGGATGTTATGTACCTGCGGCAGGTGGGGTGGAAAGACATTCTGGTCTCAGAGTCATCAAACCTCCATCCTACGTGGCCATGGGGGAGTCACTCACCGCTCTGGGCCCCACTGAAGCACATCTAAGAAACTGGGATCATGGGACCTGTCATACAGAGGTAGTTTCACAGTTAGAGGTGTCACCATACGTATAGCTCAGTTCACGGCACATAGTGGGTCTCTAAAAATGCTCTTAAATCTGTGGTCTAAGTTCTAAATCTCAAACGTAATATGAATGACTATCATGCACTGAATTATTATTCTCACTATCTTAAGGACTTTATAGATTTCACTGTATTCAATTTTTACAAAACCCAATGACCTTGCTCTTCAAAGTGTGGTTCCTGAAATGGTAGCATCAGGATCGCCTGGGAATATTTAAAGCTGTGGAACTTCAGGCTCTATCCCCAAACCTTTTGAGTCAGTTGGTTATTTGAACAAGATCCCCAAAACACTGAAAAGCGACATTGTGCCCTTATTTATCCTCATTTTACAGATGAACAGACTAAGATCAAAACTGGGTAAAAGACCTGGCCTGGGCCACAAAGCAAACACATGGTAAATTCTGGGCCTTAAAACCGACTTCCCTGACATCAGTCTTTGCCACCGTGACCTCGTGTGCTGTGAGGAAGTAAACACAAACACATACACGCGCACACACATGGAAAACAGATGGGTGGCCACTCAGCGTATTTGGAGCCCGTGGTCTGAAATGCCTGGACGTGAGAGACCAGACCAGCTGAGAACTGTCTTTCCCCTCCCTGGCAGAAAGGGTACTAGCAGGAGTGTGGACTGGGAATGGGGAGACTTTAATTTAACCTGCTGTGTGATCTTGGGCTTGTTACTTCACCTCTCTGAGCCTCTGTTTCTTTATTGATAAAGGAAATGATTACACCAGATATCAAAACGCTGCTCCTCTGTTATTATCCTTTTATTTTGCAGGTGATTCTTTTTTGACACTTCATGTACATGAGAATTTTGTCAGTGTTTCTGTTTGATGTCAGTTACCACTCTAGTAATGCAGTTAGCATGGCGGGGAATGGGGGGGAAAGATGTAAGAGGTTGTAAGGGAATCTTTAAATTCTGAAATCCAAACCCAGCTTCTTCTAGAATGCCCCGTTCTCCAGGGCAGACAGATTGGAGGGTCCGTGCCAACTACTCCTTGTGATTATTCTGGAGCTTCTTTGTGGGACTGGAGGCCGTTTCATACATCCTTCCTAGGACTTTTCTCAAGGGGCTTATGGACCAAGGACATCTGGTGCCTGAGGCTTTATGTCTGTTGGTGTGATCATCCAAACAGGGGAAGGGCCTATAACACTCCAAATGCTGGTGCCTGAATATCTTTAATTCCTTCTGAAGGGTCGAGGTTATTTCTCCATCGGGAGTGCTAATGGGATTCTAATACCCTGGCAAATGGGATTTTTTACAACTGCCATTCTGCAGTTACTGAGATGGCATGTCGCTGGGACAGCCCTATAAATCCTGCCAAGTCGCTCTGAGGAGGAGGAGGAGAGGAAGCCACAGTGAGAGAGACCTCACTTGGGGGTGCAGGCCGTGTGCTGGGCCCGCTGAGGGCCTACTTGAGACCTAGTTCAAGATGAGTTACTCACGCTCCTGGGGAGCCAAGAGAAGCCAAGAAAATATGGCAGGGTCCACAGTACCAGGCCCTGAGAAACCAGAGGGCATTAGGTGGAAACGCGGCAGTGGGCCTCTAGCAAACATGCGTTACTCTTTGCCTCCTTTTCTTTGCATTTGGTTTCTTAAGGCCTCTGTTTCTGAGGGAGAGAGGGCAGAGGACTTGAAGATATTTGCCAAAAGAAGGTACATGTGCCATCTTGAGTCCAAAGGAACAGGACCTAGATAAAATTCATGGTGGTTGTTATGGAGAAACATGCAATTGACTCACACTGTTAAAGGGATTAGAATTGATGCCTCAGAGTAAAATCACTGTTAAAAAGCATATGATAGTTTATGTTGAGATCAATTACCCTCTAAGCACCCACTCCCCATGAAGCTAGGTCCCTATGATAGTACACAGTTAGTTTTCCAGTTTCATTAGATCACCACAAGAGATGAGAAAGAGCAGATTGTAGTTTTTCCATGTTAGAGAAAGATGGTAACTCTTGAAACCTGAAAAAAAAAAAATTCTAGACACACCAGTTTTAGGTTGCAGACTTAGTCCTCAAACCCAGATTTCAGGATTTAAATCCAACCTGCTTCTCCACCACTGCACCAAGAGGCGCTTTCCAGGAAGGTAGGCACAATCTCCTTCCCTCTTCGGTGAGGGCAGGGTATCTCAGAAGGAAAGCTTCATTGAAGAATGGTCTTAAATTGGAGGTCTACCCAAGGACTGCCTAACAAGGGTGCCTGGTCCATGGGCATGTGCCAAGCACTCCATTTCAAGCTCCTCTTTTTTTTTTTTTTTTCCCCAAAGATTTTATTTATTTCACAGAGAGAGAGATCACAAGTAGGCAGAGAGGCAGGCAGAGGGTGGTGGGGGAAGCAGGCTCCCTGATGAACAGAGAACCTGATGCGGGACTCGATCCCAGGACCCTGAGATCATGACCTGAGCTGAAGGCAGAGGCTTAACCCACTGATCCACCCAGGTGCCCCCATTTCAAGCTCCTCTTTACTCTGTCCTTACATCATATCTGTCAGTTCTCTCTGGTTTTGCCTTTCTTTTCTTCCTTTGCTTGCTTGCCGCCTTCCTCCCCCAGAAGATGATGCAATGGATTCATTCACTGTACCATGAACATGCTGTTGTCTATCCCAGAGTGTAAGCTTCTTCAGGGCAAGCTTTCAGCAAGCAATTCCAGTCAATGTTTTTATAACCAGACCTTAGGGAAGAAATATAAATATAAAACCCCGTTCTAGTTTTCAAGTCGCTCACCAGTTTCCTGGAAAGGCAGGGTATTTCCATAAGTTAAACCTCAAAGTAATTGTTGTTATATGGCTCTTGATAGCATGGAATATTTTCAGATTACTGGCTCGTTCCATTCTCCACTGGTAAGAGAGGGTTGGGATGATATTTAGCTTATCTTTGGAGATAAGCTAATGGAGGCTCAAGAGGTACAGCGTTTTTGACCAAATTTACAAAACTAGAAGCTATTTAGATAATAAAGTTCCATCTTGGGCGTGCTGCTTCATGCAGAACGGGGCCAGTAAGTAAGATGATGCCAGTTTGCACGATACGGATACAAACGCCACAAGTCATCAAAGAAGAATCAAACCATTAGGCAGGAGAATCGGAGAAGACTTCTTGAAGGAAGTGAAATGTAAGCGGAGGTCGTGTTTTCCACTTCTGGAGAATTTGGTCCCTGTAGCTCTGGGATTGAGCATCCAGCAGCGTGTGGGGAGATGAAGACTGTGGGACTTAGAGGAACATGGCCATTGTCGGGATGGCAATTCACAAGTTACATGAAAAGATCCAGACTTTTCCACTTAGGAGAGAAACCGTGCCGTTCCAGTGCTGGGAATGAGCCCTGGCATGCAGGGGTTCTCCTTTCTCACCCCGGCTTCACACTCACTTCCTCCCTGTGCCCGCCAGCCCCAGCAGGCTTGCGACTCACTCTCTACCCTGGCTCAAGAGCTCCATGGCTCCACCTGAAAGAGCCAGAACCTATTCAGGGGGCATTTTCCAGGGTAAAGGCACCTGACCTGTGTCATTCTCTGGTAGAGATGGGAAACGGATGGGTCCGATTACCTTTTCTCCTTTCCAAAGCCATCCAAAAAAACGGGGCTTACAGCCAGAGAGCCCTCGGGTCAAATCAAGCTCCAAGTTTCAGGTTGTAAGACTGTGGTCAGTTTACTCATTTCTCCTAAGTATCTAGTAACCTGAGTCTCATTTTTTTTCCCCCAATTTGAGTAACATGACTACCTGCCATGTCACTATTAGTAACATTTGGTTATCATGGCTTTCATTTTATTATCACTAGAACTTTCTCAAAGTCCCAGGGGTCTGTGGAACTGGAGCAGCCAATGTCTGGGGTGGCAGGCCCAGGGCTCTGCCTTCTGCTCAGCCCTGGCTGGACCAGGTTTGCAGGGACCACTAGACTGTGAGAAGAGTGCTCTGCTGTGAAGTCCTCCCACCGGTTCTCTGGAAGGAGCCAGAGGCCATCAGTATGGAAGGAACCTGGCACACCATACCATAACCTAGGTTCTGCCTTCAACTTTCTGTGCGGTTGGGAGAAATCACTTAATGTCTTGGAAACTCCAGATCTTTAGGTTGAAACAGTTTTGAAGAGAATGAGCCCCCTCCAGAGCTGTTAAGAGGATCAAGGGATCTAGTGCCCATGGAGACACTTTATTAGTCCTGAGGTCCAGACCATGTGGTCTTCTGAGCAATGCTTTTAGTGACTCATCTGACATTCCTCGGAGACTCCTAACAAATGTAGATGCATCTGAGCAGAGAGGGCAGGTAGTTGGTGGACATGAGTTTCCCAACCAGCAGCAGAAGTTCAGGAGGAGCCAAGCCACCTTCTCAGGGCCTGAGCCAGCCAGATGAGCCCAGCAAGCGGAGCTGGGCCACCGCCAGCGGGAAGAACATAGCAGTCCCTAGACCTAATTGAATCAAAGTGAAATGAAGGCAGCCTGGCTGCCAGAGACCCTCAGTCTTGGCCTGTGTCTGGCCGGGGCTCCCAGGACATTCATGCTATCACCCAGCAAGCTCCAATACACCCCTCATTTCCCTCCCTGCTTCAGGACAGTGTGAATACAACACCGCCAATACCTCCAGCCTTCAATGTGAAGCCTAAGGCCTCATAAGCTTGACTTCAGGCTGGCACTTCAAAAAATAAATAAATAAATAAATAAATAGCAAAACCCAAACAAAACAAAAACCCCAAGGTTATACATATTACATGACTGCATCCAATCTCTGCTTAGGATTGATTTTTCTCCATCCCCAATTGCAGGAAGCCAGAAAGATGGGATTATTGTCTTGGGCAATCATGAGCTGAGGCACCTGGCAGCTGAGCTCTGCACCTCCTCCTTCCACACACTTGTAAATAGGCAACATCTAGTTCCATTCTGTCCCCACAATCCTCAGCTCTTATGGCACAAACAGAGGCATTTACTAAAGCCCATTATAACTGGGAGCACTTTGCAAAGCCAATCTCTGTGTCAGAGGGTGACCGTGCAGAGCAGGAATGCAGAAGGGCCTGACCCACACCTGGTGGGACAGGCACGCAGCCCAGCTCAGTGGCCCAGGATTTCCAGCCATACGGCAAGGGCAGGCCCCCTGCCATCCAAACAGATTCTGCTGGTACAGGAAGGGGAAAGGAGAAGAGTAACAGGGCTGGATAATGAAGCAGCAGCCCAGCAGGGAGACCTACCCGCTCCACCTTGCATAGCCCACCTGAACCCTGGTCCGGTGGCCGAATCTCTCTTTATCAAGGAGTGGAGTGGAAGGAGCGCCTGGGGGACATGAATGGGCCTCACCGTTGGGCTGTTGTTTCATTCTAGAGCCACCCGCTGCACGCACGCTGAAGTGTGCGCTGAATTGATGACGGAAATCATTTGTTATGGGCTTGTTTATGTGTCTCTTGTTGGTTCTCTTTCTGAATACATCTAAAGTCTCTGCGTCCTTGCTGCCTACCTCTAGTCGCAAGGTCTCCATGGCCATGGCCTCTGCTCGCTGCCCGTGCTCTTCATTTCCCTTGCTCAGCCCAGCCCTGGAAGGGGCTCTCTAAAGACCAAGCCCTGGTAGAGGGCCCCAGACTCCAGGACCTTGGAGATTTCCCCTGGTTGAAGAGCCCAGAGGCCACCTCCTGCAGCTATGCTCACTGCTCAAAGACTCAGGCTCTGAAGAACCCAGTGTGAAATGGCCAGAGTCTCCTTCCTTGGGCTCTGTTGGTTTGAGTTCTAGCTAGACTCGTCCAGAGCTGGACTCCAGCTCTGGGTTCTTGAGTTCATGACTCAGAGAAGGAAAGCATTCAAGTGCTGGGTACAAAATCACTCCCCAGACCCAGCAGGTACAGTCACGCTCCAGGCTGCTCTGCTTTGTCCTCTCCCTCTCTGTAGCCAACTGCCAGACCCAGGTACACAACTGGGATAGAAGGACATCTTGTCACTTGCCTAGTTCCTAAAAGGACATCCGCACACTCTGTTCTCACCTTGTGTTGGCCCTGATTTGCCATCTGGAAGGTTTCCCTTCCCTTGGCATAGATGAATTGCCCAAGTTAGCAGTTTGCTTGCTAGCTCTGCATGAGGCATCACTGAGACTTGGAGATAGATTCTGAGCCTGGACCAAGGACAGGTCCTGATATCCTGTCTTGTCCTCTCTAACCCTTTTCTCCAGCTTCATTCAGCCTCTTGTTCTATTCTGTGAATGCATCCTTTCTGTCTATGAGGTTGTATCTTTCTCACTTCCTTAGGGAAGGCTCCATCTCCCCCACCCTCGGGCTCCTCCTCCAGACCTCACAAGCTGCACTGTGTTAATGCAAAAACAGGGTCCCATCGACTGCTGAGGGTGTGAACCCAAAGTGCAAAGTGAGGTCAACACTTTGCATTGGTAGCACCTCCTTTTTAGAAAGAAACGGCCTGGCCTGACAGTGTTATCAGTAGGAAACTTCCCTTCACCTCCCATTCCCTTGGAGGGCATTGTGCTGAGCATACAGAGAAGGCGTTAGGACCTCTGCACCCAAACTCTGGGATTTCCAGAGCAGAATACAGAGATGGCAATACACCATGAAGGTGCCCAGCCAGCCGGATCACAAACAGTGAACAAAGACAGAGAAAGACCTTCGAACACAAGCCAAGGGTCAGCTCTGCCTCCTTATGAGACGAAGGTGTTCCAATTTCAAGTTTGTGAGAGATGGGATTAAGGAATGATAGCAGCTTCCTTCCTTAATTCCTCCTTCCACTGTGAGATGTGGGAAGATAGAATGAAAGAAGCAATATGAAAGTGCCTGGAACTTTTTGAGGCTCAAAGGAGCTTAAGGATCTAAAGTATTATGATTACCTTTTAACCCTATGATAATATTGATTATGGGGGCGGGGATGGTAAGGTGTCTCTGGCTGCCTGGGCAGAGTCCTTGGAAGCCAAGCGTATTTATAAGCATTGTTGTGCAAAGACCTTGACGGACTGAGATTCCAAGGGAGATTTATGAAGGTGGTGGAGGGCCAGAGGTTAAGTTTTATCTTTATTATGTCGGGAACTGGCTTTCTGCCAAGTCCCAGCCCGGGGTGGGGAAGACAATCAAATGTACCCTTTCCTGCAGCCCCATTGCCCTCCTGATAGACACCAGTATTTTCACTTTGTCTCCTGCCTCCGGAACTTATGCTCCCGAGCCCTTGCATCAGGTTCCCCTTGAAAATTTATTAATAATGTGTTAATAATGATAATAATAATAGTAAGTCAGCTTACACCGTCACTAATGTCCCAGGGGACAGAGCAAAAGAAAATTGCCCCTAACAGAAATACTTGACTTCATTCTCTCAGTTAGGATTCTGCTTCAGCTGATGAAGGAGAAGGTCACAGTCTTTAGGGTCAGAAAATGTGGGGCAGGAATGCCTGCCCTGATATGTATGGGTGCCTTCTTTGGCAAACCCTTTATTTTTTTCCTAAGTTCCAGCCTCCTTATCTATAAGCATGGACAATCTTAAGATCTGCCTTACTGTGCTGTAAAATTCCAATGGGAAGCACCATGCAAAGCATTCAGCTGACTGTCCAGCATGGAATAACTCTCATGAGGCATGAGCTGTTATGAATTCTGGTATTAGTGCCAGTCTTGGAAAAGCAGACTTTAAAATGCAGACATGGGAACCCATTAATTTATGTATGCCAAGTGTCCAGCCCAGTGGCCAGTGCACAGTAGGGCTGCCTTATCTGCTCATACCCATACCTGGCCTGGGGGAGAGTCTGTGGCATTAGAGAATATTACCAGGAAGAGAGCTCTCTGCATGTATTATGCAGTGTTTCCTCCCTGCCTTTGAACATGGACTCACCTGCTGAATAATTTGGTGCTGTGTATTTTCCTCTCCCACTTAAATGCTTCCTCAACCCTTAAATGTGGAGGATAATTAAAGGCAAAACTGCAGACTTGGATAGAGTCACCTACCCAGAGAGCAGGTAACAGATGAGGTAGGAGTTCTCCATGAGTTCAAGGTGAGAATTGTGGAGATCATTTTCTGCTGGTGTCAGGCACATTAGTTTAGGAATGTGTGATTCTGGCCTTGGAAGCCAAGTCCAGTTCAAAACAATAATTCACAGTTAATGAACTTACAGAGTTATGGCCCTAGAAGCAGAGCTTTCCTCTTGCTCATTTGGCCAGTTTGACTGGATCAGGTGTTTAAGCATAGAAATGAGGAATGCTTCAGAGAGATTGCACATATAAAGCTTCCTGTGAATGCCCAGGCTAATTTACAGTCATTTTTGTTTAATTATGCTGAGTCCCGCCATGGTAACACCGAACAAATGTCTATTCTCTACCCAGTTTCTAGATAGGAAAATAGTCACGAAGAGAAGACCCATATGGCACTGGGTTTAGAAAATACGGACAATTTGGGGTGCCCGGTGGCACAGTCAATTAAGCATCTGACTCTTAGTTTCAGCTCAGCTCCTTATCTCAGGGTCGTGAGATTGAGATCTGCGTAAGGCTCCGTGCTCAGTGCAGAGTCCGCTTAGGTTTCTCTCTGGCCCTCCCCCGCTCCCAAGTAAATAAATAAATCTTCAAAAAAAAGAGAGAGAGAGAAAATCCAGACAATTTGCTGAACTTTGTAACCTTTCCAAAGTGCTAAATAGAACTTAGTCGTCCCCTTAATAGCTGTGTGCATTTGTTTGTTGGTTTGAAAAGTAGATATGCTGGGCCTGGAGAAGGTACTGCGGGATGGAAGGTACTGCTAGATTTCCTTTAATCAATAGCTTATTTCTAGAGTGGGCTTTTAATTTCTCGAAGTGCTTTGACATATATTATCTCCTTGGATTTACACGATGGGCCTGTGGAGCAGCAGGCAAGTATTGTTTTATTTCACAGAACAGGTGGAAACCTGAGGCTTGGGTTCTGAGGTGGTTAGTTCAGGGACAGAGAAGAACTGCTAGAGCTCCAGCCTCAGGCTTCTGAGTGGCCAGCCTGTGCCCTTTCCACAGGACGACCCCATCCCTCTTGAAAAGTTGCACCCTGCATCATGAGAAAATATATATTGTATTAGCTTGACACTGGGGGTGGGGAGAACTTGAAAAATGTCATAGAAGAATGTCTTATGTAAGTACTCAGGGAGAAGGTCATCTCTCTGTCTTTTTCTCTCTTCTGTAATGTAGAAGAGACTCTTTTTGCCTCCTCTTGGGCCCTTTTAACTGGTTTCCACAAAAGTAGATATAAAGCCATTTTAAATTGCATTTCAGGGTTGGTTGCTGGAGCAAGAAAGGTGACCGTGCCCTGTCAGGTGGCTATCTGTCTTGATATGGTGGTCACCATTGGAAGTAGCTATATGCTTGCTCCAGGGGAGATGAGCCAGCTGATTGGGGAGTCTTTCCCAGCTGTGGCGTGGAATCTTTTGGGCAGTGATCAGAGAGCCTACCTTCTCATTGTCTATGCTGTGGCTAAGGTCTGAGCTGCTGATTGGCTCCCAGTTTATAGGTATCCCAATCACGCCCTGCAAAGGGATGCTTGATTGTACCCGAGATGCTTGTAAAAGATTCTGAATAATGTGTAGAAAAACTGGACTCTGAATGCCCGTGTCACACACCAAACAAAGACTCCGGGGTCACCGTCCTAGAGAACTTTTCCTTTTCATGCTCGCTCTTTCCTTCCCCTGACTCACAGCTGAATGTTAGCACTGAGTGCACCCCAACAACGTAATCATAAGAGTCATTATTAACAGGCAAAAATGATCTTCAGGCTGGCAAACTGTGGTGTGGAGGGACCCAGTCGAGTTCTGCTTCAGTCACTTACATGTTAAATCCTCTTTTCTATGTATGCCCTACCTGTGTCCTTCCTCACACGTTGGCCAAGCACTGCTCTTTCATTTTTTCACTTTCATTCTTTTTTTTTTTTCTTTTTTTAAAAAAAGACGACCAGAGTGGAAGCCAGTCTCTTTGGTCTAGCTTTTCTTTGTTTCTGCACAGGCTCAGGGAGAATAGCCTTCTGGTCCATGGAATGGTTCTTGAAAAGACAAGGATACCTATATTTGCCTGCTGTCAGCCCTTGGGCCTAATTAGCCCATTTTCCAGCCAAAGTGCTCCCTTGTTTAACTTCCCCTACTCACTTTCCCACTCTCCCACCCCTCCCTGTAGCACCAGCCCCTGCTGCTCTCTGAGGTTGCATAGCCCATCTGTAGCACTCAGTATTCTGGATATCGGCTCAGCCATTGGAATTAGCACGAACACAAACATCCTCATTTACATGGAACGCACAGAAGGTGACATTCTGTCTGTAACAATAGGTTATAATTATCATGTCTCTCATTTGTATTCCATTTTACAGCTTCTTGAATTGTTTTCACATGCATTATCCCATTTGATTCTGCTTACAAAGCTGAGATGTAGGCAATTATTCATTCCTTCCTTCACTCACCGAATATTTATTGAGGGGCTGGGGAAGCCGAGGTGGTTAAGACAGGCGTGGTTCTGCCCTGGTGGAGCTTATATTCTAGACGAAAAAGATACCACCTTTTCCATGTCATGGCTGACATAGCTAAGCCTAGAGAAGTTGTAAGTCTCCAATCTGTCTCGTTTTAAGTGCAAGGGAAGGGCTAGAACCCAGATCCGTGTACATTAACCCTAGGGCTTCTCCTATTTCACCTGGCTGTTTCCTGAGGACACAGGAAGTCTTCATCACACACAGAAGCTGTGTTTCAGGAGTTGAGTACTTGGAATTCAGGACACATTCTCCCATAGAAATTATGTTATAAATGGTTACTATGTTACAAGGCCATTCAACAAAAGCCCGGTTAACCCATTTAACCCATAATGTAGCTGAAGCGGCGCTTCTAATAGGACAATTTCTTCCCCTGCTACACCATTGGGAAGGTATTTCATTGGGCTCATTCAAAACTGATGCTGTGTGAATAAAATCAACTTTGGGCCTTTCGATTTCCTTAGTTACTGCTCACTGTAGGCAGGGCACCGTCCCAGTGTAACAGCCCCACTTCCCTCCATTTGTTTATTTTCATTTTATTTTCTGCTCTGTATTTGCATGTGTTGCAAGGAGCTGATATATATATATATATATATATATATATATATATATAAGCAGTAAGCTTGGTTTGTGTGGATTGTATGCTATTAAATGAGTAAGTGATTGTCTGGCTTAAGGACAAATATATAGCTGTTTCCATAGATACCTGATCATAATAACTAATTAGACCAACATGTTTTCTAAAGCTTATTTCAGGGGCATTTCAGATGTAACATACTCCAAGCATCCCATAATGCAGCTATATTTTTCTTTTTATTTCTCTTTAGTAGCATTGGCAAATAACCCCTGATGCCTTTAATAGAGACTAAATGAATGAAAATCAGGAGTTTTGCCATTTGGTATGTTGAAGTAGCATTAGGTAAATATTATGCCTCCCCTACTTTTCTGAACAGTAATCAGATTAGCTACTTCTAGGGTTGGCTGCATGGAGAAAAACCCTGAATTCAAAATTGAGATCTTGGGACATATCTCTCCTTAACTTCTGCTGGCCCCTTCTCCCACCTGAGACTTCACTAGGACCAGAAACCTGCTTGGTGGGGAAGCATGCAGTTAGTTCTGACGAACCCAACTCTTCTTTATCTGTAGGTCTCCATAAGAGGCAGTATCTTGCATTCGGTACCTAGGAGGTAGTGAGTAGGGTCTCCAAATTCTGTCTCCATTCACAGTTGCATCATAGAATCACCAGATAATACAACATCAGATTTCTGAGTGATCTTATAATTTGTCTAGTGTTGGTAATGTAAGGGCTGTCAATAATAATAATAATAACAACAGTGTTATTATTATTATTTACTGAGCATCCTGTGTGTGGAGGAACAGCTCTGGGTACTTCATAAAGATTCCCTTGAGTCCTCTTGACAATCAGATATTATCACAATTTTAAGATAAAAAGCTAAGCTTGAAAAATTTAGGCGATTGTCCTAAGACCATAAAACTTATAAATGGTAGAGATGAAATTTGAAGCCAGGAGTCTGTTGGCTCCACTCCATCGAGAAGTTCAAAGGACTCTGGGAAACAACAAATGTCAATTCTCTTTAATATCTGTCCACCAGCCGTAGGTAGTGTCTAAACCTGCAGTTTGATTTGTGAACATCCTTAGATCTTGACTCTTTCTTAGGAACTCAGGGAGCAGGAAAGGCTTTTTAAAAATCCACCCAAATACAATTGATCTATGATGCTTAACTTTGATTCTGTCCTTTGTGTCTTATGACAGCTGCCAGTCATTATTGCCATGCCCTTACTTTATCTTGACAACTGAATGGGTTAAAAGCTTTATATGTAAACTACTCTTAAAGGGAAATTTGTTTTTTTTCCTGAAAACTACCACTCGGCACCCCTCAGTCCAAGTATGTGCTAAAAGGAATCTGCACATATTTGAGTCAAGATATGCTTGCCTCGACTCGTAATTTATTAAGAACCCTATAGCCATACGTCACTACCTTCTGCTTCCCCTGTGTGATCTTTGAAGACTTTTATATCTGAATTTTCCATCAATCCATGTTTCTCTCCTTTCTGACATAATAATAGGTTAAACTTCATAAAGTTTAGAATCATAAGCAAAGTAAAATTTAAATTGCTGTCATTTATATGAAAGAAAACCATACAGATATATATGAAAATACAACAGCAAAGAGTGGCTCTGGGTTCCTGGATTAAAGAGATGGGTCATTTCATGGTTGCTAACCAAGCTCATGGGTGTATATTGATTAACTGCTGGGGCCATCCAGGATCTCTCTGTCCCTCCAAGTCCAGCATGTACAGGGTGGCTTCTGAGCAAGTCTTTTTTTTCCTTAGGATTATTGGTAACTGAAAGTTACCACTAATTACTGGAAGAAGGGTAGAAGATTTAAGAGAACCAAAGTCAAGCTCCATACAAATCAGCTGGTTCATGGATTAGATGACCAAATGCATTGCTAACAATATTTGAGGGACAACACGGGAAAAGCCCATCCGTTGATATGTGTGGTGTTTCCTTTTTAGCTAATGTAAGTGCAGAAATAAAATAAAATGATCTGCTGAAGTCTTCGCTGGTATGCATTTCATTGCAACTACTGTGTGATGCACAGTTGAATTGATGAGCTATCAGGGTTATGTGTTTCTGTAAAACAGAGGCATCTAACTTGGAAACGCTTTCTCTAGGGAAACAGACCTATTTGAGCTAAATCAAAACAAGATTACAGAGTGATTAAAGTGCTACAAATAAGACCTATGTGGAAAGGTTGGAGGAACTGGGATCATTTAACGTGGGACAGAAAAGCTGCAAGGAGATTTCAGGAAAACTTAAAGTGTCTAAAACATTCTCCAACCAGTGCTTTTGTCTGTCTTCATAGAGCAATGGGCAAGAGACAATCTTAAGCTGCATTATGAGGGATTTAGATCAGCCAATGACTCTCAAGCTCCAGCTGCGTGTTAAAACCACTCAGCAACCCTTTAAAACACACTGTTTGCTGGGTCTTACCCCAGACTAACAAATCTCCAGAAGCGAGACCCAAGCATCAGTATTTGGTGATATGGAGCCAGAGATGGGAATTACCCAGCTGACCAGAAGGACAAAGCTCAGTACAGCCTCAGTCCCAGGAACTGGTGAGGAAATCATCTACAGAGATCTTTAAAATCTAGGTGAGATTGGTTATGACCGTGTAAATGGACTCCCCATTTCTGACTCAGTCATTTTCTTGGCTACTAAGTGGTCTGGGAACCTTCAGTCACAGAGAGCATCTGAGCACAGATTCTCAATTAAATGTGTTGCATGAATAAATGAATGCTGAAAGTCCTCAAGGAGGAGAGCCAGCAGTTGTAATGCTAGTCTGCAGAGGTGAATTTCAGGAATGGCTTCCCAAAAGCAAGTGTCACTTAAACTAAGAAAATGCCACTAGACATTGTGATTCATAAACATCTACTAAACTTCAAGACTTTGAAATCAAAGAATGGAAGAGATAGAAGTCAGACTTAAAAGGCCAACAAAGAAGTGGGTGGTATGGAAGCTGAGGTCATATATGTGGATGATTCGTTAGTGAGGTTTGGAAGTCCAGAAGAGACAGTGAGTTACACTTAGGGGTGAATTATTTTCTTTGTCAGTGTGAGGATAAAGAGGAAGGATGGGGTTGGGGAGGGTTGAGATGCTGGGCAGAGTAGTGTAGCTGAGGGAAAAAGTCTCCAGCAGACGTGAGATTGAAGACCAGGGTAGAGGGCTTCTCAGAGTAAGTCGGGAGGTATGTCTCTCATCTAGTAGGTTGTTGTTAAACTATACTACAACCATCCTGATGTGTGGGTCAGGAATTTGGTCAGAGCTCAACTGGACAATTCTTCTGCTTCATGTTGTATGAACTAGGGTCAGTTAGTGGTATTTGGCTGGTGACTGCATTGGTACATCTAGAGGGTTCAAGAGAGCTTTCCTCACATACCTTGTTGCTTTGTAAGACCATATTCATCATATCCACTCGGGGTTCTTTTCCTGTCCATGTAGACTCAGGACATTTCTATGTGATCTCTCCAGGATGGGTGCCTGGCTTTGATGTGGTAGCCTAGAACTCCAAGGGACCAAGACGGATGCTGCCAGTTTTCTCATGCGGGGCCTACACTGGCACGGTGTCACTACTGCTACCCTCAATTGGTCTATCAAGGCACGGAGGCTGGGTCAGATTCAGAGAGAGCATAACTGGAACCCACCTCTCAATGGTGGGACTATCGAATAATTTGTGGCCATGTTTAATCTGCCACAGTCATTCCCAGATTGAACAGATGAACAGAGAAATGACAGTTTCAGGGTAGAAAATAGTGAAAATTCAGTAGTACATACAGTGAATAGCAGGTACATGTAAATAAAGCCTGTTAAGACAAAAGAGTATATGTGGGGTTTTGGTCTAAGACTAATCTGGTTTCTAACACAACCAATTTATTAACCAATTACTGTTTCTTCAACTCTAAAGTGTGGTTACTAGTAGGACCTACCTGACCCTGAAATTGGGTTCTTTAGGAAGCAGAGCCTGAGATAGAAGTTAGCAAAAAGTTGTTAGTTGAGGAGTGTCCTTGAAATGAGCACCTGTGGAAAGGTGAGTAAGGAAGCAGGACTGGACAAGAGACAATGCGAACGTGATGGTGCAGGCCAATACCCTCTCAGTGTACTCCACAGGGAGGAGCCTCTGTTGACAATGGCCCTTCAGAGTAACCCCCAGCAGGCCGTGATGGCCAGGTCTACTGCAGCGTGTTCAGCCTGGGAAAGAGGAAAGACCCTTGAGTAAGATGGCTCTCTCCAGCTAAGAGGGTCCCTGAGGGGGCTGGCGGTGAGTGGCACCTGCCTCTGCCACTCCTGGCAGCTGGAGCACCACGTTCTCATTGGAGGAGGATCTCGGCAGTGCACCCAGTGTCCACAGCTCGGCTTTAGCCATAATTACAGACGCCAGCACAGCTCTTGGATGCTGTAAGCACCGTTTTAACATCAGCCATTGTCTGCCAGTAGTGGTTGTGAGAAAGGGTGGCAGGCCAGATGAGAGAGGCAGCGTACTGAGTGATGATGTGGAAAAGGACCTGAAGGTGGCTAGTGAGACTGTGTGAGACTTGTCCTCAGCATTTCCCAGCGGCCGGGTGGGCAAGGAGTCAAAGGTATCTAGAAAACGCCTAGCTAATGGAGTGGGCAAATTTGGAAAATTGTTAATACATTCCCAGGCCAGTGTCAATAAGGTAGTGCTCTCTTCACTGTGAAGGTCACGAGACGGCAATTGTTCTATTTCCCACGGTTGCTCAACACCCCTGGGGCAGGAGGTAATGGAGAGATAATGGGCTCTGGGTTCAGATCCCAGCTCTCCATTCACCAGATGGGTGAACCTTAGCAAGTTAATTAATCTCTCTGATCTCCGGTTTCCCCATTTTAAAGTGGAGATCACACTAGCAAACGTGCTGGGTGGCTCTAGTGGTAATGTGTATCTAAATTGCCTGGAATAAAGGCCTGTGATCAACAAGTAGAAATGTTTATGATAGATGGGGTCATTTGTGAGCTGTCTCCTTTCTCCATTCAGAAATTATGTGAATGTGAAATGTGAAAACATGTGAATCCCAGAGCATTCTGATTCAACCAAAACATGGATTAAGCAGGCTCTGTATCAGGCACTTGAACACACCTGCCTTCTCTTGAGCCTCACAGAAGTACCTGTGGGCAACAGTACTTCCCCCTTTCACAGGTAAGGCAACTGAGGCTCAGAGAAGCTAAGGGCCAAAGAGGTTAATTTGTGCATGAGGCAGCATTGTACCGATGTCTTGGCTGTCGGTTACCCTTTCTACTGCATCATAATTATCGGCCCCAAAGTGAGGCATAGGTCGAATGTTTCTCTGCCCCCCAGCATCCAGCAGAGCCCCTGGTCTGCAGCAGTGTTCACATCGACAGGTCGAGCATTTCAGGATGGCTGGTCGCTCCAGGCTAGAGCGTGCATCTCCACCATCAGTTTGGACTGTCAGCTTTCTTCGTCATGATTAAAAGAAGGTAGAGGAGGAGGAGAAGGACTAAAGAAATCATCTTTGTACATTTTAATCTGAGCTGTTTTTTGAGCAGCGTGATAAGGCAGGTTGTGGAAATGTCAGCTTCTCCTTATCTCTAATTGACTTAAGTGGAGGCAGCTCTAATCCTTGTGTGCACAGGAGCCTGGAGTGGAGAGATGCGGCCAATTGATTCCTATTTTTAATTAACACATGAGCCGCTTAAAAACAATAGTATATTGGGGGCAGTTTGGGAGCAGGAGGAAATTCGAGGAAGGGTCGTCTCCACCGCAGTGACATTTCAAGCAATATTGGCAAGTGTCAGTGTTTGATTTGAATCTGGGCTGGAGTGGGGCTGTGTGTCTCCTGCATGGACGTCTTTGCAGGAGACTGCTGCTAGGGTGACAGGGAAGTTGAAGGGAATGGGAAGACTCTTTCACTCAATAAGCATTGTGTTGGGGAGGCAGGAGCCTCGGGGTGTGTGCTGGTGCATGTTGACCCCTCTACTGGTCTTCATGGGGGTGCTTGTGCAGGAGGAGTTAATGAAGTAGGGGTTTCAGTCCCATGTAGTCCCAGGCCATGAGTCTTCTCTCAGGCTACATGTTAGCCATGGTTATCCATACCAAAGGCTTGAATATGGAGTAATTTTTGCCCACACCATGGCTGATGCACTTGTAAGGAAACCCCGGGCACTCACAGCTTACTACCTCTTCTCATTTTATGTGTTTGGTTTAAATGGATCTTCTTTTGTCCCCGTTCCTAGAAAGAACATGATTCCGAACTCCAGCTTGGTTAACTACTGCCCTGATTTCTACGAAATTGCTTCTGTTCTCCCACCCTTGGGAGCTGGAGTTCGTATTTGGCACTCTTGTACACTTAATGATGGATTACCAGTCTCGTATCAGCTTGATCAGATCTACGATCAAAAGGTATCTTCTGTGTTCAGCCAGCGTCACCATTACCTGGACAGTCCTATTGCCCTGCCCGTTCTAGCTCCCACATTAGTTCCCTGGCATATCCCTGTATGTATGGGTAAGTTCTAAGATTTGCTTTTTCTGCTGGACATTGACATTTGAACTCTGCTCTGTGTTAGGTGGGGATAGGAAAGGAAGAAGCCTCCCTGTTGAACCAGCTTCCCAAGACCTATCCTTGCAAGAGCCATTTCTACGAGTTCCTTCCCCCCTGGCTATTTTCAGTACTCCAGCGTTCCAGAGTACTTCAAGGCCAAATGACAACGGGTCACGATACCTATGGTATTGGAGTATGAGTGAGAGGATAATGGGTTTTTAATTAGTACCCTTTAATAATTAATTAATTAATAGATGGGAGACAGGGGCATGAACAGGATGGCCTCTGGATGTTTTACTTTCCAGGATTAGAGATCTGCCTGTTTTGTAGGTTTGGAAAAGCAATAAATAAAAATCACTGTTCATAACGTTCTGCCCTTTCCATCCTATGAAACGTTCACGCTCTTACCTCTTATTCTCATTTTGTTTACTTTCATTCTACTTTTTTGCGTCTTTTCCCTAAAGCCTGGCATCGGGAAGACGCATTGATCTGGGAATATGCTTATCTTCTCCATTAGAATTAAGATAAGTTTCTTAAGGATGGGGACCATGTTTTATCCACTGAAGTAGCTCCGTAATGATAATAAAAGCTGACATTTATTAAGCACTCACTTCGCATCAGAGATTGTACTATGTCCTTTACATTTTTTCTTCATTTAACGCTTAAATCTGCTCTATGAGGGAGCCCCTGTAATATCCTCATTTTATAGTGAAGAAAAGCACATTGAAGGATGTTGAGGAACTGGTGCAGGTTTATGCAGCTAGTCAAGTATCAGACATGCCTCGACGCCTCGTCAGCAGGCAGTGCCTTTTTTCTGCGTCTAGTCCAGTGCCTGACACATACCAGGTTATCGTTTACTATCAGCTGAACGAACTGTGAGGCAGACATGGATTCTGCTTCCAGTTCTGTTACTAACGTGAACACTGCCTCTAAAGAACTGAGTTTTGTTCTTCCCTCCAACATTTCCCACAAGTCCCAGCCCCGGCCGCATTCAGCAAATGTTTAGTCAGTGAATGCCAAATGG
This sequence comes from Lontra canadensis, assembly GCF_010015895.1. NCBI lineage: Eukaryota > Metazoa > Chordata > Mammalia > Carnivora > Mustelidae > Lontra > Lontra canadensis. The sequence goes on from NW_022631030.1 coordinate 15,235,798, forward strand.
ACGGTTGACCCTGGAAGTCTTTTCTAGGTCTAGCAGCTTAAGACCTCTCGTTTCTCTGACCTCTCCTGACCATTCTGTGTATAGACATTTGATTATATTGTATCATTTGTTGGTTCTAACTGTTCAGTGTAGGTGTTTTGTATTCCCCAATAAATGGTGTTCTATTTCCCTTGTATTCCCCATGGTGCCTAGCCCAGTGCCCAGAATGTAACGAGTGTTCAGTAAATACAGATGGAAATGGAATGGAGTATTGCTTCAGCACACTTCAAGCCAGAAGGAACACTGAAATAGCAATTACCTCCTGGGCTATTGTTTTAGTCTTCAGAGAAACTGCCATGTGGTTTGTGCTAAACAGATGTTTTTGACAGGTCAGGGAGCAGTATCCAGGCTGCTGGCTTCAGGCACAATTTGACACACTGCCACAGTGTGCTTACCATCCGCCTTAGGAGTGTTGGTCTCCAGAGAGAAAGGGTGTTATGCAGCTTTTAGGAAATTCAGAGGGCAGTAGTCTGAGAGAAAGCGAGACCCCAAGGTAATTGATAAAATTCCACTAAGTGAATGAATGGTGGCCGACATGGTTGTGCATGGGTGCGTGCGTGTGCACCTGCACGCACACACACACACACACACACACACCACAAGACGCAACCTAACTCTTCTTAAGGTTGGAGGCAGAATTTGACTCTAAATCTTGCTCCTTCCTGGAAGTGAGGAGAAAAACAGTCCTCAGAGGGCAAATAGGATGGGAAAATGCAGATAGGCTCTCGGTGCCCAAGGAAATCAAGAAGAGCGGTGGTAATAACTGTTCAGAGTAGCCAGGGAAATCATGGCCTCCCTCAGCATCTGAGACTCCAGGACTTCCTGAACACCACCTTGAAATCAAGACTGACTGATGCATGTGTTAGCTGCATCACACGGTTATTTATACAAAGAGAATAGATTCTCTTGGAAGTAATTAGGAGAAAAGTCGAGAGGAAGATGGAAACTCTGGGCCTAGAGTGGACTGTTCACCTCCCCTTGGTTATCTCCCCTGCACTTAAGCGCTTAGCATTATTGGCAAAAAGGCATAACTGTCCCTGTTTTGTGATTCTATGAATAATTTGCCTTTTGAAAGAATGAACTCTTTCATCCTGTTCTGCCTCCTTCCTCAGCCATCCCTCACCCCTCCAACCCACACATCCTGTAAAGCTCATTTGAGGAGCATGCGAGTGCCTTTTAGAAGGGAGTGGACTAGGAATCTGTCCATCCTTGTGCATCCGTCCCACAGCCACACCCACACCACCGCGTCCATCTGAGAGCGAGTTACGTGACGCTGTCTCTCCACCTTGAACTCCCTCCATAGATCGGACATCAAGCCACTTTGCTGTGACACACTCCCCAGATGTTCCTTTATGGCAGGGACCATGTCCCATGGAAAGGGGCCCTCCCGGTGCCTAGCCTGGTGTCTGGGGCCCGAGAGGCAATCAATAAACACTCCCTGAACACACGAATAAAAGGAAATCGAGGTGGGTTTGAGATACACCTTCACTGCCGTGATGGGCCTTTTACATCCCATTTCAGTATATTCTTCTCCCATGAGAAGGCTGGATGCATAAGAATTCAAGGGCAGAAAGAAAAGGAAAAGAAATATGTTTACCATGGAAGTCATCCAGCAAAGTTTGGTGCTCGGCACAAAGAAAACTTACCAGTTATTTAATTGGGGGACTTGAAAGCTCACAAAAGAGAAAGGAGGGTGGGAAAATAAGAGGGAAGGGGAAGTGCTTTCCCCACTATAGGGAGGGCTGAGGCGAGAACAAAAGCCCTGTGATTCACCCGAGAATAGAAGCTTAAAGGCCTTGGAGGACGTGCCAAGGCACCAGAGGGCCTGCCAACCTCAGCGCATGAGGGGCATTGGCCCTGTGCTGCAGCCACGGAAAGGGATTTGAGCTAAGGATGACCTTAGAACAGGGTGCTCCAAGGCCCTTCCCCTAATTCTCTCCCTTCCCATTGCTAAAGGAAGCAAAAGAAAGAGTTAATGATTCCCCTGGAAAAGCCAAGATGGTACCTTGCTTAGAGAATTCCTTATGAAGACAAAAAATGCTGGCCACTAAGGAAGAAACCTGCACTAGGGGTGGGGAGAAGGGAGAAAAGTCCTGGCGGGTGGAATGAGCACTGAGCAAAAGTAGTTACCAGGAGGAGCCCCCTCAGCAGACACAAGCCAGGCCTTGAGCAGCCAGCAGGGGCCAGGAGCTTCCTGCTTCCAGGGGCTATCTCACTGGGTCCTCGCCATCCGCATTTCATGCAGCCTAGCTGAGGAAGGTAGGTTTCAGCCAGGTTAAATAAGGAGACTCCACAGCCACACTAGAGTGAGGATAGAACCCCACCCGGGTCAGATGCCACAGCAATGCTATTGAAGCAGAACCTACCGAGGGGAAGAAACACTTTCTTTTCTCTTCGTTGATGTGCCTCTTTTGCTGCTGTCAATTGCAACAGCTTTCTCCGAGCACTTACGATTTCTTGTCTCCCCTGCGGCCCCTGACTCCCCACCCTGCGCAGAACTAAAGCAAAACAAAGCACTTCTTAGACCAACCGGTGTAATTAAATATTTATTGAGCTCCTACTATGGGTTAGGAGTGCTACTATGTGCAGGGGATATAAAGATGAGTAAAACATTGTCCCCAAGGTAGGAAACTCCCAGTCTACCTCATAGAATTGTTGTAAAGCAAGGTAGAATGATTTAATAAGGCATGTGTAAATGCTTTCAGGAAACCAGGGGAACATTAAGACCTCTGATGTGAGGGGAATTAGCTAATGCTTCTGTGATAAGCAGATATTTTCAAGGGCAATGTGGGAAAGGCATTCCAGACAGAAGGAACAGCATGCACAAAAGGTCAAACCATGACTGGAACCATTGCTTTGGGGGTGAAGAGGGTCACCCAGGCCCTATGATGCCCAGAAAGTAGACATCAATTTTAGTCTTCACAATCTGCTGCCTTAATGCACAGGAGTTTGTTTGTTTGTTTGTGGCAGTCTTTAAATTGTGGTAAAATATACAAAACATAAATTTACCACCTTGACCATTTTTTATTTTTATTTTCTTAAATCTTTTTTTTTTATCATTTATTTGAGAGAGAGAGCGTAAGCTCGAGGAGCAGGCAGAGAGAGAGGGAGAAGCAGACTCCCCACTGAGCAGGGATTTTCCCCCCACCGCCCCGCCACCCCTGCAACGATGGGCTAGATCCCAAGACCCTGAGATCATGACTTGAGCCTAAGGCAGCCACTTAACAGACTGAGCCACCAAAGCACCCTCCATCTTAACCCTTTTTAAATGTTTGTGATTCATTGGCATTAAGTACATTCACAATGTTGTGCATCTCCATCATCTACCTCCAGAACTTTTTCATCATCCCAAATGGGAACTCTGCACCTATTAATCAATAACTTCCCATCCCCTCTTCCTTGTGGCCCCTTGTAACTGATATTCTACTTTCTATCTCTATGAACTGGTCAATTCTAAATGTTCCATTTAAGCGGAATCATACGAAATGCGTCTTTTGTGTCTGGCTTATTTCCCTTAGCACAATGTTTTCAAAGTTTATCTGATTTAACTAGTATGTATCAGAACCTCATTCCTTTCCATGGCTGAAGAATATTCCACTGTATGCATAGACCACACGGTGTTTGTATACTCATCTGTTGATGGGTAACTGATGGTTTCCATCTTTTGGCTGCTATGAATAATGTTGCTATGAACATTGGTGTACAAGATTCTGTTTAAATCTCTGCTTTCAATTCCATTAGGTATATACCCAGAAGTAGAATTGTGGATTATAGGATACTGCTGTTATTTAAAATTTCAAGGAACTGTTAACCCATTTTACACACTGGCTGCACCACTTTAAATTCTTACCAGCTCCATATGCTCCAAGTTTCCAAGCTCTCCATATGCTCACAGAAACTGGTGGATTCTGGGGGGTGGGGGGTGGTTGTTGTAAAGTACAGCCAACTTCCTAAGGTTTGTGGCTTGATGTGCATTTCTCTAATAATTAGTGATGTTGCACTTCATTTCATTTGCTTATTGGCCATTTATATATCTTCTTTGGAGAAATCTCAATTCAAGTCCTCATTTTTTAATTGAGTTGTTTGGGTTTTTGGCTTCTGGTTTTGTTGTTGTTTGCTTTGAATATATAAGCTTTGAGGATGGAGGGAGCTATAGAATTGGAGCTAAACGTAACCAATAAAATTGTAAACTTATTTGTTTTTACATTTAGTAAAACACAGCTCTGCCTTGCTGAAGTGTGAGACTAGAGAAGTATTTTAAAAGTCTGATTGTTGTTGTTATGTATGTTCTGGTATTTCTTGAATAAGCAGCTCCTCCACAGTCCCCCATGGCCAAAGGTAATAAAACTCAAAGCAGATGTGGGAATGCCAAGCTAAATAAAAACCCAGAAAACCACCAGGAAACAATCTGAGGATGTAAATCATACATTGTGAAAGCCATTGGATTAGAAACACATTACCCTTGTCTGATTTGCTAACGCCCACATGTTCCAAGGAAGCTTCAAGTGTGATTTACATCCTGACTTTTAAGAAAATGGGAAAAGGGTGATCCAGCTTGGCCTTGATGAATGCCTTTCTCTTTGTCTCTAACTCCAGACCCAGAGAACAATGAGATAAGGTATCTGGAAACATGCCAGTGGGGGACCTAGGCCATGGAGGACCTGTGTCCATCAGCATAAGGGCTTCTCCTGGCCCTGACGTGATCCTAGATAGTAGGTAAAGCAAGGAACTAGCTGCTCTTTTCTAACAGATCTAGTCCAGGGTTGGAGGTCAGAATTCCTGTCCTCAGATCCTAGTTCCTCCTCTGTTTCTGGGATGACCTTGGGTTTCCCTTCTGCAAAGTGGGGGAAGGAATTGTTGGAGGGTTGTGATATGGATCACAGGAAACAAAGCATGTCACACGTGCGATCTGACAGGAAATCCTGTTTGAGAGATGCTGGAGAAGAAAGAAAAAAAATTGCAGAACAAGGAAAAAAAGTCTACAGCAGCAAAGCAGGCATCCATAGAAAACAAATGGCAGTTCTGTCCAGTGCCCAAGGCAGATGTTATCTAATAGTTTTATTTGCTGTGTTTTCCTATAGATTTGAAGGCCCGTCTCCCAAGGCACAGACCCCCTTCTGTGCTCCCCCAACTCACCCCAGCATGCAGAAGGCACTCTCCACAGCCCCATCAAAACATTCTGCTTGTCCCCTGGTCCTTTGGGTTACCAGGCACTCGGGTCCCACAAGCACTAATCCCCGTGGTTCCTCTCCGAAGGAGCTTTAGCGGCATTCGTGAATTCAGAGTTAAATCCCTCATATCCCCCGATCCAAGTGAACAGCTGGTAGTGGATACTGATAGCGAGGAAAGAAGTCATCGCTTTGTTGGGTATTTCCCTGAATAATAAGTGAGTCGCTTATGACATCTCTGGGGGCATCTGAAACTCCAGTTCACCAAACCCTTTCCACCCCCTTGCTGTTAGGAAAGACTCTCTGTGGTTAGAAACATGGGTAAAGGAGAGCCTCTCCTGACACTTATGTGGAGGTGGTATGAACAGTGATGTCCATCCAGGGCCAGAGGGGCTAGGGACAGCAAGGGAATCAAACTTTCATTGTTAGCATGTGGCCTCAGGCGAGTTGCAAAGCGGCTCTGAATCTTGCTTCCCTCCTCTGTGAAGTGGGGCTAAAATTTTACCAGAAATCTCCTGTTGGGATTAAATAAGACAGTACACAAAATAATAAATCAGTAAACAAATAAATAGGACAGCACATGACAGGGGCTTTGGCGTATCACAGGTGTTCGGTCAAGGTTAGTTCTTTCGTTCCCAGCCCAACATAAATCAGCAGATTATTTCTCTGCCCAAATAAAACAGTCTTATTATGATATTTTGGGGAGAGTTCAAGAGTAGGAGGGAGAAAAGAAACTTTTAGCCACGATGATACTGGTATCCTTCTTAGGCACGGGGCCATTATTGAAAAGTCACTTACAGAAACGTTTGCACTGTGGCCTCAGCAGGAAGAGGGGTGTGCTCGGCCTGAGCTTGGCTGCCTGAGTGTCTGAGCACAAAGCCCTCCAGACCATGCTGAGCCTTTGATGGCTGGTATGAACTCGGCCCGCCCCTGCTGCATAGCCGTGCGGCACAAATCCCTGCTGTATTTTCAATGGAACGAGCCGCTCCAGTGGCACTGAAGAGAGAGGGGGAAGAGGCCTTTCCTTGGAAGCAGGATTGCTCTGCAACCACCACTGAACATGTTTTTAAAATTCACTTTAGATTTGCCTCTCAGGGTCCTTGAGGCTGCTCACGGAGGGAAGGTAGACAAAGCTCATTTGTCTGTGTGCCCCCGTAGCCAAGGGTGGTCCAGGTGACAGCTGTTAGCTCTGAAGCATGATGGGCCCTAGGCAGAAGGAGGACTTAATTAATCAATGCATTGATTGAGCACCTACTATGAGCCAGGCACTGTGCTAGACACAGTGGGGTATAGAAGACAAGGCACAGTGTTGCCTTCTGGTATCTTAAATTCTAGCCAAGGGTGATAATGCATAACCATGTGAAAAGTTAAATAGCAATAAAAAAATAAATAACAACTCAGTGCAATGCTATAGGAGATGTCACACAATGATTAATTACCGAATGAAAGGCACAGACATTAAATGCTATGGGAAAAAAATCAATCAGTGTGTATTTACTGACTGCCTCATGCAGGCCTCCGATCATGAAGTGAACAACATATTTCTCAGGACCTCTTCCTTAGCCCCCTCATCTAAAGCTATTTTGAAGTTCTTGGTGACCCGTTACGTGTCAGGCAAATGGCATCAATGTCCTTATCAGAATCTCTGTCCCTCCCATCCCAGATGCTCAGGCGTGGTGTTGAGGTCCCCAAAGAGAAGAAGGCAGGGAACGCCATCACCCCCAACAGAGGCTGTCACCCAAGACTTCTGGTTTGAAGCCGTTATGATATGGCCTCGAAGCTCACGCATCTGTCTCTGTCATAGGAGCACAACCCATCCTAAATTGGGGGCTTGCTTTACTAGCTTTACTTCCTTTTTAATTTAAATCCAATTAGCCAACACACAGTAGCTTCCCTTTGTCACTGCTTACTATGATTGACATGCAGAAACAACTCCCCAACATGGCTGACTGAATGTTTATAACATTCTGTTGACTTAATGCGTGACTATTGTCAAACACGCCTGATATCTACAGCAGAACTCTTAGGTGTGGACAACGCCTTCCGGGAAAGAACAACTCAGTGTCAAAAAAGTCAATACCTGTAATAAATGTATAGGTTGGGTGGCTGGGTGGCAGCGCTCACTCTTCACCTTGATAGAAAACAGAAAACTGGGGGGGAGGTGGAGGGGACTTGCTCAATGATACCTTTCCTGAGACAGTGCTGGGGGAAACAGATTACTTGGACCCCAACAGTCATCAAAGTGCGCTCAACCTCCTTCCCGCGGGTGTGGTGGTATGGACAGTAGCCAAGAGAGTTGCCTGAGAGCCCTCAAACCGCCCAGGCCTACCGTGTGAAGGTTGGTCAACACTGATGGCAAATCAGAAAAGCAGAAGCCTGTGGAAAATGACATGAGTGGCTGGGAATGACACTTAGCAATTATTTGTGGAACTTCCACTAAACGTTCTCAGCCTCACCCATGTTATTAGAGAGGACCTGCGCATAGGGTCCCCATCCCAGGAAGTAGGAAGCGCTTCATCAATGCTAAAGAAACGCACCAGTGGATGAAACAAAAGATAAGTAAGTTTGAATGCTTTTCTACGTGTGTATAGGGAAGTCATCAAACATACAAAAAAGAGGCAAGAATTCTGCAGTGAGTCGCCTGTAACACATCCGCTAGATTCTTACAATTAGCATTTTACTTCATTTTCTTTATCAGAAGTTTATCTCTCTATCTACAACCCATCCATCAACATGACGCTTCTGATTCTATAAAGGATATATCCCACTTACAGAAACAAAACATATACATGTAAAACAATTACTCAGTATTTTACAAAGCAGTGCTAAACAGTGAGATAGAGATGCACCTCTGGTTGGAGCTGAAAAGATGACCTTGCATGAGGAATAAAATACTCAGGGGCCATTTCATGTACGGAAGCAGGACTTGAGCTGGGCCTGGAAGAATATGTAAGATCTGGACAGGAGAAGGAAAGAGCGTGTTCTGCAGTGAGGTGGGATCCCAGGGACTAGTTGGGAAGCAGGTAAGGGATTTTGAAAGTCCATTCTGAAGGTCCTGGTGGAGACCTAGGGGCTTGCGGGCCTGTCTGGAGAGCAGCGGACGTACCACAGACCTGCTGGTCCGGGGGAGGGGGTTTGGGGAACATGTGGGCCTCAGGGAGAGCTGCCACCTTCCCACGGTCCAAATGGAGCAGGCCCAGTGTTGGGTGGAGGCAGCTCAGGGAAGGGACCCAGAGCCAACACACCCACTAAAGATCAGCCTTCCACTCCGTGCCATCTTGGGAAGAGGCTGCTGAAGCTCGGCTGGTAAAGGCTTTTGTTACTTCGGTCCTTCCTGGGACATCTGCTGGGAATGGGGTTCAGGCACCACCCTGGCTGGAGCTTAACAAGCAGGTAGAGAAAGCGCAGAGCCGTGAATGACTATGTCTGCACAATTTTGAAAACTGGTTACCTGTCCCCTGGCGGGAGAGGGTTTGGCTGCCTGCAGTGGGGACACTGCCTTGCCTTTGTTATCTTTCTCCTCCGCTGTCTCCCAGAACCACCCTCCCCTTTCACCTGCATAGCTTCTACAGCCTGTGAATTGTTTTAGCAAGCATGAATTTGGTCCCTCGGGACTCCCCGGTGAAGGAATGCTGCACCTTCACTCTGCACTGGTCGCCCTGGGCTGTGCTGGCTGGAACAGGGCCAGGGCCCAGTGTTCGCAGAACAAAAGATGCCTGTCCCATGAACGGTCCAGCCGTGCCGGGCCGGGAGGAATTGGTACAAGTGCAGTGAAGGGATAAGCCCGTTCATTTGATGATGCAGCCTCTGTGTTCTTTGTCAGCAAGATGGAGAACACTCACTATTTTCTCTGGCTTTTAGGATTTCCATATTTATTGCTTGTTTGCTACCACTAGGGAGAAGAGAAGAAAACAACAACTTCCTCCATTTGAAATTTTAAACATGAACACGTGAGGCTCCCCTCCCCTCCCTCGCCCCCTGCAGTTCCAGCAAAGCATAGAACCGGAGACTGTGAGAGCTGGAAGCACTTGGGAAACCCAGTGTTGCTTCGTTTGACATACAAGGAAACCACAGGCAGGGGATAAAGGGATCTGGCCGATGCCAAACACCTAGTTAGTGGGAGCCCCGAGACTAGCGTTTGTACCTGCAGAGCCGTAAGTTAATTCCCTGCTATGACACCACATAGGCTCTATTTCTATTCAAGTAAAAAATCCGACTCCATAAAGGGGATCCCATTCCGTGTAAAGTGCGTGCAAGAGGCTTGCACATTATCTTGTTCATTTGTCTGCATCAAAGTGCCAGGAACACAGAGCAGGTGATGCAGAGCTGGGGCAGAGGGAGAAGGTACCGTCGAGTAGAGGTGATGACCCCAAAGAGAGAGGATGCAATAGAGATGGTGAAGGTCCGAAGCTAAAGCACTTAATGTCCAGAACACGGTACACACTAGATGCTTCTTAAAGGACATGAAGGGACCATCCTGGATCAAGGGGCCAGGGAAGGCCATGCAGCAAACTGCACTGAAGTTACCTTCTGGAAGAACTTCATCTGACAGCCACGTGGCAAAGGCATTTCCAGCAAAAGCCGGAGCATGACATAGGATGCGTTCAGGCAATGGCATATAGAAAAGGTGCATGGGCATGACAACAGGTGCAGAAGCAGCAGAACGTGGGCCTGGAACGTGGTTTCAGCCATTCGTGGGACAGAGATCGACTGAGGCCTTGCCCTGTGCCAGCACCCCTGTAGGCCTGTGATTTTGCAGCGAATAAGACTGAGAGGGTGAGGCTGGGAGGCACACACCCACATCCAGATTATGATGTAACAGCAAGTGTCTGGGAGCCTAATTTGACAGAGGCCATCTGAGGTAAACCTCGAACGACAAGGAGAAGCCAGCCGTGGGAAAATTAAGTCCTGGAGCACACCAGGCAAAGGATAGGCGAGTGGAAAGTTTTGAGACAAGAGCAAAGTTGGCACACTTAAGAAAGAAGAAACAAAAGGCCCATGTGAAATGAGTTTTGGGGGAGTCCACCCGTGGGAGAGGAGTTGGGCAGCCGAGCAGAGGTTAGATTTTGCAGAACCTTCTAGTCCATGTCCGGGAGATTGGATTTCATTCTAAGTGCAACGGGAACAGAGTCCAACCTCCCTTCCTGCATTATCTGGCCTTGGCCTGTGTCTCCGTGGGAACAACTCATCTTGGTTTGCCTGAGACTTTCCCAGTTTTTGTACTGAAAGGCCAGCATCCTGGAAACACCCTCTGTCCCCAGCAAGTGGGGCTCAGTCTCCTTACCTCCTACTCTCACTGTTGCGCACTAGAGTGTTGTCACAGTTCTCTGGGGTCATGTGGTGGAGTCCTTCCAAAGTCTCTGGCTGATTCACTAGAAAATTGATGGTCAATCAAAATTTCTAGGAATCGGGATAACGTAATTAAATTATTTAAGCATTTGTAAGATACCGACAACTTCTAGTTTCCTTCAATTTACATAAAGATCAAATCTTTATGAAATCTGGAGATTCATCTGGATGCGGAAAGGGTAATGGGCCAATAGACATGCCTCCCTTGGGAATAACAAAGGCCACCTCCATCCAGATGTTGCTGTCAACACCCTCTCTTGCAGAATTGATTGGGTGCTTTAGTCCTTGTTCTTCAAGACTTGAAGGTGTGAACTCAGAATCTCTCTCTAGTAAGCGAAACGTACAGGAACAGACCTTCAAGTGACAGTCTGAGCTGAGTCTGCACAGGTATCTACGATTATCCGAAGCTAGTTGTGGGCCTGTGCTCCTCACCTCTGCAATTGTATTTTCTAGCTTCTCATTAGTTAGAGCGAAATCAGACTAGGAACTTGCTCCTTTAAGAATCTTTACCAAGATAATGGTATTCGTGATCTCACAATCACATAAATCACTGCCAGCCCCCTTAAGTCAATTCATATTTCTGTAGTTCGTTAGTGGCTCGGGAGGAAATTGCATTTATTATAATTGCCTCTAATTGCACCAGATTAGTGATTACAATTATTGATGGCAGCTGATTATTCATTAGGCATCAAATCAATTCCCGTGCTTCCTCGTTACTTGAAACAGTAACTCTGATGAGGAGAGGTCTGAAGGAGGCCACGTCCACCCTCTTCCCTGCCTGGCAGGCAACATCCCAATGCTGTCTCTAAACAAACACCTAAAAACAATTTAGGACTTAAAGTGACAGAGAGGCATTACTTTCCTTCCCCTCCCAATGCCTACTGCCAAGCCCAGCACTGAGGGATGAAACTGTGGGTCTGTTAAACATCAACAAAGCTTATTTGGAGGCCCCAGAATGTTCCAGACTAATCACTCTTCAAGGATGTCCTTCTTGATTGCATAATGGAAACATCAGGGTTCCTGGCCCAAGTCTTCTGGAATATATACAACCTAGATTGGGGAGAGAGACCCGTACAGACCTGACTTTAAATTCATGCTGAACCCTTTTGAGATACACAAACCAGGCAAGATACCAACCCTCTCTGACTTGTAGAATCAACTGTAGATTATGTGTAAGCGAACAATGAGATCCAGTCTCTGTTGTTCACCATTAGACTCAGTCACCTAGAACTGTGCTAATAGAGAGTAAGAGCCCCATATCCATCTAAGGAGTGAACACAGGGCTATCATAGCACCCACCTGAAAAGACTGTGGTGAAGGTCGAAATTGATGACATATTTACAGACCTCGTCTTGCACCAGGTGAAGAGTAGCTGCTCAATAAATCCCTACTTCAACTCTATGTCCTTTATCCTCAAAAGGACTCTAACATTTATCCTCAAAAGTTTTATTCTTCCTCTCTTTATGCCTTGGTGCAATATTAACTGTAAATTTATCAACTATGTGTTTTCTTGTCTGTGAACACCAGTGTATTTTTAATAGAGGAACAGTTTCCAGAAGACCTTTGCATGGTGGATTTTGTTCTTTAGATCGTTCATTAGTACCTACAGCATGCCAGGCCCTGGATCTAGAGGAGTAGAGGGGATAAATAAAACATAGGTATTGACCTTGGACAGTGCACAACCAAATGGGAAAGACTGTTCATTCCGTTTCGATGCTTTGTTTGCATTCAAGGAAAGTTACAAGGTCTAATAAGCCCACAGAGAATGGAGAAACCTAGCTCAGCTTGGAGGGTCAAGAGGGCCTCATAGAGGCGACATTTGAGAGGAGCCTCGCAACTGCATGAATTTCTTCAAATGCCTAGTGGAGTGACTAGATTTCCAATGGAACAAGTAGCACCTGAAAAGACAGGGAGGTGAAAGCAGCCCTTCTCAGAGCGGCACTGTGCACTTTTAGGTGTTTGATACTTGATCACCATGGCAATGATAAGTGCTGCTCGCCAGATACTCTCCTGGGTCCAAACCTCCATGAAAAAGGGGTCTTTCCTTCCTTAGCAGTTGAGATCTCAGAAGTGTGGAGTTGCCTGAGGGTTTTTTTCCTGTGGACTTCTCTGAGACCCTAAGTGCCTTTGATGGCACAAAATCTTAAGCCATCCCTTCCCCAAATTTCCAGGTCACCCAGATTCTCTTCAGTGCCCTCATTCATCAGCTCTCCTACTTTTCACAATCCCCATAGTCCCACTCATGATTCAGAGGAAAGGGCATAAGTGTGGCCAGGACCAAAGACATTCAGACGTGCCATGGCCTAGTCAGTCACGGAAATCTCAGTACATGCCAGAGAAGGAAGGAGGCCGTAATGACGCAGGCCATGTCTGCTCAGGTCCTTTGCTGCGTGGGAGCTGCTGCTCATTTCTGGAGCTGCTCAGACGTGAGCCCGCAATAGGTCGGGCCCGTTGCCAGTTCCCAGGTCCTCTGGGAGAATAAAGAGCAATGTGCAAAACAATGCAAAATACAGGGCCAAGAGCCTAGAGAACACGGTCCCGGTGCCCTTTCTCTGGAAGGCCTTACCCTCCTGCTTGCAGATCACTCTGTCTCTTTCAGAGAAGCTGAGGGAGAACGCGTGACTTCTCTGAGAGAACGAACTGATGTCCCACCTTGCATCTCTCTCCAGCGCCTTACTTCTGAGCCAGTTGAAGCCACCATTTTGTCTTTGAGAGCTCCCTCTCCATCCAGGCTGCCTCTCTACTCTGGATCAAATTAACCCTCCTCTCCAGCTGACGTGGCCTCTGCCTCCTGTCTTCTATATTCCCCCAGATGGTGGCAGTCTCCTCTTTGAAAGCTGATCTTTTCAGGGGAGGGAGTACAGGGCCGTAATGTCTCTTCCAGAGAAGCCAGAGAATACCAGTACTGTATGATAGAGCAGAGCCTTGCAACCCCCCTGCCCAACCTCTTTCCCAAAATTCGCTGGACGGTACAGTCTCTCTCAAAGGGCAACAGAACACCAGTCCACTGTCTCGTGCAGGAAGTTATGTTCCGTGGTTTTCCAATTGTGGAGAAAGCTGCAGTGTCGAGGGCAAGAGGGAAGCTCCGTCTGGTGACAGAACCATGTGAGCTTGCCGGGGCTGCTTTGGGAAGCTACCTCGAGCCTGCTAGCAGTGACCACATGAGTTAAGGAGAGGCTCCGCTCCCCCTGGCAGAGCTCCCCTACCTCTCTGCTTCTAGAGAGATCCAGGCCGGAGCATCCGCGTCCCTGCTCCTGCCTGGATCTCCGTCAGCTAGTGTCTGTACTCCAACATCATCCCTGTAACAGTTGGTAAATGAGTCCCAGTCTAGCTGCTTATGCAGGATGGTTGTGCAGTAAGAGCCTTCATCCTTATGGCAGGCACATTAATGCCAAGTTTGCTCATTCTAATTAATAACAGTCAGTAAACACCAAAGAGAGCTAATGATGATTACAGGCCACAGCTCCTGCGTGTTAGCAAACACGCCAGGCAGGTGGCCTCTCCTCCCTTCCTAGGAAAGAGGCTGGGTCTGTTTCTCGCAGAGATGCCGTCCTTCCTCAAAGCCCCTACCCCAACTTACTGTATCTCGGGTGACTTCTCTCCCAAGTCCTGGCGGATGAGAATAGGGCAGGATCTACACAGCCCAGTCACACGGAGAGGCTCTGCTGTCTAGAACACAGGTATCAGGGGCAGGCCCTTGGGTGCCGTGGGGCTCTGAGACAGCTTTCCCCAGCATTCAGGATGAAGCAAGTTTTTGTTTCCCTTATTTTAAAACATTTTCCCCAATTTCCAGAGTAATGCAGTTGGCTTTGAAAAATTATAGTCTTACAGAAGAATGCAAAGAAGAAAGGGAGAGCCTCCATTAGTCCTACTCTGGAGGCATGACTGCGTCACTGGCTGGCATGTCCACTTTTTTGGAGTTCTCCCATCTCTCTTCCTTACAAGTTCTTGCCTCAATTTTATTCTCTTCTGTTCTGGGTGAATAGGAAAAAGAATGTCTTCTTTTTCAAGTTCCAGGAGTTACGGCAATTAAATACAATTGTTGAGGACTGAGTCGAAATTGGGAGACTATTTTCCTGCTCAGAACAGGCCCTGACACCTGAAAGGAATTGCAAGGAACACACATGGTGAGTTTGCAAGACCCTCCTCAGAGAGGCCATCAACACCAGGTTGTGGGGTCTCCAAGTGGTCCCAGAGTCAGGTTGTAAAAATGAATGTCCGGCCACCTAAGAGGGTAACTATCTGGCATGGGCAGAGGCGATATAAGGAGTAAAGCAGGCCACCGTGAAATCAAAATCCCATCCTAGATCTTTGGCCGCAAGACTTCAGAATCCTCTCAATCTGTCATTTTTGTCTTTGTTAATTAACCCTGTCTTCCTTTTAGAGAAATTTCATCTGGCTGTAAGGATACCCTTACTTCTCTCACCACTAGTGATTCAGATGACTTTGATGGGCTGCTCCATTTAACCCACCTAGACCTGGTTCTCTGAGGGTTTAAGAATGAAGAGAATATAAAGAACTATGAAAATCATTAGGTAACATTTCTAGAATGCTAAGGAACAGATCCAGGTAGATAAGGGAGTGTGGGTAGAATGGCTTATCTTTCTTTTTCAATGTATGGGATCTTTTGCCTGTCTCTCTCTCTCTCTTTTTTTCTTCTCTGTGTCTCCCTTTCTGTGGCTGGAAGTCTTTCCTCCATTTTTTCTCTATTCGACCCATTTTTTCTCTCATCATTCTCATTCCGTCACCTCTCCTTTTGGTTACCATAAGGCATCGAAAAACGTTTCTCAGTTTGGCTTTGGTATATCTCACACATTCGCTCATCCATCCCTTCATTCATTCCACCAACATTCACAGAGCTCTTAGTTTGCATCAATCTCCTGGCTCCGTGCTCAGAACACACACACTCAAACAATACTGAATCAGCAGGGGGAGGAAGACATGAAACCAAAAAAACTATTAAATACGTGCAAGAGACGATGAGAGTTTCAAGAAGGTGATGAGCAGAACTACGGGGTCATATCAGGGAAAACTTCATAAAGAAAGTGACATTTGGGCAGAATATTAAGCTGTGTTGAAGGTGTCACCGAGTGGCATGCAAGAGGCAGGGGGCTGGTGGGAGGATGGATTTGCAGGCAGAGGGTGCTGCCTGAGCAAAAGCCTGGAGGCGTGAAGCGCTGGAGCATTTGAGTATCTGAAAGTAATCTAACCTGGCTGGGGAGGGCGGCAACGAGAAACCATCCAGGGAAGGGCTGCTGAATTTGATGATCAGGAACCTGGCAAGTGACGGGAAATTACAAACGGCATTTCCACATGGATCGCCAGCTGGGGGAGGAAGATGGGGACATTTACATTTTACCTAACACCCTGCTGTACTATTTGAATTTTTATACCGTGAGCTTGCATTACTTTTATTAAAAGGTAACGCTAATAATTTATGGCATCGTGTGCTGTGTTAAGGCGTTAAGTCTCTTCCTTTTTGAGGCAGGTTTTAAGCAAGACAATGCTTTTTGAAGCAGGTCTAATGCTCTCTGTTTCCCATCCCTTCACTTTAAGATAGGTTAAGTATAAGCTCATTATGTATTTCTTTAACAAAGAAAACCACATTGTATTTTACCTCTAAGTAACCTCCGTTGATTTTATTTTTCTGTTGGTTAGGGACCCTCCTTAGGAGCAAGGTTTCCCACCCACCGCTGCATTAGCAATCCATGCTGTCCCTGATGATTGTCCCATTTCCCTGTCATCCCATTTATAGACACCTGCCCTTCCTTTTACAATTCTGCACAGCAGGGATTTCTGCTAAGGCTGAAAAATTGCCTATCAACCTTGGCTGATGTCAACCATGTCATGTTTTCCAGACTTTGGAACCAGCCTGTGCTTCCTGCACTAGCCGAAGCTCCGAGCAGCCCAGTATGTCATTTGGAGATTTTCTGTCTGGCAACACCACATTCCCTGGTAGCGAGAGGGACCCAGCAGCCTCTACAGCTGCCTCAGTCACTGGGGGAATGTAAATGGAGCAGCCAAGTAAACCAGGAGTGACAGGAACCATGCGATCTTTCCGAGAAGCTGCCCAGTGACCCTAGAAGGCAATGAGAAACCAGTTGACCTTGGGGTGTGTGAGGAAAGCAGGAGGCCCAGATGAAGAACCTCTTTCATCTCCCTACTTCTCAAGCTTTACTTTTCTTCTCCTCTGAACCCATCTCCCAGGCCTCAGGACCCTCTGTCTGTCCCTGTGCCCCTCCGCTTGGCTGATCTCAGTTTCCCTGTCCCAAAACCCTTACTTCTGTCTCCGGATTTTGTGCCACGCTACTGCCTTTCCATAACACTTGCTGCTCCATGTTTCTGGTCTGTGAGGCTGTGCTCCAAGACCCCTCTTCCAAGAAGTCTTCCCTAGGACTTTAGTTCCTATTTATGTCCTCATCCTCTCCACTCCCAAAGACATCACCACATGCTTTCGTCCCTAATTCATGTGGATTGGTCATCCTTGGATTCTGTGCCCTGATTCTATTTCTCTTTTGGAAAATCCTAGAAGGTGAGAGGTATGATTTATAAATCATTGATTGCTCTCAAATCTACGAGGCCTAGCACAGTGTGAAGCAGGAGGTAGCCAGAAGGCATGGGGATAAGGTCACAAACTTGTTTTCAAGGTCACAGCAAAAAGAGCAGGAAACTTGGAAAGAGACAGAGGGTTTCAAACTCTGCCTCTGCTACACGTGCAGTGACCTGGAGTAAGTTCCCAAATTTAAAGGGGCTTCTGTTTCTATAACAATAAAATAGGGAGAGTGGTACTTCTCTGGGAATTTTAGTGACCTCTCAGCTAGTTATGGAAAACAAGGAACTCAGGCTTTGGATTTTACTAGGTAGCTAATAAATTTTAGTTTCCTTCCTTCTGAAGTGATTGCAAGAACTTTTTCCTTTTTCCTTTGGTCGTAAGTATGTTTTGCCTCCACCAGCATTGCCTCCACTCCCCTTCTGCATTTTTCTAAGTCAAACCCACCCAGGAAAGAAAATAGCCCCCAGGCAGTATATCCAGGTGATGCCTGAAGGAGTCAGTCAAGAGAAGGAAGAAAAATAATCAGAAACAAAACAAAACAAACAAACCAAACGAAAACAAAACAAAACAAAACAAAACAAAAAAAACACAAAAAAACCCCCCACGTATTCTGTCTCCCTAGAAGGGAGGGGAGAAGTTTGATCATCTTTTATATTCACGGAGCTTTTTTTTCTCCCCAGAGACTCAGTGCTATATAAATGTAAAGTTACAATAATTATGATAACATTCAGATTAAATGTGATACTGACAAGGCTTCCGGAGATACAAAAGTTTGCCAATTCCCATTGGAATGGGTAAAGCAACGTCTGCTTTCCCAACCAGACTTCTCCATTTTGATCCAGCGGGACTGTTGGGGAGTTGGCAGTGTGGGGGAGATGAGAGGCTGACCTCTTTTATTTATTTATGTGATATCCATCCAATACACCCATTGCCTCCAGGCCTCTTCGTATAATCTAAATCCGTCAGTTACCTTGTACATCAAATGAAAAGAAACAGGCCAAGAGCAGACATGCACTACGGACTAATAACTTAAAATCAGTTACCAGATAACTGGGAATTGGGAGCACTGATGTGGAAAGGATAGTAGTAAGAAAGCTACAGTAATATAAGGCTTCACAGCCAATGATCTGATTGCCCTCAAAACTGGGAGTCCTTGAAAGCAGAATTCAGGTTTTGCGCATCTTGTTTTTTATGTGGTACTTTTGCATATATGATGGCTAAAAGCTTAGATGAATAGATGCCCAGAAGCACAAAAGCTCCTCATCCCTACCATTCACTACTCTTCTTTGTGCCCAAAAAGGGATGCCAAGAAAAGTGTAGTAACAGTTCAGAGGCAGATTCAGGAAGGATGCTTTGTCCCTTTCTGGAGTATTCTCAGATCCCATTCTAGAGTTTGGCAGCAGAAGCCAGAAGCACAGAATTTGAGACAATCAATTAGGAAGGGACTGTGTATGGATCTTGGATGGCGCCTCTGAGAACACTGCTCAGTTCACCGTCAGCAGGTGAATAAAAAACACAAGTCTAGGGTCACACTCTATGTGGCAGAAAGGAACAGGAGAGAGAGTCAAGGTTCTTGACTGCCTTCAAGATGTTGGTCATTAAGCTAAACATTTCATATATATTATCCCACAGTGAGCCATGGACTAGTGTTTGCATTCTTAAATTTTTGGGAAAAAGAACCCCCAAACAAAAAACAAGACCAACAAAACTGATTGAAGGATGGAAAATATTCTCCCCCAGTTACAAAGTCTGTGTTTTTTGATACTGCGAGCTTTTTTACCCCATGTGCTTCTGTGCCTTGCACATGAGAAAGGGTTTTTGGTCAAGGACAGATTCTATTAGAGGTTATTCATGATCATTCAAACACTTTTCCATACAGCTTTTCAAAAATCTTCATTAGTGAAGAGTCAGGAAGCTGGGTTGGGGGAGGAGATAAAATGTTCACAGGAGGAAATTAAATTCTGCTCCAAAGATGATGAACCTCTCTCAACACTAATGATGAGATTCCATCTTGCAAATGACAACACACAATGGAAAGTAGTATCCTTCTCACATGTGTGTGCATGGTGAGTTGCGTTCATATAATTAAACACGTGATGACTTGTATTTCACAGCAGACCCACGAGCACCCATGAAGTGCTTGCTTGGCTTCAGGGGAAGCCTGTGTCTCTGGATCTGGAGAATTAGGGATCCATGCTGGCAAAAGACGCAGGAGTAATAACAAGAACGATAAATAACTCTATTAAATATTTACTCAGTGCCAAGCACTGTTCTGAACCTGTTACATGAAGGGCATTAATAAAGGCTCAAAAAGAAAAAAAAGAGAGAGAGAGAGAGAGAGAAAGCCTTATGAAACAGACACTCTTCTGTCTCCTTTTCAGTGAGGGAACCGGGCTTAGACAGTTAAAGTAGTTTGTGAATGCTACAAAGTTGTCCCAGTTGGCAGTGGCAAAGCCTGGATTGTTCAGACCTAAACCTTTTACTCTCAAGCCCTTGCTTTTCTTGGCACCATATACTCCATACCAGTTCATGAAGATGAGGGGTTCAGGTGACCTTTAAACAGTAGAGTGACAGTGAGAAGACAGTGAGTGGTTCATAAAGGAAAGACTTCTCTGGTAGCCAAGTGAGTCGGTCAGAGCAGCACAAACAAAAACAGAAGAACTTTGAACACATGCAGCAGGAAAATACTGTGACATGTTCCTCAAAAAATACATAAATAAAAAGAACGTCTCATGATTGCAATGGTCAAAGAAGTTTGAGAACATGGTAACTACTATGATCACCCTCTTGGAAATTCAATCCTCCGTGTGCATGAAGGCTTCAGAAAGTCTTGTAACAGAAACCGTTCTAGTTTTGTCAGTACCTCTGTGTTTCAAACGCATGGAACCATGAACCAACACTCATCAACTATTTTGTATCTTTTTATCTTCTGTTAACATCCTTGCAGATGCTCAAAAATCCTCTATCCATGAAACTGCTTTGTTGATAAAATGCTTGTTCCCACAGTCTCTTTGCTTCATGTCCTGCCCTTGGAGGACCCACAGATGTCCTTGTGGGGATTTCTCTTTGTGATGAGAGAAAGGGACACATGGCAGAGGCTATGCCAGCAATAGCAAGACCTGAGTTTTCAGGTGAGGAAAAGGAGCAGGGAGCTACAGCCAGCTACATGATAAGACATAGAAAAAAAAATTTATTAAGTTTTGATATTAAACTCTCACTTCCCATATCAAGATTTCACACACTGGAAAGAACAGAAAAGAGGGGTGGGACTTCTTTGGCCATCCAGAGCCATTATAACACAGGGAACCAAAGCTTTCTATTGGCTAGAATCGCTACAGATACCTTTAAAGTAAGTGTCCTGCAATTCACATGTTTTCATCAAAGTCTAAATCTTTAGACAGACTGGTAGACTTCAGCAAGCAAAAGACTTAAACAAGCATTTTACAAAAGAGGACCCAAAAGGCCAATTCAACATCATTAGGTATCAGGGAGAGGCAAATTAACACCACAGTGATGTACTAAGGCACACTCACCAGAATGTGGAAAAAAGTAAAGGAGGAAGGGAGGAAAGGAAGAAGGGGAAAGGAAAGAAACAGGGTAGAGGAGGAATGGAGAAGGCAAAGGAGAGAGAGAAAGAAAAGAAAAGAAAAGAAACCTGCCAATACCAAGTGTTGGTGAGACATGGAGTAATGTGTGCCTCACACGCAGCTAGTCGGGGTGCAACTTTGGGCAGTCAGTTTGGAAAATAGTTTGCCTTTCTAACAAAGTGTAAGATACGCATAACATGTGACTTTATAAATTACATTCCTAGTTTAAGAAATGTGTTCGCATGTGTATCAGGGGATATGTGCAAGAATGTTTCTGACAATGTTGTTTAAAATAGCCTCAAGATGGAAACAATGAAAATGTCTATCACTGTAGAATGAAGACATACATTGTAGTATATTCATTCCAGGGGATGTCAAACAGCATTGAAAATTAGTCAATTCTAAAGACAGGGAACAAGAATGACTCACACAAAGCACACTGAGCTACAGTAACCAGACTCAGAACGCACACTGTATGACATTTCAAAACAGACAAAATTAAACTCTTATATTTGGGGATGCATGTAACAAAACAAAACACAAATCCAGCGAAACAAACAAAACCCCAGAGGAGGTGGTTATGATATAACTTAGGATGGGGTTTACTTTTGCTCAAGGGGAGTGATGTGATATGGAGGGCTGTTGGTGGTGTCCTTTTACTTGTCTGGGTGGTAGTGACAAAGGTGTACCATTTTCAAGAATTCATCAAGCTACATATCCATGTTTGATGTACTTTTTAGGTATTTGATATTCTACGATTTTTGGACAAAATTTCAAAAACCTTAATGTAAATACAGACCTTTTCCACTCTTGAGGGCTCGATGAACACTTAGCAGCCCCCCAGACAGTGTCACCTGATATCAAATAGACACCCCAACTCTAAGTATTATAACCAAACTCCTCACTCAGGCCTCCGAGCCCAGTCCTTCTTTGAAAGTTTTCTAACTTTATGAATGGTAGCAACTTGGGAGTCATCTTGTCTCTTCCTCCCTATTGTTTATGTCCAGTTAGTTCCTAAACTCAATTTTCTGCCACCTCCTACACATTAAAATAAAAAATTATCTCTACTCTCATGTCCACCACCACAATCTTCGTTAGAACTGTATAATCCCTGACCTGTCTGATGTTTTTTTGTTTTAAGATCTTCACCACCATCTGTAAAATCAAGTTTTGACCTCTCCATGCAGCATGCACAGTGATTTAAAACCTGGCACCTACATTCATTTTCACTCCCATTTCCAGTGAACTTGACCACTTGCTATTTCAAATTCTCTTAGCTCATGTACCCATTATTCTCCCTCTGCTGCCAATAGCTTTATCCTATTCTTTCCTGGTCAGTCCCTCTCACTTATGAGCTGTTCAAGGCCCTGGTCAACTAACACCTCCTTTATGAACCCTTCTCTTCCTGTCTTTAGATGGTGTGAGAGTTCTTCTTCTGCACTTTTTACCGCTTCAGTAGCTTGGACTTAAGTTTATTGTGTAATTTCACAGGTTCTTTGGTCAATTATGTGTTGACATATTTGTCTCTCTTTCAGGTCATGTGAACATCTAAATGGCTTTGCCATATTTAAATCTGCAGCCTCCAGAGCAATGCTTACAACAAAGCATGATCTCATTAAAAGTTACTGAGTGAATGTGTGAACAATAAGTGATTTACATGATGATCCCATGATAGCTTGAGGCTTAGCACATAACGTGAAGAAGCTAATTCCCTCCAGTATTTGGTGAAATAACAGTTGTTAACCAAACACAACGTTTAGTTACTTAGGACTTTTGGTAGAGATACTCAAGATGCTCAGGATGTAACAACTTAAAAATGAATGTTGCTACAAATACTCTTTATATACAAATATTACTTAGGTCACCTTCAAACACGCATCTCCCCGCCACACACACAGGAGCACATATTTACAAAGGAGTAACTCACAAGTACACAAAGATAGGAAGCTACTTCTCATCCCTCCATTCTACTATTTTCACCTGGCTTTTTCACTACTCTGGGCTGCTATCTTAAAAATAATTCCTAAGTGAGAAGCAAAAGAATCTCCAGGATTAAGTTTTATATTAACACTACTTTGCTATATACCAACAACAATTAGGTTTCAACAAAGTTTTTGGAAATCACTGGTACTTCCCCCCTTGTCCCACGCGCCCCCCCCCCCTCATGATTTCTTGGAGAAGTGAACATCTGCTTGGATGTACTTTGCTTTGCCTTCTGAAGAGTACTGTCTCCCAGCTCTTCTCCTGGCAGGGGAATGGAGGCTACTGATGGCAGGGCATTTGTCCCAACTGCCCATTGTAATTAATCCACTCAGGGTACCTTGGAAAGATTAGTTTAGTAAATACAAAAAAACTATCTCTTTTAAAGAAGTCATACATTTTTCTAAGTCACCAATATATATTAAATATAGTTAATTCCACATGTCATAAACATAAGAGAAATACAATCATTTTTCTCAACCTGTAGTCAAAGTCAACTTATACCCCCATGCCATTTTGTTTGGTTCCTTTTTTATTGGTTCTTTAGGAAGAGATGGGATAAATGGAGCAGAATTCCATTAGACAGGGTGGTCATTTGGTCCTCAGGATTACACACATTGGAGACAGTCTTCAAAGGTCATATTTCTTGAAACCCATGAGTAGTTCCCCAAGTCTTTTCTTGGTGAAGGAATGGATTATAGAACAGAGCCCCTCAGTACAGGAGAATGAACTAATGGTCCTGATTTGCCTACAGATCCCTGATATGTCTAGCCTCTGGAATACCTGATGACAGGTAGATTAAGAATGATTGAAGCATAAGGCAGTTCAGGAACATTTGGGCGAGTCTCTTACCTCACTTTCATCACTTGATCCCAGCCCAATTGTCAGCTCTGGTTTTCAGATGCTGTCTGGGGAGAGACCTGTTTCCAGCTCTTGCCCAGGCAGGAAAGGTGCCTTATCAGTGCTATCCACCAGGAAGACGATAACCCCATTGGGCACAAAACACACTTTCTCTGATAGCATCTGTTCCTCCAGAGCAGTCTCTTTCCTCAGGGAATGGACTTAATAGAACATTTTTAAATGCCAATGAGTGACAGTGTGCTGGAGCTCCCAGCCCCAGCCCCCATGGGTAGTGAGTAAGGAAGGATTACAAATGGCAAAGGGGCAAAGATGCCACCTTTGTGGATGACTGGTAGCCTCCAGCTCTTGAGAGACCTCAAGAGGAAGTTAACTAGCCTCCAAGGGAACAGTCAGAGGAGAGCCTCTTGCTTTTGTGAGGAAATGATGGTTTAGCACCTTGTGGACGGAAATTAGTGTTCTGAGAGCTGTCATGGAGAGAATATGTCCTTGGAGCTGAAGGCAGAAGGAAAACAGATAGAAGACTGGAAACAAGTGTGAAAGCCAACACAAGTGGCAAGATTAGAAACCTGGATGCCTCTGATACCAGCCTCTTATTGATGTCCAATCTCCACTCACCTTCCCACATCAAGAATCAAGCCATTAAAACCAAAAAGTCACTACCCCCTCCTTCCCTCACCTGCAAATAGAGTGAAACAGGTAGATGGAATATTATCAATCACTGTAAATTTGGAAAACAGCAATCTATATATGAATTACATTAAAGGCAGTGTATTATCATTTAATACTTCAGATTACACTCTTACTGGAAATGGTGTCTAATAATGGCTAAGTCAGGATAACTGGTTTAAAGCCTGGTTCTGGGGGCGCCTGGGTGGATCAGTGGGTTGAGGCCTCTGCCTTCAGCTCAGGTCATAATCCCAGGGTCCTGGGATCAAGCCCTGCATTGGGCTCTCTACTCAGCAGGGAGCCTGCTTCCTCCTCTCTCTCTCTGCCTGCCTTTCTGCCTACTTGTGATCTCTGTCTGTTAAATTAAAAAAAAAAAAAAAATGAAAGCCTGGCTCTGCCGCCTATCAGTTGTGAATCCTTGGGCAGATTACTATACCTCTCCGTGTCTTAGCCTCCTCTTCTATAAAAAAAGGCTAAAAAAATTACCTACCGCATAGGGAATTTTGGAAAATTAAATGAAATCATATACATATCTTAGAGGACCATGCTGTGGATGTTAGCTATTATTGTTGCTTATACTTAAACCATTCTGGGGCAGAACGCTAATGGTGGAATAGCTCTGTTAATATATGCATGTGCGTGACTGGGAAGGGGTATTTCACGTAATTTGTTATTACATATATGTTAAACACACACACACACACACACACACATATATATAAAATTTAAACCAATCTGCCATGACAGGCAGGGGAAGCTCATTCTAGAATTCTGAAGCATTTTGAAGAAGATTCTGTTTTCCCAGGGTTTCCCAGGAAAGGGAAGTAGGGTGTGTGTATGGGTGGGGCTAGAAGTGCAGGTCCAGATGGAGGGGCAGGGTAAGGACGTGTTAAGATGTGCTGAGCACTGGGGGAGGCTTCAGGAGACTGTAGAATCAGTCTAGAGACAGTGTTGCCACTGTGACCACTGCTCTTGAAGCAAATATTGAGATGAATCTTATCTCTTGGTCTGAGTCACTTGTCTTTGGGAGGAAGAAGCCATGGTCAAGGTGGAATGACTGCTCCATCGCATGTCTTTGTGGCTGAGGCAGCTCTGCCACCAGTGAGTCATTCCATGAATTGAGTAATTTGGCTCAGAGGAATGAAAAGGGAAGCTCAATTCATGACCTACGTCTTCCCATTGACTCCTGACCCTATGAAATCCACTTCACCTTTCCGTGCTTCAAGCTTCTCCTTTAAAAGTAGCGCAAAGGAAAGAGTCCCTTTTTGAGAATGTGAAGATTTTGTTCCTTCTGTCATGACCGAATCATAGTGTCAAAATTGCCCAAACTTCTGATGCCCATAAAACCATAAACCCTTCCATCAGGAAGCCTAGGTTCCCTGACTTAAAGTCAATAATAGATTTATCTTCCTCCCACCTGGAAGACACACTTTTAAATTATTTTGATCATGTTTTATCAGTTTTGTTATGTGGCACATAGAAGTGTGTGGGTCTTTGCTTTGGGCTGCCACCTTCCAAAATGTAGGGGATTCTGTTGCTAATCCAATTGTCTCAGATTATGTATTTATTTATTTGAGAAAGAGAGAGAGAGAGAGTGTGTGAGTTGGGGGAGGGTCAGAGGGAGAGAGAGAGGGAAAGAATCTCAAGCAGACTACTCACAGAGTGCAGAGACCGATGCCAGGCTCGATCTCACAATCCCAAGACCATGATCTGAGCTGAAATATAAAAGTTGGATGCCCAGCCAACTGAGACACCCAGGCCTCCCTGTGCCTCATCATTGAGATGTTTCTTGGAGCATTTTGATGATGGGGCTAGGTGGGCTGAAGGGCAGGGCAGTGGGGATGGGGGCAGCCAGTGGTGCTCTATCAATCCTGTATCTTTGAGCAAATGTTAAATGTCAGCTTAAGACTGGCATATCAAAAGGGCTCAGCCCTAGAGTCCAACACGTAACTCACTTTGCAGCATACAGCTTGGCTTTTGGAGCTGCTACCATTGCTGCTCCCTAAAGATTTTACCTTAAGGCCACTGAAAATAAAAGGAAAAAAAAAAAGGGAGAGAGAGAGACCACTTATATAGAGGAATGGGACTAGACTGGAACCATAGTTTCCTTCTTTCTTTCAGTGAATATCTCTACCTGCTGATGTGGGAGCAGCATGGAGTCCCCAGTGGCCCTCCCTGGTGTTAAACCCTGATTCCACATAGCCACCTCCACATTTGATAAACCCATTCTGCTGGGCTTAAAATGGAGGGACTGGAAATACCCGTAACTGTCCAATAACATGTGATTATTCCTATGGTCAGGGAATCAAAAGACAGAGAGGTCTGTTCCCTAATCCTCAAAGTTTTATATAAAAGTACTACTGATTTTATTATTCCAAAAGCCTCAGCTGCCTCTTTTCTTTTGCCTAAAGCTACAAGTCTATTTTATTCTCAACTTGTCAAGATTTCTCTCTTTTAGTGTGTATGCCCATCCTATTATTAAAATCCTTCCAAGAAGATCCCTTGAGATTTTGAAGATATCGGTTGCTAATGAGGTTGGCAGTATCCTCATAAACCAAGCTGTTCCTTTCCTGGTCTGAAGTGTAGGGTACTAGAAAGTCAGCCAAGTATCACTGGGGCCACTGGGCATCATTTCTATGTCTTTAAGAGGATAGTGGTCAATGTGAGGGTCGGGATGTTCCCTCCCCTTCCTGGATTTCCAGGAGTGCCTGTGCAAATGCTGACCAGAACTTAAGCCTGTAGGAAAGAGAATTGGGGTTTCTGATGTACCATTCACCTTATATGTGACTCCTGCTGAAAGAGAGCCCAATGATAGATGAGCCAATATGTCAAAATCATGATAATTGTTCATTCCGAATGGTGAATGTATGGAGTTTATGCTATCATTTTTCTGGGAATGTTTGAATATTTTCTTAATAAGAAATACATTCAAGAGATAATTGAAGGGATAATTATGAAATGCAAATCAGAGTATGTAAGAAACAGAGCAAGAATGAAGACTGTTGTTTGTTTGTCTTTGTTTATGTCACATGACCAGCATTTCTTCTGGCTGACTAGGATTTGACAGACCAACTTCCATTTTTGTACATTTTCAGCCACGTTCCCAAAAGCCTGATAGAAAACTTTTCTATTTGTTCTGGTTTTATCTGGCATAGGATGTTAGAGAGTTTTCTAGTTTTCTACATGGAAAAACCTAGTTTTTCCTCACTTAGAAATTACAAAGATAGTGGTAACGAACATCTATCTCCATAGTTGCTAACACAGTTAGAGATTTTGATTCAAAACTCCATTATCTGGGGTCAGAACCAGAATATATGTCCCAACATGTCATATATTCATCAGTAATTATGTACTATTAAGAAAGAAAAAAAAAAGATCAATGCCGTAGAGACAGCCTGCAATATAATGTCTGAGGAAGGGAACCTTCTGTGGAATTTGTTTTCCATTAAGTTCTGGCCTGGTATGTGGCCTGTATTCCAGGAGTTATCAGCTCCCTACATTCTTAGTTCATTTCCCTGGCTCGGCCCCTCCCCCTTTCCTCAAGTCTCATCTTTTGAATATGAAAAGCTATATTCAGTGTTTAATGTATTCTTCCGAAAAACCTTTAAGGCCATCTTCAGAAACACAACCATTTCTTGTTTAATAAACAATCGCTGTCTCATTAAATGTAAATTAGTTCTTTATCCTTAGCCGTATTTGTTGAATCTATTACTTACTGTGTTTACCAATTTTGTTTCCTTTGGCTGCAAAGCTTTCTGTAAACTACTCATAAATATAAAGTTGAAATGAAGGCACTTTCTCTCTGTTGAAGCACCTGCATTAGCAGCTTTGCACAACCCTCTCCTGCAAGGCTCATCTGTCTTCCCAGTACCCCTTGATGCTCCCATCACCTGGAAATAGTTCTAGGAGATCCTAGCTGCGGGAAGTCTGACCCGGGGCCTCTGCCTTGCAGGAATGGAACTGCTCCCTTCCTGGTCCGGTGTCGGAGAAGTCAGAGCAGTTGGTGCAAGGTGGAAAACGTGTGCTCTTTGAAAAGAATGAGGGCAACCAGTCTTTTGCGGAGGAGAAAATGAGTTCTTTGTGGTAGTGGTAACATTTGGCACTTTGATTCACTGAGTTCTAACATGTCCACGTTTCCTGGCTTATAGGGCACAGTGTAAGGCCCATCTGTTCCAGCAGGCTTTCCCTGATTAGATAGGATGCTTGGCAAACAGAGTCTCAGATAATGGATATTTGAATATTTTTGTAATTTCCATGCTTGTGCCTAACAGCTTAGCAGTTGGCCCTATGGTTAAAGAAAATGGATAATAATCATGACTAATGTGGTAATTTCCATTCAAAAATTTCAAATGGTGCTTAATTAAATCTTCCAATAACATTTGGAAGCAAGGGTTCACCCTGCCCATGCTATCCATGAAGCAAAGAGAGTGATAGGGTAGTGGAAGAAATCTTCAGGAGCTCCCTGTGGGAGACCAAAGCAGGCACAAAAGCTGTGACCACTCACTTAATTGCAGCCCCAAGAGAATTCTCCATAACCCAGCCCTTTGCATGGCAGCGGGCTGCGACACCCCCTCATGGTTGGCAGTAGGCTTCTTGCTCATTTCCACGGTGTCTATGAGAATGGAGGACGGACCACCTCAGATTGAACTGCCTGAGGGTTTGCTGACATTGTTCTAGAAGGCTGTCCTCCTGACACTGTCCCGGTAAAGAGAAGACTCACTACTGTCTAGGTCATAGGGACGGCCGCTGGTTCACCAGCTGGGCTCATTCGGGGCTTGTCCTAGATTACAGAGATGTCCTCGTCAAAATCTGCCCACAATGGAGGCCTCTTTTGATTTTTCAAACTTTCACTATAACGGCTTTCCTAAACTCTACTTGGTAACTTTGAATGTCTAGAACCCTGTTACGAATCAAATCTGAGAACCTTAATATTTGGAAAGGACTTTGAAGCTTTCCAGATGAAACCCTTCATTTAAGAGATGAGAACCTGAGCACCAAGCCCAACTATCCACCCAAAGGCTAAAGACTAGGCATGTTCATTTCAGTCATTTTCATCCCAGCTTGGCCTGGAACCTGGGTCTCCTGGCTTCCAGTCCAGTGACCTTTTGCTTCAGCATTACAAATCGATTTTTTCCTCTGTTAAAATCTAAATCTATTTTTATTCCTTTCAGTTTCCGTTGGGAGACAGGCAGGAGGTAGAGTGATGGAACAATTTGTCGGTACCCTACTTATATTCATTCTTCCCATCACACAGGGACCATGGCTGCGTAGCTTCTCCCTCCCCGAATTCCTTTGGCCTTGCATTCTAACCTTGCCTCTTCACCTCCTTTTGTCTCATCTCCCCAACCTGCAAACTCAGGCAAACAGGATTTGCCCTTTACCCACTAGGGATGTTTGAAGATTGATAACATGTCAGGGAAAAGACTGGATTTATTAGAATTTCACCATATCCTATTTAAACAGAAGAGCCCACAGAGAAAAGAAATTTGCAAATAACTTTTTCTTATATTATTTTTTAAATTCATTTCTCCCTCTTATAGCTACTGTTTATTATTGTTGTTGTTATTATTATTATTATTTGGGGGTTTACCATTTAAAGTCTTTTGTAAAGGTCTCGGCTGTTCCCAAGCAAGCCAGCCATGCACTGAAGCAGGACAGAGGGAAGGATGATACAGTGAGCCGGGCCTGGGGAACGACAGCCCTGTCATGCTGACTTATGATGGATGAGGGAAAAGTCTATTTCTCATCCGTAGTGGGGGAGGTGAAGTGTAAAGAAAGATGCACCAGGGGTCTCTGGGCGATTCATTTTGCGGCAGATAAACTCTCAGAAGCTGCAGAGTTTTGAGGGGAAGAGAGAAAGAATTGAAGAATCAAATTCATTATGTGAAGTATAATCTCACGAGGAAATATCAAAATATGTCAGCAGCACCCAGGATGGGAGGGTGGGGAGAGGGTGGGGAATTCACGGATGGTGTTTGTCAGCTGCTAAACCAGGCGTGGAGGCAGAGAGGCACCGGGTTCCACCGCTCTCCCCTGCAAACAGCCTTCCTACCCAGTGCTGGAGGGTATCAGGCAGATCCGGGGGCACTTCAGGGTGGATGGATGCAGGAGATCCAGGAGGCACCCTTGAATGCCTCTCCCCCGTCTCAAATTCACCCCCACCCTCTTTCCGTATGTGTGTCTCACTTTTCAGCTCTTCAGAGGCTAAAGTTAGAGGTCAGGTATAAATAATCCCATGAAGAGTGTTCCATGGAACTCTCCCTTGTTGCCCTGCTTTCCCCGAGCCACGCTCTCCCTGCTGTTCCTTTCCAAATTTTAGCAGAGCCCTACCTAGTCACTAGCCGCCTGAGTCTTGCAAATGAAAATTGATAGTTTGGGGAGCCTTTCTCTGCCACTTTAAACGTGCTTAGTAGACCAAAATTCTCTGTCCTGCGTATGCATTAAGGCGCCAGCCAGCTCCCCTGCTCCCACCTCTACAGACCAGTCACCGCCCCCCTCAGCACCCCAGAGGGAAAAGCGGCAAAAAGCTTCCCCAACTCTGGGCACGGGGCAGCCTTTGCAATTTCCATCTCTGTCTCGCTTCTCATTCCCACAGTGACCTTGGGCAAATCACTTTCACCTCCCTGAGACTCAGTTTCCACATCTGGAAAGCTGAGATAATAGCAGGTAGCCTCCTAGGGGGATCCTGCAAGGCTTAATTAATTAATGTTTGGCAAAGCTTCCGAGACCTTTGCTTGAAGGAATCCGTGTGAGTGCAAATTATTATTATTATATCACTGGAGCCTTAACTCCAATTTTGTGGCAGAGGCTAATAATTATTTCTTTTCTGAGGAAAAAAATATTAATTTTAATTCCAAGTCATTTACCAGGTAGTGGGTAAAAAATTGGCCGTTTGTCAAGGACAGTGTTGTCTAGATGGAAGACTGCAAGAAAATCTTCCTATGTTGCCATCTTTCCTGAGCATCCTCTCCTCTCCCCTGCCCCATCTCCTGACCATGTTCTTTGTGCTCTCTCTCGGGGTCAAGGTGTTAGTTTGGGCGGGCTGGGGCAACACCTCTGCCCATTGTGTTTTGGTCTCCCTGTGCCATCGGGTCCTCACGCCTGCACTAGGTTTCACTGACTGCCCTTTCCTGCAGCCAGCCCTCCAGCTCTGGACACTTTCTTTGGCTCAGCATAGAAACCAAATGCCAAGTATTTTTAAGAAACAAGACTTCATTCAATATCCCTGAATTGATTTCAGATAACTGGGCACCCTCTCTATTAAAAGCATCAAACGAATTTACTGTGTCAGATGAACCACCTCCCTCAAGACAATGGACCGTGTGTTCCACAGGGATAAAAATCATGTCCGGCAGGCATCGGTGGTCATTCCCCTCCCCCCTTCTTTCTCCTGTCCATGAGGCTTCATGGGCTGCCTGGCTCCCCCAACTACGGTTCTCATCAGCCCCTCCAGGAAACCCCCAGGATTTCTCCTTTGCTGTTTCTCTCAAAACAGCCTGCAATACTTATGTTGCTGCATTACTGAGGGGCAGACATGTTCCTACTCCCCCGGCTTTGTCCTGACCCTAGAACCTCAGGCTCCACGGAAAATCCCATTAGTCTGCTTTCCTCTAGGGACACTGTAATTGCATGTTAGCTTCGGAGCCATGAGCAGACATTCGTGCAAAGCTTTCCTTCGGTACTTTCTGCTCCTTGTGTCTGCACGTGCTTTTGGATTTCGAAGGTTGGTGTTCGTTCTGTTTTTCTGAGGAAACTGACTAACAAAAAAATAGCTTTTCACTTCCTCTTTCTTTCATTCTGTGCAGCTAGTCCGATGTCACTGCCAACTCCCAACTTTTATACTCATTTTCCTTTCTGAGTCTTTCTTCCCACATTCCTCTTTCAAGAATATTCTTATCACATGCACGAGTACACATGCACGCGCGCGTGCGCACACACACACACACACACACACACACACTCCTTCTGTCACCTAAATCTTTCACTTTCTTCAGGACAGCTGCTGTATACACGACCCAGGCCACAGCAACCTCACCTTTGCTGGGTTGTTAACACCTGTAACTTGTACACCTGCAGCGTGTGACGCTCTGGAATGTACGTACCTACTCTGAGGCTTCTGTGCTCTCAAGTGACACAGACAGGGCACGTGTGGTGAGAAGGACAATGAGTCTGAGTGACTGGGAATCTTCTGACTGCTGCACCGAGGTTGTTGTGATGATTTCCAGCAGAATGACCTCTCCGCGGTTTTCTCATCAAAATCCACCTCCAACCTCAAAGAAACGCTACTTGTTTCCCAATGGCATCATGTTCCATCTTTTGTGCCTTTCTTCATGCTTGTCTTTCTGCCTGAAGTAGCATTAACTCCATTTTCCATCTGGAAGAAGTCACCCCATATTCTTGGCCCAGGTCAAGCTTCTCCTCAGTGACGTTCCTGGGTCTGCTCCATGCCCTCCTCTCCCTCCTCAGATCGCTGGAGCCCGTTGCCTCCACCGGTGTGCCACCACAGTGCTCTGGGGTTGATGTCATCGCTAGCATTCTCCATGCTGTATGGAAAAGTTTTGTTTTCATGGCTCCTTCCCCTTCTAGTCCAAAAGTATATTGAGATCAGTGCCTGGCCCTTAGTTGGTAGTCCATAAATATTTAATGAATGAACATGTGAGCCAGTAAGTACCTCTGTGTTCCACATTTTTTAGAACAAAAATTAATCATACATTTGATTTATTTTGCATATGTGCTAAAAAAAAAATCTGAGAAATCTGTATAGGGCCCTGAATCACATGGGAACTCTGCATATCACTTCTGATAAACGTGATCTAATGCATCTTGCAGAAGTCATCTGGTGTTACTCTGTTCCAGCAAAATCATAGGCACATTTTACTGGCTGCTCTATCAGTCGATATTCTCCAGGGAGAATCTCGGTCCCTATGCCCAGAAATCTACATACTCAGGAAGTCTTACCTCTGTTCTACCTTCAGTCTTACCAGCCTCCAGCTAGAAAACATTGTGTGGTAGAGGGGGATGAGTAAGCTGGGTGTACACACCCAAACTGAAGGGGTTAGGAATGAAAATGCGGTGTCGATAGAAGATGAAATATTAGCAACCTGTTAAATGGGTTCCTGGTGTGTGCTTCTAACGTTTCTCCCTTCAAGAAAAGCGCTCCACACCATGTCTCATTTTGTGCAGTCAATATGATCCTGGTAAGACCTATCACAGCACTTGTGGTGCTGAAAGAAATTAAACATTTAGGGGACTCCTCCAGTGCCACACTGATTGAGCTCAAACGATGCCGCTAAATTGACAGATGCGTTTGTCTGCTCCTGCAAGCGAGCGAGTCTTCCCTGCAGAATGTATTACAAATTCCTTAACGGCAAGGAGATAACAACAAATCAGAAACTCCTTTATTCTACCTTTGTGCTCCTTTCTCCAGGAGCCAGTCTTGGTGCGCCTGCTTGTGGTGGGTGCACGCGCGCACGCGTGAGTGTGCACATGTGCATGTGTGCGTGTGTGTGCGTGTGTGTGTCTTGGATGCAAGTGGGATGCGCCAGGAGAACCACACCACTTCTCAGCTCATCACACACACAGTGTGAGTCTTGAGCTTTGCAAGGCTGACCTTCTTTCCTTGGCCATTCTGTTAATTGAGGCAACCGTGCCAACTCCTGAGATGCGTGGACAGTCCTGTCAACGGGGGACAGCACCTTGCACCTCTCAGCCAGATGCAGGACAACTTTAAACCAATTAATAAAACTCTTAAAAGGATGATATTGTTGGGCAATGTGCTAAGGTTTCCTGCTCTTGCCCAGGTTGTATTTTTATTAAGCTGTAAGCTGTGTTTTTTAAAAAAAGATAGAGGGAGAAGAAGAAGCGAGAAAGAGACTTTTATAGCCTGCAGCCTCTTGTTTGCAGATTATTTTCCAAAGATGCTCAGTAGAATATCAATGACCTGTGATTAGAAGTCCTACCAGGTACTACCTTGAATGGAGGAGGCTTTAGAAGTGAGAGCAGTCCCTCAGAGAAACCACACATTTTAGATTTGGAAAAATGGCTCAGCTGAAGTTGTCTTCACAGTGGGGAGGGTAAGGCACGGGGTTGGGGAGGATAGGGCCAAGCTGGCACGAGGAGTAGGTTTGAAAGAAAGGCGTCATGCTCTGCTCTGGTCTGTCTCAGGAAGGAGCAGGCTCTGTCCTCCTTACCAGAGACGTGGTCTGGGGTGGGGGCAGGAAAGGGACAGGTTGGGGTAGGGATAGAGGTCTTAGGAAAACCCTGGAGTCTGGTCCCAGGCATTTCAAAGAACTCTGGCTCCAAAATCCTTAAGAAACTCTCATTGGAAGTGCTGATAAGACCTGACCTATTGTCCTTTCATTTCATGAGTAATAAAATTTACCTTAACCATTTTTTTTAAAGTCCTATGTGTTTTTAGAAATGATAATAATTCTAAAAGCAAATGTGGTCCTACATTAGCTCGACTGGGTGACTGCTGAAGGGATGTGTGTTTCTGCTGTCAAACGACTTCACAAAGATGCTTCCTGGATCCGTCCCATTCATCCATCAAAATGAGAATGCTGACACCAGCCATGGGGGAGAGATGGAACATCACTGAGGTCCCAGGGATCCAAATTCTTACAAATATGTGTAGTGACAGAGCTGTTACCATAGCGCTTGGTCTGTGCTCAGTAACTACCATTGAACGAAGGCAGTGATAGGCAACAATAATGCCTATTCTAGACATTTCATATTTGTGGAATTGGGCAGTATGTGGTCCTCTGTGTCTGGCTCCTTGAACTTAGCACCACATTTTCAGGATTTGTCCATTTTGTAGCACGAGTCAGTGTGTCATGCGTCTTTCTCAGGTGTCCCCTGGTTTCCTGCTATTATTGACTGAAATTTCTTCTCACTTGTACCTAGGTATCAGGTTTTTCTCTTTTTCACTTTTCCAGCTCCACAAAAGCCAGGCCTTTGTGGCTCAGGCTCTGGGTTCACACTGCCAGCCTCAGAGCTGTTCTCCTGAGAACGAGCCAAGCTTCTCATGGGCCCGTGGTCCCTGGGCAGCGCAGCCGCAAGCTGGAGCTCACCTTCCCGCTTGGGATTTTCCTCTCATTAATCCTTGCATTCTTCGCAGAAGTCATTTGGTCTGTCTATCTCACTCTTCCTTTCTCTCTGATCTTTTCTCCCAAGTCTCTAACCCAGGACTCCTCTCACTGCAAAATACAAGGGATCTCCCAAAACTTCTTGGATCTAAGCCTCTAAGGCTCTCCTCTTCTGAATCAGCATTTTCCCCAAGTGCTCTAGGAAATTTTGAAGTGAGTGGCATGCTTTGACTCTCTCCTCGTCCACACCTTACCTAGGTTCCAGAAGCCCTCTTTGCTCCTTGGCTCTATCCCTGGTCACCAACAGGCTTGCAGGGACAGGCCTGCTCCTTTTCCACCCAGCTCAACACTCCCCTCCCTTCCACCTTTGCTGGCCAAACCTCCAAGCTTCAGTTATTCATTCACTCCTCTCTCGAAGTTTTTCTTGTCCTTGAGGCATGTGAGGTATGAGACCAACAGAGATGAGCCACCTGTGGCTGCTGATCTCCAGGGGCTCACCCTGTTGATAGATCCAGGTTTGCGACTAGCTATGCCTTGATTTCCTGCATCTTTATACTGTGTGACATATATTGTGTGACTTTGAGCAGACGGCCACAGCAATGAGCAGGACAGACATAAGTAAATACCCAAACAGAAATAAGTAAGATATCCTCCGAGTATTAAGTGCAACAGACAAAACCAAGAAGGGTAAAGAGTGGACAGGGACTGGGACGGGCCTCCTCCTGCACATGAGCAGATCAGAAGAGATGCCATGGGAGCAGAGCCTGAAAGAGATAAGACCAAGTTCTGTGAAGACCTGTAGGAAAGCATATATGTGAGAGGGGCAGGCAAGTGCAAGGCCCACAGTGAGGTGTCAAGGACCCTGTGGGTGCTGGGGCACAGGCAGGAAGGTCCTCAACCATCTGACCTCAAACCTCATGGTTTGCTTGAAGAAGAGTCTGTTTGCCTTCGATCCCAGTAGAATTCTTCTCTCCCATGCCGCTGAGCCCCCAGCCTCACAGACCTTGAATGAGCACATTCCAGTGAAAACAATGTCAGCCTGAAGCAGGCCAGGGAAAAGCAACTGAAACAATTGATTGAGCAGACCCCGGTGCTGACTCAAGTGTATTCAAACCCTTCAGGGTAAAAAGTGTGTGCGGGTGGGCAGATGACGGAGGCCAATAATGCCTGAAGAGGAGCGTGAACTGGACTTCTTGAAATTCTGGAAAAAAAAAAAAAATTCTAAAACCAGATGCTCTACATGAATCTTGAAAGAAACACATTTAAAACACATTTAAAGGAATGCCTTAGTAGGTCATGAATCTGTGGTGCCTTTGGCCCCCAGGATAAATTCTGGCTAAAATAATTATTTAAAACTGGTAACCGTTCAGTCAATACGTGGGGTTGCTTATTATGTGCCGAGCACAGCAGACCCAGAAACAAACAGGAGCAATGCAGTTCTTCCTCCCCCAGAACATACAGGGCAACAGTGGACATGGGTCCTGAGTAAGTCAGTAGGACCCCATAATAGCAGTACATGGGGTGGGCAGGAATTCCTGGTCCTGCTGGGTGTCCTTGGGCAAGTGACCTAGCTGCTCTGTGCCCCCAATTATTGATGTTTAAAATAGAGGTGTCAGTAGTGCCTCATCAGGCTGTTGTAAGAAGTGTCCCCAATGATGCCCAGTACACAGTAGGCGCTCAGTAAGTATTGACTACTGGGGCAGCAATTACCCATAGTTTTGACAAGTGTAAGGAATCGATGGTGTAACGGGAGTCCTTCCCTGGTTTCGGAGAGCCTCCTGATGAAATGACATTGCAGTCCCTCTGAGCATTGTACCTGATGATTTACATATATTAATATGAATCCAGAAAAGTCCTGCAGAGTAGGGATTTTGCCTGTTGCAATCTACCCAGGAAAAAACTGACACTTCTCAGGAAGTTTGAGCATCTTGCCCAAGGTCATCCAGCCTGAAACGGAACCAAATCCCACACAAAGTCAGACACATTCTTAGCATTTACTTCGGCAAAGAAGCAATTGTGGGAGGGAAGCTCCATAATTGGTTTCTGAGAAGAACCGAGATATTTGACATAACAGTGCCCTCCCACACCATGTCTCTTCGTACCATGGTCAGTGGAGAAGGCTGGGCAGGAGAAACCATGCTGTATCCCAGGGGGCCAATTCTGTTTGGTTCTTGGTTAAAAAAATGCAAGGTAGAAAGACAATACATACATCAGAATGCACACAGACCAACACAAAGAACCATACTCACAGCCCGGCTTGCAGGCGAGTGTGTGAATGTGTGTCCACTGACATGCAGACAGCCCAGGGCCATATGAAGAGCAGCCTCCCTCTTAGGGAGGACAGCCTGACCCAATCAGAGGTGCCCTAACATATGGGACAGGCGGCTCCCAGGCTCACAGTAGGTACGGCCCAGAACGAATGATCCCTCCGACCCCCAGAGCAATAGGACAGGTTTGTCCCCGAAGAAAGCTCTCACCCATTGCTCTTCTCCAGAGGGATAAATACCAGAACCGAACTGCGTCCACTCCCCTTCAACCCATCCTTCAAGTCTGGGCGTTCCCATTTCCCCCTTCCCTGCTTCCGTCCCTTTGTCTTCCTTTACCTGGCTGTGTTTTTTGATCTTCAGTGTGACAAATTTCAGCTGCCACTAATGTTCATGTACAGCATGTTTCTCTTTCCCTTCAGAGGACTGTGTGCTCAATGAAAGACTTCTCGGAGACGGCTCCCTGAATAGAAATACATGGGAGACAAACAAAGCGAGCAGCTCAGACATCCTCACCGAGGCTCAGGGAGTTTAAAAAGCCCCCTTCGCGCCAGAAATGAGGCTATTAAGGTGTGACATGATTCTCCCTTTCAGGCAAAGGCTTTTTAAACTGCTGTAGAGCCCAATCAAGAGAAGATGAAAACTTCAGTGTCTCAAGATATCCAACTCTCTTCTGCTGATGAAGGAGAACATGCCCAGATGCACATGGAATGAGAAACAGGCTCCCGGCACCCAGTCAGCAACCTGGCTGAGAGCTCAGGGTCCTGGGCAGCCCAGGCAGCCACCTCATGTCTGCCCACTTGCCATGCCCCCGTGGACTCCATAACTAGCATGAGGGGGTGCAGAGGAAACCCGGGTCCTGCTAAAGATCTCAGTTAGAGCTGGTCACGGGAACGCCACCCCACCTTGGCAGCCTCTTACTCCCAGAGCTCTCGGGGACCCTAAAAAGAACAGGGAGCAGCAACCGGCTTGGTGATTTGCTGGAAAAGGACTTCAGCACCGCTGGTAAATCCCAACCTTCTGGCTAGTGCCCAGATACTTTCTTAGCATTACTAGAAATAAAATTGGACCCGGGAGTGTCACCTTGGAAGCAGGAAAGCCAGGGTTTCAATCCTGTCTCTGCTAATTTCTCATTGCATCCCTGAGCTCCAGCATGCTCGTTTGCAAAATTCCTGCCTTTCAAGACCGTGGAAAGGAACAGACGAAATGTTTTACACAAAGTGCCTCACGCTGGAAAGCCAATAGAAATTAGCTTTTGTGGTGTTTTCAGATGGCAAGAAAACGAAGGCAGGGACTCCCAGCCAGCAGGTTAGGGCTCAGTTCCATTGAAAGTAGTCACTTCAGTTTCCTCCAATCTTTTGGTTTGAAACAGAATTTCTGCCTCTCTCAAAGTCTTGCTTGGTAGATTAATACTCTTCCAGGATGTCCCAGGCCCCTTCTTTCAAATCAGCTCCCTCTCCTAAGATTGTCAGGCAGAAGCCAGAAGGAAAATAGAGACTATTTTAGCCAACGGAAGTATCCTCTGTCTCATCAGAATTATCCTGTCCCTAAATCTCTCCTGACTACAGTAATACCCAAGAGCATTTTTTTTTTTTTTTAAAGAAAATACTGGGGATATTTTTCTTAAAGAATCAGAATCTAAAGACAGGCTACTTAATCATCTCTGGGATATTGGTGGTAAGAATGAGCTTACCCCTTTCTCTAGACTTTTTCTAAAGTGTCAGAGTATTTTCTGTGTGGGAACATTCAAATCCCCAGAGGTGTCTTCTTTAAGCCACCAGACATGGTAGGGTCATAGGAAACCACAGCAGATTCATACCAGCTTCATGACAAAGGCTTGTGGGTTTTCTTCCCCCTTCTTCTTTTTTTATGAAATTTTGTGTCTTACCCCTCATGGCTCCAGCACATGAGTGTTAGGGCTGAATTCAGATTTGGGGGTGCGGGCAGCTAGGTGGCAATACCTGGGTTAAGCAAATGTTGTATAAAGTGCTTGGGGAGACAGGTCTCGTTCTGCCTCTTGAAAACCAAGTGATGGTGAAATGCCGACTTTATTCTGGCTAGTTTATAGGTGTGCCACTGTGGTAGGGACTGCGATTTAGGAAAGTGTTTCACTGCATTGTCTGTTTCATGAAACACGAGTGAAAGCAGTCCCCAAGTGTCTACACGCTGTATTTTTTAAAGCCTCCTCGTGTCCACTACTGCCTTTCTTTTAACATCCGTGGGAGAGACAATCATTCATATTCTCCTCATGTTGCATAAACTGAGACCTGAGTAGTTGGTGATATGTTTTGTTCAAGGCTATACAGTGCGAGTGAGGGAACTTCAGAATCCATTTCTGTGCATACCCCTTGGACCACTGGATAGATTCAAGCAATGCAAGTGTGTGTGTGTGTGTGTGTGTGTGAGAGAGAGAGAGAGAGAGAGAGAGTAGGTGTATGTGTGCACACACGTGCGTACTTACATTCACGTACCAACTGCTAGGATCCCTTCCCATGATAGATAATGTCCTGGATGAGAGATGAAAAGAAGGCAAAAGGAGACCGTCAGGGTAGAAGGGAGAGACTAGACTTCCTCTCCTTAATTTGCATTAAGAGTAGCTTCCTGGTCACCCAGCATTGGTCTCACAGCAGAGAAGAAGGGAAGAAGGCAAGTCTCCCTCCACTCCTTAGGGCCTTTGGGCTATTTGAATAGAAGCAACCTGTACCAGTCACCAGCCCCTCTCCAAAGAGATCCCTGCTTGCCCAGTGGCTTCCGTTCTCTCAGACTCAGAAGAGAACTCAGGCAGCATCAACATCAATCTGCTCTTGGTGCAAGAACATGTTTTTCAGCAGGGTTTCCCAGAATGGTTTCCCAGACCACCAGTTCCTTGGGAAGGTCCTTTAAATAAAAGCGGGGGAAGAGAGCTCTATACTTCACTAGATTATGAAACCTACCTTCCTCTGATAGATTCACAATGAACTTTGCATATAAAGGCTCGAGAAGGACTGAAGCAAGGAAAACATTGTTAAATTAGGGCAAGACTACCGGGCTTTTATACAGACATGGTTTAAACAACTTCAGGAAATGGAATCCCACTATTACATTAAAACTTTTTTTTTTTTTCTAGAGTGTTCTTAAGGTATATGTCTTTGGGTATATGGACATGTTTTCTTTTCTTTTCCAGCTGAGATGTTTCTGGAACTTGAGAACAATATATGGTATTATTTATATCATAGTACACAATATACAAAGATGCTTAGTACTGCTCTTTTCAACCAGACGCATAAAAAATTGGGATAAAATCAAGTAGTACATTCTAACTTGGTAACATATTTAATGAAATAACCTTGTTTCATTAAAAAATCACTATAACTTTTGGAGTTCCAACAATTGAATCGGGACCTACTTTTCTGTAACTCCCAGCCTGTTCCTCCTACCTTCACCCTATTTCCCTAATTCATTATAATATAATGAATTATATAATAACAATAATAATGATGGTGATGATGATGATATAATGATCATGATGATGATGACTTAACTTTTCCCTATTCTGAAAGAGTCCAGAGTACAGGAAATTAGGGTTAGAGCATCCCTTAGATCACATCTCTCTCTTAATAACTCACTTCCTTTCTCCAGTACCTCTACATTCTTGCTGTCTCTTGGTTCACTGGGTACTCTGTGGATTCCAACCAAATTATCTTAAGTGGCAAATGTACTCTAAAAGGGGGAGAAGTGTAATGCATCTTACATTACCAGGGTTAAAATTTCATTTCATTCCTGGTCTGATGCTATTCAGGACTGTTATCTTGCCTTGTGTTCAATAGGCAATAGAAATAGATACGTCCACAGAAAGCCAGCCTTCGACATGATATCAAGAAGATGGGCTGGAAGCTGGGGAGCCATTGAGATTTGTGCTCCCCCCC
This sequence comes from Lontra canadensis, assembly GCF_010015895.1. Taxonomy (NCBI): domain Eukaryota; kingdom Metazoa; phylum Chordata; class Mammalia; order Carnivora; family Mustelidae; genus Lontra; species Lontra canadensis. The sequence goes on from NW_022631030.1 coordinate 15,277,254, forward strand.
ACTCTGTTCCTGCCAATTATAGGGGGGGGGGGAACCAGCCCTTGGACCATAAATAACAGCTGCACCACTGAAATCCCCCTGCTTCAGAGCATGGTTCTGTTCACATTGGCTACATATTCTACAGGCTTGCATTCCTTTCAACTATTCTCTAGCACAGTTGGAAAAAGACGAGAGAAAACAGCAGGATGTGGATATTTAAGGGGTCATTTTTCAAAAGAACCAGGATTGGTCTGTAACTAGACATGCTGACGGTAAAGCCTGCTTAGTACCTTCTCCCCTCCTATCACAGTGCCCAGTTCCATAGTTCTTGGGGCTGTGGCCCAGACCTGCCTCCACCCATCGTCTGAGCTTTTGCCCTATTCTTCACCCCAAAGATTATCAAAGCTTACCTGTCTTTCTGCCCTGATCTTTCGGTGTTTTCCTCTCAACTAGACACTTTGGAGAGGCTCTACTTCACAGGAAGTCTGTACTGACTGACAAAGACGGCTTCTATTTAAATGTAAGACAATGCCTCACTCAGAAGAAGAAAAGATCATCTCTAACAGTGTATTCACATTGGAGAGCTCAGGGGAGCAGCCACAGCTTCCAAGACCCCTCAAAGAATGGCCAATGGGCACCTGCTTGTGTCAGGTTTGATAATAAGATGAGCCCTGATATAAATAATAGCATGATTCTTCACAGCAGAGTCTCTGGAGTTAGGTTACGTGGATTTGAATCTTAGCTTTGCCAATTTCTTTCTGTGCCACCCTGGGGAAGTTCTTCATCTTCGTCTGCAAAATTGGGCATAATAATATCACCAACAGTACAGCCATTGTGAGATTAAAAGAGATAATCTTCGTAAACGCTCAGCCCACTGGCTAGCTGATTGTCAACGTTCAAAAATATTAGATGTCGGTGCACAGATAATAATACCTCATGAGACCTACAGGCAAATTTTGCGGACTTTTGGATCACTGGAACCTGAGTTTGAATCTTGGTTCTTTTGATCACCGGCTGGGTGATTGTAAGCAACTCACTTAACTTCTTTTTAGTTAGCATCAGCTTCCTCATCGATAAACAGGAAAAAGTGCATCTCTCTCATCAGGATTGTTGTAAAGGTTGAAGAAATTTATGTGTTCGAAAATACCTTGTAGCTAGGAGGCATTCAATAAATGTTTGGGGATGGGAGAAACATCCGCTGAGCAGATCGCTCGGGAAAAAATGACAAGGGTTCTTTTGGGCATTTAGATGTGTGCATTTCAATAATGGACTTGCTTAGTTGCTCTGTCCTAAGGCTATCTATCAACTCTGATAGCACTTCTGCGAGGCACAGAGCGAATGTGGATAATGGGGTCCTGATTTTATTAGCAAGGCGAGTGTCCTGAGCACCAGTCAATGTACCATAATCAAGTTCAACTCTAGACAGACAGATTGCTTTCCTCCTTCCAAGCAATAGTTTTCCAATTGTAGTTTGCATCTCACTTTTTCAAGAAGGATCTAAAATAGAATGATCTTATAATGTACACAAAATGGTGGGGCTGCTTTGAAGGAAGGGGCTGGTGCCTGCTCCCTTTCTCCTTCAGCCTCTGCAGCAGCTTCTGGAGCACACTGAAGAAAATCTAGGACTCTGCAAAAGACAGCTGAGAAATCAATGCCCTGAAGGTATGGGGTGTTCTTTAGACTCCTGTAATGCACAGTGTGGATTAATAGTGATTTCCTACGGTCTTAGATTTATTAATATTAGGGCATGTCAAACAAACCTCATTTCCTACTTTGACAGTCTCTTCCAGGGAAATGTAGTAGACAGAGTGAATTGGTATTTCAGGAACATATTTTACAGGCCTTTTGGAATAGCTTTGTTGGAATGATGAAGAAATTTATGCTGAATATTAGCAAAATTAGGTATATTAGTAAGTGGATGAACACTATAGCCAACAGGTGCTGAACATCTAATTGATCAATGTCAGGCAGTGGGCTGCCAGGATACACAGGACATTGGCTCTGTCCCCTATCATTAAATGTTTCCATCAGCAACTTGGATGGAGACATAAAGATGACACTTATCAAATTTGCAGATGACATGATTGGGAGGAAAAGCAAACTTATCAGGTGATCGGATCCAGAAAGATCTTGTCAGGCTGCAGGAATGGCACAAATCTAAGATGATGGAATTTAAACGGGGAAAATGCAATATCGTATAATTAGGTTCAAAAAGCAAATTATTCAAATAGAGGTTTATGTCATATCTCATGTTAGATTCAGGCATGGCCTAGCTAACTGCAGGAGGTAGGGGATCTTTAAGAGGGTCCTTTGGGTAGATCTGAGTAATGGAAAATGGGATTAGGGGAAAGGCCAATACATCAGGACAACATATTTTCATGTTCCATAGATTATGTCTATAGGAAAGGGTGGTGGGTCAGAACTGGCAACAATTCCAGACTGAGAACAGTGGCAGAGAATCAGGTACATAAAATAACTTTCATTCTCTGAAAGTACTCATCATTCGGCCTCAGGGTATGGTCTTTAAGGGACCAATCTCTCGGCTCAGACTAGATGGGCTTAATACTGTTCCTGCTATTTGCCACTTGTGTGCCAAAGGCTTCTTAACTTCTCTGTGCCCCAATTCCTGCATCTATAAAGTGGAGGCATATTTCTAGCTCCCTATCTCCTAGGGTTCTAGTGCAGATGCAGTCTGATAACGCACATGGAGTATTTATGTTTTGACTGTCCTTTGCTAGGTGCACGGCTTGATGGAGGGAGGAGGGATGAGGGACATGATGTCTTTGGAGGGAAGTTTGGTAGCATCAGGCAGAACACCCTGGGCTGGAGATCTCAAGGCCTGGAAGCTTAGCGGCACAGTCACAGGAAGAAAGACAAGGCTGCCAGTAACCACATCTGCATAACAAGGAGCACACTGGATTTGGGGTCTAAAATGGAGTTTAAGCAATTAAAAGAAATGCGAAGTCCAAATCAAGGTAACATTTGATGGAGTGGACCAGGTATTGGGCTAATGTACTTTAAATCTCCTCTGCTTGAGATCAGGATTGATTATAGAGACAGAGGAGGGTGGAAAGTTTTGCTGACAGTTTCTGGTCTGAATCCTGCTCTGAGGAACAATGAAACATGGAGGCTGGGAATTAGGAAGAGGTTAATGGATTGGAGAAGAATTTCGTTTTAGTAGAGTGAAAAAGGAAGAGGAAAAGCATGTACTGGTTTTACTAATTGTCAGTTTCTTAACAAGTTACAAGAGTGGGATTCCTTCCCCTTTTCATATGACATAGAACAAAAACATTTAGGAGCGATGCGTTACTATGAGTCAACCAGACATATTCGGAGTACCACGCTAACAACTGCGCCACATTCAGAGGTCTGAAGTGACAAGGATGGTAGAACAGCATGCGTGTGCATTGCATGAACAAAGGACGTTAGAGCATGCAGTGGTCCCTTGAGGGAACCAAAGCCATGTCCATACACAGGCATAAGACCTCTTCAAACATTTGCAAGGCTGTCTTGTGAAGGGCTGTCTTGGCTACTCCTGGCTCAATATGTTACTAAGGACCAGAGGACGGAAGCTCTAGGGTAAGACCTTTAATGCTTGAATCTAGAGTCAATAAAATGACAAAAGGGAAACCTTCACCTTGGAAAAGAGCATACTTCCCCAGGCTGGGCAAAGACAGAGAGGGCATGTCTGCACTGCTTGGAGAGTTGGACTAGAGGCGGTCTTCACAATCTTTTCCCCAACATAGTGTTCAATGTTTTTATGAAAAATACTATGAGTCAGTTGAGTAAATCCTAGGGTTTTGGCTGAAGTTCCAGCACGTCAGTGCAATCTTTGGAATGGCTGTGCTGGACCACATCTTGGCCTGCTGTCATTTGCAGAAGCAGCCGTTATGAAGCGAGCTGTAGTTCTGCGCCAAGCCAGGAGGTGGAGCCGGTCGCTAACATACCTGGAGGGCCCTACTGGGAGGGGGTGCCATGAAGTTGAGCCCTGGAGCTCTCTGTATGGGTTGGCAGCCATAAAGGAATGTAAGAGCTAATCGACCGCCATCTGTCTTCATTTTGCTAACCCCCTCTATTGGATGCCACAAACAGCTCACTTCCTATATTTATAAACATCCCCAATCAGTCATTTCTCTGCCCGCTGTCACATATTTGTGGCATTAATGCTGGCTGCTTTATCACAGATTGGACTTCATTTCAGGCATAACTCTCATATACTGTGGTTCTGAGGTCTTTATGGCCACATTACGGTATATGGCTGAGTTGTGATTACACATCAGCACTGTAAGGCCACAGACAGTGACTTGGCCCTCACCCACCCACCTGCCACCCCTGCCCTCTGCGGGCGGCTGTAGATCACGCTATAGGCACAGGAAAATCGGGATCTACGAGACAGAGAGAAAAAGAACAAAGGGCCAGGCACACTTCCACCAGGATTTGGGGTAGCCTAGGGTCTTCCATAAGACTGAGAGCTCACAAGACTGTGGCCTTTTGGCAGAGTGACCTGACAAATGGAAAAAGTTAATGGAAGGAAAAGAGAGGGGAGAGGGAGAAGTCCGTAACTGAAACCTTTCTCCGGAGCCCCTAGATCTCAGAGCTGACAATGGGGCCATAGATTTTCCTCATCTTATATCTGCATTCAGGAAAGTAAGTTAGCATTTCTTCTTACTCTCTGCATCATGCTAGCCACGTTTGTCAGATTACTTTTCTTATAGAAATTAAAGAATATATATTTTTTGTTTTATTGCATTTGGTCCCTTGTGGGTCGTGTGAATAGACCCTTGGAACCACTGTCATAAGGGAAGCAGCAAAAATTCCCTCTTTTGTAAGTCATGGCAACCATTAAGAGGATAGTAATAGAGTTGTACTTGGTCAGGAGAGAAACAGAAAATCCAGGGAGGCAATAAAATTTTAGAGAATAGTAGGGTTATTGCTAGAAGAGTGTATGATATTGGGAATGCCACATGTGTTTTCAAAGAAAATGCTTTTTCCTTCTGGAAAAATTCCAATTTTCAGTCTTTGGACCATGCTTTCCTCTTTCTATTCACAGAGCCACCCAAGGGGCTCTCTTTCCTTTGGTGGGTGGAGCTTGCTCATTTTTCATGTGTTTCTGAAACTCTCCACAGACCTCCAGAGGTCTGCCCTAACTGCCTGCCCAGGTTTCCATCCCCTCTGGCAGCCTTGACACCTCTTCACTATGCCATTCCCCAAATGCCAATACTGTTCTTTCCCTTGTCCCCCAAAGAGGCTGGTCACATGGTGGTAGGAGAGGAGAGTTATTTCAGAGACATCCGACATCACACTTCTAAAACCATCACTGACAGGCTCTCCCTGGGCCCTCGCTCTCCTGGTGGCCTTCCTCTTCTCCAGGGAGACAAATTAGCTGCCTTAAGCCATCCTAACTCACCAGAGATGTTGCTCTGCCCATAAAGAACACAGGCTTTGACATTATTGTGTAGAGCCTTTCCATCCTGATGATCTCAAAATCCCTTTCTAGACTGGGCTCCTGTTCTTTTCTTGGGAGGGGGAGGGGTTCCAGTTCTTAACTGAAAAATCAAAAAGCCTATTAAAGCATTTCCCACACTTCCCACTCCCACCCTCCATATCCCCCCCAAAGGAGCCAGTCTTACTCACCCCTAAAACGCAGAAAGTGCTACTGCAGGGAAGTCCTACCTTTGAGAGGGTTTCCTATGTTGGCGAAATCTGTTTTAAAGGAACATCAAGAATAGCCTTGAGGAGGAAATATGGACTGAATCTATACCAACTGGCACTAGCCAGCTTATGAGAAACGTGGAGAAAGAGTCCAGCTCCTCCGCCCGTCAGCCATGAGCCCTAACTGTATGTAAATGAATCCCCTAGGCTTTTTTTAGAACCCTAGCAGTAGCTGCACTTCTATATTTAAGTAAGATACTGCTAAAGTTAACTTAGCAGTTAAGCCATGCTTTGCAGTTAGGCTGCCTGCATTTTAAATCTGAGCTCCCCCCACTGACTTGTTTTGCTTTGTTTTTACTCTGGACAGGCCTTCATTTTATCATCTGAAAAAGAGCGTAATGTTTCCCTCAGAGGTAGTGGGAGGAGCGATCAAATAATGCCTTCAAAGCACTTAGGACGCTTCTTGGTACCGAGTTAATAATTTACACATTGATAATATTCAAGGTAATCAATGTACTGTTCCCCCCACCAGCCCCCACTTTTCTGTTGGGCAAATACCTCAAAAAGAAAAAAGCTGTCCTTTCTCAGACTTCCTGAGCTTTCTGGTGACACCGCTGCCTCAGGCCTGAGCACCCATGAGCCTTACTGTCTCCAGTTCCCTGCCTGCTAATCCTTTGCTCTGTCGATCAAGGCCCGTGCTTCCTGCTAACCGGTTCTGAGGGATTCTAGTGGGAGGGACTTCCTTTCGGACAGTGGCTCCAGAGGAAGTTCTGTTGTCACAGGGTGGGCACCCATCTCTCCTGCTCCGTTTGAGTATCCCGAAGGCATGACTAGCCTATTTCCATAGTGCTTGAGAAGCGGTGAGCAAAGCTGCTCTCAGACTTCTCAGTTCCAAAAGAACGGATTATGTTCTGCGGTTTTCCAACTGGATTCAGACCCCTAAGCTGAATACCATCCCGTTGGCCCTGGAGAGTAGAGAAGACAGTCTCTTTGCACTTTGAATTAATTTAACTCATTTCAGAGAAATTTGAAGCCTCATGTTGGTACCCCTCCCACCCAACCTTCCCCCCCACCACACACACAATACATACTTCTGATCTAATTCTTTAGCCCTCATGGCAAATAGATATTAAAATATTAAATCTGTCTTCGAGATCTTCTTCATAAAATATTAAGGGAAAATGTCTGTGTTAACAATGTTTTAACGTGAAATAATAAACAAACTGCTGTAATTGGACATTTTTCTCCTGAAGGTCATATGCTCCCACAAAAATCACCCTTGCAAATGTGCAATTCAGAAGAGTGATCGCACCTTACAGTCAGACACTGTGCTTTTCTGTGTTCAAAGAGCATTCTTTAAACATTAATTAGTTATTCCATCAAATATCCTAGGAGGGTGGATTAATATCTGATTAATGCAGATATAGTTGCAAAGAGAGAGCAAGGAGAGTCCTCCCTCTCTCATCATGCAACAATTCTGAGGCAAGAATTTTTAGCTAAAGCTTTGTGAATGGGCAGAAATAAGTCACAAGTGAGGCTAAGAAATCAAGGGTTCTTGATCCTAAATTTCTCAGGCATCTCTTCTATTCTTTGATTTGCATGAACCTCATAGATGAGCCCCTGAGAAATGATTTCATTTCCCCCCTTAAATCAGATATTCACTTGTGCAGAGAGAGCCTGGCTAGAGATATCACAAGGAGGCTCTCCTCCCACTAATGAGATGGGGAATGCTTGCTTTTGAGGGCCCGTTTCAGTCACAAGGGATTTTTTCCTAAATGCCCAAAAAAGTAGGAGGAGGAGGACTGCTCTAGCAGAACACAAAATACAGGGGTCCATGACATCTTGCTGGATTCTGCTGCACTCTGACTTGTGCAGGCAAGAGCTCAGAGATTAACTGGCTGCAAACTCTCTTCCCTGACACCCACCCTTAGTCACAAGTGTACATCCCTAGGTCCCTGCTCCGTGCTTTTCTTAAGGACTTATGATGTGCCCATCGCATAAAACCACTTGCAACCATTTCCAATAATTGCAGCATGAAAAGTGAGCTGATCAGCATCTGACTTTTATGGCCGGCTACTAACCCAGCCAGCATTTTCTAATAATACTTTGCCTTTATATCCCAGGATCGCAGAGCAATTTACAAAGATTAATTAGAAGCTCCTTAGAACTCTCATCCTTGATGGAGGCAGGGGTGGAAGCCCTGAGAGGGGACTTAAATTAGCCTCCCAGGAGAGAGGGGAGTGAGGATTCTAAGGAAGAGCTTGTCTGGTTCAAGCCCGGGCTGTATCTGAGAATAAAACCCCATGTCCCCATTAGTAGGCAATGGAGAAACAATGTGCCATCTGATATTTGGAAAGGATTCAATTAGGAGGAAGTAAGGAGGCTGTGTGTGTTTATTTTTTATTTCAAAAATGATGTAAATACCCAAATTTGTTACTACCCCCAGGGTCCTGGCAGAATGCCAAAGATATCTGTAATTTTGCAAAATTGCATTTTGTGTCACCCCTTCCTGGGCCATTTCACATTTTGCTCGTCCCTGCCCCAAAGCCCACTGCCCCTGGCTCCCAGAAAGGTCAAGGGGAACGCCAGTGTGAATATGACCCTTTGATGTACAGCAGTACTGTGGTGAAGGCCGCCATCTCGGGGCTCTCCCCCTCCAGTATGCCACTGGGCCCAGCGCCTGGAGGACCGGCTTGGTAAAGAATAGGGAATGATGGCGGAGAAAGGGCTCTATCAGGCCATTGAGGAAGCACAGCTGTTGAGGGGCCAAGGGGAGGGGCCGAGGGAAAGCTGCAGTGACGTTCTGTTTTGTTCTTGCAACCAAGGCACAAATTAAGGCAAAATTAGAGACTTTCTTTGGGCAATTGGACGGATGGGAGGAGGAGGAAGATGGGGAAGCAGAGCTTTTAAGGACAGCAATTTGAGAACATCTGAGACAAATCTGTGGTTCTTTTTTTTTTCCTTTCTTTCTTCTTCTTTTTTTTTCTTTTTCTTTCTTTTTTTTTTTTTTTTTTTTTTGGTGGATTAGTTAGTGACTTTCTTTTTGGATTCCGGAGAGGTTTCCCCCCCTTCTTTTCCCTTTTTGCACCATGCACATGTAAATGTGATTGAGAATTCTTTCGTCAGATCTGCTGTCTTGGCAGCCTTCCTGCCAGCTGGCCTGGCTGGGGGAACCCACGCTGGTGGCTGATTGCGACTGACAAGTTCTCCCAGGCTTTGTGGGAGGAAGTTTGGGAGACACTCAGACACCCAGGACCTTGTTTGGGCTTTAGTGCCTGGATGGAAGGAGGGTAGAGGGGAGGCTTAAACCACTCTCTGCCCACGGAGGGTGCCAGGCCACCACTGCCATCTTGGTCCTTCTCCATAGGGACCACACAGTGACTGGTGGGGAACGTATCCCACTGTCATCAGTGCAACCTTTGGTGTAGAATCCCTGATGGTCGAAGTCCAAGTCCATCTTGAAAGACCATGTAGTCCACACCCGTTTCTTCCATCTCCAACTAAGGCATGTCATCAAAATGCCAAGATATAAGAAGTATAAAAACCCTGCTCCTCCAAAATGACTGTAGTTTATGGCCAGTCCTATCTTTTGCTTCTCTGTTACAATTCATTCTCCTTATTTTCTCTCCTTTTCCCTACCCAGGCTGCAGGCCAGATTCATTTGTTAGTTTTGTGTTGTTTTTACTATCTTCCTTTCTTCTCCCTGGCCTGACAAATTCTTAACTGATTACCAGGACCTCGCTCAAGGCTTGCATCCTAGAAGTTCTCTTTGGTAATTAATAGTTTATAAACTATTGAGCACAGAGCTTAGACGTAACTGCTGTCTAAAAGGTCAGTGAGGAGGCACCTGAGTGGCTCAGTGGGTTGAGGGTCTGCTTTCAATGAAGGTTATGATCTCAGGGTCCTGGGCTCCAGCCCTGCTCTGTGGGAAGTCTGCTCCTCCCCTTCCCACTGCCCCTCCTCACCATTCATTCTCTCTCCCTGAAATAAATAAATAAATAAAATCTTAAAAAAAAAAATAGAAGTTCAATGAGGGGCTTTTGGGTGGCTAAGTCGGTTTAGCAAGTACTCTTAGCATTGTACTCTTGATTTCAGCTCAGGTCAGGATCTTGGGGTCATGAGATCTGGTTCTGCAGTGGGGCTCAACGCTCATCGAGGATTCTGCCTATCCTTCGCCTTCTGCTCCTCCCCCGACTTGTGTGCTCTGCCTCACTCTAAAATAAATAAATAAATAAATAAATAAATAAATAACTTTCAAAACAAAACAAAAACAGGCACCCCAGTGGCTCAGCTGGTTAAGCATCTGCCTTTGCTTCAGGGTCCTAGGATCAAGTTCTGCATCAGGCTCCCTGCTCAGCTGTGAGCCTACTTCTTCCTCTGCTTCTGTGTGCACTCCGTCTCTCTCTCTCTCAAATAAATAAATCTTTTTAAAAATTTAAAAAAAAAACATCAGGGAGATTTTATTATAGGTAATTATGTGCGTTAATTTTGTCTTTTTAAACAATATTTTAGTTCTTCCTTCTTTTTCTCTGGTTCTGCATGTGTGCAAAGTCTCTCCAGAGGTACCCTTTTGTGTAAGTGGTTGTGGCTGTCAGCCACTAAGATGTCCCCCAAGATCCCCCACCTTCTGGTATTCAGGACCTTTTTGTAATCCTTTCCTCTTGAGCTTGAGCTATACTTACTGACTCAATTCTAACAAATAGAATATGGCAGAAGTGATAGGATGTCACTTCCAAGATTAAGTTATAAAAAGATTGAAAAGATTGAAGCTCTCTCATCTTGAGAAAGCTCTCTCAACTCTCTCTGGGATTGCTCACCAATCCAGCTGCCATATTGTGGGGGAAAGCCAGTTGCCATTTTGTAAGGAGAAGCCAGCTGCCATATTGTGAGGCAGCCCCCCAGAAAGGCTTATTTGGCTAAGGACTAAAATCTGCCAACAATCATGTGAGTGAACTTAAATTGATTTACTCCTTTCCAATTACACCTTCAGTTGAGACCACAGCCCTGGCCAACAACTTGACTGTAACCTTATGAAAGACCTTGAACCAGATTTTTGGCCCTAGAAACTGTGAGATAAAGAAATGCTTGCTATTTTCAGCTACTTAGTTTATTACATAGGAATACATAACTGGTATACTGGCTTCCCAGGCCACTGTAATACTCATCCTTCTCTTAAGATGCTTTAAAGAAAAAGATTGTAGGTCCTCAAGAAGAAAATATGAGACCAGCTTCAGCTATTTCTTAGGTGTTTTTAACTCGTATGGAAGAATATCTATTACCAATCTCACACTTAGCTACATCTAAAACTAGAGCAACTTCCAATTACTAAAAGAGATATCAGATAGTGCTGTATATCAAATTAACTTCAGTGAGTTAAATATATAAGTAAATTCTCACTCAGGAGCCTATGGAACTGGTGGAAGTTCTCAGAAAAGAGAGGGATACTAAATAGTGCTAACTATGTGCAAGAGTTTTCCCACATGGTTTCCATTGTGTTCCACTTAATCCTCACATATCCTACGTGAGTATATAAGATACATACATATATACATATAAAATATACATATTCCTATGGAGTAGGTTCTATTATTAGCTTCATTTTACAGATGAGGCAGCTAAGGCATGATGAGTTTAAACACATTTCTCAATGTTATAGCTAATAATAATGGAAGTCTGACTTCAGAGACCATTCTCTTGACCACAAATTTAAGTTACTAAACACAGTTGGGTCGTCAGCCCACACATGTTGGTTGATCAAAAATTGATGAATTACCTACATAAAGAATTAATTTGATACTACAATGTGTATTTTAAATTCTGTACCATGTATGCAGACCTTTTTTCTGCCAGTCACAACACACGCCCATAGGAGTGCCCACAGCACCTAGTACAGAGCTCTGTTCTTCCATGACTATGCATCAGAAACAGTGGAAAGGAGTAATTAGACAGGAGTCAGCTCAGAGAGAGCGTGGTAGCTGTGAGTATGAAAGGAGAGGTGGCCCAGGATCAAAACAAGTTCAGGGTTCAGAAAATAAAAAGTGAGACAAAGAAAAAACAAATCACTATGAGAACTCTGATGAAGAAGAGTGACCCAAAATCGAGGATGAAGGAAGACAAGGACTCAGAAATGCAACATTTATGGGCTGTTTGTTACATGCCAAGCACTATTCTACATGATTTGTGTGCAGTGTCTCACTTAATGTCCAAGTCACCTTATGCCACAGCTGCTAAAATTATCCCCATTTTGCGGATGAAGAAACCAAGGCATAGAGAGATTACTGTTAATATCAAACCACAACTAGTAAATGAAAGGGTCAAAACACAAATTCAATATGACCTGAATTCAAAATCCTTCATCTTACCCATAATTCTAAATTTCCTTGGCTGTACAGTTTGATGCAGTGGTACTAGTAAGTAAAGTCCATGAAGCAATTGGAACAGAAGAATGGGAATATTTATCTTCCAGTGCCTTTCATAGGTATTGGAGCTGGGTGGCACAGGGGCACAGAACCCAGCTGTAGGCAGAGGGATCTGACATCTTAGTAACCTCATTTTACCTAGAACTAGAGCAGACAATCAAAAGGAATAGGAAATCTTGGGGATGAATATTCCGTCCTGGTAGAATTTCACTAAACCAAATATTTAACACTTATTTATGTATCTATTATGGGCAAGGACACTGGGCAAGGTGTTGTGAGTATATGAAGAAATATAAGACAAGGTCTCTGTCCTGTAGGAAGACAGCACAGATAAATCTACAACTCAGGGTTATGTGTAATTCGTCACTAAATGAGGTAAAGATACTAACTGCGAGATGACAGATCACTGTGAGCTGATGTGCTGTGATTTGAGTTTTGAGCAAGAGTTCTTACTGAGCAAGTGAGAGAGGAGGAGAAATGGTGCTTCCAGAGGCATGGATCGCACAACACAAGAGAGAAAGATAATGCTGTGTGGGTCTCAAAGTTTGAGCATGTTAGGGAGAGACACTGGTCTTTACCCTTTAGGTAGTGGGTAGCTGCTGAAGGTTTTGAGGAAATAGTTGACATAATGAAAACAATATTGACGGAGATTAAGAAAGCAGAGGTATACAGGGAAGCATGCTGTAGTTAACCTGAAAATCAGTGTCTAGGCTCTGGCTATACGTGGTTGGCACAGGCCAAAAGTCAGGAGACCATTTTTAGTGAATATTCTGCTGTTAATAATCTAAGTGAGTTTGAGTATTTCTCTTCTCCAGGACAAACACTTTTCATCATAAAATGATGAGATAGAGGAAGATTATCTTGAGGTTCTCGCTAGCGCTAGTATCTTGGGGTGGTTCACACCACTGCCCTCTGGATTAGTGCAGCGGTCATAACCACAGCCATTCGCTACCCCACAACTGCAGACTGGGACTGCTAGTCCTCTAGCTTCTGCGGAGCCAGACTGCCTCATCCTCTCTTTCCTCGTACGTGATGACGAGAGCAGAGTGGATTTCTCCTCTCTGGCTTATTTTATCCCAACTCATGATTGTTATTTCATGTTTAGCCTCTTCCACAGACAGAAGCTCCCTGATTTACAGCGGTTTGACTTAATGATTTTTTTACTTTATGATGATGCAAAAGTGATCCACATTCAATAGAAATTGTACTTTGAATTTTGAATTTTGATATTTTCCCAGGCTTGTGATGTACTACCGTTCTTTCTCAGGATGCTGGGCAGGAGCAGCCACAGCTCCCAGTCAACGGAGTGATCACAAGGGTCTACAACTGGTACACTTACAACCATTCTGTTCTTTACTTTCAGCCCAGTCTTCAGCAAATTACATGAGATATTCAACACTTCATTTAAAAATATGCTTTGTGTGGGATGATACTTCCCAGCTGTGGGCCAATGTAAGTGTTCTGACCATGTGTTGGGTTGGCTAGGCTAAGTTACGACGTTTGGTAGGTTAGCTGTACTAAATGTGTTTTCAACTTATGATGTTTTCATTGTGTTGGGTTTGTAAAGATGTAACCCCATGGCAAGGCAAGGAAGATCTGGACTAGATTTTGAATATTACATATACATCGTACAGAAGCACAATCCCACCCTTTCTGCATCCCCTTTTTCAAACACACACACACACACACACACACAACCCTCACACACACATACCCCAAATATCCCTCATGTGCACAAATTACACTGCACACATCCTTCACACACACCACACAGACACACAAACACACACATTTACCCATCACACACACACCACATACCTCACATGTACACACCTTGCACATTCCTCACACATACACACCTTTCACTCATACAGCTCATACACCTCTCATAGCTCCTCAAACACAAACACCATTCACACACTAACCACACACATATCTCACCATATACCTCACACACCCACCACACATTTTACACACACCTCACACATCACACATACACACCTCATCACACACCTCTCTCATACATACATCTCACACACTTGATGTCAGGTGAGTGCACTGGCATTACTGCCCTGGCCTCACAACTGAGAGGAAAAGCCAAATTTTCAGGGAACTTATTGGCCCCTACCCAGAGTTCCTTAGCCAGAGGTGTAAGGCTTGATGTCAGGCAAGATAGGGTGATAGGTGGAAACCCATATAAGTAGTACATTTCTCACTTCAGGAAATAGGGAAGTGTAGTCCTATCAAACTAAGACAAGAAAAAATAAGCAAGAAATACACTCTTCCACAGCCATGCACCAGGATCCTATTAAATATAGATATTCCCTCAAAAGCTAATGCATTCTAACCCCAATACTGGAAACATTCCTCCCAAGATGATCTGTGAATATAATTCTGCAGACTTTCAGACTCTGTTGCATAGCCCCTGCTCCTGCTCCGACCTCGCTGCTATTGGCAGGGTTCATTATCCTGACGAGTTGATTTCTGTGCTGCCCCGATGGACGACCATCTCTGTCCACTCTGTTTTCAGAGCCGCAATCATCCCATGGTAACACAGGTTCCAAGGGCATGTGTCAAAAATAAACTCTCAGGTATTGGATGGAACTAGAAGCAGAGTTACTTGAGGTGACTAGAAGTGGGGTTGACCAAGAACTGAGTGCTCATTGGACCTAAAAATGGCAAGCAGGTTGATGCCAGAGGGGCAAGGTCAAGGGCCAGGTTAGAAGGTCAAGTGTGAGCTACAAACAAGGGAAGAGAGTAATGGTCTAGGAAAGTAGGAATAGGATAGAGAGCAGGGTGAGGCACGTCCCAAAGACCTAGTTCCAAGAGAATGCCATGGAATCCGGTCTCTTATGTCAGCATGCAGTGCTGGGCCAGGTGTCCCCTACTCTGCATGAGGGCATTTGGATGGCTGCTTAATGTCTCAATAGCAGGTTGATGGCCCATTACAGGTTTTACAGGGATAACTTTCCTTCTTTGAATACTTACCCTGGACAGGCACTGAGGACTAGCTTTATGTCATTATTAAAATTGATCCACCGGACAATCACTTTGAAGTGAAGGCTATTTTCCCATTTTGTAGATGAGGACACAGATTTCTTAAGACAATTTGAACAATGTGCCTAAAGTGTATTGCCATAAGTGGCAGACTCCAGGATTCGAACACCAGGTCTGACCCCCAATCCAGTGCTCTTAAGTACTGATTGTTGTTGCCTCCACCCACCTCCAAGGCTGTGAGAATGCTAGCTGATGTCCATGCACCATTTAGACAGCTCCCAGTAGCCCTGAAGTGCAGGTGGGCTTGGGAGAACGGGGCTATGCTCCATTTTAGTGAGCCTGGGATGCTCCTGGGAGAAGGCTAATGTAGTAGGAGGTGATAAGTGTAGCAAGCAGGCTGAATGAACCCAGGGAGCTGCTTGGGTGTGATTTCAGTTCATTCATTCTAAGAGTCAGCTGCACTGATTCAGCCAGAACCTCAACTTCTTAGGGAAATTTCTTACCAGCTCAGCCTTTGAGTCTGGAATACCTCAGGTCCTCCCGGCCCCTCATTCCCATCTTCTCAGT
This sequence comes from Lontra canadensis, assembly GCF_010015895.1. Lineage (NCBI taxonomy): Eukaryota > Metazoa > Chordata > Mammalia > Carnivora > Mustelidae > Lontra > Lontra canadensis. The sequence goes on from NW_022631030.1 coordinate 15,292,868, forward strand.
ACCATTCTCTCATCTTCAGAAAGCCTGGCAGAGCCATGGAAGGTCCCTAGGAAGAGAAGGTCCTCCTAGGGGAGGCTAGATCTGTAACAAAGACTTCCCGTGGAGACAAGCTGTGCTCAGAGACCCTGCAGAGGAGAGCTGAGGTCTCCCTGCGGATCTGCCTGGCCTTTCTGCTGCTGACCGGCCATGCAGCTGAGCCTGGGGAGCCGTATGCATGGTGAGACACTTGGCCACCCCACCGGGTTAGCCCAGCCTGCTAAGTTTCATCCCTTCTGATAGCCTCACACAGGGATGCATGGAGTCCCGACCCAACGTGACTGTCTGCGGGTGAGCTGAGCCAGGAGTTTCACGTGAATGAGGTAAGGCCAGGGATGTGGTCCCCATAAAAGCCACCAATAAAGAATGTCACCACTCTTCTGCCTTTGGCATGTCTCCCTCCAAGTAGAGACATGTGCCTTCAGTCACATACCAGGGCTGTGTGGATGGCTTGGCCCTGATCATCACAGACACTGGGGAAGTCATATGTGACCGGCAGTGGGGCACCAGCCCTGAATGAAGAGGGCACATTATATTCATGGCTGAAATAAGCTCTCATGTTTCTGACCTAAGTCCCTCCTGCTGCAAGTTAAGCCCATCTTCCCTTCTGGTTTCACTGGAGTAGTGCCCTTCCTGTAGGCTCTGGGCAAGCACCAGCACCAGGTCATCAGCAGACTTTCTTTTCCTTTCCTTTTTTTTTTTTTTTTTTTACGATTTTATATATTTATTTGACAGGCAGAGATCACAAGTAGGCAGGAGGCAGGCAGAGAGAGAGGGGAAGCAGGCTCCCTGAGGAAAGAACCCTATATGGGGCTTGATCCCAGGACTCTGGGATCATGACCTGAGCTGAAGACAGAGGCTTAATCCACTGAGCCACCCAGGTGCCCCATCAGCAGGATTTCTTATGATAAGTTGGAGACTGCCCTTTTTCCCTGTACTTGCTCCGGTTGCATTTTGGGGTCAGGTGTGACAATGATGCTGCTCGTGATTGGTGCCTGTGTCGGTCAAGCTGCTGATGAGCAGAAGAAAACTATCTTTTGTTAAGCATCTATCATGGAGTCATCACATTTGATCCTATGTAAATTAATATTTGATAAAAGCAAAAGAATGGCTTCAACAGTGGAGGACATTAGAATTCCTATTCATAAAATATGTAGTAGAGCGTGCTGAATGCTGGCTTCAGTCTTTGCACTGTCACTACTAGCTGAGGATCCTTGGGCATGTAACTTAACCCCTTTGAGAGTCAATTTCCTTATCTGCAGAATGGGGTGATGGTACCTACTTTTTTAGTGTCACTTGCTTTATCCACTTAATCTCATATGTATAATGACTAGTCCAGGCCTGGAAATCACAGATGCTCAAAAATTTCTTCTTTAGTAAGAGGCCAATTTTTGGATGGTTGTGGTGCAGATCATTGAAATAACACATGTAAGGGGTGCCTGGGTGACTCAGTCGTTAAGGGTCTGCCTTTGGCTCAGGTTGTGCTCCCAGGGTCCTGGGAGTGAGCCCCACACTGGGCGCTCTGCTTGGAGGAAGTCTGCTTCTCCCTCTCCCACTCCCCCTGCTTGTGTTCCGTGTCTCGCTGTGTCTCTCTGTCAAATAAATAAATAAAATCTTTTTAAAAAAAATTTTTTAAAAAGAAATAACACATTTAAAATGCCTTATGAAGGGAGCACCTGTGTGGCTCAGTAAGTTAAGCAGCCGACTCTTGATTTCAGTTCATGTCATGATCTCAGGATTCTGGGATCGAGCCCCCTGTCATACTCTACATTAAGGTTTCTCAAAAACCTGTAGGTTTCTCAAAAAAGCTGGTTTCTTTTGCCCTGCAATGGTGGTCGGAGTGATGCAACCAGCATCTGATTTCATCTCTCCCATGCACCCCCACAGAGCGCGTACACAAGCTCTTTTGACTTTCTGGCACCACCCCACCAGCTCTTGCTCCCTGGCCCCTCCTGGTCTCCTTGCCAGCCCTTGACTGCAATGTTTCTCATGCTGCAGCCCCCAGGCCCTCTCTCCCTGTCCCCGTGTCCCCACTCTCCCTGGCTCAAAGCAGATGTGCAGCAGCCTGCCATCTCCTCAGACGGCGTGCTGTCCCTGTCAATCTCTGGCCATGCCTGGCAGCTGGAATTGCAATCCCCCTTGTTTACAATGCATTGTAATTGCAGACACAGGCTATGCTGTCACTTGTAATTTTATCTTGTCCTGTTCTCCCCACACATTCCCTTGCCTAAGTGTCAAGCAGTTGCCCTTGTGAGAGGTGCTATTGGCAGGAAATGTGCTTCAAAATCCAGCAAAAACAAACTATTATTTATTTCTCTTTCTATCCCTCTGCACTCAAGAGATGAAATAGACCACGAGCAGACCGGCCCCTCCTGCGGCCCCCCCAATCCACCCCGCAGCTCTTTTTCCCGTTCCCTCCAGCTCCTGGAGCCATGAGGGTTCCTGCTTCAGCTTGGATTTTGCTTCAGCAAGACTGGAGATCAGTGGAGGACAATCAAGAAAGCCACTTCTTTGCCACTTCTACAGGTGGGGTGTCTAGGATCTTCCAAAGACAGCTTGCACTCCCTCAGGGCAGGGAGCTGGGTGTCACCAGAGCACACAGCCCCAAGGTCACTTGGTGTATCTGAAGCAGGCTCAGAAAGAGACCTAGCTAATCCTTGTCGGGCACCAGTCTGAGAACTTTACATGCCTTACATGACCTCATCCCCATTATCACTCTGCAAAGAAGCACCATGATCCCTGTGTTGCAGATGAGGAAATGGAACCCAAGTGTCCTGATGAAGGTCACCCAGCTGGTGGTATGCGGGGAAAGCTAGGGTTTAAAATGAACACCATGTAGCCCCATTGTATCTTATTTGGTGTTGCACGTTTATCTGTGTTTTGGGGCACACGCAATCTGCACTCTGCACTTCCAATATTGTTTCCCAATCATCTGTTTATCCATGTCTCTGCTACTAGGTTGTAATATCCTTGAGGGCGGGGCTTATGTCTTTCTTTTTCTTTCTTTGGCACCTCGCATATTGCCCAACGCCTCATGAATCTTCCACACATATGTGTTAAGAATAAATGTATTTGGAGGGTTGGTATTTCTCAGCGAGGTTGCTGTTTGGCGACTGTGAAGTTCTATGCCCCAGCTTTATATATTCTTGTTCTGAGTAACATAGACAATTCTTTGCCTTTAGATGTTGTTTTAGACAAAGTTAGAAAGCAGGACACTTCAGAATATGTATCTCATGACAATTAGATTCAAGAAAAAAAAAAATCATACCTGTAGTCCATTCACATGATGTTTAATTTGGCACTCCGAAAGATTTGGGAGAGAAATTCTGGTATGTCCTGTAGATTTTTGCCATCTACCCAAAGTTGTCCTTTACCCGTCCTAATACTAATAGTGTTTGTGTTAGGGGGAGAATTAGGAATGGATGTCCTCGTAGTCCTTTCCCTCCAGGTTTCAGAAGATGTTCTTATGTTCCATCTATAACAGAAAATATGTTTATTAGTTTAAGAAAGACAGGTAGCAGTCTTCTTGCTGAGGAAATATTGCACTGTTCTGACGGGGAGTAAAAGGAACACAATGAGCTGGCTTGTCAATCTTCATGAAGACCTAGGCAAGCTGCAGGAAGGGAGGACCATTCCACACTCTAAACATTCCTCTTCCTCTTCCTGATGTTCTGTCCCTGCTCAGACACTCACTGGCTGTGTGTATTTGAGCCATTTGCTCAACCCCTCTGTGCCTTCCTTCCATTTTCTTATTTATAAAACTAGGCTAATGATTCCTCTAAGTTGGAGGATTTTACTGGACTCAAATCAATCACAAAATGTATGCAGACTATAGCACAGTGTCTAACGCACAATAATCCTTCAACTGAAGGGGGCTCTTAATACCATTGCTATTTTGATATTTTAAAAGTAAGGACAGTAACTTGCAGGAGGGTGGGTAGCTGCAGCTGAGTGGCAGCGCGAGACTTACTGTTCTGTTTAGGCTCTGCAGGGGCAGATGGGCTCCCGGAGCCATGGCCCAGACACAGTCCACCAGCTGATCAGTTGCTGGTATCTGCCACTCCCCCCCCACCCGCCACGTCTCAATGTGCCGCCACCAGCTGAAGACAACGAGAAAGCTTTGATGAGATCCAATTAGGAATACAGATTCTACATTCAAGAGGGTTGAGCATTTCATACAGAGGGAAGAAAAGACCCTGAAATTAGTCTAAGTGCTCTGCTCATATATCTTCACAAGCTAAATAGTTAAAAAAGATGTATCATTTAGCAGGATTGACCCTGGGGGTGTTTGCCTCTCATCTGCTAGGACACTATTATTATTTTGCAAATGACATCTCCATCTCCAGTGACTGTGTTCCCCCCTCCAACTGAAGCCCACATAAATAAATGATATTTAGAGAGCTGCTGACTGTGGAGGAGGCTTGGCTGAGATGAAAGAACAGAGGGATGTGTTGTTTCCCAGGACACCCCTCTGCATGAGCCCCTAGGACAGGGTATGCATGCATGGAGTTTGGGGGGGTGACAGAGAGGCACATCAAAACTCTGTGTCTCCTACTTGAAACTAGCAGGGACTCTGTCTGGAAAGAGGGGGCTGGGAGGAAGTCGAGAGTAGCTCAGGAAGACCTCAAAAGGAGACCCCAAATACTTCAGAGAAGATTCAGAAATGGAACCGACAGATGTGGTTCACTTGTGTTGAACAACAAGCAGTAGAAAGAAGCTAGGACCAGGAGGTCTTTCACTGGGGCACAATGCACTGGAGACCACACCTGGATGTGATGGACATGCCTCTTTGAGAAGCTAGGTCCTTTTGCCTTCACCATCTGCTGGTTCCTGGAGCCTCAGCCCCATCATGAGGAGAGGAGAGGACCACTTGGTGACTGTATCTCCATCCTGAAATTGAACAATAGGATTCTCTCTGCTGAACTCTGAAGTGTTCTTGACCCCAACTCCTTGTTTCCCTGGATGGTAGGAAGTCTTGACCCAGGTGCCTCCAAGTATACTCAGTGCACACAGACATTTGTAAGGCTTCTTCAGTAAAAGTCAAGATTATGATTTAAGTGAGAGTCCAGGGATCAACAGAAATTTTCTCTGAAAAGCCAGTTTGTGAATATTTTAGGCTTTAAAGCTATAGGTCTCTACTGCAAATACTTAACTCAAGAGGTAAATAAATGACAATGGATGGGTTCCAATAAAACTTTGTTTACAAAAATAGGAAACAAGCAAAAATTGGCCCAAGGGCCATAGTGTGCTCACCCTGACATATTCCATCTGGGTTTTCTTTCTCTGCTTACCTCCACATGCTCTTCCCTCCTTCTCCTTCCCCTATGCTCTGCTAGCTGAAAGGGGAGCACAGTATTTGCAGTAGAGACCTATGGCCTCAAAGCCTAAAATATTCACAAACTGGCTCTTCAGAGAAAATGTCTATTGATCCCTGCACTCTCACTTAAGGCACTCATTTGGGGTTTTGGTAAACCCATGGGAATAAGAGAGATGCCTGGGGACACCAAGGAGGGCAAGCCCACATAGGTCTTCTGCTGGCAACCTTAAGGTGCTACCCCAATACTCTATCCAATTTCCCCCTGAGGCTAGAACCATGGCTGATTTGAGGTTCAGTTTGGGTCTTCAGGAAATTTACGGGCCCCTTTAATGACACATAGGAGGTTTCAGCTGTCTATTGCTCTCTCTTCTTCTCTCTTCCCCTCACTTCTATCATCTCCCCTTTCCCTTTCACTCTCTCCTTCTCTCCATGCTTCTCAGTGCTTCCATTGTCACTGCCTTCCAATCCAGATTTGTAGTGAAGCATCTGCAGAGGCTGCCTTCAGCTCTTCCCAGACCATCCAGTGACTTGAGTCCCTCCTTTCCCCAGGAAGGGAGCCTCTTTTACCCCAAATGGACATTCCAGTCCTGAGGTCAGGGAGTCATGTCTCCTCCTTCTGTATGAACTGCCCCTACTCTGCACCCTTTCCTTCAGCAGCAGTCAACTTTGAAGGTAATGTTCTAGTCTCCTGAGTTTTACATTCAGTGGTCTCCACAAAAATTATTCCATGTTTTATGCTGTTCCAAGATTGAAGGGGATGAGGCAAGAAAACAAACAGCGGAAATATTCCATCAAAAAGTCTGGCTGGGGTGCCTGGGTGGCTCAGTGGGTTAAAGCCTTTGCATTCGGCTTGGGTCATGGTCCCCGGGGTCCTAGGATCAAGCTCCGCATCAGGCTCTCTGCTCAGCGGGTAGCCTGCTTCCTTCTCTCTCTCTCTGCCTGCCTCTCTGCCTACTTGTGATCTCCGTCTGTCAAATAAATGAATGGAATATTTTAAAAAGTTAAAAAAAAGTCTTGCTTCCTAAGGTTGACATATGATGACTTAACTATACATAAATCTCCTGTTATAAAGTAGCCACATTGTTATTGATATCCTTTATCATGAGCTTTAGGAAAACAACATTCAAATAAAGTCAAAAGTGTCCATTTGCACAGATACAGGAAAAAAAAAATGCACAGCCTATCAAGAAATGGCCCAGAAAGACAAGTGTTAAAACTCTCACATTGCCAACCTGGGTGTCTCAGGACTCTGTGCTTCCCCCCATTGGGTTGTGATTGAGTTTTGCTCTTTGGAGCACCACTGATGAGACAAGTTCACCTTCTGCTGGGGCTGATCTCAACATTGCCATCTCCAGGCTGTGACTTGAGGAAAGAAGTATGTTAGGGACAGACAACTCACTAGTTTATTGGAGGCAGAAGAATTACCTTAGCAATTATTATTATTATTATTATTATTATTATTATCATATTTTTTTTTGTAGGAGTATGTCACATTGCCAGAGTTCTGGAAGCATTTCCAGAACCCCCTTCTCTCTTAGCTATTGCATCAGATGGTAATATTCTGGTAAATTCCTGAAACATTCTGGTAAATGTTTCAGAGTAGAGGGGTCCAGAAATAATAAAGAAAATAGATTAGTAATGACACAACTAATCCCTTCACCACATTTTTCTTTCTGCACTATTCTGTTTATATGTAGGTTATTTTAGTCAATATTATGTTGCAGTAACAAATTAACATCTACATCCCAGCAACTTAACACAACAAAGGTCAGTGTGTGTGTGAGTGCACATGCACACATGTGTGGTGTGGGGGAGCTCTTCTCAACATTAGCCACTCAGCAAGCAATCTAAGCAGATGGAGACTCTGCCATCTTGAAGCCACACTATCTGGAACACATGTTCTCCACTATCACCACAGCAGCAGAAGAGAGAGCTGGGTTCTCATACCTCACTATTGTTCCATGCCATTTCTACGCCCATCCTTTGGCCAGAACTGGTCTTGTGGTCCTCCTAACTTTGAAGGACTGAAAAATGTATGGAAGCCTATGGATATTGGATGAGCAAAAAGTAGTTCTACCATATAGGTCCTTAGCGTCTTTTAGACCTTCTTAATAGCCACTTCGGAGAGGGGCATTTGATTGGCCATGTCATTTATATATCTACACAATCGTTCTAAACAGTTATTGAATACCTACTTTGTGCCAAGCATATATCTAGGCATTGGCATTATAATGGAGTGTAAGAAAGAAGCTGTCTCTCCTTCAGATGACTCACAACAATGAAATGATACTGTGACAAATGTTGTAATAGCAAAGACACACCATGGAAGCACCTGGTAGGAGGGGCTCATGTGTACGGGGAGTCAAAGTTATCCAGGCAAAGAAAGTATTGGTGGTGGGGTGGGGGAGGAATGATGAAAAACTGAGGTTTCTCCAAGTTAAATCCTGTATCTGTAGCAGAGAATGAAACCCAGGAATCCCGTCTTCCTGGTCAGAGTGATACGTCCAGGCGGTCTTCCTTCTGGAATAAGGACAGTTTAGGAGTCCGGACTATAGAAACTGATTGTAAGCAGGGACTTGTCTTAGGCTGATTATCCTCCTTGCCTCTTCCCGCCTAGTACATATCTCCTCTCTGAGCCAACACACCTCTGGCGGCCCAACTTGAACTACACGGAAGAAGCTGCTCAGTCTGCATCTCTTATAGATATGAAATTATTAATAACCCAGGATGTAGATGTACATGTTTTGTCCCCTCCTCCAAACATCCTTCTCTGGGGGATTGGGGTGAGGGTTGTGGGGGGACACCTTGCTGTTTAATAAATAATAGAAGAGATTCATAAAGTGTCTGGGAAGCACATTCTTCATGCAGAAATGTTACGGAATAACACAGGATGAATAATAGAAAAGGTTATTGAAAAATTCATAATTTCCAAGTGCCAGTGAAGGGCAGCTCCTGTGCAGTCTATTTGCCTGTAGAAAAGTGATTAAAATATATATTATTGTCCTGTCTATAGGAAAATGTATTATTAAGTGGATACTAGTGTGACATTTGAAAAATCCATTTCATTCCATTTAGCAGCAAAGGGGTTTTGGCTGCTGCTTTGTGTCGCAGGTTTCCCAAGCATTTTAATAAGCCATTTAAAAAACAAAAAGGGATTTTAATTATGGCCCCCTGCCTCCCAGTCATACTATTGCTTTGCATTTACGATTCTTTTGCCAAAGAAATTTAAAAACATATAATAGGGAATGTAAATATCCTGCCTATATTTATTATGTCAATTGCCAAGAAAGCAACTTGACCATTGACCAGTACTCATGGGTTGAAAGAAGAGAGGGTTGGAAATGCATTTGCTGATCCAGACACAAGGAGAAACAAAGCCTCAGTGTAAAGGGCTTGCAATCCCTGCCAAACCCAAAATGTGGCTACTCTTCTAAGCAGACATTCACCAAGCTTTCCCTGTGAAATCAGGAGTTAGTTTGAGGCATACTTCTAAATGTTTTATATTTCTGAAAAATGATTAACTTAGGATCAGGGATCATCTGACTCACCCATCAGCTTCTGGGCAGGATGGAGCTCTTTGAAGATCTTCACGCCCAGTAAAATTCAGAGCTGGCTTATAATAGATTCGAGTTTGGGACTTGGGATAGAGCAGCTCCCTGATTCTTTCTCAGTATTAAGTTTCTCCGGTAACTTGGGTAAGTCTATAGGGACAGGATGGGATCTGAGAGGGATAGAACACATCCTGTCAACCTCAAGCTCTGAGTCAGCTTGGACAGTTTTTATAGCCCAGTGGCCTCTCAGTCAGATGGATGGGATGCTTATGGGACCTCTTACTGACTGACTGTGTAATTTTGCCATTATTATTCAACTTCTCTGGGTTTCAGTGTAATGATGAAAAATAGAGCAATTTATATTAGGTCATGATTTTTAATATTTTAACCTAAATGTTTATTTTTTCAAATAGATAATCACACCATTTGTTTTAATGAAATCTCATTTGGGAGCAGATAAAATTGTTTCTCTGGGTAAAAATCAGGAGATCAAATTTCCTCAAACCTCAAACCAGTTTCCCATTTCTCCTTTTTTTTTCCCCCTACTATTTATTTATTTATTTATGAGCAAGATAGGACCCATGCAAGCAAGTGGGGGGAGGGGAGGAGGAAGAGGGAACGAATTTCAAGCAGTCTCCCCACAAGTGCAGAGCCTGATGCAGGGCCCACTGCAGGGCCTGATCTCATAACCTATGAGATCATGACCTGAGCAGAAGTCACAAGTGGGACACTTAGCAGACAGAGCCACTAGGCATCCCTTCCCTCCCGCTTTTTAAGGCCACCCCCAGGAAGCCTGGAGCTCTGATTCCATAGGGAGTCCTGGGAGTATGGTGTGAAAACCAATGTCTTTGGTGATATCCAAGTTCTCTTCCAGCTCTAAGTTTCTGATATTGAACTTGTGGCCTGGTTCTGAGTAGTTGGAATGAGAGGATGGCTTCATCCGGCCTCGGTTTTACACGTACTTACTCAAAGTTCTCAGCTATTTATCCATTTATCCAACAAACCCTCCCTGATATTTGTACATGCAATGCATGTGGACTGCTGAGCTACACTTACCGCCTGCAGACAGAACAGGTGTAAGACATGGTCCTTGCTCGAAGGATCAACAGTCATCTAGACAATGTGCTATGGTTCAAAACACAGGACAGGAGAGTGACGACAGAGGTACAAACTATCTTTTACTAATAAAAACTATGATTTAGATTTACAAAGAAATTAACTGAGCATCTCTATAGTTCATTTTTGTTAGGCCACTTCATTAATTAAAGTGCTTTCTTATTCTCTCCCTCCTCTGTATTAAGAGCTGATTATTATTCAGCCAGGCTGCTCCCAGATGGCTATCCCAGTGGTTAAAATATTGAAATACTTCTATGTGGGTTGCTGAATAGACTCTGTCTGAGTCCCTTGAGTGTCCTCTACTGCCCTGTTACATTGAACCCACCCATCCCCAACTTTTCCTTTATTTGCCCACCCTTCTAAACAATGGAAGTAGGAGGGGAGTTTCCAGAGCCATACAGTGTCACAGCCAGAGCCTGGCCTTTGTGGTTAGTGTCAGCACCTTACCAAATATTAAATATGCTGAATTATGCCCTTCCCCCAAAGCCAGTGAAGTCTATATCAACGCTTCCTTAGATTCCAGGTTCCTAGAAGATAAGTGCCAATAGATATCTACTCCCTATAGAGTTGCTAGCATTTTTCTGGCTTAACAATCAGATAGTGAATTAACCTTTTTTGGTTATTTTAACAATGCTTTGCATTCTTTACACTCTCCTAGGTGATCTAATTTACATAACATCTTTGTGTTAATGACTCCCAAATTTATATCTCCAGCTCAAACACCTTGCATTCTGGATTCACACATCCATCTATCTCTTTGAGATCTGTGCTCTCTATGCCTCTTCCCCATCCGATACAGTTGTCACTGTCAGTAAATGGTACTGGCATACACTCAGGTGTCCATGCTGAACACCCAGGAGTCCTTTCCTCTACCATCTACATTTAATCATCGGCAAGCCTTGTGAACCTTCAAAATATATCTTATAATCATCTTCTCTCTACTCCCCTACCATTGTCTTAGTTCAAAGCACAGACACCTTTCTGCCCAACAACAAACTGGTCTCTGAATTTCTACATTTGTTTCTTCCCAATTAATATTCCACATAGCAGCAAGTGTCGTGATTTCCCTCCTTTGCTTAAACTTTTGATCCTTTGAAATTGCAGTGAAATCCAAACCTCATACTCTAACTATAAGGCCCTGAAAAATATGCTCTATGTTTATCTCTCCCCATTAATCCCCATGTTGTCTCTCCCTCTCTTCCATGCTGAACAATACTGGCTTCTCTCAGTCCCTCCAATATAATAATATGTTGGTGTATCTTTCCCACGACAGAGTCTTGACCCTCATTCACTGTTTATCTAGATCAGTGTTTCTCAAACTATAATTTGCATATGAATAACTGGATAACTTCTCAGTATGCAGAATATGATTTCATAGATCTAGGGTGGTGACCAAAATTTGCATCTCCAACAGTCTTCCAAGTGGTGCTGACCATTAGTCTGTGGATCACAATTTGAGTAGAAGGGGTTTGTACTCCTCCTGTCCCAGTTTCTTACTTGACTAACTCTTCCTCAATTATTTTTAAAAAGCTTGATGGAGGTATAATTCACATACAGGCACACTTTGGTGATATTGTAGATTCAGTTCCAGACAATGGCAAGTAAGCAAGTACTGCAATAAAGTAAGTCAAATCAATTTTTTGGTTTCCCAGTGCATATAAAAGTTATGTTTACACTGAGTTATAGTCTATTAAGTGTGGAATAGCATTAGAACTAACAAAAACAATATATATACCTTAATTTATACTTTATTGCCAAAATGTGCTAGTCATCATCTGAGCTTTCAGTGACTCATAATCTTTTTTTGCTGGTGGAGAATCTTGCCTTGATATTGATGGCTGTTGACTATTTAGCGTGGTGGTTGTTGAAGATGAGGGTGTTTGTAGCAGTTTCTTAAAATAAGACAGTGAAGTTTGCCCCATAGATTAACTCTTCCTGTCACGCATGATTTCTCTGTAGCACGTGATGCTGTTAGACAGCGTTTTACGCACAGTAGAACTTGGAAAACCAGAGTCAATCTTCCTAAACCCTGCCGCTGTTTTATCAACTAAACTTATGTAGTATTCTGAATCTTTTTTGTCATTTCAACAGTCCTCACTGCTTCTCCACCATGAGCAGTTTCCTTCTCAAGAAACCACTGTCTTTGCTCATCCGTAAGAAGCAACTCTTCATCTATTCGGATCTACATGAGATTGCAACAATTCAGGCCCAACTGCAGCCTCCATTTCTAATTCAAGCTGCCTTGCTGTTTCCACCCCATCTGCAGGGACTTTCTCCACTGAAGCCCTGAACTCCTCAACTTCATCCATGAGGGCGAGAGTCAACTTCTTTCAAATTCCTGTTAATTTAGTATTTTGATTACTTCCCATGAATCACAAATGTTCTTTATGACATTGGGAAAAGTGAATCCATCCCAGTAGGTTTTCAGTTTACTTCGGCCAGATGAATCAGAGGAACCATCATCTATGGTGGCTACAGGCTTATGAAATACATTTCTTAAATAATAAGACTTGAAAGTTGAAATTACTCCTTGATCCATGGGCTGCAGAATTGACGTGTTAGCAGGCATGAAGACAACGTTAATCTTCTTGTATATCTCCACCAGAGCTCCTGGGTGACCAGGTGCCTTCTCAGTGAGCAGTAGTATTTTGAAAGGAATCTTTTTTCCTGAACATAAGATCTCAATAGTGGGCTTAAAATATTCAGCAAACCATGTTGTAAACAGATGTGCTGCCATCCAAGCTTTGGTGTTCCATTTATAGGGCGCAGGCAAAGTAGATTTAGCATAACTCTTAAGGGCCCTAGGATTTTGGGGATGGTAAATAAGCAATAGCTTCAACTTAAAGTCACCAACTGCATTAGCCCCTAACAAGAGATTCAGCCTGTCCTTTTAAGCTTTGAGGCCAAGCATTAACTTCTCCTCTCTAGCTATGAAAGTCCTAGATGACACCTTCTTCCCATATAAGACTGTTTTATCTACATTGAAAGTCTGTTGTTTATTTAATGCACCCACCTTTATGAATTATCTTAGCAGCACCTTCTCTGGATAACTTGCCGCAGCTTCTTCATCAACACTTACTGATTCCTTCACTGTGCTTTGATATTATAAATATGACTTCTGTCCTTAAGCCTTATGAGCTTCAGACTTTGCTTCTGAAGCTTCCTTCCCTCTCTCAGCCTTCACAGAACTGAGCATAATTAAGACTTTTTTCTGGATCAGGCTTTGGCTTCAGGAGATGCTGGGGCTGGTTTGATCTTCTCTCCAGACCACTGAAACTTTGTCCATATCCAAAATAAGACTGTTTTGCTTTCGTTCTTTCTTTCTTGCTTTCTTTCTTTCTTTCTTTTTTTTTAAGATTTTATTTATTTGACAGACAGAAATCACAAGTAGGCAGAGAGGCAGGCAAAGAGAGAGGGGGAAGTAGGTTTCCCACTGAACAGAGAGCATGATGCGGGGCTCGATCCCAGGACCCTGGGATCATGACCTGAGCCAAAGGCAGAGGCTTTAACCCACTGAGTCACCCAGGCTCCCGGCTGTTTTGCTTTCTTATCACTTGCGTGATCACTGGAAGAGCACTTCTAGTTTCCTTCAAGAACTTTTTGTTTGCATTCACGCCTTGGCTAACTGTTTGGTGTTAAGAGGTCTCACTTTCAGCTTGTGTCAGTTTTTGACACACCTTCATCACTAAGCTTAATCATTTCTAGCTTTTGATTTAAAGTAAGAGATGTGTGACTCTTCTTTCACTTGAACACTTAGAGGCTATGTAAGGTTATTAACTAGCCTAATTTCCATATCGCTGTGTCTCAGGGATCAGGGAGGTCTGAGGAGAGGGAGAGATGGGGGAAAGACTGGTGAATGGAGAACTCAGAACACACATATTTAACAATTAAGTTCACCACCTTATATAGGCGTGGCTCGTGGCATCCCAGAACAATTACAATAGTGGCATCAAAGATCACTGACCACAAATCATCACAACAAATATAAGAATGATGAAAAAATTTGTAATATTGCAATAGTTACCAATATTTGACACAGAGACACAAAATGAGTGGATGTTGGAAAAATGGCATGGATAGGCTTGTTTGAAGTAGGGTCAGCACCAACCTTAAATTTGAAAAAAATGTAGTATTTGCCAAGCACGATAAAGCAAAGCATAATAAAACAAGATATGCCTATACCTGACACTTCACCAATTTAAATTGTATAATTCAATTTTGTGTAGTATATTGACAAATCTATGTGCCCATTTACCAGTCAATTCTAAAACATTTTCATTCCCCTATAAAGAAATGCCTGCACCCATTAACTGTCACTCTTGACACCCTCCTCACCCTCAGCCCTAGGCAACAACTAGTTTACTGTTGTTTCTATAAATTTGCCAAGTATGGGCAGTGTATACAAATAGAATTATACAATATATGATCTTTATGATTGACTTCTTTTACTTGGCATAAGTTTTCAAAATTTATCTATGTTGTATGTGTACTGATCTGTCATTCCTTTTTATGGACAACAAATATTTCATTATATAGACATACCACATTTTGTCTCTTCATTTATTAGCTGTCTTTTCAGTTATTTTCACAGTCAGCTATAATGAATAATGTTGCTCTGAATACACATGTGCAAGTTTTAGTGTGGGCATCTGTTTTCACTTCTTTTGTGTGTATATATACCTAGAAGTAAGTTTGCTGGGTCATAGGATACTCTGTGTTTAAGGTTTTTAGAAACTTTCAAACTGTTTTCCAAAATGGCCACAGCATCTCAAAACCCCATCATCAAAGCCAGAGGGATACAGTTCCTCCACATACTCTCCAACATTTGTCATTATCTGTAATTTTTATTATAAGCTGCCTAACAAGTGTGAAGTGGTGTCTCCCTGTGGTTTTCCTTTGCATTTTAAAGAAAGATTTCTTTATTTAATTGAGAGAGAATGACAGAGAGAGAGCGCAAGAAGGGACAGAAGGAGAGAGAATCTCAAGCAGACCCCACACTCTGCATGGAGCCTGACTTGGGGCTTGATCTCACAAATCTAAGATCACAATCTGAGCCAAAACCTAAAGTGGGATGCTTAACTGACTGCGCCACCCAGGCTCCCCTTCTTCGCATTTTTCTAATGACTAGTGAAACTGAGCATATTTTCATGTGCTTATATGCTGTTTGTCTATCTTCAGAGAAATGTCTACTCAGATCCTTTCCCTATTTTTTCATGTAGATTATTGGTCTTTTTGTTATTGAGCTGTAAGAGATTTCAATATATTCTGGCTAATGGTCCCTTATCAAATATGTGATTTGCAAACATTTCTTTTCATTCCTTGAGTTGCCTTCTCACTTTCTTGATAGTACCTTTTGGATCACAAGAAATTCTAATCTGATGAAGTTCAATTTACTTGTTTTTTTCTTTGGTCAGTAGTGTTTGTTTGTCATATACATATAACAATGGTTATGGAAATCATTAAGCCATTTCTTAACTTAATGCTACAAAAATGTACCTCTATGTTTAGCTATTACATTTAAGTCCATGATCAATTTTGAGTTAATCTTTATATATTATGTGAGACAGGAGTCCAAATTAATTATTTTGCATGTGCTATCCAGCTGTCCCAGCAGCATTTATCGAAAAGATAATTCTTTTTCCTATTGAATTTTCTTGGCACAGTTGTCAAAATCTAATTGGCCATAAATGTGAGAGTTTTATTTCTGGACATTCTATTCTATTTCATTGGTCTATATGTCTGTCCTTATGTCATACCACACTGACATCTGATTTATATATAGCCTTGCAGTAGGTTTTAAAATCAGGAAATGTGAGTCCTGCAACTTTGTTCTTTTTGAAGACTGTTGTGATTATTCCATAATTCTACAAAGGTCTCTTGTGTTTCCATATTTATTTTAGTAACAGCTTGTCAATTTCTGCCCTCTTCCCCCCAGAAGGCAGCTGTGATTTTTATATAAATAGTATTGAATCTATTGATAAATTTGAAAGTTTAGCATTTTAACAATATTAAGTTTTTCAATCCATGAACATAGAATGACTTTCCACTTACTTAGGTCTTTTTACATTTCTTTCAACAACATTTTGTAGTTTTTAGAGTGTAAGTTGTGCGTGTCTTTTGTTAAAATGATCCCAGGACATTTTATTCCTTTCAATGCTATGGAAATAGGATTATTTTCTTAATTTCACCTTTAGATTGTTCAGTGTTTATTTCTGTATGCTTATTTCTGTTTATTTACAAAAGTACACTTTATTTTCATATAGTTATCGTGTATCCTGCAACCTTGCTGAAGCTGCTTCTTAGTTCTTAGGATTTTCTTTAGATAAAACCATGTCATCTGCAAACATACTTTTAAGTCTCCCTTTTTCAACCTGGATCTCTTTTATCTATTTTTCTTGCTTAATTGCCCTGGATAGAACCAGAATGTGAGTGTCAAGAGTGGACACCCTTGTCTTGCTCTTGATCTTAGGGGGAAAGCTCAGTTAGTATGATGATAACTATGGGTGTTTTGTAGATGCCCTTTATCAGGATGAGGTGCTTCCTTCTAGTTCTAGGGGTTTTTTTTTTTAACTATTTTTATTATGTAAGTGTGTTTTCTTCGATTTTAAGTCACCGTAAATTGTCCTTCCTTAGGATTTCTAACCCCAGCTGCCTTGGAGCCCTTCTTGGATGATCTCATTCAAATCAGCTTTACAATCATTCTTTCAGTTCTCTACTAATTTTTTAATATTACTTGCCAGAAATTGTAAATATTTGTTCACTATCCTTGTTCTTGTTCTTTGTTTATAACCATCGCATCAGTGAAATTCTCCCCAGTAAGACAGGAACCAAGTCTGTTGTGTCCACTGCTGCATTTTCTAGCATCTACCACAGCTCTTGGCAGATGGCAGTTGATCAATTGATAAATATTTGTTGAATAATTGAGTAAATTAGTCAATGAATGAGATTCCTATAGAAATAGGTCCTAAGTGGTCACTCATTAGATAGAAGCAGAACATCGGCCTTTAACTAGAAATGATAGAAATGAATTGGGAATATAGCAGAAACACTTTAACAATGAAAGTTTTCAAACACTGGCCAAGACAAAGGAGAGAAGGAAAGACTGGGGGAAAAGAGAGAGACAGAGTCAGCATGTGAGAACTGAGAGCAAAAAGAGCTATGTGAACTTGGGACACCCTCTTACCCCACCCAGAAACCAGTATATACTGTGTTCAGTAGTCTGGGGTCTTAACAGGATGCTTTGTTTCTTTCCAGGGTAACAAAGAGCACTAATAGCTATTAAAGTCTCCCCAGCAGGCTAGCATCCTAGGCACTGGGCCAGCCTGCTTTGGGGTGTTTTCCTACTCCGGCCTGCTGTGTATCACAAAGGAAAGGCCATGGCATAAGAGACCACATGGTGGCTGGTTAAATAAACCTCCAAATGTACCTTTATCATCAGTTTCATCGCCTTCCCTTTACCACCCTGCAGTTAAATCTGTCCATTTCTCAGCCTCCTCCTCCTGAGCCCCCATCATGATCATCTAAATTAAAATCTGTTATCGGTTTCTGGGTAATCCCCTTTGATGCCCTGAGTACTGCAGGATCTGTCTTGCTCAAACCTAGCATGTAAGTGCTGATAGCTTTTGAGCGGCTGAAATGGCTTTGTATATCTCACACAAATGTCTGCATGGCTTGCAAACAGCCAGGAGCTGGCAAAAAAGACACATTCATGGCTGGAAGTTTTATGAAACTGTGAGTGGAATTACCTTTGAGGACAACTTAGGAGGGCTCCTTGCCATTCTCTATTCACTTGCTCAGAGAGAGGAGAAATGGTGCCCACACTTCTCTGTTGCTAAATTGATACTGATTTTCCTGTAAGTTTACTTTGCTGGTTTCCTTGCTTTCATAACAACCTGGTTCTGCTATGTTATTTTTGTGGCTTTAGTGCCCAAATTATACACTTGAACTTTTTGATGAGCAAGTGTTAATTCTCCTGGGCTGGTCAACCTCAATTGTAACATGACCCATGATTTCAATTTTGTTGGTTTCCCATTTCTTCCTTCTGCTGCTATTAACCTTTCTCTCCTGAGGGTGGAAAAGTGGCTAGTATATACGGTAGGGAGAGTTTATGTTCGGGGTTAGCAGATCTTGGCTAAAATTCTGCCTCTGATATCAGTAGCTGCAAAATGCTGAATGAGATATTTGAACCCTCTGCATTTATAGTCCCATCTTCTATGAAATGAAGATTGAAGACTCATGTAGCAATTACTAAAAGATAATAGAATGGACGTTGCTATATTTATTTATTTACTGTCACTTTCCCAACCTATTCTGTAAACTAGACTATAGACTCTATGGAGGCAGGAAAAGATTCTGCTTTGTTTCTAGTACTTAAAAAACCAAGTCCACTCCATTTACTTGGTAAACATTTTCAAATCAGTGAATGAGATGAAGTGACAGGAAAGTGCTCAATGCTCAAGGTGACGTAGTAAGTTTTTGTAAAAATAATGATTCCTTTTGCTAGTTTGGATGTTTCTCAGATGCTGTCTACAGACTGGCAGATACAAAAATCTCAGTTAAAGAGAAAGCTCCCTCTTTTGAGCCTTCTCTGTGTGGGTATCACACCATTTTTCAAAGCAATGGGGCCTGAGAATCTAATATTTGCTGGCCTTGATCAGCTGCAGATGAAGACCTTGTCCTTGTCTCCAGACCTTGTTCCCTGGAATGTCTCCAGAAAGTGTGCCCATATCATTTCCGGTTCCCCTTCAAGCCTGTCAGTTATTCATTTCTCCCTCTTTCTTTTTCTGTCTCTTCTTTCTCTCCCTCTTTCCATGTCTCTATCTCTTTTCTCATGTCTGGGTTGTGAAGGCTTCTCTAACACCATTTGGTGGAGTTGCTTCATATTGTTAGACATTGGGGATTTAATTGTGTCCCATAAAGGTGGGGACAAAGTCATGATTAGATATCAAATTTTTCACCCTTGATCTTTCTGGCTTTTTTATAGCCATGCTATCTATAATAGCTGGAATTATTTGTTCAAATAATAATCTCAAACTTTTTTTTTAAACCAAGGGAGATCTTGTTATCAAAATAAATTAATGTCCATCCTCAACTCTTAAAACCAAGAAAAGTAGAGGTGCTCAGGTGAGGGCGTGGACAGAACCCATACCTACTCAGCTTCCCTGTGCTCCTTAGGAGGCTGCCCTGTGTGGAGGTTTGTGGTCTACGGACCTCGGTCCTACATGCTCTGCATCGGTGAACAGTGGCTTCTTTGGTGACGTTCCCTGAGACACACTGGCCCTGCCCTTCCAAATCTGGTTTCGCTCAGCCACACTCAGAGTTTAGGCTTAAATTGCTTGGCATGGTGGATTATTTCACTATTATTATGCCCTGCTTAATAGTGGGGCATTTCGGTATGGTCAAAGCTCTATTATTAAAGTCATTTAAACCCAGACAAGGCCAAGTCTGAGAGAACACACGGCAGGGAAGCACCTTGCCCACACTTAGTAATGGAAACTATGACCTCAGCCTCCTCCATCGCTGCTTTCATGCTGTGTGGTTTCCTGACTGCGACTCAGTTTGGGTTTCCATCGACAGCCTTTGACTTAATCCAGAGAAGATCAAAGACTCCTTGATGAGGAAAAAGCACCAAAAAGGCAGACTGTGGTTTGCATTTGAGCTGGATTTATTTCTTGGTGTTTTTTTGTACAAATAACAATGCCAGTCCCTGGGGCTGGCACTTAATGGATCCTTATTTGCTGGACAAGTAAATAACTACTCCCCCTTATTCACTCCTCCCTAACAGCCAAAACATGCTTCTGTCTTCAACCTTCTACCCAGTCCCTAGTTCACTTAATATAAATGCTAATTAGGATGTGGGTTTAAGGTCATTATTCTCTGTCAGGGAGAAGACACCAAGGAGAGACTTTCCTCTTCCAGAAGACAGCAGATCTCAGGATGCCTGTCTTTCTCTTGCTTCCATGCCTTCATCTAGCAAAGGAGGTGGGAGTCTCTGCCCTTGGCGACAGGAGAAATACATTTCTTTGTTTCAGTCATTTGTACCATCCTGGCTCTATCACCCTAGCAGCATCTTGTGGAAAAAAAAATGTGCAAGTACAATTACTCCAGCTTCTCACAGTGGGTAGCCCTATATAGGACACTTGCCATTGGCACCAAAAACAATCGTTAAATTGTCAAACAATAAACAGGGTAAACTGAGAGAGAAAATAACCTAGTGCAAGCAAGCAAGCAAAACTGGGGAATCAGAAACAGCAGAGCAAATGGAGTGTTCCCTCTGCTAGGCAGGATTCTGCCATGCCCCTCACTGAGGGGCTGTTTTGGGTTTAACCAGGATAGGAAATCTAGCTCTTTCCACCCAAAGTAGCTTAGAGCCAGAAGAGGAAGAAAGGGAGCCATTAAAATCCTTGTTCCTGGGGCTTTCATTAGGGTTTCTGGCTCATAGAATTCATCCGTAAATAATCTTGAGTTGTTCTCATATGTGAAGCAGTGTGCTCAACCCAGGTGGCTGGAGAGGACCCACACTTTGGTCTACAAGAAGCCTATTATTTCAGGATTTCTACACCCAGAGCAAGAGAGATTGATTTTAATACAAGGTTATACGTCAGGGCAGTTGAACATCAGGGACGATGCCTGCAATAGAGTTTAAAACAGGCAGAGCCCAGGAGGAGCTTGAGCCCTCACAAAGCTGTTGTGATGGGGCTGCGGGGAGTATGGGTGGTTGTAATTTGGATGCGAGGGGCAAGGCTGTACTGGGGCAGAGAAGAGCCTGAATGGAGGAGAAGCCCGTGGTAAGAGCTTCAGGTTGGATGCGAATAAAAAGTAAGTAGAAATTACTTTGGACAAAGTGTTGAGGATATTATATACCCGGCCAATGAGTTTCGACTTCATCCTGACATCAGTGGAGAAAAACTGGAAGGTACTTTGAACATAAAAATGAAATGACCAGGATGCCATTTAAGAATAATTGATCTGGTCAAAGCATGCAGAACCATTTGAGTTGGAGGCATTGGATGTGGCTAGATGATTCAGGATACTGGTGCAAATGATGTGTGGCAAAAAGACAGATACCTGGAAAATGCGGTTAGGGGAATGGAAAAGAAGGCTGGAGAAGAGAGACTTGTCAGCCTGTCACTGTATGTTTATACGGGGCAAAGAAGATCATGTCGACTAAGGGGATGCTCAAGTTTTTAGCCTTTGCATCTTTTTATGTGGAAACATGGATAGAAAAATGTGAGTCAGCAGGGGGAGCTGACCTCAGAAGGCATGATGCATTTGGCTTTACTTGAATAAGTTAAGTAGGAGGGCATAGCTGGAGGTCCTAGCACAGGTTAGTGGAGAAATCAAATAGAACTTGAACTTCAAATGATACCTTGGATCTGTGCAGAAATAAGTTCTGGTTCCTGCGTGTACAATAACATTTTATAATCATATGCTACACTCTGCATATGTACATGAATTTGGTAATTACAGGATAAATCCTCTGGCTCCTTGCCTCTCCAGCTCCTCTGAGTGGAATCCTATTGCTCTGGGACTTAAATAACAATAGATCAAAGGGGAATCCACTTATATAAGGGAAGAGGAAAAGAGCAAGGAGGAAAGACAAAAGGTTTTTAATTCAAACTGAGCTAAGGACCTGACCTCATGCACCAGCCCTGTTGCTGGTTGCAAGGAATTGGCACCTGAAAAAGAAAAGGAACTCAAGATGAAAGAGAGGCATTAGGACAGAGGCATAGTGCTGTGACTGAACTGGAATTGGGTGGTGGGACGGAAGTCACCAGAGCCAATG
Source organism: Lontra canadensis (assembly GCF_010015895.1). NCBI lineage: Eukaryota > Metazoa > Chordata > Mammalia > Carnivora > Mustelidae > Lontra > Lontra canadensis. The sequence continues at coordinate 15,314,673 of NW_022631030.1, forward strand.
ACATACACTCAAATATGTCAACCGAGGTGGGAAAAGCTAGGTTTTTCCCATGTGGAGCTAGAATTGTCTATGTGCATGTCTGTGCATATGACATATGCTTCTAAAGATAGTCCAAAAACAGACTGCAAATACCAATTGCTAGCTGTGGTAGCCAATCCTGGCTGGAAGTTTCCTTCCAGTGAGTCTTACCTCCTGGTGTGTACATCTCTATCGTCTCTTTCCACAAAGAATCCAGGCTGGCCCGATGTGACTAATGGAATACTATGGAAGGGATGGTATGTGAGTTCAGAGGCTCGGTCATGAAAGGCATTGCCATTTTTGCCTTGCTCTCTTGTATCGCTTGCTGGAGGGAAAGCTCTCTCCCATATCTGAAGCACACAAAACATGCCCTCAGTCAAAGAGCAGCACAGGCATAGCAGCCACGTGACAGAGCTGCCTTGGAAGCGGTTCCAGCCCCAGCCAAGCCTACAAAGGCCTTCAGCCCCAGCCTGCATCAGATTTCAACCTCATACGTGACCCTGACCCAAAACTGCCAGCCAAGCTGCTCTTTGAATTCCTGATCCACAGAAACCGTGAGAGATAATAAACTGTTATTATGGTTTGAACCACTCAGATTTGGGCTGATTCGTTATGCAGCAATAGATAACTAATACACTAGAGTCATACAAAATGTGCTAGAACTGTTTCGACTGCTCATCTCAATGTTAATGTGAAAGATATTTTGGCTGTGGTAATGCATCACCAAGCTATTGAAATTTATGAATCAAATGTTTTCAGCCCAAAGTCTGTCCAAAAGTATGCAAAGTTTCATGCAGGGAAGCAGAGCCCAGGAAAAGAAATAGATGCAGATTAGATGTCAAACATGTGCTTATTGAGTTAAATTGAATTGAAATTGCAGACAGTTACAGATGAAGCACTTTACATTGTCACCTCACATGTTTATCAAATGCTGAGCTCCTGACAACAGTGCAGTATGAGCGACGCTTCTGTGGTTAAACTTAACGTGGTGGAACACAAGTTTACCCAGCCACACCACAAAAAGGTGTGCAGCAGAGCTCCACTAATAGGAATAGCACCTTCTGGCCGGCTGAAGCCCGTGCACAGAACAGCAGGAAGCTCAGCCCTAGCTCGGTCCGTGTTCGCCAGAGGACTGGAGGTCATCCTCTCCCTCGGCCTCTGCTGCAGGAGTCTGTTTCTCTGACACCCCCGATTCAACCTCAGCTCAGTAAAAGCAGGTGAAATTCACCATATCCGAGGCCATTTCCCTAGGCGGAGCTCTACAGCCTTGGGATCAAGCCCATGGGAGGACACAGAGCCGAAGCTGGTCTGGCCCTCTGCAAGTGGTCTTCCTTGAAGCTTCCATTCCTCACTCCCCACTTCCCTTAAGGGAATGGAATGCCTTTTTGCTTTCCCATCTGACCCACTTTTTGCAGGAAAGATTCCAGTTGGGTGCTTTTATCTGGGAGCCAGCTGTTGGCCTGCACATCTGAGCACTGTCCTTAACCTTGACACTCATAAGTCAGCTCCTACTAGCAGACCTCTGAGGGCCTTACTCACCATCCCACTAACCATGGATATAAGCCATATATCTTCGTTTGCCCAAAGCCTGGACCCTCATGCTGTGGTCTCTGAAATCTTTTTTTTCAATTATTCCAAAGTCCCCTTGGCCTCCTGTGAAGAACACATTTCTTGCAATAGGTTCCGTTGGGATCTCGAGGCCCCCTTCCTCAGGATGCTCCTCTGGGGTATGTCGTTCCTTCCTTTTGGACATTGACTATCAAACGTCAGCCCGAGGATGGAATCCATGATGGAACAGGCATTTCTTTCAAATTTAGTAAAAATTAGAGCCTTATCACAACTCAACTTGAGTAGTCTAATCTTTGAAAATTAATAATTATAGCTTCCGCTCACTGGGCATTGATCAAGAGCCAGGCATCGTGCCAAGAAGGTGACATCCATGATCACATCATCCTTACCATACCACTTGGAGGCATTTTTACCATTCCTGGGTCACAGAAGAAACTGAGACTCAGAGAAGTTAACTGTTTAGCCCAAAACCACACAGCCTGGGAGACCTGAGGTCTTTTTATGTCCATGGCATCCCCCACTTAGAGGTGCATGGACCTTTTACCTTAGTGACCTTCGTGTCCCATCCTTGACTTTGTAGCTGAGGAAGTAGTGGGCTCTGGTCACCAGCAGTTTAGCTCTTGCTTTCTTGTGCCCTAGGCTCATTACCTTTGCTGAAATTCCATGTCTCACATACAGACACACATGGTGTAGTTCCCTCCCTGTTTTGCAGAAGACTTCAAATATTGGTATCAGGAAGGGACACAGCGTGGCCTCTTAACTCCACCATGCACCAAGATGTGGAGACCTCAATGCTCGTAAGGTGTCACCGGGATCCAGGAGTGATGCCCACCACTGGTCTCGAATGAGAAGAAAGGATTTGGAGGAGCTGCTTTTCGAATTGTGTGCTCCCTTCCCTCAGTGCAGAGAGTAAGTCTCTGAAAGGGCTGCAGACACATGGTTCTATTTCTAGTTGTCCCTGGTGTGACCTGGCCAGAAAGAGCAGTTCCTGTAAGTGCCATGATGCCCAGAAGGGTAAGTTCCTGCCCCCCACTTGCTGGCGACCCAGTGCCCACTCCAGCTTTATTATTAGCAGCTGGAGATCTATGCCAGAAAATACACACTTTTTTTTTTTTTAAATGGGTCAGTTCTTTTTCTTTTGATCTCTTATTCTTCCCAAGGGGGACAAAACTGCTGATGTTCCCCCAAGATGTGAAGAGGCCAACACAGAGGCATGGTTGGCTCCTGCAGTGTAGACCCGGAGTCGACTGCCGGGTTTGTCACCCCTAGGAAAGAGAGCAGACCCAGAGGAATCCCCTGAAGCCATGGTCAAGGGAGGTGCGAAGTTTTCCCCTGAGGCCAGAGCTGGCCTGAAGCTCTTCCTTGCAATTTGGCCCAGTTTTCTGGGTCTAGCTCTGGGTGACTTTTTCTGAGATTGTCACTGCTTTGTCAGTTCTTGTTTAAAGGTCCCCTGGGTTATGAAACTGCCATTGTCTGTCCCAGGTCTCAGAGCACAAAAAGCTGTTGCTGCTGCATATTGTCCACCAAGACTATGAAATTGGAAAACACGCTGAGATTTGAAATTGCTTCGTTGAAAGTGAGACGCTGGATAATCTCCTATCATGTGACTGGCATCACTGTGGGCCCCTGCCGGCTCCATTCCAGCTCCTTATCTTATTACAACTGGATCCCAGGCTGTGGCCCTCCTTTTGCCCTGCCTCCCTCAGCCCTTAAACATTGGGAGGTGGTATAGCCAAGAGTCTTACAGCCAGAGAAGGCTTTTTCGCCTTGAATCTGCCTCTGCGTCACAAAGTGTGGGTGACCAGACAGATTTCCCATCAAAGCGATCACCAGACTTCCTGAGATGGTACACACATTGGTTAAATGCCTGGATTGAGGAGGAGTCTGAGCGGGGTTCAAATCCTGACTCTCCCAAGCCTGCTCACTCTGGAACGGGATCAAGTTACTAACCTCTCCCAGTGTTGGGGTTCTCAGCACAAGGGGTTGGTGATAATAGCCATTTCACAAGCAGAGGGCCGGTGCTAAAAGCTAGCACCAACCCTGATTCACAGTAGCCCGGGTGGCCTTTCCAGGATGTGTCGACCCATCTGCTGGAAGCTCACGGCTCCTGGAAAGCTGGGATTTTTGTTGCAAGCCTCTTTTGTAGGCCTCCCAGAACCTGCGTGGTGCTGAGAATGTATGCAGCAGGGGCCCATGGAGTAACTGTTAGACCAGCTGATGAACAAACATGACCATGGCCTATGCCTCCTGCACGTGCCTTTCACAGGAACCAAGGTGGAGGGTGTCACGGGGTTCAGGCAGTCACGGGGGATCAAGAGAGTGGCATTGGGTGAGCACATTCAACAAATTGGCTTTTGCTTCCTTTTCTTGCTTGGCCTTCGGTAGAATCCTCAGAATGAGTTAACCAGTGGTCCTGGCTGCTCTCAGCTGCTCCCTCAGCTTCCTTCACTTACAGAGCTGGTTCTTCACCAGGACGGCAATTCATCTACCAATACTGATGGAGAGAGAGGGTGGGGCTCAGGAGAAAGAGGGCAGGGCTAAATGGCTCGCATCTGTGGGAGAGCACAGATGCACCTGTCTGCCCGCACCCTCCTCTCCGCTGCCAGGTTCCTGACCCCCCCAGCTAACCATGACAGCCTCAGGGCAAACTGCTCAGTGAGGATCTCCATTGCCCAGGCACAGAATCTGGGAGTTGAAGGACAGAGGAAAAACTATTCCTCAAAACTGGGAAATAAGAAATGACCACAGACAGAGGACAAGGGGAGAGATAGGCCATCATAAAACAGAGGAAGCAATTTGACAATGACGTGAAAATTGCCGCTGCCAATTCTCCCTGACACCCTGAGCTTTCCTTATGGGCTCAAGGAAATCTGTCAGTGGCTCCAGAAAACGTCTGCAAGGAACTGGTAATAGTTTAGTAATGGCCTGGTGACTCGAAATGAGATGGAAGGCTGCAGCTGAGCTAGGGGAGATCTTGCCTGTTTTTAACCCAAGAAGATGAGACATGGAAACAACCCTCTTCCCCAGCCCCTCTCCTCTGGCAGTTGAGCTCTTCAACTCACAGGAGCCACAGCGGTGGAGAGAATGTGGAGGAAAAAAAACGCAGATCGAGACAGTGTTTTAAAAAGACACAGGTGGTGAGGGAGTGTGTGTGTGTGTGTGTGTGTACACACACGCGTGCATGGTGTTCGGTTTTCCTACAGCTGTTTTAATGAACGTGCCTTCCCTTCCCGAGGCCCTCCTCCTCTCTCTAGCATATCTCTACTTTATGGTAAATGGGTTTTGATTCTAAAGCAAATTGACCTTGAAATAAGTTCCAGGATCTGAGTTCTTACACCCCAGATGCTGGGTTTGGAATGCAGACTGCTCATTCAGCAGATACCAGTTCCATCATAGGAATCTGGAGTGGGAGGGGGCAGTGGTGCAACACTGTGTCAGCCTCATCTGCAAAGTTAGAGCTCTGGGGCCGGATGCTACCCAGGCAAGGACTGGGCTACCTCAGCTGTGTGGCAGACAGTTGTGTTGCCTTGGTTCTCCTTTTCGAGTGTACGTGTGTGTGTGTGTGTGTGTGTGTGTGTGTGTGTCTGTGTGTGTGTGTGCATGCACGTGTATGTGTATGTGGCTGAAGCTGGCTTGTATTTGGGAATTGTGGTGAGTGGTGGGGGTCGGGGACTGCAAGGATCTAGGATTACGTGGCCGCAAAGCTCCTCTCCCAGATCTAACATGTCCCAGGTGAACTGAGTATCCTTTATGGAAAGAAAGTATGTTATGTGCATGCATGCGTGCTCACATGGAAATCAACATGTATATCCTGCATATGTGTACGAAGGTTATCTCAGTTTTGCTTAGGCAGTGACCCTTCTCTCTCCTAACATGTCTTCTCTGTTATTAAAATATCAGTGTTACTCCTCTGAGATCGCAGTTTAGGGGTTTCGATGTAGGAGAGTCAAAAACAACAAATACTGGGTGAGCATCTCTCATGTGACTGGCCATGAAGCGACCATCTTAAAAGTGAAAGCAGGAGCAGAGCAGAATTACATGGAGCTTCCTGCGGTGCTCAGAGTACAGCGGGTGTGTACTAAAGGCTGCTGTCTGAGTGTAGGTGCCAGGTCTAATTTCTAATTTAAAGGCGATTTTCGATTTTCATTGCTTTAATGTGTCCAAGTCCTACATTGTTCACAGACTGAACTGGCCATAGAGAGGCTCATGTCAACAGAGCTCAAATGTTCTCTACCCATTTCCAGCTTCCACTACACTAACTATTGTTGCAACTAAGCCCTTTTCCCCAGGGGTTTTTGCGGCTGTTGAGGCTGAAGCAATGAAACAGATCACTGCGAAGACAACCAGATACCTTTTGTAGATGAGAGAGGCGAATCTAGACTGGGAGGCAGAGAGGCGGTAGAGTGGGGACAGGGGGCACATCCGTGTGCCATCTGACCTTCAGATGGAGTGATGGAGCCATCTTAGGGAAAGTAGAGAGCTGTCCACGGAGCCACCCTGCTGGCTGCTCTGGTGTGGCCCAGGACTAAGCTTTTGGGATGAGAGCTGGGCACAGAAAGAAGTAGGGAGTTGGTGCCAAAACAATAATCCCAGAAAGGCTTGAGGCTGCTCATTTGCATGCTGCTCACTTCTCTTCTAGTAAGGGAGACCTTTGGGAGGGATTTTTATAGAAGAAGCAGTTCAGTATAACTCTGGTTACAGTGGAAATTCAGCAGATCCAAGACCTCAAAAGTGCCCCAGAGGTTACTTAGTGCACCCCTTGCCCTAAGCAGGTCTGTGCCCACAACCATTCCAGAACAATGGCATTTTGTTTTAAATATTTCTCAGGAAGGGTATTTCATGTGCTCCCTAATGCACTGGTACCAAAACAAAGCCTAGCAGAAAAAGAACCAAATTTTCTCTGGACTGTGGCCAAGTGCAATCCAAGATGGATACAGATGTTTCAAAAGCAGTCAGTTAGTCAGCAAATGTGCCAATATACCTCTTTCCTGTGCCCTCTGGCGACATGCTTTCCAAATTAAATTAGTTTGATATTGCTCGGGGCTTCTATTTGACTCTGATTCATTCTAGTGGGAGCAACATTTTTAGTTCAAAGAAGAGAGGTGGGCAGAAATCTTTGCTCCTGATAGTATCAGAATGGGGACCTGACTTTAGCTTTCCTGATGTTGAGATGAGACAAGGACACTGGAATTTAATTGTTAATTACGAGCATTCCATCGTTGACTTGCACTGTAACAAATTCAGGGAGAAGCGACTATCAAAGGAAAGCAAAACCCAAAAACAAAAAACAGTATGTGCCAGAAACAGATAGCTTAGAACATCTTCCAAGCATGGATACAAGGAAACTTGTCCTAATGAGCTAGAAATTAAGTGCTGTATATGGTTTCCCATATATATTAGTCACCAAGTTTTTGTGCTACCAATGCAAGATGGTATTCCTAGGGAAGTGACAGTGGAGACACGGAAGAAATAATTATCTGGAATGTTTTTAGAGCCTATGAAGAGAGATTGCAAATGACAGAAATCCTACAGATAAACATATGCTAAGAATGGAAGAATTCATGGTGAGCTAAAGAGGTATGGAAAAGAAAAGGGTGGGGGTGGGGAGGAAGGAAGATGTTAAGAATTTTCCCCTTGGAGAGAGTGGAGGTTCTAAGAGACACTGTATGAAATGAGCTCAAAAGACCACGCACAGGCCACACACCTCTGATGATCAGAAATGTTTGGCAGTGGTTGGTAATACCCTAGTTTTTAAAAATGGTGGTAATCAAATGGAGACGGGACATGGTTTTTTAAGAAGATTCCTTCTTTGGGGATGCCAGGGTGGCTCAGTCGGTTATGCACCTGATCTTGGTTTTACCTCAGGTCATGATCTCATGGGTCATGTGATGGAGCTCCTCATCGGGCTCTGCACTCAGCAAGGAATCTGCTTGAGATTCTCTCTCCTGCCCTCCACTCACCCCCAAATAAATGAATAAATCTTAAAAAAAAAAAGATGAAGATTTATTGCTTTTTGGACGATGAAATAATATAGATATGCAGCCAAGGTTTACCAATCCTACAACTGCTCCCATTCTGGATTTATATTAAAACACTTGGCACAGAAAGAAGAACCTGGGAGATAATACATGACTAGTAGCATTGAAGGCTGGGGCAAGAAAACACAAGGGGAGCTCAGATGAAGTTTTCACCTTTTCTAGTACTTCAAGGGCAGGAATAAGATGAAGAGAGGAAGATTAAAAAAAAAGTCATTATGTGTTTAGTACTGCAACATAGGATTTTGTCTCTGGAACCCATAGTTCAACAGACTAAAAAGGTGGGTAGTTAACAATAGATAGAACGCACCCATGAAGAAGAGAAGAATACGTTTGGACAGAGTCAAAAAGATCATAAAGCAAAACTTGTAGGAAAAGGAGAAAAATGCCTGGAAGAAATGGTTACATTAGATCTCAGGGAGGACAGCAGGTATAATATAGAAAGAACTGTAGATGTTGTGTCCAGGAAAGTAATAGGGCATTGTATAGAAGTAATATTTCTACATCACTCATCTGTATACTAAAGCACAGACCATAGGTAGTAAATAAAGGTAATATGAGATTTTACTCCACGAGGTTAACTTCTATAACTGCCAGTTGTGGAAACTTTTAACTTTTAGACCTAGCAGCATTAGTTGAAATGAAGTTTTCTTTACATACATCTCCTCCTTCGTGGCCATTGTACCATGGATCTCTTCCTGTCCACTAAAACACTTTCAAATCCTTTCATTATTAAAACCCATATTCACTACTAAAACCCATCTAGTTCTTCAAAAAGCCCTTACTGATTTTCCAGTTTCTACCCCCTTGCCCTTCCTTCCCTCTTATTCACTACTCACCAGACAGAGTCATCCTTTTAAAACATAAATCAGATCGTGCTACTCCCTGTTTATAATCTCTTAGTGGCTTTTCGTCTCATGTAGAATACAGTTCAAATACCTTAGCATGGTTGGCAAGGCTGTCATGATCCAGCCCATGGCTTTTCCACAACCTGCCGTTCTATCACTCCCCTTCACTCACTCAGCCCCTTACATAGGGCTTCTCATGGTTCCTCAAACCCACCGATCATGCACTGCCTCAGGGCCTTAGCATTTGTAGTTCCTTCTGCCTGACATGCTCTCATCCCAAATTCCCACATGGTTGCTCAATAACCATTCTAGGTACATGTGCTACCTCCCAGTGTAACACATCCTCTCCACCAGCCATACTCTGTCCTCCTTCATAGCACATTACTAACTGACTTTGGATATATTTATTACACATGATCTACCTCCTAGATGAAGATGCGATTTCTGTGAGATTCAGACTACTTGGTCTGCTGGTCTACTAATATATCCTCACTGCCTAAAAGAGTACTTGGCACATAGTAGAAGTTCAATAATTATTTGGGAAATGAATGAACTAATGAATCGTAAGTAGAAACTATGCTAATGAAGGATACCAGTCAGTAACAGTAATTAGATGCTGCCAGAATACAAAACTCCATAATGAGTATGATGCAAGAACATCCCAGGCTTAAATGATGTGACATTTGAGAATATGAAGGGAATTAAAGCTAATCAAGCCCACCTCTGTCAAGATATTGGAACCCAGAAATGTCTTATTTATCAATGTTCTCATAACCATTAGGTGTGGTTCCAACCTAAATTATTGTTTAGATCTGTAGACCTATATTGTGTAGACCTATATTCCCTGGCCAGAGTTTTGCCTGTCTACACTATACAGTGAGATTTTTTCCTCTACAAAAATAATTCTAATCCGAAAGACCAGGTGTATTAATATGACAATAATTGGGGAACACCTGTGAGTACAACAGTATACAGGGTGACCAGGTGATGAAGAGGAGGAAGGAGAGATGTTCATTGGATGCCAGTGAGAGGAGCTTTGTGAGTGCATATCTGAGAGACAGTCATGGGCAAATGCAAGGGAGAAGGTCTCTCTGTCCCTAAATGCAAACCACAGATCAAGATTCATCCCTCCTACTCCCATAGAAAAGAGAGCTATGGGCAGGCACTGAAAAGAGTGTTTCCACCTGGGGCTTTGTGAGACACAGTCTGTGTCTACAGGGGGGCTACAGATCAAATAGAGTCAGGAACAAAATGGCTTTCCCATCTCTCACTGAAGCATAAGAAATAGCACATTAGCCAGGAAAGCTGATTTCTGAGCAGAGCATCCACGGCTCTGGGCATGGTGTGTGCCAGGACCCAGCCACCTGCAGGAGAGAGACACTAACAAAAGGCCAGGGATAAGGACAGGAGAGGACCCTTCTGGGAATCCATACCGATTGATGGGGAAGATATGACTGGAGATTAAGTCCAGGTAGTTACATAAGCAGGGTAAAAAGCCAGCCAATTTTACCTATTAAAAATAACATGGGGTGCCTAGGTGGCTCAGTCAGTTGGGCATCCAACTCCTGATTTCAGCTCAGGTCATGATCTCAGGGCTCTGTGACTGAGCCCTTCATTGAGCTCCACGCTCAGCATGGAGTCTGCTTAAGAGTCTCTCCCTCTCCCTCTGCTCCTCCCCCCTACTGACATGCTCTCTCACTCTCTCTCTAAAATTAATAAACAAGTCTTTGGGAAAAAAAAATAACATGTTCTCATGGCACCACAAGCTGGCAAGGACTGAGGAAAGATAATAGAATTAAAATAAGTGAATGTGTGCTTTATTTATCCCATAGTTTGCGTAATCTCGGGTACACAAGCCTGTGAGCTGGGACTCAGATCCCCAACGCAGGTCCGTGCTCCGTCATCAAGTGCATCGCACACGGGCAGCCGTTCCTTTGTATGTTTCATGTCGCCTAATGCTCAAAACCGTTTTTGGAAAGAATGAACAAATAATTTATTTCTTGCTTGAAAAGTTAATTCATTTATATTAATATTTTGTTTATTACCTCTAAGTTGACTAGATTATTAAATTAGCCATTATTCGGTAGCCAAAATTTTGCTGCACAAACGGAATACAAATTGATGTATCTATTCTGTGACAACACAGTTAAAAAAAAATCACTGAAGGTAAAAAGAGGGAAATGGGGCATCCATTGGCTTCAGCTCAGCTTGTGAGCCCAGACTCTTTCTGTGTTCAATAGCACACAGGATGATTAGGGAAGAAGAGGTCATGGCTTCCCCTAAGAAATCTGTACCCCAGTAACTCATGGGGGATCTTCTGTGTTGGCCCTTTTCCCTGGTAAGCTGAGAAACCTAACTGGCTCTCCCACGACTGTCAGTCAGTTGGCGTTCATGTTATAAAATTCTATCTGAGTCTGTCACCAAGACATCTTTTATTTAGGTGCTCTCTTTGGTGATGGGGTTTCAAGTTGCAGTTCTCTGGAATGAAAAAAAAAAAAAAAAAGAAGGTAAAAAATAAAATAAAGGGGAAATGGCTGCAAAGAAACGACTTCTCTTTCTTAAAAAACTCATGGGCCCAAGATACCCCTGGCATGGTGAGGGAGAGGTCCATGAGCTCCCAGATACCCCTCTAACTGGAATTTGACTTTGTAAGTTCCCTCAGGATGAGCCCACCAGGTAGCATAGAGCCCCAGGTGAGTGATGGTGTGGGATCAGTGCAAAGAGTGTAAAACCTGCAATCAGAAGATGGAATATTACTTCCAACTCTACCATGCGATAGCTGGGTGGCCTGGGGAAAGTCCCTTCACATCTCTGAGCCTCAGCTCCTTGAGTGTGGATGACAATAGTATTTCCCAGGACCCATTTGAAGATCAAATGAAAATAGAGGTGAAAATCTAAGCTTGGGGCCCAGCAAAGCCATGTATGATACTGGTTACTATTAAAATGAGCGCCTCTTGGTTTTTCCGTAACTGAAAGCTAAAGCCTAAGACCGACACCATGCTGTATACCGAATTCTGTTTTACACCAAATCACGTTAGCGAGCCCAAGTCCTTCTGTTTTAAAATTCCATTTTCCACTGTTTGCATATTTAAATGGAAATTCATTTGGATGGCAGCATGCTTGCAGCGAGACAGCAGCAACTAAATAAACGAACGATCTGCGATGGACTAGGCCTCGATACGGATGAGAACGCGGAACACCAGCAGGGACACCAGCCTGAGAGCGATCAGAGCTGATGGTCCTCTGGCTCCAGCACGTCACCCTCTGGGCCGGGCCCTCCCCCTCCCGCAGAAGAAAGCACACTGCGCAATTAAGCACCTAATGTGTTTGTAGGGAGCGGGGAGGAGTTGGCTGTGTTTGCATGTTTAACGTCTCCCTTTTCTGTCCTGCTTTTCTTCTGCTGTCAGCCAGGGGAAAACCCTCATGGCTGCCCTACATTTGGAGAGGACAGAATGGAGGGCATGCTCTAGAAGTTCAGAATTTGAGTCCCCACATTCACTCTCACCCAACAAAATCAGCTGCTTTCACAAAGGTAGCTAAAGACTCTTAATTTTTTCTGTGAAAAGAGCTGAGGGGCCATGTCAGGATGCTTGCCCCCATCTTTTCTTGGGGCACCTTGTGCTCTGCTAGAGGCCAAGCCCTCCCATTTGTGCTTGTGGGTGGCAGGGCTACCATTCCATCTTCCCAGCTCATAGGAACAGTTCTCTGGCAGGTACCATGGTAAGGTCTGGTCTAGGCTTCCTATGCATCAGTATCCAGCCTGTTGTTCAAGGACCAACTCCCCTAATGCATCTTCCAGGGGCAGCAGGCATTGTCACTCTGCAGTTAGAAGACTGCTGACTGGCTCTGTGATTGTGGGCCCATCGCATTAGATGAATCCAGTGCTATTCAGCTCATAGAGCAGTTCTGAGTATTAAATGCAGTAGTTCAAACCCAGGGCTGAGACGAGGTCTGTCACCTTGTAAACTACGAACCTTGTAGAGTCTCCCTTGGCCGCTCCACCACCCTCGACTACTCTTCCCCAAATTGCCATGGGACCCTTGTTGCATATCTGCACCATTTGCGAGCTATTTATATTACTATTTCATGAGTGCCTGCTTCTGAGAGCCGGAATTAGGTCCACACATACTTTTCTACCATGCGTGGCACTTAGTGTTTTGCCGAGCATAGGGTAGGTATTTAACAAATGATTGATTTGTTAACCCAAGCCTGTTTTGCTTCCTGAACAATGCAAGAGTGAAGCCCGCACACCCATCCGTGCTCATCGGGAACTACTTCATGGCTTGTGCAGAGGGAAAGCCACCCTTTCTTTGGCTTATATTTCAGTTTGCTGTATGCATTCATTCCTCCTCTCCCTCAGCACGTCTCGCATGCCCACCGCATGCCAGGAATCTAGGACGTGGTATGAGGGTCCAGGTAGCCGAGGCTTCTAGCTTCAGTGGGCGTTAGTCATTGATCTGCTTGAAGTATTCACTCCTTTGAAAAAGAAAATATTGATGACTCAAAGTACAGAGAGATCTCCGTAACCTGAAAAGCTTGATGGTGTGTACATGGTAACATGCACCTTACTATGTTTTCCTGTCCTCCCGCTAGAAGAAGAGCCAAGGAGTTAGACACTTTGCTCAACCTGTGCAGTTCATTTCCTCTCCTATACAGAAAGCAGCCATGGGAAGAAACCACTTCATTTCTAAAAACACTTATGTTCTATTTTAAGTGTTAATTTTTCATGCCCTTTTTTTTTAAGATTTTATTTATTTGATAGAGAGTTAGAGAGCACAAGTAGGCAGAGGGGTAGGCAGAGGGAGAGGGAGAAGTAGACCCCCTGCTGAGTAGGGAGCCCGATGCGGGGCTTGATCCCAGGACCCCGAGATCATGACATGAGCCGAAGGCAGACGCTCAATCAACTAAGCCACCGAGGCACCCCAATTCTTTATGTCTTTTCAAAAGGATATGGCGGGGTGGGTGCCTGGGTGACTTAGTTGGGTCAAGGTCCAACTTTTGATTTCTGCTCAGGTCATGATCTCAGGGTCCTCGGATCAAACTCTGCATCAGGTTCCACATGTAGCACTAAGTCAGCTTGTCTCTCTCCCTCTGCTCCTCCCCTCCCCTGCCACTCTGTTGGCATTCTCTCTCTCCCAAATAAATAAACTAAATTTTTTTAAAATGCATGTGGAGGAGCACCTGGATGGCTCAGTCAGTTGAGCACCCAACTCTGATTTCAGTTCAGGTCATAATCTCAGGGTCGTGAGATTGGCACCACATCAGGCTCTTCCCTGGGTGTGGAGACCGCTTGGCATTCTCATTCCTCCCTCTCTATCATACCCCAACTCATGCATTTTCCCTCTCTCCCTGTCCCTCAAAAAAAAAAAAAAAAAAGGCAAAGCATGTGGCTATATTAGAGTCCGAGCTGCAGATGTGGTTGGTCACCCCGATAAGGTCCTCCTCCGGTGAGCTATAGGGAGTCTCCGATGTAGGCAGAGTGACTTTCTTGTTCTATTCCTATAACTTGCAGAGGAAGGAACAGGAGTTTCCAGGACTCAGTGTTGACCAAAGGCACAGAGGACAACACAGTTGCTTCTTGGGATTCATAGAAATTAGTCCTATGGAGACTTCTCAGAAAAGAGTGAGACGTGCAGTTGGGTAGGGGAGGGAGGAAAGGAGGAAGAGAAGAAGAAAGAGGGAATGGGAAGGAAAGAAAGGAGTCAGGCAAGAGGGCTTCACATACTTTTATTTTTTTCCACTTGCTTTTGTGTATGACACACATACAGCCAAGTTCACAGAACGTAGTCTCAGTGAAGTGTCACCAACTAAACACACCCACATAGCCAGTGCTCAGGCTAAGGAAGGAAGAGAACACAGCACCCCACCCCTGAGTCCCCAAATCCTTTGCTGTCCCAACTTCCTCTCCCAGAGGTTCCTCTCCAGCCCATCTCCCAGCACCTTAAGTCTGGGTGCCTGATTTTTGACCTACATGCTGGGATCCTCCAGAATGTCCTCCCTGTGACTGGTCTCTTCTGTCCCACATTGTACTGTGGGATTCATTTGTACCAGCACCTGAATTTGTGGTTGCCCTGCTCAGTTTTGTGTAGTATTCCACTGTGTGGATGTGGTAATTATTATATCGCAGAGGAAAAATTTTCACACTTCAAACACGTGTAGAGAATAATAGAAAGACATCTAATTGTACTGAGGTATTTATACTTCGAGTAATTCTTTGTGACAATTACCCATAACTACAGCGCTAACAGTGAGCAATACTACAAAATGGGTATGAATTATGAATCATTATAACTGCTAATGCTTGCCTGTTAGGTAAGGAGCTCTATTTTGTTACCAAAATGAGTAGGGAAATGTGTGAAAAACGTATTAGTCATCGAACCCCAGCTATCAGACACTTGGCCATTTGTCCAAAAGGTGGCAGTTTGCAGTGCCCAGACGCAGGCAAAGTGTTTGTCAGTAAGAAACAGTCTTTAAAATGTTGGTTTTGAATCTTTTTAGGCTTAGAGTGACAGCAAACACTGAAAAAAAAAAAATGAGGTGATGAGCAGAGGGAGAAGACAGCCAAGAAGCGGGAGATACCTTTATACTCACTTAAATGATCAGGACAGAATCAGAGATTCAGCAGAAGGGCAAAGGTGCCTCACCAAGCTACAATTATTCCCCACCTATGACCTATGAATCGCCTTCTTCCATGGCCCAGCTCTCCTGGTGGAAGCAATTTTCATCCTCTGCTTCTTAGTTTGCTGAGAAAGCATAAATAAATAAATAAGGAGCCCAGCTCTCCTTCCCCAAATTGCTTCCCCCACCTGCCTCTTCCCAGGGAAACCACCTTGCGAATTACAGCTTCTTGGGCCAAAGCTCTGAGGAATCTGGGCTTATCTCCTCCCCTACACCCAGTGATAAGATAATGAGATGCAAGGCTCCGGTGTGTTTGACAAGCTGGTGGCTCCAGCAGGCGAGTTGAGAGGCTCAGGGGCTGGGATTGGAGATTAATTAATGCTAAAAGACACAGTTTGATGTGGCAATGAAATTTCGATTATAATAATCTCTAATTATCTTGTACCACGAGTGCCCTGACTCTCCCAGGTGTTTCTTCGTGGTTGAAAATTGCTATTTGTGCATGAAATAAAGCAGACTGTGTTTTGAGGGGGAGGGGAGAGAGGGTTGTAAGTGGGAGTGGGAAGAAAATATACAGTGCCCTGTTTGGAAGCAAGGGAGTGTCGGGAGTACCCCTTTGGGGAACGTCCAACATTTGAGCAAAGTGAACTTGGCTTAGTTTTATTAGAAGTGTAACTGAGGGGGGACCCAGGTGGCTCAGTCAGTTAAGCATCCAGCTCTTGGTTTTGGCTCAGGTCATGATCTCAGGATCATAGGATCAAGCCCTGCATCAGGCTCCATGCTCAGTGGGGCATCTGCTGAAGAGTCTCTTGTTTCCCTCCCCCGGTGCCCCTCCCCCCACTTGAATGCTCACTCTCTTTCTCTTTCTAAAACAAATAAATAGAAAGAACTGGAGCAGAGCAGTCAGACTGGCAGAGGGCAGAGGGAGAGGGACAAGCAGACTCCCCTCTGAGAGCAGAGCCCGAGGTGGCACTCAATCCCAGGACCCTGAGATCATGACCTGAGCCAAAATCAAGAGTCTGATGCTCAATCAACTGAGACATCCAGGTGCCCCCCCCCCAAAAAAAAATGTGTAACTGGAGCCAGATGAAAATGTGATGAAGGAGCCAAACTTGTCTCTTGGCAATCTCCTCTTTGCTACACTATACCACCTCTATGAATATTGGAGACAAAGTCCCCTTGTGGGGCACAAATTAAGTCTCATCTTTCCAGGTACCATCAGAGGTCTTTTTCATAATAAGGATTTCACCCTCGGAAAGGAACACAAGTCCTAATGAGTTAGTGCTTGGACAAAAGAAAATATAACCTCCACAGGGGAGAACAAGAATCCCATATTCCCACTGCAGACAGCTGTTGCCCTAAATCCCCTGAAGCCCAGACATCCATGGCAATAGCCATGTTTGCCAACAATGGAAGCTATTCAAGGCTGTGGAACTTTAATTTGGCTGCCAGATGACTTTCAAAGCTTGGAGAAGTCTTCCAGCCAGGTGAGGGAATTGAAAAACTTCAGGAAATACATGATATGGGCGCAGGAAGAGGAAGGAAAAATCTTTCAACCTCAACACACCTGAAATCAGCAAGACATTAAAAGAAATGCATCTAACTTATTCAGGGATGCTCCTCACATGGCCCCATCCACACCTAAGCCGCCCCTCAGGGACCCTTGGTGTCACTGGCCATGCATAAGAAGTACTCTTGGCCGCACAAGAGCAGTGTAGACGTGGACAAGTTCCTTAACATTTCTAACTCTGTTCTTTCACTTGCAAAATGTGGGGAATGATAGTTATTAATAGTTCACAGATAGTACTTTAATGTAATAATGTGTTTGGCACAGGGTTTGGCATGCAGTAAATGCTCAATAAACATGGTTGTTACCAAGTATATTTTAAGCGTTTGTGGGCCATTTGCCCAAGCACATAGATATTTGAAAAGCTTTTAGGTAGGACCGTGTTTGTGTGTGTGTGTGTTTTAGAACTAATAGCTCATCTGTTTTATTTGGGGCATGTCTGGTAGCCAAGAGTCAGACACCCAAATGATACTCACGTCTCATCCTCATGCTCAATACCAATTATGCTGCTCTCTAAGAAAATTACTGCCTCTGTCAGAATCTCATTATGTGTCAGGAGTGTTGCTGGTCCACGCAGACCAAGTGCTACTACCTGAGTTGAAGCCTGGGGAAGGGCGTCTTTCGCTGGGGACATAAAAATAAAAAAGTAGGCTGAAGTATTGTCAAAGTTCCTAAAAATCAAAGATGGCCCTGAGGAATTGCTGTGTCCTTGGTGCAGGGGCAAGCATCCGGCTGGAATGCAGAAGTGGATACCTAAGAACTAGGGTTATGGGACAAAGGCAAACAGAGTAAAAGAGAAGGACACAGGTCCTGCAAAGGGCCGGTTGGTGGACTCAGGTTTGGGAGGCATCTTGTGCGTGGTCTGTGAGTGACAGAGTGCCCAGCTGGTCGCTCAGCTCTCTGCTAGGCTCCTGGGTCAGAAGTAGAGAGATCATGAGCTGTGCCCTTGTGAAACTTGTTACTGGGAGTTTGGGGAATTTTTTCTCTCCTTCCTTTAAATGAAGATGACAGAGGTCTTCCCAGGGACTTAATAACGGAATCAATGAAGAGGAAAAGCCATGTGGCTGCAAATACATTTAAGATTTTTTTTTTCTTTTTAGCTTTACAACCAGTACAGAATGCCTAAGTCATTTCCTCCAAGGCTCTCTCGGTCTGATCATTTCTAGTTATGCTGGGGTGGAACCCCTTTTCTACCTAAGCCCATGGAAGCTCTATCCTTCCCTACCCTCCACCGTCCAGGTTTGCGTGGCTGTCCAGCCCCTGATGCATGGACAAGGTTTGCATCCTAACCTAGGGACACCTGCTCAGAGAGAGCAGAGTTCAGAAAACAAGCATCTCTATGGTAAGGGCATGTGCCAACGCAGATATCCATACATTGAATAATTGGCTGACTGGGGAGAATAGGACACTCTGTTGCCTCTTGCTCACACTTATCTGCTTAAAATTGCTTCTACTGATGGAAGCCCCAGGAAGAAAGCAGCTAACTTACAAGAAATACCCTGGAGAATGCATGGATACATGCACACGATTTTGAAATGGGAGTATTTACATTTGGTTGGTTTGGCTGAGCAGAGGATAGAACCTCATTTGTTTTCCATTAGACCCACAATCTGTGTACAAGAATAAAGGATCCAAATTTGTATTTTGCTAAAGGAGGTGTATCAGTTAGGACTAGGTCTAGCTGTAAGTCATAGAAACCTGAAAAAATATGGCTTAAATAATATAGAAATCCATTTTGCATTCATAAAATTCTAAAGACAGGCAGCCCAGGGCTGGCTCAATGGCTCTGTAGACCAGCCAGGACCAGTGCTGAGCCATTCCAGCCAGACTGTGATGCTTGGCCTCATGGTCATCAGAGGTCTAGCCATCATGTAATCCACCTTCCAAGTAGAACAAAGGGAAGAGGAAAGGTCAAAGAGCATGAACCAACTATGTGTGAGGACAATTCTTGGAAACTTCCACCCAGCCTCTTGCTGGCTAGAACTTAACTGCAGGGCTACATCCAACTGCAAAGGAGTTTGGGTCACATGTTCCACTAAATTCTAGAGGTTTTATGACAGTAATAATATTGGATATTGGGATAGGAAATTAGCAATCTCCACTTTGGATCAGGAGAAATCTATTACACTTATTATCCCAAAATCAGATTTTCCCCAAAGGAGATGCTTCTCAAAATACTTTTTTCTCTCTTCCAAGGCTCAACTTAATCTCTCATGATTCGTCTTAACTAAAAAGATTTGGGTAAGGCTTTTAAATTGAATCTAAGTTTTCAGGTTTGCTTGACCCTTCTACATTCTTGGTGTTACCTTTTCCATACTTCACTTGAGTTGAATATAAATCCTTATGTGGTAAGGGTTTGCCAATTCCGATGATTTGTTTCTCAAATTATTCTCTCATTCCTTAGCCTTCATCCTCCCTACATAGACCAAAGAGCCTAGTCATGGAAATGAGATCTATAGTCAGAGACTAAGTCAAGAGTTGAAGAATCTTAGTATATGATCCAAACATGATCCAATAGACAACTGTAGAAATCTACATTTTCTCTTTGTTATATCCCCCTGGGTTAGATCATGATAATCACCTTCTGCCGTGGGATCTCTTGGAAGTTAATTAGTGATCTGTATTTCAGGTTGAGGCTTTTATTGAGTATTTTTTTCTCCATATCTCTGGCACATTATATGAAATTTTAGCTAGAGTTTGTTAAGGATTTAGAATTTTTTTCCTCTAAAAAGCTAATATTTAATGATATCTTTGTGATATTATTCTTCAGAGCAAGGGAATCAGTTTGGATGAAAAACACTTAAGGTAAAACCATGCTTTCAGAAACCAATAGTTTCCTCCCATTTTTGTGGTCCTCTATGTTCCCCAATGGGTAGCCCCCTTCTCAATATTCCCTAGTAAACTCTGTTCTATTGGTCAGAGTGACATGGAATAGTTGAGGAAGTACAGCATGGTGGTAAGTAACTCAGGGATGCATTTGGAAACATATGGGTTTTAGTAGGGCTCTGGCCCCTACTAACAATTTGCTTAGCCTTTCTGATTTGCAGATCTGTCACCACATTACACGTAGTGTGGGGCATTGTGAGAAGTTCATGAGACAGTGTGTAAAGCATGCTTAGCTTACTAACTGTTCAATAAAAGTGTGTGTGTGTGTGTGTGTGTGTGTGTGTGTGTGTAATAAATGAACTTACTGCCTAAAGTTCCCAGACAGAGGAAACCATCCAAACCACAGATAGTACCCCAACTGATAAAATTTTCAATCAGCCTAACTTCTCAATTTCCTTCTATTTCCTGCCTGTGTTATTGTTAGGTATTTTCAAAGCCGGATGGATTTTTAAATCACAATATATATTGTTCTCTGGAAGTTCCCTCTAATGTGTGTAAAAGAGATTAAAACTGTTAAGAGATTGGAGTATTTTTTTAAACTACATGTTTTCACTATAGACAGTAGCAGTTGACTCACAGCTAAAAAGGCTGTGGAAATAAGCACTGTAATACTATCACTTTCCCCTTAATTAAGTCATTATTTCCCATTGTCATTCACTTTTGTTACTGCAATTTTCATCATTGTTTGGTCCTAATTATAAATTTAAATGCATTAGAGTCCCACAACCTAAGAGTCGGTTACCTTTTCTCCATTTTGATTGGTTCATGCATTTTTACATGTTTGAGGATGTCTCTTTCATGCCTTTAAAAAGCAACCCAACCGCCATAATATTTTGCGGGCACGTTGTATTTCCCTCACATTTTGGCAGACAGTGTCGTCATGTCATCTGGCATTGATGTTACCTTGCAGAAGTCTGAGATGAATTTGTGTTCACTTATTTTTGTCTAGTGACTCTTTTTTCCTCCTAGGTGCCAGGTAATTCTTTATCCTCCATGTTCTATCATGTGAGCAGGGTATATTTCAGCAGAGATCGCTTTGAAACAATATTTCAAGGAACACAGAGGGCTCCTGTGATCACAGACTCAGTCATTCCTCAGTTTCAGGGCCAGACTCCTATCTTGCCTACTTTGAATATTTTCTCAGTATATGCATTAGGGCTTTTGGTCCAGGAATGACACTTCTTCTTATGCTTGATCCCCACCATACTCTCTTCCTCAACATTTGGTAAGAGTATCTCAAGTCTTTCTTTTATGCCACTAATTGAATTGGCCATCCTGTCCCCTCTTTTGTTATTGACCCCCGATTGATTAGTCCTAGAATCTTCAGTTCGAGCCTTAGAGCCATAGTCCTACTTTTTCATCTCAGTCTATTGTTTTTCAATCTTTTCTCTAATTCTTATTTTATTTTGCATTCATGCTCTTGTCACGTCATGGTATGGACCAAAGCACTCCGAGACAGTATTCTTATGCATTTCAAGTTGGAGTTCTGTCCAAACAGGATTTTTCATTGACGTTTGCAAGCAAAGTTCCTTTCCTTATTTCTAATTTGTCCTTCTTCCTTTATTCTGTGATGTTTGCATCTTGTCTCCATACTTCCTTTCATCTTGCTTATTCTTGGGCAGCATTGTTTACACCATCTATTTGTTCCAATACTCTCTTCTCACTGTACCCAAAACCTGTTCTGAGAGCCAGAAGTTTGCTGTTTTCCTTCACTTTTACCATAGCCTGAGGGTCCAACAAGGGGAAGAGGTCAAATGAGTCTGTTTGAAGTATGTCTTAATAACTGGGCTCTGATTTATCCTCTCATATTTTGTTAGATGTACCCCAAGGGGGCTTACCCTGAACTTCAGAGTACTTTACTTTGCAACTCTGAAGACTTGGCTTCGGACAGCAGGAAGCCAATCCTCTTTGAGAGGTTATTCTGTTTCCTTTTCACCCGTGTTACCAATCTCTTCCGACCCAGGGACTTCAAACAGAACTTAATATGGGATGCACTGTATTGAAAGAGAGGCCCAGTGTTAAGTGATTATTGTGGCTTGATTCAATCCATGAAACTCAAACTTTTCTATACATCTATTAAGATAGCCCTATCTTCCAAACTTTAAAAAAAAAGGGGGGGGGTCAAGTTTGCTGCATAGTTCTGTCCATGTTTCTACCCAAGGTTTTGAGGTTTTGCTCCTCCTACTCCTCACCCCACCCCCCACCCCCACAGAACAGCCATGCCATTGAGAAGAGCAAACAGCTGGACATAAAACCTATTTTGGTCTTCTTAATGAATCTACTTCTATCATGGAGAGCAATTTCAGAATCTTGAAAGGAGGGATTCTGTTCCTCATGGTATGGTATGTTCAGCCAAATGTACACGAGGAGCAGAAAGAGAAAATGAGGTGGCCCAAAGTCATGAATCTCGGAAGCAGCCCACCTCTGTCTCTTCAAGGCTGTGTTGAACCAAAACCCCCTTGTGAGCTGTTTTGAATTGCAGAACTGTTTGCAAATGAGCTTGGAGCACACTGGGTAAACCAGGATGGTTGGTAAATTCTATTTCACTTCACCAGTGAGCTGAAAAAGCATTGGATAATATGTTATGAGTTGTAGATCTGTTTGATTGCATTGTTGCAAAGTGGGAATTGTTTTGCAACATAGATTCTTAATCACTGAGGCATCTATGATTGAATGCGTCGAAAATTGGCTGGAATTGAAAGTTAACTATACTGCAGACGGCTTATTCTGGTGTATAATTGAAAATAAATTCTAATAACTCTTCTCGAAAGAGCTGCTCAGAGAAAATTTCAAGCCCCCCGAAAAAAAAAAAAAAGCACTTTCTCAAAGAGACTCTTCCTCTGTATAATGAAGTAATGAAAACAAAGCCTAACCTAGTTTTTCTGTGATTTGAATACACTGACCAAAAAAAAAAAAAAAAAAAAATTTTATACTGAACATTCGTAAACTTACTTTGTAATATGTTTCCGGAGCTTTTATGCCAGAGAGGTCTTATCGCTTCTCTTTGAAGTCACTCTAGGATCATTTCGCACAAAGTCAGGAGTTAAAAAAAAAAAAAAAAAAAAAAAGTATGAGCTTTTGTAATCAAACGGCCTTAAGTTTGAATCTTTGCTCTGGCATCACTAACTTGGTGACATTGGCAATTTTTTTTTTTTTTCCTGAGCTTCCATTTCTATCTCTATCTCTGCAAAGAGAATTTAATAATATAATCTAATTTTCCTAGCTCTGTATAGTTATTGTAAATATGAGAAATGATATAACTATGTGGACAGTATCTTGTACATCATTGGCACTCAACACATTAGAAATTATATATGGATGTGTGTATATATACATAAAGCCTATGTGGCCATTCATACATTCATATTTTACTCAAATATTTGCCCAATTCTGCACAACTACAGCTAGGGAACATGTAGGACAATCAGGAGAAAATGCCTAGCCCCACCCAGGAAGAGAAGCTTAACGTTCTGGTCCTGGATTCAGAGAGACTACAGCTATAATCCTGGCCTGAATATTATTAGCCTCTCTAAACCTCAATTTTTTTCATCTGTGAAATTGAAGTAATAATTTTATATATTTTATTAGGTTGTGGTAAATAAAATTACGCAGAGTATCTGTCCTATATAAGTTTTTCTCCTATATGCACTTGTCAGAGCAACTACACTGTCTCTGCTTGGCTCCAGAACCCACTGAACCAAAAATGAGTTTCAGAATCACATAGATCTGGGCCCTCCCTGACTCCCCTTCCATGGGCTGTGTAAAGGAGCACGTTATTGCCCATCTTGTGTGAGGCCCTATATTCTCCTACATCAGACAGAGATGCTAACACCTCACAGTGTAATGAAGAGACTTTACCGAGATCCCATGCATGGTAGGCACCAACCCATGCTAATTGTCTCCAGAACTCCTCTCCAATGGTCATTGGTCTAGTTTTAGGCAGAGTTAGACTTTGACATTACTTTCTCCGTAGTTTCAGGAGTAGCTAGATAGTTATCTTTGAGGTCAGGTGAGACCCTAGATTGCCCATGAAAACTGGCAATTTTTACCTCTGAAGAAATAGTCCACTACTCACCTGTCGGCCTCTGAGTGAAACATCTTTCTCTTTGTCCACGGCGACAGATGCTGGTGTGCCTGTTCAAGCTGTCCCTCGGTCTTCTCCTGGTTAGTTCCAACAGCACTGCTCTCATTCCCTTCTAAAATGAAATCCAGGGGGGCCTGGCTGGCTCAGTCAGTACAGCATGTGACTCCTGATTGTAAGTTCGAGCCCCACGTTGGGTGTAGAGATTACTTAAAAATTAAAACAGAAACAAAACAAGCAAACAAACACCGAAGTCCAGAGAGATTGCTACTCCTGAAGCTATTTGTTATTTTTCTTTTTCTCATGGAAGGCCTGAGTCACTTTCCATGGAAAAAAATTGAATTACATTTTAAAAAGCCAAATAGCAGGAGGAAAGACACTCCAGCTGCTTGGGCAGTAATATCAAAGGATAGCGTGTGCAGGTTACGTATGCTTTCAGCCTTCTGCACACAGCTACATCGTGTCCCTGCTTCCCAAACTGGGTTTACGAGCCCCACCTCTACTCTCATGTCCTTGCAGTTGGCCCATCGCCCATGCCATGCTGTTTAGGTTGTCTCTGCTCTTACCATGCCACCAGCTTTACCTACTACTCATCCTATGTCTCCTGCTAGAGAGGAAAGCCTGGCCCCAAATCAAGGCTGTCGAGCCGCAAATAGATAACTGGCTTCTTTTGACTTTAATTAAGGGTGAGTCTTACCTGTCCCTAATCCTGTTCTCTGCTCACCTCTGCCACCACCTAACCCCTTTCTAGTTCTAGTGCCCAAGCCAAAAGAATATTGTCCTTAGGTAGCTACTTTGCATGAAAATTTACCTCCCAGAAGCCAAGCTAGCCTGGTGGTGAGCAAGAGAATGCATCTTGCAGAGATGTTATAAGGATGAGCCAACAATGAAAGTTCTTGGAGCAAATATGCTCTCAAAAATTGTAGAATTTTCTATTTCTTCCTAGACTTGGATTCCAGTCCCTTCTTGTAGCTCAGCTTCACTGTGTACTGATAACAAGTACAGTCACCCTTAATGGGCCTCTGTCCTAAATAGCTACGTCCTACTGGGTCACACTGGCTGCCTGAACCTGGCATCACCTCCACAGTTTGACCCTATTATCTAAGGAGATCCTTTGATTTTGACAAGCACTTATTCTCATGCAGTATAAACGTTTCTGGGAGGAAGAGTATAGATGTATCGGTTTGTGGAAATTACCAATTACAGGAAAGTTGTGCCCTTATTAATAAGGTTAGGAGTGTTATCATCATAGGAGAATCAGATGGGAGTCTATTAAATTTAAAACGCTTAGGAAAACCTTATTCAAAAGTGGGCTTAGAAAAAGATATGAGGGCATGTGTTGTAATGAGCACTGGGTATTACCTAAGACTGATGAATCACTGAACTCTACCTCTGAAACTAATAATACATTATATGTTAATTAATTGAATTTAAATAAAATAAAATTTAAATAAAGATATGATAATGCTCTATTAATGATAAGTAAATCAGATAAAGAAGACATTACTCTAGAATTTCTCTGGCTAATAGGCATAGGCTGGCTTCAAGTCCTATCTGTTATGATCACACTTGTATTTCCTTTTGAAAGACTTGAAGGCCATACTATGTGTTTAGGAAAGGTAGACGCTACTTCTACATTCTTCCAGTACGTGGTTGGAGGATCTTGAACATTCTCTTTGGTAGTAGTTTTATTATCTCTAGAATGGTAAAATATATATATATATATATATATATATATATATATATATATATATTTCTCCCTGCATGCCATTTGAAAACATTTTTTAAAGTCAAAATTCAGAAAATTTAACAACAGTGATAGCTCAGCCACCTGAAGTACTTACAAGCACTCTTCTGAAAACTTTTACATGAATTAGCTCAATCTTTTCAGGGACCTTAAAAGGGTGCTTACTATTATTATGCTTATTTGACAAATGAGACACTGAGACACAGAAAGGCTGACTAACTTGCCTAAGGTCACACAACTCAAGAATGGCAAAGCTGGGGTTTAAGTTAGGCCATCTGAGCCCATGCTGGCCCCCCTCTCTCATATGGCTTCCTGTGGGAGTCACAGCAGTACATGAAGAAGTATTCGAGAATGTTAAGATATTTGTTAGCATGGAGATAATTGCAGTCATATCATCTGGAATGCAAAATAATAAGGTTTTTTTTTTTTTTTTTTTTTTCTTTCTTGCCTTCTTTCCTGGCTTGGGGCATTTCCTGAGAAGCTGCTGACTGCCCCTTCTTTTCATTGCTGATAGTATTTACTTTCCAAGGAAAAGTCACTATTTATCAAGTAGAATTTGGTAATCAAAGTAGAAAAGCTACTTTCAATAAAGTCTTAGAAGTCCAAAAAAAGGACATGTGCTACTTTCACCTCAACCACAGACATCCTAGCTAGTAGTTCAGATACACAGACCTAGTCACAAGATCTAACTATTTTACTGTTAAGCCAAGAGGTAGAAGAGTCTCTCTCCACAAATGTTGCCCCTCTCCCACCATGCAAAGACCTATTCGAGCACCTCGCTGGAGAGGTTGACAGCTCTTCAGTAGGGGGAGGGGTGGCCAAATTCCCCTTCCCTTTTTAGTGAGCCTGGGAAAAATGGGAGCATCCATCCCAGGAGAGGGTAGAAGCAGAGATTCTCCAATTCTGATGATGTCTTTTTGTTTCCTGTTTATTTTTTGCTTGTTCCTCACCTTTCTGGCACTTGAGAAGAATACAGACTTCAAAGGGCTTCCTTACACCTGAAAAGACTATGAAACGACGTGGAAAAGGACAAGACTTCCACATGCTGGAAGGATTAACATACACAACTTAATTTTGTGATTAGAGACAAAGACTAAAAACAGGCTCAAGAAAGTTTTAGATACATATATCTTGAAACAGATTATCAAGAGAGAATGTGCGGTATTTGGCTCAGCCTGGTGCTTTGAAAGCAGAGCTCAGAGAGGATAATCACTTTTCCCAATAGCGGCTCCCTCGAAGGCTCTCATAAGCCGTATTTGGCTGTTGCCTGAACCACAGGGTTGACCTAATTTGCCAATTCTTGTCTTGTTAAATGAGGTTGACTCTACCTCCACTGCTTTGGAAAAAAGCATAAAATAGGAATCCAGAGGCCAGACCGTAGGACCTCACACTCCACAGGAGACTTCAATTAAGTGCAGTGGGGACTCCTAAACCAGGAGCCTCAGGTGAGCTCAGTATGGAAATTAGTGTGAAGATTTCTATGCTTGTAGATGCCCTTGCCCACCCTCTCCAAAACTACTGCACCAGGATCTCCCAGTATTGTTTCAAATCTTTACAGGTGATTTGGATGCCCAGCTGAGGCTGAGAATGACTGTCACATGGTTTCTCCTCATTGGTGACCAGAGGCCACTGGTGCCTACCTTGTTTTTTACCTGCCAAGTTATAGTACTAAATGAGTTTCTTGCTTTTTTCCAGATGCTAAAATCAGCACTGTATGTTAGATGTTAATACATATCCTTTTGTATAGACCAGAAATTGGTCTACACAACCCTCATGCTTACTTGTCACTTGACAAGTGATGTCCAGTGATGTCCTCCTCACTGGAACTATCTGTTAATTTCTCTAGTCATACTAACATTCTGTACCCGGATTGACATTATGGTGAGGATGATGATGATGATTTCCCAATTTACTAGACTGAGTAGTGAAGTAATAGACATGTCTTGGAAGGGGCGTCAGGAGTTTTATTTGATAGCCCACCCCCTGGACAAGGGGTGACCTTGGACAAGTCACTAACCTTTTTGAGTCTTATGGGTTTTTTAACTTATAAAAAGAAGGGAGTTAGACCAGCTTGGTGGTTCTCAAAAGGCATTTCACAGTAGAATCCTTTTTAAACAAAACAGATTAAAGGGATTGTCTCTGGCTGCAGCCAGGGGTTAGATGGTAGAAACAGAGTCCCAGGACTATGAGATCTCTCTGAGACTACCATGAGCCCTCTGGTCTGCTGAGCTCAGAAGGAGCGAGGAGATTTGAATCTTATTGATTGAGGTCAGTCTGGGTGCCTCGAGCCATCATTCTGTTTACCTTTTCCAATGTCAACCCCTCTTTTTGGGGGGAGAGAACATCAGAGATGGGAGTCGGTGGTGGTCGTGAGTAGTATCCTAACTGCTGATTTACTGTAATAGGCGATCCCTCGGTTGTTGTTGTTTTTTTTTTTTTTAAAGCTCCCATAGTCTAGATTTTAAGACTTTGCTCCTTAAAGTATCTCTTAAAATTAAGTAGAGAACAATAAGAGAGAACCATCAAAATTCTGGTGATTTTTACAACACAACTGTTGCCTGGCGTAAAGTGCAGCCACTCCGGAACTACTGACCGTGCTGAGTAACCGTGATGCTCATTCCAAACGGAGACGGAAAAATGGGAAGTGTTGGGAAGAGAGCTCCAGGCTAAAGGTCCATCAGGAGTCTTCAACACACAAGAAAGTCAAAGCAATCCAGAGTTGAGTCAGTCACCATTCTAGAAACTGAAGAGAGAGGCAGGTCGTCGCTTGTCAAAAGAATAACAATTTGGGGAAGTGCAAGAACTGACTTTGAAACAGATGAAACAATATAAAACTCCAATAAACTCAGGTACCACTCTGGAATTAATGGAGGACAAATTGGCTCTGCTGTTAACTTAAATACCCATCTGCTCACATCCCTGGAGCCCATAAATTTGTGGGGCTAATTAGTTGTTGCCATCCTGAGAGCAGCAGGGGGCTAACCACATTCCCTGGAGTTTTGTTACACACAAGCCCATTTCCCTGCCTCTTCAGACACCTGAGTTGGAGGGGTAGGGAGAGGAAAGGAGATGGCCCATCCTGGAGTGGTCCAAAGAGTTTGAATGAGAGTGATGGGCGTCCACGTTCTCATCTTGATCTTCCTGAAAGAAAGGTATTGAGAAATCGCCAAGCCTATTTACATTTTCTCCACTATTATATATTTTTGTCATCAGGTCTACAACAACAATGCTTTTTCTCATCTATCCAATTAACATCCCATCCCCTCCCTCGGTCCCCCTCTGCTGCCTAACTTGACTTCTCTAAAAGCGATTCTGTCTGTACCAGAAACGTGAAGCCTTAATATAGGCTCTTCAGCATAATCGCTTCTTAATTAAGTCAGGCTATGGCTCGGTTTCCCAGAGTCGTTTCCAGAGGGCTTAATTTTACTTCTGCTCAAAATTAATATTTTACATTTTGCTCTTAAAAGAAACAAAAAAATATATACTGAAAAGGAACTTGAGAAGAGCAGAATGAGAAAACGGTCCAGGGAAAAAGAGAGATCATATTTCAGCTCCCATTACAGAACCTTCAAGCCTCTGTTGCTGTTTTCGGCAAGTAATACTCAATCTGTGACATTCACTTTAGCAAAACAAAGCATGGATCAAGGTAATTAAATGGCACAGCTCAGAGTGAATTAAGGGATGATTCTATCGACAGGAGACACCTGCTGATCTGACACTTTCCACGTGCCTGGTCTGTCCTGGCTGCGCCTGCCCTGGGCTGGGGGGAGCCTGCTGACACTTGCAACACAGTGTACCTGTGCAACTGGAAATGGGCACCGTTGGAGATCCGTGTGCTTGTCACGAAGGCAGAAGACCCAAGAGATGAATGACATTAGTGCCATTGTATCTTCTTCCTCCAGGGCTGGCAAACCACTGCCTTATGTCTTGCCTGGGCACTCCTGGGGGGTTTTCACTAATGACTATGGTACATAGGAACTTGGGGACACATTCACCCTGAGACTGCAGGGAGCACGATCTTCCCTAAGAAAGTGCTGGACTGCTGGCCCAACCCAACAGTGCTGTCCGTTATCCACTCTGCCATTCACTGACTTCCTGCTATATTCCAGACTGTGTCTAGCTGCTAGAGCTCCAATGATAACAAAATACAGACACGGGCACTGTCTTCAAGCCTGTACGTCTGTGGGTCACAGAACATGGGTCAGGCTGAGAGTTCACGTGTACAAACTCACCCTGAGCATGTGCAGGAGAGTTGCATAAAGAACGCCTGGGGATCCTCAGAGACCAGGGGTATATCCTGGGGGTATACACTGCCTCAAATGGGTCTGGCTTGGATTTTTTTCAGTATGGTCGTAGTCACATAATCACATATGGGAATTTTGTACTTCTATTATTCTGCACTTCTTATCATTAAGACTAACTCTGTGGAAGTTGTGGTTAGGGGAATTGATTCAGAGCCCAAGGAGCTGGAAATGTGGTGTTATGACTCTGGCCCAACGTGTAAGAGGCCAGGTGCAAGCTCCCTGAGAGATTCTTCCTGTTGTCCTCAGCCTTCCCCCTTCTCTGTTTCCCAGCTAAGAATGGTACTGTCCAGGGTAGGGAGGGATGGAGAAAAGGGGTGAATGGAAGTCAAAGATGCTCTAAGAGACCAGATAATTTGAGTTCTTTTTTTTTTTTTAAAGATTTCATTTATTTATTCGACAGAGAGATAGAGAGAGACCAGAAGTAGGCAGAGCAGCAGGCAGAGGGAGAGGGAGAAGAAGACTCCCCCAATGATCAGGGAGCCCGATGCGGGGCCAATCCCAGGACCCTGGGATCATGACCTGAGCCGAAGGCAGATGCGTAACTGACTGAGCCTCCCAGGAGCCCCCGACGAATTGAGTTCTTAACCATTGATCTAACCACACAGAATATGTGCATCCATGGGAACATATGCGATAATATCTGGCCATGGGATCTACGTGACCACCTGAAATTTTGGTTCCAGTAAAACATGATAGAACATTGGGAAATGTCATCCTAGGGCCTGTGACTGATGCCGTGCCAAGGTGTTTAATTTGCATGACTGATTATTAGCCAGATGGCCCCTTCGTCCTGCTCTACAAAGTACCAGCAGGAAGGGGTTTCTACTACTTAGCCAGCCCTTGCTGAGGGACTACCCAAATTCATTATTTGCTATGAAAGTTTATTGTACAAATACTATATAAGATAATTGTGTAGTACATTCTTTTCATATGTGGATTTTCATCAAAAGAAAAGTCTATTTCTTTTAGGAATGGAATTATTACAAGTGGCTTAGTTTATAGGATTTCTCAATTTCTTTTTGTAAATATTTTATCAGCACGATAGATTTGTCTTAAGAAGATTGAAAGGTACATTTCCCTTTAGCCATTTGGCGTAAGAAGATAAATGTCCCCCCCCCCCCCGAAAAAGAGTAGGATGGCAATAAACCCATCTATGTCCAGATACTTCATAATGGGATCTGGGACTTCCTCATTTATCCCATCTTGTGCTTTGTTATCAGATGCTGCTTCTGTATTGCACAGGCTTAAAACATTGCCAAACATGGACCCTGCCTAGCTTCATCAGACTCAGGTCTGGGGATCTCTATGTTCTTATCCATATAGAAAGGTGCCATGGAGTGAGGCCTTCCTTTAAGTTCTTCATTTGTAGTTAGCACCCTTCACCATAATCATGAAGCAAATATTATCATTAGCCATTTAATAGTTAGAAAAATTGAGGTACAGAGAAGTAACCACCCATGGTGATAAGGAAGTAGTGAGGTCTAATTTCAATGACAAGGTCATGCGCTTGGGAACCCCATCCACCTGCTGCTTCTGTAGGCCCTCCCTCTGGAGAGGAGCCTCCTTCCTCCTCTTAAATGGGGTTCCTTTTCTCAGCCTTTCTACAAAGCATGAAACCATGTTCAGTCAGAACCCAGTGGTTAGAGAGAGGGTAAAGGCTACAGGCATTCTGGGGCAGGTGTGAAAAAGAGCGTTTCATTTCAATCTCAACATCCACATTCAGACCTTAGTTGCCAAACGGGAAAGGAAATCTATATATTTCACCAAATTCTGCTCAGTTTTCTCTTCTCTACCGTCAAGCCATGACTTATGCTTTTTATAATTTCATCCAGTTTTAACACTCATCTCTATCATGGAGCCTTCTTCTAGTGATTTACTTTGGTATTCTTCTAGTTCTTAGGCATTTAGGTCTACATAGCTGGTTTTATAGGTGTTCTTGAATCTACCTTTCTATCTATGTTCACATATATCTTCTTTCCTCTACTGTATGAGAGCTCCCGTTGGCCCTTGAGAAGTGGCAAATACTGTCTTTGATATGATTCTTCCATTGGTTCCTGGATAGGTCTGGAGATACTGGATTACATGGGGCACGCAGAATGCGTAGAAATTAATGTTGGGGACTGGATCATGACCCCAACACCATTCTATATCATCAGAAATATCCATGATGCTTGGCTTTTGCAAATAGAAATAGAAAGCTTAGAATCTAACTATGAAGAGAATGAAATCCCAAGACCAATCTTAACTATAAATATACACATGCAGAGGTATGTGAGCAAAAGTCTAAAAAAGTGTACTTGCATGGTCAGCGCAGAGAAGTGGACAAGAGGGGAAGTATGTTTTATGAACAAGCTTCAAGAGCAAGCACACAATTGATTATCTAAGACAGGGGTCAGCAAATTATAGCCCCTGGGCCAAATCTGGCCAAGTTACCTGTTTCTACAATAAAGTGTTAAAGAAACTACACTCACACTTTTGCATATGATCTAGGGCTGCTATCCTACCACCACAACAGAATCAGGTAGGAAGGCACAGACAACAGACCCCAAAGCGTAAATATTTACAAAGTAGCCCTGTACTATGCTTCTATTTTTGATATATACAATTTTCTTCTAAACTTCACATGGAAAAATCTCTGAAAGTCCAGCTCCCTCCCCCCTCCATACTTTAACCCATTTTCTTTCCCTGCCATACATACCGATTTGAAAAGATGCCCAGAACTTTAATTTCCGCAAGCCCATCATTTCTTCACAATATTCAGTGCCATGGTCTACTTAGGTGCAGGTTTTACATGAGGTTCCAGATTTTTTTTTTATTGTACTTTACCTTTCCAGAGTACATTTTAACATAAATGGTATAGAAATTATTTGTGCATTGTCTCACACTTAGAATCTCTTTGCCAGATCCTGCAATTTGGCCAGGAATTTCTGGGGTAGGTGTGATCATCATCAGACAGTTCTTGACACCTCCAACCAGAAATGTATAGTGGGAAATTGAAAAGAAATGAACTCTAGAGGGGATTTCAATCTCCGCTTTTTCAACTTTTGGAGTTTTGTTTCAATTTTAACCTGCTATTCCCCGTATGACATATTTCCTGGTTTTCAGTATTGATTTTTATATTACAGAAGAAATACAAGGATGTGCTCACTGTTTCTGGGTCATGTTCACACCATAATGTGTTCACTAAGGAGTGTGTATAGCCCTCAGTCCAGAATTATATGGAGACAGAAAATGTGAAAGGGGACATGGAACTGGTAAGCTGCCTGGCAGGGCTCCCCAACCCAAGGCTATACATAAAGAGGTTACCCTTCACACCCAAGCAGCACCTGCTGAACACTCTGGGTTAATGCATCTGAAATCTCACACATTTATCAGTGGGATTATATCCCCTACCAACCCTCCTTAACAAAAGGTCAAGTGGATCATGGAGAAGTGTCCAGAAATAGCAAAGCAAGTCCTTGAGACTCAGAGGCATTTGATCCGGGGAAAATATGAGCCCTGAGCAAAGAAAGAAACTCACAACTTTCTTCAAACTTGAGAGTATCACCAGTAAGAACATTCCTAAGTGCATGGATAGCCCTCAACAGCTATGAAATTGTGCTGGGCATGAACAGTGCATCTCCAACCTTTGAGAATGGCATCACAGAGGGCAACCCCACACTGTGAGCTATGATACAGAATTTTATAGGAAACAGGCCTTTAGAAGAACCCCTTAGTTTCCTAGATAAGAAAGGGTAAGCTATGAAAAACAAATGGAGATGTAAACAACCGGATATCCAAAGAGCTTCCCAGTCTGCTAGGTTTATTTTTTTATACGTGATCTCATTTGATTCTTCCCACATGTCTGAAATCTATAAATCATGTGCATTGAATAAATGAAAAAAATAAGCCTTAACAGAGTTAAACATTTGCCCAAAGTTTATTTAGGTTGTTAATAGTGGAACTGGATAGAAATTCACATCTGACTCTTCACTATATCATGTATGGTTGGTTGTGCCTAGCTCTTTCCATGACCAAAGCTGAGAGAAAAAGCTGACCTTTGTGTACCTTGTAGGTAAGGGTTCTTTTTTAACCTACTACACATGATGATTTTAATATTCATTTCAAGTAATTTCCTCCAGGCATATAGTACATCCTAAGCTAAGTACAGCTTAGGATCTAATTTCTTTCTGTAATATATACTCACAGCTGCCCCATCACTTTATAATACCAAGATAAAGATCATACTAGGAAAAGAAGGGGGCAGAAGCATGGGAGAGAACCCCCATATTCTTCTCTCTCATTATACTTCATTACATGGTGTGAGGATGTAGAACCTGAGATTCGTCACACGTTTCTCTTGGATTCACAAACTACTTTTTGTGGCACATCCAGAAAGAGGAAATAGAAGAATCACTCTGAGTTGCGTGAATTCAGACGGAAGCCAAAAGAAGCTGGCAAATATTGAAGCACGAGCCAGAGACAAAAGTGGGCCCGTGACGTCTGCCGATGTTGTGTCTAGGGTTGTTCATTTCATCATGTCACACGGCGGGTGCGTAGTGACGGGCTGTTGTGCTGACAACCACAAGTGTTCTGTTAAGCACTGCCAGTTGCTCTATAACATCATCGTGGAAGAGGGAAATATGTCTTTGTCTAGATTTGAGTAACAGTGATGGTAATTAGAACACCGTGCATGGCACCAGTTCACGGTAAACAGATAATTTCCTTAGATCACGCAAATCGAAAAGGCACTGATTTGATAACCATAGGTGAGTATAGGGCTTCCAGAAACAATGCAGTAGTCGCTTCTGTGTGTTGGGAGAGGGAGAGTGGGAATACGTATTATGGAATAAGAAGTCTTTTGAGCATTCCCAAGACCCTTTCAGTACCTGTAGAGAGCTCCATAATTCATAATCCTGAAATGCATAGGCTGATAATTGTCTTAATCATGGGAGAAACATGGCTGAAATGAACTGAAATAAGCCATAAAACTCATTACAAGATAACAAGATTCTATCTATTCTTCGAGGTTACGTTAGTGTTCCATAAGGTCAAGGAGTTAATCACCTCATTCAGTACAAGCACGTAGATAAGAAACTGGTGTGTGTGTGTGTGTGTGTGTGTGTGTGTGTGTGTGTGTTTTAAATCTTTCTAAATTCCAAGACAAGAGAGATGGCCAGGTAGGCAAAAGAAAAGTGGATGGCAATTTATGAATATCCACGCTTTTGTGCTTTCCTTTTTTGACTTTTGGAGTACAAATGTCCGGGATATCAGTGATAGTGAAATGGGTTCGTTTTGTAAATTTAACATTCCCCAGACTGACCCCCCCTCCTGTATGATTCAAGTAGGCGGTCTACAGGTCAGTAGTGGTACAGGGCGACAGCTTGAGAGTCTGAACAAACTTCTTTCCTACTGGCCGGGTAAGGCAAACTGTAGATAGTTACATAGGAAGGAATCGTAGACATTGCTCCCTCCAATCTCCTAAGTCTTTCTAATGAGAGAAACAAGGGTCAGGCAGGTGCAGTGCTAACCAAGTTCCTTAGGTCATTCACAGCGGAAGGAGCCATGAGCTAGTCCAGGGTACTATTTCACTAAAAGATCAGGTTCTTAAGGCAGGGAAAGGCAGGAGCTAGAGGCAGCAACTCTCAGGAAATGGGTTCTCTACCTTCCCCAAGGTGCTATGAACAACAACATCTTTAATTGGGGCATCACATCCACACGGATGGAAGGTGAATACTGGTTAAACTGGTCCAGGGGTTCTT
The DNA here is from genome assembly GCF_010015895.1 of Lontra canadensis. Classification (NCBI taxonomy): domain Eukaryota; kingdom Metazoa; phylum Chordata; class Mammalia; order Carnivora; family Mustelidae; genus Lontra; species Lontra canadensis. The sequence continues at coordinate 15,350,087 of NW_022631030.1, forward strand.
GCTGCTTCTGCATTTTTGTCCTCATTCAGTGCTGGTGCCCCATGTCCTCTTCCCTCCATGCCCTCACCTCCAACTCTGTTCCTCCCTCTACTCTGTCACTTCTATGACTCCAGTCTTACATGAAGATCTCAATGTCCCTTTTCTCAGTAAAGACTGGAAAATAGCAAACATTACAAAACCACCAAAAGCATGCTTATGAGGAAAAGTGAGAGTGTGTGCCTGGTTCCTAGAAAGTTCTCAATAAAGTCATCATCGCCAATGAAGTCATTATCACCATCACCGGTTTAAGCAGGGCTAAGGGATGAAAGGAGACAAAAGACTGCCTAGTTCTCATCACTGCTAGGTCCCCATTAAAAGAAATGAGCTAGAAATACAGCAGAAAGAAATACCTAAGTTTTAAAAAATAAAATTATTGTTTAATTATTATTTAATTCCAAGGAGACATCTAAAAATCTTTCTGCCTCCCTTATGGGATGATAAAAGAGTCATTGTTTTGGGGTTATAAGGTCACTCCAGTACCAGCTCCAAATGTTTTCAGGCATTTAGTTACCATGAATCATTAATAAATTACATGCAAATTTAAATCTACTGATCTAGAATCCTAACTTTTTGTTTGTTTCTTGTTTTTCTTTTTTTTTTTTTTTAAATATATGTGGCTTATAACTCATAGATAAGAAAGACCAAGAATGCTGTCATTTTTTTTAGTTAACAGAACAGGAAACTAGCTTCTGGGTCATTCAAATGCCAACTTCTCTTGCAAGTATTTTCTTTAAGATTGCTTTGTGAAAACAACTTAAATTAAGCTCCCAGAATATGCATTTAATGAGGATTTACTCTGATAGGTTCTGTGTAGGTGGTTATTGCAGAATTAATCCTCAGTAAATATGTCCTTGATAATCAGTTGATTTTCATTTAAAACACAGCAACCACCATATGTAAACTCTAGTCAAATATATTTCGTCAAGAAAAAAAAATTGAGTAAATACTAACCAGTGATTAAATTAGCTATTTGTTACTGCCTGCAGCCAAATCAGTTGGATGGATTCAATAGTAAATTTTTTAGTGGCATTCTTTGAATGCCAAGGATAAATTTTATTCACTGATATCAGTAGGATTCTTGGGTCTACATTCAGCTCAGTGCTAGTAAGTTTAAAACATTTGCTTCCTGGGGATAAATGAAGAAAGCATAAAAGCCAAACTGGAATCTAGTAGGAAGGGAATGCTGAGGTCAGCTCATCAGCTGTGCTGTTCCAGGGAGCTCAGTGAGCACTTTCCTGCAGGCCCCAGAAGGCTAGGGGTGGTCTCTAGCCATGCTGCCCCTGTCCAGGAAGGTGACACCTTCTAACAGACCCCTTAGCGAATGGGTATGGAAATTGGGGTCTGCCCCGCAGTTCTAGATTTAGGAGTTAACAATTTGTGATCTGGGGCAAATAATGACCTCTTAAACACATTTCCTCTTCTGTAAAATGGGAGTGTAAAAGCATACTGACCTCGGAAGCCTTCATGTGAGTATCGGATGCTATGCTAATGTACATGAGAGGATCGCTTACACTATTTAGCCTGTGAATAGATACACTATTCTTGTGATGTTTTCCCAGTGAGCAAAGGCTTGGGATAATATAGTCTGATGAGGCATCATTGGCAACCAAATGCATTTGGGGGGAAGTAGGTATCCAGAAAGCACTCAGATTTCCAATGGCAGCAAAACAGAAGGGGTTCTGTTTGGGATGGCCCAGACCCACGTTCAAACGGCTGACAGCTCACCTTCCCAAGCACTCAACCCACCCTCCCTTTAATCCCTTTGGAAGATTGCTCCTAGGCGGTGTTGCCAAATGGGCAGCAGTTCAAGTTGGAACAAGATGGCCACTGATTTACCTTAATTGTAGAAAGAGCCAGAATGGGTCCTGGGCTGAGCAGAGGTCTATCCTTTACTTCCCTTACCTCCTTAGGTGTTCTGTGGAGTCAGAATTCTGTATCTAGAAACTCTGGGGTGTGGTTCACCCCAACATACCACCGCCCTCGGCTGCTCTGTCTCCTTTTGGCCCTGAAGGGAAGAGGAAAGAATATACCTTATCAATAACTTATTATCAATAAACAAGCCAACAAGGAAGGTGCTGCACACCACCTGTTTGCTCTTCCCTGCATTGGGGTGGGAATCTTAGCAAATCAGGGGGTTCCAGACCCCCAGAGCAGGAAGTGAATCTGGGAACATGTGGCAGCTGCTGACAGTCACTCCGCCTTCAGAATGCCACTTGGAATGCAAGCTGTGCGTTGCCTTCATCTTTTACTGCTCTGCCAGACTGTTTACTGGAGCAACCTTATTACCAATCTCCTAAAAATCCCCATAAAATCCATAGATCATAGGCTCTAGCATTATTACAGCCCCAGCCTGCATGATGAGCCTCTACAATTACTAGCCAGGGGCTGGAGGAAGCCGGCTGCAGTCACCAGATCCCCACCCACGAACAGCATGTGGACCACAGAACTGGCTCCAGAAAGACTGAGAAGGAAGGAAAGAAGAAAGAGCTCCCAGCAGTCTCTCCTTTAAGTTTCCCTTTCTTATGGATCTTTTTCTGAGGGGGTTCTTTTTCTTTCCCTCTTTGTTCTTTCAGTTTCAGATATATTCCTCCACCCACTGTCTCTCTTAGCCTCCAGAAACAGATGTGGGACTTGAGAAAGACAACTTCATAGTTGTCGGCTCCCACTGGGGGACCGGCAGCAGCCGGCGGGCCGTGGGGAGGGCGAGGCTCAGGCCTGGCTGGCTGCAGCTGTGGGAGAAATCTCTGATGAATTTCAAAACCTGCCTCTGCTTTGGACGTGATCAACAGTCACAGCGGGGCTTCTGTGTTTGACTATATGAACAAGCTCAGAGAGAGGGAGAGAATGCAGACCCTCCACTCTTTCCTTCCCCTGCCGCAGTGTAGCGGACTGGAGGGCTACGGCAAACTCGTCTACCTCCGTGCCCCGGGCATGGGCCTGCCCTGAACCCAGCAGTGCTGCAGAGAGTGGACAGCAGGTGCTGGGCGACCAACACAGCCCCGCCGCAGCTGCCCCCAGTCCTCACCCTCAGAAAGTGGTCCATACTGAGCAAGATGGAAGGTGGGGCCGGCCCTTGGCTCCTCCCAGAACGTCTGGGGCAAAGACCTAGAGACACCCGCACAGAGAGGGTCCTGGAGCAGCTTTCAGTAGAACACAGTTGGGGAGCACACCCAGGAAGCCCCCTCATTGGGAACTGACTCCTCTGCCTCTTTCTAGGCTCTCCAGAAGAATGGCTTATGGGATGCAGGGGTGATAAATGTTGATGGGAGGAGGCTGTAAATTACAAAAGTCCATGCAATCAATCAATAAACAAACAAACAAATAAATAAACCCTGTGAGGTTATTATAGGCTCCAGCCTTTTCAGAAATGTGGTTGTGGTGCTCACAGAGGTGTTTGTTAAATAGTCATTGACTAAGCATATAAAGCCTCACTCACCCCCAGAAAACAATGCGGCAGCCTGTTTTCTTTCCTGCCTCTAAAATGGGTTGTTCATTCACTGATTAACACAACAAACATATAACACATGTCTCCTTTTGCACACAACTGTACTAGGGGATGGTACAATAAGGTAACCTCCTTCGTGTCCTTAGCAAACTCCTTCTTGGATCACAGGATTCCTTTTCTTTTCTTTCTTTCCTTTTTTTTTTTTTTTAAGATTTATTTATTATTATTTATTTGGCAGAGAGACAGCAAGAGAGGGAACACAAGCAGGGGGAGTGGGAGAGGGAGAAGCAGGCTCCCCGCTAAGCAGAGAGCTTGACTTGGGGCTCGATCCCACGACCCTGGTATCACGACCTGAGCCGAAGACAGACATTTAACGACTGAGCCACCCAGGCGCCCATACAAGCTTCCTTTTGAGAGTTATGTATAAAGTCAATCCTCTGTCAGTAGCAGAGGTGAGAGAAGGGAATGCTGTTCTCTTTTTAATTTTGCTGTGGAAGTGTCTTTCACAGAAAGCTTTCTTTCTAGGCATAGCTCTGGGAAGACAAGGAAAAGCTAAGGGGACCTCCCTGCTCAAGGGCAGGGTCAGAGCCCCTATATCTGCTCTGGGTCATCCTAGTAGAAGGTGAGGAGACCTTGGAGTCCCACCACACTGCCATCTAATAGGAAATAACTCCTACAGGCCATTTTTCTTTCTGAGAACTCTAGAGACCATCCAGTGCAGTGTCTCCCAAAGTCTGGTCCCCTACCAGCAGCAACAGCATCACCCACAACTCCACAACTCCAGCATCTCCACAACTCCAGAAATCTAGATTCTCAGGCTCTACCTCAGACCTACTCAATCAGAAATGGGAGGAGCTCAACAGCCTGCGCTCCGGAGGCCTGGGCTCTCCGATGTGGTTGCATATTGGAATCACTTGGGCTGTTTTTTAAAAACACTGATGCCTGGATCCCACTTCCGGGGATCCTGATTTCACTGGATGGGATGAAGTTTGGGGAACCATGATTTCTGTTCAGGTGAATCTAAGTTTCAGTCAAAGTGGAGAACCAGTGGAGGAGGCTGGAGGTTCTACTGTGGAGAAGAGGGGCCCTCGGATCCTTACCCTAGGCCAGAACTTTGACTGCTATGCTTTTGGTTTCCTAGAATTCCTGGCAGTTTCCAGACATTTGCAGAGTCATTAAGGAAAAGATGCTAATTAGTAGCATCTAAGCTGGTGTCTCTCACCTTCCTTTCTGGAGCCATCTCACAGATAAATAGGCAATGTGCAGCGAGGCGAGGTCAGCGGCAGTTCCTGGGGCTTCCTGGAAACACAGGGAAGTGCTGGCGCAGCTGGTTCCACAAAGGTGGCTGTTCTCTACCCCTTTGTGTCAGAGTCACAGAGGGGGCTGCAGGTTTAATGCAGCGGGCGGGGTGCCCCGCTGCACTCATCTCAGACCCTCTCCCCTGATTCTGCTTCCTCCTCCCCCTGCAATCCCTACCTGGGAGTGGTGGAGAACGAAGGGCGGGGTTGGCTGGGAAGAAAATTAAGATTTCCTAGATGTTTAGCCCATGATGGTGTCTGTTTGTGAAAATCGATAAATGTACTCACTGGAAAGAAAAGAAAAATCTCCCCAGCCAAGCTCTGTGTGAAGCCAGGAGGGGAAAGGAAAAGCATTACTCAGAGGAATGCTGGTCTCCAGTGGAAACCTCAGAGCAGCCTAAAGCCAGTTTCCTTCTGACGTGCTGGGACCAGATCATCATCCGTCTTGGCATCTGCCCCATCCCACCATTGGACATGTTGCCTAGCTCCTGGAACACCTCCCACCCATATCCTAGGAAAGAACTAGAGGGCACAAGATTGACAGCCAGAGACTGTCCTTACCTGCCCTGCATTCATCAGATTCTAGCTGACAGTTCTCTGGGCCTCTTCTTACCGACTAACAGAGTATTAGTAGTAGACCTCTCTCGCCGGAGTTTGGAGAAAAGGTGGACAGAAAAGGGAAGAGGCTTTTGCATTTCAGCAGTGTTCTGCCTTAGAGAAGAAGAGAACGCGGAAAAAGGTCTGAGAGGTTCCACCCACTTCCCTCGTATTTGGAATGCTGGCTGGAGAAGAGGTTTTAAATCCAACCCACTGCCTTTTAGAACACTTACCCAAACATACCGTACCTCTAGATGATCCTACATTGTTTTTCTACCTGAAGAGACTCAAAAGAAATCCTCATTTCTTTTCCTTCCAGCAATATAGCATAGAGCATGGTGTATACCTCTGAATCAAAAGATTAAATCCAGGTCTGTAGGAGTCATCACCCCAGTGGCATGGGTAGAGCTGGGAGATGACACAGACCATACGTGTCCTGTTGCAGAATGCTGCTGAAGGTCACAGAGCACAGATGTGGCATCAAGGCTCTGGTGGGTGGATTTCCAGATTCCCTGTTTACACAGAGGAGGACTGTGTGTTTAAGGGGAGGGCAGGAAGGACGCTGCTGAGCCCTGGACCAGAGCACTTAACTTTGCATCCTGTCTCTTTCCTTGAAGGCCCAGAAGCCATCAAAGGAAGAGTTTGAGAAAAAGTAGTCCTTGCCTCAAGATCAGAACCAGTGTAGAGCCCAAGTTTGGAGGAAATATGCAACTGTCAGTTTAAGCCTTTCCTTTGGGAGTCCCTAGCTGGATCAATTTGTAGAGCATCTTGACCTTAGCGCTGTGAGTTCAAGCCCCATTCTAGGCATTGAGTTTATACACACACACACACACACACACACACACCCTTACACAGACACGCTCTTCTCCAGGAAGATGACCCACTTCCAAGGAATATACTTGAACTACATTTGGAAAGTGTACGTTTTGAATTTGCCTAGTCCTTGTGCTCCATGTCGGGCAACGCTTCTTATCTCTCAAAGGCTTAAGAATATCCCCGGCTGAGGGACGGAAGGGGTTTCCTGGCTTGTCCTTCATACTCACTGTCATAATCAGGAGTGGAGATATGGAGAAGGAGAGCCTCTTCAGTTGAAACCATGCTGCACAGGTAGACTGTTGCTAATTGCGATTTTACGATGGCCCTGTAAAGAGCAGCCAAAAAAGTCACTGGAATGGATCAGGCTTGTCGTGCCTTGAGTGGGGACTGAATGTCCAGTCAGCCCCTTCTGCAGTGTCTGGGTTCTCAACTCTTCAGAAAGGCGAGCATCAGAGCCCTGCCTCAGATTTCAGGACAGCTTCAGGATTCCATGGCAGGAAAGCTCTGCATTGTATGCAGGCGGGGACCGAAGGCCATCTTGTCCTTGCCTTGGAAGGACGGGGGACAGACGGTGGTCAGCAGATTTTTAATGCATCCTTGCAGCAAGGGCCACTCAAATGGCCAGCCTCTTCTCTGATGTTTTCCCTGATAGTCTCCATTGAATTCCAGGGCATATTTTTTCTTTTCTATTCTTCTCAGCTCCCAAATGAAAGACACAGGTGCCCGGTCCTCTTAGAGAACCTCATGCCTGGCCAATTGTGTCAGTGATGCTGCCCTATTAGGATTTAGGTTTCATCATCTGTTTTCCCTCTAAACTGTAAGAAGGCAGGGATCATATCTTTCATCTCTGTAGCCTCAGCATTATGCCAGTATCTGGTGTACAGAGATCCACAATTCCTTATCTGCAATTCCAAATTCAAAAAGGTCTGAAAAATCTAAAGTTTGCTATGTCTCATTTGCAGTAAAATCTGGGTTAGGTGTTGTCGAGTTTGCAAAGTCAAAACGTGGTAGAATAGAAACAACAGATCTCTAATAAATGGCAAAACAGAAGAAGTGCTAAAAGCCACTGTAAGCAGCAAGCTGTGGGCACAGAAGGAAGCATGAGATGGCCTCAGAGGGCACAACACTGAAGCTGAGTTTAAATGCTAGATATAAGGGCGCCTGGTGGCTCAGTCGCTTAAACATCTGACTCTTAACTCGGCTCAGGTCATGGTCTCAGGGTCATGAGATCAAGCCCCAGGCGGGCTTTGCACTGAGTATAGAGCCTGCTTAAGATTCTCTCTCTCCTCTGCCCCTCCTCCTCACCCCTGCTCTTGCTCTCTTTAACAAAACAAAAGTTAGATATGATTCCTAAAGTTGAGGGGGTAGGATAGGGAGATGCACGTGGGATGGCATTCATGCCTTTCTGAGATTTTCCAAACTTTTTCTATTCCTCTCTCCCCTCAAAGTTTTCAAGCTCTCCCAGGGCTGAGACTTGAGTGTTATTTTCCCATTCTTTCTACATAGTCCCCCCAAAAAGTTGCTGTGAGCACTACTTTGGGGATGATTCAAAGCAAATGCAGTCATCTCCCAGAAGTCCCCTGTTCCACTGGAAATCATTCTGGGCCTTGCACATAGATTGTGATCAAGAATATTTTCTTGAACAAATGGAAACTTAAGGAGTGTGACCTTTTTTAATGAATAAACTGATTTTTAGAGCAGTGTTAGGTACTGGCAAAATTGAGCAGAAAGTACAGAGATTTTCCCCACACACTCTGCCTCCCATACCAATTGCCCCAAGCCAGAGTCCTCTGCTGGCTGCCATTCATGTACCTACATCGACACGCCATTATTTGAATGCCTGTTTGTTCTTCCTTAAGAGTGATAATGGAGACAGACAGGCATCACTCCCCTCAGATCTGATTCAGCGCCGCTCACTTTCCGGCCCCCACACAGAGGTTCTTGGTCTGCTGAGAAACTTGCCCAGCTGCAAAGCGGCAGAGCAGAGACAGAACAGGATTACAAGCTTTGAAAGGTGTAAACACTGAGAAAGCAGAGAAATCATTCCTGTGCAACAGAGGGAAACACGTAGGCATAGATATTAAAGATGGAAAAAGGCCTACGAGATCAATTCCCTCCCTCAGGGCTCAGAGGAGGGGAAGTAATCAAGGCACACTAGTTCCTGCCTTCTCATTCACTGGGGAAAACAAAAGCCCCACATTCTTTCCCAGCTGCCCTGTGCAGCTGAAGTCCAGCATTCTGTCTCTTTCCACGAGTGCAGCCCAAGGACAGCGGTATCCAATACCGAGCCCTGAAAACGATTTGCTATTTGCAGTTTATAAGGTGCATTTAAAGTATCGCTACAGGGCGCCTGGGTGGCTCAGTTGATTGGGCGACTGCCTTCGGCTCAGGTCATGATCCTGGAGTCCCGGGATCCAGTCCCACATTGGGCTCCCAGCTCCACGGCAGTCTGCTTTTCCCTCTGACCTTCTTCTCGCTCATGCTTTCTCTCACTCTCTCTCAAATAAATAAATAAAATATTACCAAAAAAAAAAAAAAAGTATTGCTACAGCCTTGCAACATCTCAGTGGGTATGCCCAGTGTTTAGAAATCCCTCCATCTCAAAGAAGAGGCTGGGGGAGCCAGCTGGGGGACTTCTCACATTGGATGAGGGGCAGAGCCAAACTAGAGGCTGGAATGCTGAGTGCTGGGCCTGGCTTCCTATGGGTCCTGGGAGGAAGGGGCATCGCCCTCAGGATGCCCTTGTCCCAGCAGGGATTAAAACCAAATCAGTTACCTTAATGTAGCAGACATAAAAAAACAACCACAGATCACCATCCTTCTGAAGTAGGGTGTTTTAATTTGCATGTAGGAAGAGAAGTTTCCAAGTCAAATCATTTTAGGAACGGCTTAACCATGGCCCCTGGCTGTGGACATTCTTCTGGTCTTTAATATTCGAATATGGTCATGAATCACCAGGAGGGGAAGGAGGAGGCAGCAGTTCCTGAAAATATTTGACCAGGATTTCTTCTTTGAAAGAGCATCCTAAGTGAGCATCTCTTTGGGGGATTCAGCATTAAACCTGGCCAAATGGGGGATATGTGGTTATTTTTGGATTCAATCTTCAGGTCTGGGGTGTTCTCCATAGTGGTTCTCCGAGAAGCTTGGAGGAGGAGAAAAAGCAAAACAAAACAGAAAACTGAAATCCCTAAGAAGAGGCTAAAAGAGCTGAGTTATTCAGGCATAATAAAAAGATACTGGCGAGCCACTGAAATCGATTTTAAACTATTTAGCATGTTAGGGGATTTGGTACATAGCACAGCAAGGGTCTGTTCCTGATGTAGAAAGCTGGAGCCCAGCTTCCCCTGCAGCAGAGAGAGGCGGGGGACCCACTGGACTGTGGGGACCCTGCAATGTGAAGGGTGCGAGCCTTCAAAACCAGGAGCCAGGCGAGGTGTGGACCCAGAATCCTGCAGTTCTCAGACAGAGGGTCTCCTAGAACAAACATGAACCAAGTTGCATCCTTCTTTGAGGCAGGAGACAGAGAAAATGACCCAGGTCTGGTCACACTGGCCTTACGATATTGTGATAACAGCAATTCCTGTAGAAGCAGATCTGAACTGTGAGTACTAAGGTGTCACACTTCACGTGACAAGGTGCGGGAGAGAAACGGTGTGTGAGCTCATCCTAACCAGGAGGAGTGGTGGGGAGCTGGGCTAGGGAGAGAGAGGAGACAGCCTCAGAACCAGGGCCATTTGAAAAGGTCCCAGAGCTGCAGATGGAAAGTCACCCTGTGGGGATTGTGACCTTCCTCCTGTGTCGGCATTGGCCCCAGAGCTGACCCCAGGTCACTGAGGCCCCACTTGAGAGAAAAGAGGCTCCCTACGCTTTGCAACTTCAGTACCCATGCCTGAACTGCTCCCTTGATCTCTATGGTCTGTGTCTCCTCCCTTCCTTCCTGACCTTTCTCCAGTCAAGAGGGGAGCAGGCAGTGAGAGGTGAGGGCACACAAGAGGGGCAGAGAGTCGCGACAAAACAAAAGGAAAACCATGAAGGGAGGCTGGGCCCTGGGGATGGGCTTCTTGCAAAATCTCGCGTTTCATTAAATATAGAAAGGTAGGATGAAAAAAAATAATATTCACTCATTGTTACAGTTTCAAAGTTAGAAGCTGGCCTTGATTTCAAAGAACTTGTATGTAATGTGATGCATGGCTTTCTCTTCTCTCTCTTTTTATAGGTAAGTGACATTTCATTCTGCTCATCCCCAAGGCAAAGTTGGATGTTTTTAAAGTGGAAAAAAAAAAATGAGAGGAAAAAGAAACGGGGAAGGTGGGAAGAGGTGGCGGTCGAGGGGTCCCAAAGGTAGGTGACCACTGAATTCATCATCCTTTGCACTGACAGGCGAGGGGGAGGCTCGTCCCACCCAGAGTCGGTGGCAAATCCTTTTCCCGAGGACTGGAGGTCCCTGGCATGGTTGTGGCTTTTGAGAGGGGTGACACCTTTGCTCTTGAAGAGCAGTTGGTGGCCAAGGGGTCTTTCTCTGCTGGAGTTTCGATTCTGAAATGAGTTGGGGTTTTGTGTCTGATGCGATGAATCAGCTGCTTCTCTGTGCATTGGCGGTAGAGGAAGTAGGGGAAAGAAAACGTCTTTATAGCTGGAGAGGCATGGGTGAAACCGCCCAGCATTAGGAATGTTGAAGGGGATTGTTTTTGTCATGATCAGACTGCAAGTGGTATGGAAATTTCTGGATGGAAAGGAGATGTGTGGAACTGGTAGGGAAATTGAGGTCTTCTGGTACATTATGAATCATTTACTTAATGCAAGGCCTGTCTAATTGCTGTGGACGTGTTTTTCTATGCCTGCCAGGTTAGTGAGGCTAAAACACCACTTACTTTCTCCTCAGCATGAAACAGAGTGGTTTTCTAAATCTAGGGGCTAATTTGTCATTATAATCTTACTTCTTGACCACTCAAGGAAGGCATTTTGAAGTTCAAGAAGATTCACTTGGGTTTTCTCCTGTTCTGAAATTCCACGGCTCTCCCCGAAGAATAAAGCAGAAGCGCTTTTATTTTTCCTGTAACTTGCAAGAGAGCCACTGAGATAATTGACTGATGGCTCTGCCCCCACGTACTTGTTACTTTCCTTGAGAGAGAGAGAAAGAAATGTAAAACATTCTATTTAGCAAGTCTATAAATCTAGACGGGGAACATAAAACTCAATTCAATAAAAATATTTAAAATGTGCCATTATCTGTTCTGTCCAATGAAGGGACTTAAACAATTGATTAGAGGATGGGTTGGTAGGAAGGGGAAGAAGAGAGAAACAGCTCCAGTCCGTACCAAAGCCCACAGAGGAGAAGATCTCATCCACGCAAAAGAAACAAATCTGTAGACAGTGGGAATTTTAGAGGGAAAATTACCAGAATTCGTTATTAAAGGTGTTTAATTCCGTTTCTAAAACTTGGATACACAGATGTTCTTTAAATTCTCTTTTCGTCAGTTTCAACAAAGAGGATAAAAGCTCAAAAACACAACTTCCTCCTCTGAAATGGGAGAAGTCCCATTGCGCTTGGAAAATCACAAAACCCTTCTTTCATCTCTTTGCACGATGTCGTACCCGAGCTTGTGGTCTTTTATTATATGTTCACTGAATACACAGTGACTCATCTTAACATTTTCATGGCGTCAGACAGGCCCGGGAATGCTTCTGGTTTTCTGCCCTGCATAAAGGGAGAAACAAAGATGCCATGTAGCTGGGTCCCAGGCCAAACGAGAACACCCAACACACCCCTAGCCTGCTTTGAAAACGAAGAAATTCCGCACCCAAGAAGCACTCCTAGAATTTTGCCCAGGCGGGCAAGAAGAAGGTATGGCTCTTAGCCAGAGGGCTTTCTGTAGCTCCTTGAATATAATAAAGGGCAGGTTTCTCTTTGCTACCTTTGGGTCGCGGCTGATTAGGTTAGTGACTTGGTTGGAAAATTCATCAGGTTTTAGAATTCATTGATTGAATAAGGACTGTGATATAATTTTTTCCTTGTCTTGATATTCTGTCTTTTTTGCAGTTGGATAGGCAGGTGGGGTGGGGCTGCTTTCTCTCCCAGGCTCCCCTGTTCGATACCACAGCTTGACCTGCTCAGAGGCAGGGTCTTTGCCAGGGCCTGTTATTGTAATAGATGAAATCGATGCTTTGGAATTTACTATTAATCATGAAGTAACGGGGTGTATGTAAATTGTACAAGAAAAATTCCACAGAGCATATAAGTAAGTGCATGGGTAGGTTTGATTCATTTTAGTAGGCTGCGATTCTCAAACCAGGAGAATAAAATTCTATTTGCACCTACCTTACAAACAACACATTCCCCAGCATCGCTGTGCCCCGTGGACTAAGAGGAAAAATGGGCAGTGCTTGTCCACACATCTATCCCAAAACACACTACCGCTTGAAAGTACTCATGCACGCAAATGGCTATTTTTAGATGCAAACGCACATAGCTGAGATTTTGCTGTCGAAAGGTAACAAGGACCAAAGGCCTTTCTCAGAACAGATCTGCCCTCTCACTATTGCTTCCCAAGAAGTGGAGATATGTGTTCTGTTTCATTCCCCCATCATTTATCAAACGCCTTGCCCAGTCGCCGTATTTAACTTCACAGCTTGGAGGCCGAAAGAACCAGGTTCTTCATTTGCTTTGGAATCCATCGATCTGGCAGCTTCCCCAGCTTCTGTGCCCCTGGTTGGCCTAGTGAATCATGCGGGGTTCAACATTGATCTTCCTTCCTCTGTTTTTATCTCCATTCTGGGTTCTGTGTTCTTCCTCGACCCTTCTGTCTGTCTGGGCCTGGAGTTTGGACAGAGGGGCAGGCTTTCAGATGAAATTTGTGCTTCTTGGGCACCAGGATCTCTGGGTTTCTGGAAACAGCAGGGAGTGTGAGGTGCTACAGTCTGAAACAAAGGATATATCAAATTCCACAAGCCCAGCCTTCTGCCACCCCCACAAAGCCTGCTTTGGGGACTGCTGAAATCCCCACTCTTCAGGCAAGGAACATTGTGTTCTATTTCTTTAAAACTAACCTTCACTGAGTTTTAAACAGGATGTTAACCAATCTCACACACACTCACACGCATGCATTCACACACATATTTTGTTTTCAAAACAGTCCTATGATGTTGGTTTTATGATCGCCTTTTTATAAATAAGGGAATTAACGCTTAACAGAACGGGATAATTTGCCTAAGTTTGCTTGACCTTGAAGTCTGAATTTGAATTTGTACCTCTCTTACTCCGCTATCCCTGCTCCTAACCTCCTGTCTTCCACCTACACCACCTCTGTTGGAAGCACAGAGGGTAACAGGGAAGGAGAATCTTTCAGCCACATTGGGCTTGCTACTTTCTCACTCTTTCCATCAGGCAAACTCTTGGTCCTGTATGCAGCCTCTCCACAGGCCTGTGGGGGAGCCGGCAGTAGATGTAATTTCAAGAACTGGATGCAGGCCTAGAAGGACTTGGGTTTGAGGCCTGTAACTGCCATGAGTTTGCTGTGTGCCCTCGAGCAATTCATTTAATTCCCTGAGCCTCCAACATCATGACATAGGCATATGAATTATAATACTGTTTCATAAGCGTAATAGGAGACCAAATCAGAGAACCATACCCAAGGAAGTCCTTACTGTCATTACCCGAAGGCCCCTTTCACTCTGGCTCCTCAAATCTCCAAGTCGATTTCTCGATTTTTCTTCTGAGGTCTATAATCTTTGCCAAAAGCAAGGAATGGTTCCTGGTAGCTTCCTGATGCTTCCTTTATTCCTTTCAATACCAGGCCTGGAGGGAGCAGAATGAGCCCGCCGATCACTCAGAAACACGTGGGGCCCCAGGAAATGAGATGCTCCGTCTCCCCAGCTGCCCACCCCTGCCTGCCACGTACCAAACCAACATGCAGGCCCCAGTTTCCATTCCCATGTCTCCTTTCTTTATGTTCCCTTGATCGTGATACTAGAACAACAAAAACCAAGTAGATTTGAGATGTAATTCATTATCCCCAAAGGCCAAAGTTTATCAAATGCAGTTAAGGAGAAGGTGATGAGTACTCTCTCACATCTTGCTTTAGGATTGCAACCTTTCCTTTTTCCAGCAGCATTGAAAAGCTACTCTCTTATAGTGGCCACCATCCTTTAATGGCAGATTAAAAGATGAGCAGCTGAACAAAGGAACTAGGGCCAGCCGGCATGTTCTTGGAGTTTGTGTGGCTCATGGGGAGCTCCGGGAACGGAGGCTGTGCACACATCTGTGGGGCACTGGGGGCCTTGTGTGGGCACAGCATGTGTACTAGGGAAAGCAACTTTCTAAATGCTTCCTGTGTTTGCCGGTGGCATTCACATGGTCCCTCCTGTCCCTCAGGGAAATTCAGAGAGGATCTCCTCTTAAGACTGACAGCTGCTTTGTCTTACCCCATCCTTTCTGTACCTCATCTCTGGAGTGAGTTATCTTAATCCTGACATTTGCCCAACTATTCATGGTAAAAACCTTTTTTGTACAGCAGGGTGAAAACTATTTTGGGTACACGGTGATTACATTGACATGAAAAGTCAAATGTAGATCCCATGGCAAATGAAGGATAAAGGGCTTTATCTAATCGAGGAGGGCACTGTGGTGGGGCCAACCTCTGTCCCTTCCGAAATACGTATGTTGAAGTCCTTGTCCCAGTACCTCAGAATGTGACTACATTTGGAGATAAAGCCTTTAAAGAGGAAATTAGGGAAAATTAAGATCATAGGTGTGGGCCCTCTGCTGGTGTCCTCATAAGAAGAGATTAGGACACAGACCCACACAGGAAAGACCACATAGGGACACAGGGAGAACATGACCATCTATCAGCCAAAGGGAGAGGCTTCAGCATGAAGCCAAATTTTCAGACACCTTGACCTTAGACTTGTAGCCTCCAAAACTAAGAGAAAATAAATTTCTGTTGTTTCAACCTCCTGGCCTGCTGTAGATTGTTATGACAGCCCATGTGGAGGGATAGAGTCAAGACTGATGTGAGTTGTCTGGGAACATGCAGAGGCTCCTGTGGGCTACAGAAAGAAGGCAGGTTTGCAGGTCAAATCCCTGCACTGCCATATTTTGCTTGACTTTTGGCAAGTTACCATTTGGACGCTCAGTTTCCCTATCCATACAATGGGTAGGATACAGGATATATATCTCACTACTGTTGTGAGGATTAGCTGAGATAAGGAATAACAAATATTGTCAGACTCGTAGTCTGTGGTCCTAAGTATCGATATCCAGTTCTCTAACTCTTACTATTTCTCTTAATAGTGATAGGGATAAACGCAATTTTCAGTGTGTGGTAGGTATTGTGCAGAAGTCTCATCCAGGGCAGTTCCTTTAATCTGGCCTCTTTCCTCCTGGTAATTGGATACAAGTCTGTCCTCCGGACTCTGCACTGGGATGGCTGAATTCATGAACCTGCAGGCCAAGGTCTTTGCCATGGTCTTTGGTCTTTCTGCCTGGAAAGCACTCCTGCTCTCTCTTTACCTGGATGAAGATCCTTTATAACTCAATCTAAGACTTTTCCTTGAGAAAGCCTTCTGGTCCCCAAGCTGGGGATACAGCCTCTGGATCAGCCCCTTTCCCTCAGTGCATTTGTTTTGATGGACACTAAAGTATTCATTGGTGATTTGACACCAGCTCAGTAGAAGACCAGTAGCCCCATGACAGCAGGTGCTAGAGCTGCTTTTGCTCCCCATGGTCTTCCCAACAACTGGAACAATATAGATATTAATTCTGCTCATGGAGGGACTCGATGAAATGTTCCTGTCCCACAGCAGTGCATTTCTTCCTGGAATAGGCTTAGATCAGGAGTGAAACATCTCTGGGCAACCCTTTCAGAAAGGACACAGCTAGGTTCCTGTCCATGCTTGACTGAGGTTGAAAGAACTCATTGTAGACCTCAAGAGGTTGAGTAGTTCCCAACTCTGACCTCTTCCCAGAATCACTGGGGGAGCTTTTAAAAACAGTAGTGCCCTTGCCCTATGCAATGAGGTTCCCACTCAAATACTCTCTGGGTGGGTCTGATCTTCCTCAGGTGTTTCTATGTGCAGCCAGGCTCAGGAGCTCCTGCTGGAAAACATCCCTTTTCACACTGCATGAGCTTGGATGAGCTCAACTCCCAAGTGCACCTTTATTTAAGTTCTTGTCATTGCACACTGTGCAAACCCCTTCTGGTGCTTCATGTAAGCTCAGTCCTCATAATATCCTCATAATATCAAAAGATAGCCCTTGGCATTCCTAATTTGTGGAAGAGAAAGCACAGTCCAGAGAGAGCAAGCATCTGAAATGGATGCATAGTTACCACATGAAGTGGTAGGATTTGAATTCATGTCTATCTAATTCCAGAGCCTAGCCTATGGGTAGTATAGCATCTCAGCTCCATTCTTGTATCTCCTAGGGCATTTACTTTTGGGGTTGCCCAGCATCTCTAGGGATTCCCAGGTGGTGCAACATCCTGAGAGTTGAAGAAAGGGCCCTGTGGTCACTGCTCTGAGCTGCGCTGACCCTTTCTTGTTGGACAGGAATAAGGTGGAAGGTATAATGAGACAGAAGCAAAGACTTAAGACAACGAATTTTCCCTTTCTAATCCCCAATTTTGGACAAACATGGGGCCCAGAAATGAGTGAGGGAATTAAATTAACGAACACAATTTCTCCCTGTCATTGAACTCTGACTAATGAGTCTATTTCTGGGTAATAAGAAGGAGCAGGAAGTGACAAGGCAGTGTAATGAATTAGTGGCCCAGAACTTCGTTAGTCAGAATAATCTTTCCACGAAAGATAAATGATGCAAACATTAATTATAAAGCCAGGGTGGAATGCATCGCATTATTTGGCTTCCTAAGAAATCTATCCCAGTTATTATGAAGCATTTCAAACAACAATAATAATAATAATAAAGTCAAGGCTCAGTGAGAGCTCTAACCTCTGGGAGACTCGTTGATGGTGGGAGCAATGGGAACCAGCTCTGTTTTCAAAAGGGGATGTTCTTGATTTTCCTGGAAGCCAGCTGTGTGGTCCAGGTTTTGTTTCAGGCCCATTCCCTGGCCCCAGCCTTGGTAACCTGCAGCCGAGCTGTCTCTCCAGCTTCCTTATTTGATGCGGTCCATGTCTGGTCATTAGTTTCAGGTGAGGCCAGGAGTTCAACAGGCACATTCTCTTCCATCCAGAAAAGAAAGCACAAGGCCCTGTTTTGTGCCAGGACCTTCAGCATCCTAAAAGGAGGGCCAGAGATCAAAACCATGGAGGAAATGGAGGGTAAGGGGTCAGGCTCTGGAATCAGCAAGCTTCAAATCCTGGCTCTATGTGTGTGAAAGGGTGAGCTTGTTTCTTCGTGGGACAACAGGTAAGAGTGGATGTATCTGGTTAAGAGGATTGTTAATGAGGACGAGTAAGGTTGCACACGGAAGATGCTTGACACCTATTAAGGATTCAGTGGATGCATTGATTTTTTTTTTTTTTTAAACTGTAGAACTCAGACTATAGAGGTGGCAGGCAGTTGGGGCATCAGAGCGAGTTCCCTTGTAAGGATGAGGGAGGTGAGACAGGGCAGAGCTACCATCCCGCCTATGTCACACGGGGGGAGCGAGCACCTGGCCTCCTGGCTGCAGGCTCCGGAGCTTCTGTCATCTCAGGCTGCTTTGTTGCCTGGACCTTTGGTAGGAGCCCAGAGGGGAAGCGGGGAGAGGGAGGAGGATTTCCCTCAGAAGTGAAGTAGGGAAGGCTGAATCAGTAATAAACATGGTTGCTGAGGCTATTACTCGGGAGAGTAAATAAACCGGAATTAAAAACTATAAAAAAAAGTAATTGGCGGCATCCTGGTAATAAACTTGTCCGTGACTTCACAGCTTAGAGGTTCCTCAACCCCTAAAGATCCGAGCTCTCTCGTGACCACGCGGGGGTCGGGAGTCGTTCGCTCTGGGGAGAGGCACTCGCGTTGGGGAGTCTGAAACGCAGCCTCCTTCCAGATGTATCTGGAGTGGAGGCTAAGGCCCGCTTTTGTTTTTCAGGCTTTCTTGTTATCTGAACGGCAACTCTTGGTAATGAAAGAGGGGAAAAGAAAAAACAATTAATAAGGAATGAATTTTAATTGTCTCTGACTTCTCATTTGTAGGTGATTAAAATGAGTTCCCTGTTAAGCAATCGTTCGATGATAACAGAAGGCACCCCAAAAGTGCTCCTCTCTCCAGCTCCCTCTCCAGCCTCTTCCCTTGGGGCCCAAATCAGGCCTTAGGCTTTTAACCAAAATGAACCAAATGTGGAAAAAGTAGTGAAAAAAAAAAAAAAAAAAAACCTTGCTGCCAGAATTTATCTATTTTTCTTGTTGCTGAGAACCAAATGCCTGTCTTAGTTATTCTGTGGCATTGGTTTCCTTCACATTTGGGCAGGACTGTAGGTAGGTTGCTTGTTGGGGGGGGGGTCTCAGCTGAGTTTGGGCCACTTTGGTGTCAGCTCATCCACTGCCCATCTGGAACCAAGGCTCTGCGTGGACCTGCACACAGTCCGGGCAAACAGCCTGGCCAGACAGGACCAAGGCGGGGGGGACTTGAGAAAGCCTTACCGGGCCACTGTGACCTCTTCCCCAACCCAGCCCCACTTGCCTCTTGTTGCTCCAAGGGGTCAGGGAGCGGAGTTTCTTCCTTTCTTCCTTCCTTCCTTTCTTTCTTTCTCTTTCTCTCTCTCTCTCTCTCTCCCTTCCTTCCTTTCTTTCTTTCTTTTAAAGCTTTACTGAGGTAGAATTGACAAATAAAAATTATATATATTTAAGGGGTACAATGTGGCAATTTGAATACATTGTGAAATAATCCCCAGAATCAAGCTAATTCACATAACTGTCACCTCCCCTAGTTACCA
The DNA here is from genome assembly GCF_010015895.1 of Lontra canadensis. Lineage (NCBI taxonomy): Eukaryota > Metazoa > Chordata > Mammalia > Carnivora > Mustelidae > Lontra > Lontra canadensis. Next base: position 15,369,158 of record NW_022631030.1, read on the forward strand.
TTTTCTTTCTTTGTGTGCCCTGAGAGCGCTGGAGGTCTAGCCTCTGGGGAAACTGCAGATACACAGCACAGTACCACGAGGATAGTCCCCTCGCCGTCCCCGTCTCCAGAACTTACTCGTTCTGCGTCCCCGAAACGTCGCGCCCTTCCGCCAGCAGCTCCCGCGTCCCCCCGACCGTTTCTGGTTCTCTGAATTTGAACTAGTTTAGCTTCAGCTTCCAAGTGATCGTGCAGGATTTGTCTCTCTGGGTCTGGCTCTCTTCACTTAGCATCACGTTCATAGCAGCACTTTTCACAACAGCTGAGATGAAGAAACAACTAAGTGTCCGCAGGTGGGTGAATGGATAACAAAGACGTAGCGTGTAGACAAGCCGTGCGGTGTCACTCAGCCTTCACGCAGAAGGGAATCCTGCCTTCGGAACAGCACGGGTGCGCCTGCGCGGGCCGCGAGGCGTCCTTGTCCCCACACAGGGCTGCCCAGGGGCACAGCCCGATCTTCTGACTTGGCCGTCGCTTTTTCCAGGGACGCTGGGTTCCTGAGTCACTGGGGATGTAGCAGGTCTTTATATGTAGGGGAATGCGACCAAGCCACTCAGTGTGAGGAGTGGGGCAACCTTCCTGAGGAGATTGCGGCCCCCCTCAGTCCCCTCCCTGAGGGCCGGGGATTGTAGACCAGCTAGTTCCTAGAGACCAAGGGCCTGGAGGCCCCATGCAGGCCAGTGCTTAGCTCCTTCCCTTTCAGCCTTCCCCCTGAGGCGCTCCTCACTCCCCGCTCACCTTTCTCCCACGGGTCCCTCTCTTCCTCCTACTCCTTTTTCACTCCCATCTTCCTTGTTCCCGCCCCCTCATCACCTTCTTCTCATTGTTTCTGTTCCCCCTGCTGGCTCACTTGCGTAAAAGCACCAGGAATCCCTCCACAGAAGGCTTGCTTCAAGAATATGCTAGGTGGCTCTTGGCTTCTCGCCTTTCTAGGTATGTTCTACACTCAGCGACTTTATGGCCGTCAAGGAGCAGTCTCTGTCCCCCTCGGGCAGCCATAATCAGCCTGGAAAGCCGATTCCACCTCCTCTGCTCCCTGGGGCTCTATTTGGCCTCCATTCTCCCCACCCCCAGCCCACCAACCGCTGCGCAACTTATTTATGGAGGACCAGCAGCACCTGTCTCCTTCCATCTAAATCACCTGCATATTCAAGGGGATTAATTCATAGCTCCTGCTCGCACTTGCCTTATTAGTTCTGGCTTTTCAGAGAAGGTGGTTAAATCAATGCTAACTCTGCATCTGGTGGCACGGTGGGAGGAGACCTAGCAGGACCCTCTCCCTCCCCCGGCCCCCTCCCTGGACCCCTCCCTGGACTGCACATACCTGGGACTCAGCCTCTCTGGCAAAAGGCTTGGAGCTTTGTGAAGATCAGCCAAGAGTCAGAGGCATGAGAAGTTGATGCCTGGTGCCAATCTGCAGGTCACCCGAGGTTGACAAAGTGTCAGTCAACAAGAGTTGATCCAAAGCATGACCGAAAAAATGGCAAAAAGAATGGTGACGCCAGAGCCTACATCCAGAATGGGGACCTGGGGACCTGGTGGACGCAATACTGTTTCTTGGCTTGGGAGCTTAATGTCCTTTTGAAGGTCAAGGCAAAGTTTGGGGTCTCGGAATACGGTACCCTTTGACAGTGGCGGTGGGTGGGCTTGGGAGCAGGGGCCCCTCTCCTGTACCCAGCTGCCTCGGAGCACGAAGCCTGCAGGGTCTGCTCCCCCACCTGTACCTCCACCTGCAGCAGATGGCGAGGGCATGTGATAGGCACTTCTCGTACTCCACTCAGCATGCCCCAATTCCTCTCTCTCCTTCCAAACAAATTATCTGTTTTTGGAGTGGACTAGACTTTCTGACACCATGCGTCCCCGATGGCGGGCCTCCTTGGCAGAGGCAGGAGGAGCGTGTCTGACTGTTGCTGGCACTGGAGTCCCACCTCCTCCCATCAGCAGCCCTGGGAGCATGATATCAAGAGGACACTATCTGTGCCCTCCATTTGGGAGCCCTTGAAACAGCACGTGGTCCCAAACGCCTGTGGGAGCCTGGCAGGGGGTTGTAAATGAGCAAAGCCCTCCTGGAGTGAGGCAGAGGGCCTAGGGCTGGGGGGGGGGGTGCGGCACAGACTAGAGCAAACAGGACTCACCAAAAGCCTTTCAAAATGTATTTTAAACCCCAAGACTCCTTCACAAGACACACAGACGACTGTGCCAAATTTGGGCTGAGCGCCATGCGGCTCTGCAACCCTGTGGAAACCATGCTGGAGGCCTTGGACAGCCCAGACAGTTTCTGTCCCCCACCATGTCAAGCACCCAGGACTCTGGCTGTGACATATCTTTGCTTGAACTGTTTGGTCTAGCCTTCCTGGGATTTCTGTGCCTTCTCTTCTGGCCTGCCTCCTCCCCGTCCTCCTGTCTGTTTCCCCAGCTCTGTGAAGGCAGCGATCAGATGGTCATGTAGACTACCACTACTTAGAGGAAAGGGTCATGATCTCACCTAGGTTTTTAGTTCTCCAGGCACACAGTCGGGGCTTCATACAGGTTGATGGAATTGAAGTACTCTTGGACTGGCCCTGGCTGCTTCTTCCCAGCCCCAAAAGGAAGGCTTTGTGATTAACTTCTCCCTTAGAACAGTGAAGATCACCGTGCTTTGGGGGAAGAAGCTCCCGTGTTATTCGTTGGAAGCCTAGAACTATATAAAAGTAAACCTAGACAGGCCAGAGGGTAAGAAATCCACCGATATTTTTGGTGGTGAATTGTGAGGCCAATGATGAGAAGAGAAGGTGACTACACCATCCTTTCTGGCTGCCAGCCAGTGGCACTGCAGGGTGGGGTGTGTTTGCGGATGCTCACTCTGGGGCCTGCCCCAGAGCCCCTTACTGAGTGAGCCGGGCTGGGGCTTGTATTTGACCCAGAGGCTCTCTCCTGACCTGTTGGTTCTCCTGCCCTAGGGGGCACAGGGAGGGCCATGGCCTTGTCTGAGCAGGAGGGTATGGCTGCCTTGGAAGAAGCACATGGGTCTTTGAATATGATTCAGCTTAGGAGCCTCTGCCAGGCTCCAGATCTGCACTTGTAGGAGCTGCAAAACTTGTCTCTGTTGCATGTGTGTGTGTGTGTGTGTGTGTGTGTGTGCATGTTCTTCCTTCCAATCCTCTTGCCATCCTGGTCACACACCTGTGGACAAAAATCTCCATTTAAATACAGCATCACATACTGACAGGATACGCTTTGGGGTACCCACATGCCACCCGAATTTTCTCCTCTACAGAGAACTTTCCAGAAATGTCCTACTGTCCTTCCCCAGGAGGGTGCTAGAGAAATGATCCTGGAGGCGCCTGCCCTGGCAGAGTTCCCAGCCCTCCCCTGAAACCTCCACAGAGGGCATCTCAGCCCCACACCCTGTCTGTGCTTTCCTCCATGGGGCTGGAGAACAGAGGCCTTACGTTTGCAAACTACCTTTTCAAACAAAATGCCAGAACAGGGAAACAAGGATTTCACATCTCCGGTGAAAGAAAAAAGTTGCCTTTTACTCACCACCCCCCCCACCCCCCACCTCCCTGTTTCTCTGTCGGTTGGTGTCAGACTCTGATGTGTTGAAAGGCAGTGCAGAAGAAGGGGGTGGGGGGAACAGCAACTCAGGGAGATAATTGACTTCAGAAAAGCTATGTCTGAGATGTAGGAAGAAAACAAGTGAAAATATGTTATTTTACAACCTTGATACTCCTGACCTCATTGAAAATAAATATACACATGCTGTATGGGTGATCAGGTAGACTGGAAGAGGAGTCCCTAGCATAGGGTACTGCCGCCCTCTCGCGGCCACGAGAAACAGTGCCACGGTCCATTCTCTCTTTCCCAGAGAAGCAGGAGGGTTGCAGGAGACTTTGGGCACAGCCTGAAATAAAACCAAAATAGCTGATTGAAAAGGAGAGCCGTTCATGTCTCTACATATCCCCTTCTCTACACAGGGCATTTGTTGTCCCTCCTAGTGCTGGCAGGCCCTCTAGAAGAGAAGAGACAGGTAGAGTAGGAATAAAACTGAACCCGTGGGCTTGGCTTAGGCTTTGTGACTCATCAGCCACATATCCTTTGCGGGTGTCAGCTTTATGCCCTGTAAAGTGACAAACTTGAAATGGACAATGCTTCTAGTTCCTTCCTGCCAACATATTCTGTTAGGTCTCAGAAGCCCTTGGAGAACACTGGAATCTCAGAGATCTGGCAAATCACAGGCTAGTCTGGTGGGGGAACTCATTGTAGGGATCATCTCATTGCATTTACACTCATTCAGTGCTATTATTACCGCCTTTCTCTAGCTCTGATGAGGCTGGTGTTAGCTCAGTGTCACAGAACCAACTGCATTGTTCCCATTCACTGTTACAAGAATATGGCCATTGTTATTATCAAGCCTGCCTTCCCTGTCTGGGAACAAACGACAAAGAAGTCCTTCCCCTGGGGATGTAGATTACTGGGCACCTCACCTCACTCCAGCTCCAAAATGGACACCCACAGCAGGCTCATGAGTGGACCTGGAGCTCTGAATTGGGGATCAAAATGTGGGCCTCCCGGTTAGTGGTTGTTTGGTCTTAAATTTTTCCCTTGCAATTGAATCTTCACACAGTTCACTCACTTGCTGCTAGAAGAGAAAACTCCCCAGCATGCGGGGCATGCAAAGAAAAATTTTGAAAAGTACCGTTTTCTGCATTTACCCCTCCATATTAAGAGTCTCATTTTTTTTCAAATATTTAACTCGTGTGAGCAGACTTCAGCTCTCACTCACCAACCCCACTTCCTGCTCCCAGATGCACCTCCAGATACCCCAATCTCACATCCACTTCAGTTCTTGTATGAGGCTAACAGAGTCATTTATCTTTTCTGTTTAAACCCTTGGGGGGTTTCTGTTTAGCAAGACGGCGCTTTCAGGAAGCTGCGCTGTTTTATTAAGTGTATTAAACTGCAGAGCCGCTCGTCTGGTGGCCACAGTGTGTCGACTGCTTGTCTTGGCTCCATCCCAATATATCAGGGGTTGTTTTCCCAACACATTTTTAAATTTTTATTACCGACTATGATTTGATTTCACTGATGTTATTATTGAAATTAATTTGTGTCTCGCAAAGCCTAAACCACAGAGTAGACCTTTGCCAAGGGCATCGTGATAATGTTTTTCAAAGGTGGCCACGCGAATACATAATACTTGTTGAGGGCCTACTAAGGGCCACATAGTTTGGCAACTTATTCCTTCTATTTTTCATTGCAGCCCCAGAGGGGAGATTGTATTATGTCATTTTAAGAGACGAAGGCACTGAAGCCTGGAGAGGCTGAGTGGCTCACTCAAATTCTCACAGCTGCCAAACCCTGGAGGACACAGAATTCATACCCAGCTCAGCTCCGGGGCCAGGCCTCTGCTCACGCTCCATTCAGGGTCTTGATTCAGTGGGTGGTACACCGGCCAGCGTTGTAGCTGTGGTTTTATGTGTCCTTTCCCTCTGAAGGTGACTCAAAATTTGAAACAAGGGGTACATAGTCTGAGCCCCTAAAGAGAACAGCCTTGTCCTTAGAGGAGGGGAAAGGCTCTGATCTGCGTTTGGCTCACCTGAGGAGCTGCGCTCTGTGGTCCAGATTCAGTCCGCGAGGATCTTTGAGGGCTTGGATATTTAGAGCAGGGACAGGGGTGTGGGAAGCTCAGAGACAGAAATTTGGTCTATTGCTCTGAATCTCAGAAACTTGACCAAGCTGGTTTGTGATCACCCTGTCTGAGAGGACTCACACTTAGCCCTATTTGGAAAGAAGAACCTTGACTTTCTCCTCTGGAGAGTTTGAGTTTTGACAGGAGGCCATCAGCAGACTCAGAGATCTATTTTGGCTTTAAAATATGTGAATTTATGGAAGAGGAACTGAAAGAGAAGAGCTCTGTGAACAGGAGAGCGTTTTGGGATACTGAAACGCCAATTGGTGCGGAAGGAAGGGGGTGTTTTCTGTATGATCCCATAAAGCAAAACCAAGAGCGGTGTGCCTAAATTATTGGGGAACAACCAGTTCAAAATAAAATAAATGTAAAGGTCTAAGATGCCCAAAGAAGTAAAAGGCTGCGGTGGTGATTTTCCGGCACTATGTGTGTGTGTGTGTGTGTGTGTGTGTTTGTGTGTGTGTGAACAAGCGTGCACACATGTGTGCATACAGGGGAAGGGGCGACTAGAAGATGGATTTAATCAGATGACCTTTACAAATTCCATATTTTCTGGACTTCCATATTTAAATGTTTAAGATGGGCCTTCAGGCACCACACTAGTTATCAGAGATGTATTTGCTCAAGAAATTTGCCTGGTGCACTCTTTTCCTTTTAATTTCCAACCTTCCAAACAGTAATAAGAACAGCATATTGAGGAGCTCTCCCACGCAGCTGCCGGGCAGCTTCTCAGAACAAGGCATCCCCTGACATAACCACGACAATGATCAAACTCAGGAAATCGGACACAGATATAATGCTATTTTCTAGTACACGGTCTGCATTCAAGCTTCCCCAGATGTACAAATACCGTCCCTTCTCACCGTTTCCCCCAACTGCTGATCCTGTCCACTTAGCTCCGCTCGTCTGTCATGGTCCTTTACCTCCTTTCATCTGCCACAGTGCCTTAGCCTGACATTTTTGAAGACCACAGACAGACTGGCACACTGGGTGATTTTCAAATGCTGCTCAAATCACCAGCGGAGAGTTCCAAGTCTGGTATGTAATATCTAATGAGTGTTATTAGCACAACGGAAAGGCATCTGTGAACTGGAGGACCGTGGACCCCAAAGCCCGGGTCCGCCTGGCTAGCTTGACTTACGTTAAAGGCAGCAGGTGCCAGGGGCAGATGCCCCAGGTTTGAACTCTGTTCTGCTATCTGAATTTGTGCAAGCCACCCACCTCTGTTAACCTCGGCTCCCTCTTCTCTGAAGTGAGGGCTTCCCGTGGCAGTAATAAAGTGGCACATTGTAGGTAAAAGTGCTTAGTTAACTACAGCAAAGTGCTAGACCAATGCACTGTATTATAATTTATTATTTATGTCCTGGCAAGGCAGCCTGGAGGGAGAACAGCACAGTGCAATGGACATGTCTGTAAAATGTGACAGAGGAAAAGAAAAGCGGGTGATCGAGGTGGGATTGTTGATGTGCGGTTGGACGTGGATTTCCCATTTTTCTTGGGAGTTAAGTGGGGCCTCTTCTCGGCACATAGCTGCGAAGGCTTTCACACTAGTAATGACCACAGCTCACTGTGTGCCTACCCAGGGTCAGAGGCTTTGCTGAGAGAAGTCCAAATTCTCATAGGAATCCTGAAAGGTGTTCTGATCTCTAGGCTAAGAGGCAGAGCTGCAGAAAGATTATGTTATTCAAAGTCACAGATAGGAGATGGTGGAATCAAGAAGCCAATTTCCAACACCTGCAGAGGCATTGCTGTGCATGCGGGCATACACGTGTGTGTGTGTGTGTGTGTGTGTGTGTGTGGTGACTGTGTTCCCACCAGTCTTGCCAATACATCTTTGGTGGTACAGTGACATGGAGCCATGTGACACAGAGCTTGTCAGCAAGCCCTACTGTAAAGGAAGGGGTTTATTTGATTCTGGAAATTATCAACCTTAGTTCTTCATTGATATGCAGATATATGCTAATAAGCTCTGGTTCCACACGTCTCTTGATGACCTTCTGAGTTCCATTTATTTGCTGACTTTGTGAGGATGTGAGTCTGGAACATTGTCTAAGGCATTCGTGAGTATGGCACCTTCTGGGGCACCTGGAATGAGCTTCCTCTCTCCCTTCTCCTGCCTGGGAGTCAGACCAGGACTCAGGGGACACCAAAAACTCAGGTGCTCTGGGTCACGGCAAGACTGAGGTTCTGGACATCTTTCTGTGGTGGACGTCTTTCTGTGGTGCACGCCTTAGGCCCTCCCTGGTTGTCCCTGTGCTGGTTTCCACAAAGCTGACACTCAATCAGGGTTTATGGAATCACCAAACCTTAAACGTGCGGCTATCGGGCAATGCAGTTGGCCAGCAGACTGCCTGACGTTTGCCAGGGAGGCCGTCAGCCTTCAGGCTCTGCTCACCCTTAAGTCGTGTTGCCTATTGGGGCACACACTGATATCCTGTCCTCATCCCCAGTTCCTGCTCTAGCTCACACTGAGGCCAGGCAGGACAGGGTCTCTGAGTCTTGTAGGAGCATGGCCCAGGAAGAGGAAACAAAGTGAAACACACACTCTTTCCCTCTCTCCTTCCCACCCCACCCTGAACCCATGTTTGTGCCGCAAAGACTTAGCCGGGGACTTACTTGTTTCCGGATATTTTACTGTCCAGATGCCTCTTCAGATCAGAGTTCTTCAAAGACTTTGCTCTCTTCCTCATCTCCATCTCTTTCTTTATCAAGAACCCTCAAATCCCTGTTCTTTTTCCAGTTTGGGGGAGGGATTGCTATTGGCTCTGTCTGCTTTCGGTTACTGACCTTTCGTCTCTGACCTCTGGTCCTCCCTTGAAACAGAAGGGCTGTGGGCTTTCCAGGCTGGGCGTGCACCCACGGAGATCGAGCGCGTTCCCAAGGCCCCTAAGAACACCTTCTCCAAATGTGTCCCTGTCTTCAGGAGCACAGCTTCCTGTGACATCCTTTTAATATAGTTACTGCAGCTGTCATGTTACATAATTGCTTTTAAAATAGGAAATATTCCATTGTTGGAGAAAGTGCTCAAGAACAGCCGCTCTCCCTCTCCACCATCTCCATGTGTGCTCTGCACCCGCTTGTGGTCTGGATGCTGCTAAGAGCACGGCTGTGGACTCCATGAAGCTGCTCACAAATGAGAGTGACTCCCATCCCCCAAGTTCTTCCATCCGCTCCCTCTTACTTTAGGACACCTTCCCTCTGGGTTCTTCCTGCATCTCCTCATTTATTTTTTGGTCCAGATGGCCCCTCATGCTTGGAAGAAATTTCATGCTTGAGAGAAGGAATGAGCAATGGGGATGGACGTCCACAAGACTGTAGTTCAAACTCAAGATCAAATACAGCAAAGGGTTTACATCTCGCCTACTGATTCCAATGGGTTTTAGTGGCTTTCTGGAATAGTAGGTTGAAAAGGATTCTGAAGCCAACTCTGGACTCAACAAGAAAGAAGTCCGTGATTGATGGGCAACGTCTGTCATGGGAGTGTGAAGAGAAGCACTGGGCTTTAGCCATCCGGAAGCTGATGTCTGTACCTCTGGTAGCTCTGAGTACATTATTCCTTTTGCTATTTGTAGCCAACCTTTCCCATTGCTTTTTGACATCTTCTGGGGCCGTTAGTTCCCCCTCTAAGTTCCTAAGAAATGTAAAATGTTACAGTATCATCATCACTTGCAACTTCTTAGGAACCCAAAATCTTCACTGACTTCACGATTCTACGTCTCTACGACTCTACTGAGTCTCTACGGGGAGACTCAGTAATCTGTAGAATGTGTGGTCAGCCCCCCACCCTGATGCAGACTCACCCCTGCGGACCACTGTGTAATGAGGGGGTGAATGGCAAAGTCTAGTCCTGGTTTTTGACTAACTCCTTTCTCTGCTTTAACAAAGTCATGGAAAGGTGAGTCTACTGGCTTAGGATTCTCCGGATGAAGCCTCTTGAGAGGACCTATATATTTTATAGCAATATTCGGGGGCAGATTTTATCGAGCTTCAGTAAATCCCTCCTAGACGGGGGGAGGATGAAGCTGCCTGGGTGACAGCGTGAAGTGAACCCAGACAAAGACATTCCCAGAGCGCCTGACCCTCCATCCTTCTGTGGTATTTATATCCCCGTCGGGGCCCCCACATAGCCTTGCTTTCCGTCTCCCTGGGCAGCGCAGTCTCATGGAACTGGCATTTCCGATTGCACTGGAAGGAATCAGAGAAATCCACATTTGGGCTATTAGAGGGAAATGAGCATACTTAACATTTGTGTGTGTGGGGGGGCATGCCTGTAGGTGCGTGCGTGTTTTCCCTCCTTGCACACTACAACCATAGAACCAAGGGAAATGGCATGTAAGAAGGTTGAGCTCTCCCATCCTTCCCATCTCAGGGGATATATCTGGAAAGAGATCATCGGGGCCCAGACCCCAGCCCTGGAGGCAGAACCTCCACATGAATGGACACCTGTTACTTGGTTTCACGGGCAGTGGCCCTGTCTCACGGCTGAGACATATTTTTGGTCATGAGGAACAGTGGGCTAAATTCTGCATGCCATCATCAGATTCCTGATTTCAAATCTTCCCCCTGTCGGCTACTGAGAGATGGATGCATTACCATTGGCGTGCTCTATATCTGAGTAGCCTCCGTTTTCTCATCTGGAAAATGGGGGTAATACCTGTCTCCAAAAGTAATCGTAAGGACTTCTCTAAGAATCTACAGGCTCTTTGAGCTCTGCCTCTCAGGGCATTCTGCAAGCACTGTGGAGAAAGAGCCCAGAAGTTTCTTCCAGAGTCCTCTTGCTTTCTTCACTCTGCAGCAGCTGGCTCTCCCTCCCTACTCCAGGCAGTAGGAAGCTCTGAGAGCCAGAGAGCAAGGACACCATCTTCTCTGCCTGCCGTGCTCAGACTGTGCCCCCTGGTGGCGACTCCAGATCCTGCAGGCCCTTAGCCTTGCAGGTCTGGAGAAGGGAGGGCCTGCCACCCACCTTGTCCTGATGTCCATACTCAGGAGATCAGGGCCTTGCTTCTCCCTCCACTCTGAGAGCCCCTCTGCTCCAACCCGCTTTCAGTATCTACAAGAAAGTTCGCAAACTTCATTCATTTTCTGGCAGCTTTATGTGAAATTTGCTATCTCTCCCGTCAGAAGTGTTTCCCGTTTCTTCATTCCCTTCCTCTCTGGGATTTGGCTACTTTCGGCTCCTGGCAGCCCCACATCTACGCTGTTGGTGCAGAAAGACTCTGTACTCACAGCTCACTCTGTGCTTTTTACCTGTCAGCCAGGCCTACCCCGCACGATAGAATACACTTAGAAAAGGCACGTAAATGACATGGATACCCCAACCCCTGCTCCCCCTGCTTTCTTTCTCCCTCTCTCTCTCACACACAGGGACACAAGTTCACAGAGCTTTCCAGAAATTCTGCTAGTGTAAATAACTCCTACACTCGTCTGCTTAGCTCTTCTACCTCATTATAACCGAACTTTCGCTCACAAAGTACAACTTCCTTTCCTTCCCGCTAAACCCAACCAGAAGGTCTGCAGGCTTCTTTCCTAATCAAAAGAAGATGCTAACGTGCCCACAAGAGCTGCATTGCTCCCGGGGCTCCAGCAGCTCCCCGACTTCGTCTCCCACTTCTTTGCTCCTCTGAAGTAAGCCAGGAAAGGCACCCAGGACGTGTGTGTTACCTAAGATGCGTTGACAGGTTATTCTGTGTTCTGGGCACGGTGCAGGGTGTAGAGGGAGGAAGTGATGTGACCCCTGCCCTCCAGCACTGGTAGATAATCTCTCTCCCAGGAAGCAATGAAAAACAGCCTGGGGAGGTACATGCCTTATGGGCAAAGACCAGGTGGAAGTGGGTGAGAGGTGCTGATGGGGTCAGTGACACACATTCTCGTATGGTGAGCTCCCCGGTGTTGCGGGGATATGCCCAAGGTGTCAGAGTGTCCCTCTATCAACGGGTTTGTAGCCTACCTGCCCTGGGGTCCAGTTGGAACATGAATCAAGAAATAATGTCACTGTCAGTATGGAGAGACATGGCTGAGCTCTTAGGGGAAGTGGGAAGATCCCAAGGCAGACGGTGTTTACATTTTGGGGGGGGGTCACAGAGAGATGGTCAAAGAAAAGGTAGCTTGATCTTCATGGGAAGGTCCTGGAGGCAGAAACGTCTAGATTCTCCATTGTCATCAAAACTGATGGTTCCCAGGCCAGCTTTTCTCCTGGATCTTCCCAATCCCAGTGCCAAGTTGCTGGGAAAGAAAGGGTTCACTGGGAGCGTGGGGAGTTTAGAAGGGTCCCTGATAAAGGGCGGGTCACGGTGAATGGAGGTCCTTGTAACTGATCAGATTGCCTCTTGTCTTGGAGTTAACAGAACTGGGTTCTAGACGCTGCTACCAGCTGGCTGTGCGACCTGGCGTTCGAGTTAACTGAACCTCCCCCTCCTCCTGTTTGCAATCAGTTAAACTTGGCTACTCATCTCTGGCTTTGGTCTTGAGAAGGGAGGGAGCTGTGTATGGGCATCGACCACAGGCCCAGCATAGAATGAGGCATGAAGTGACAGTGGACTTGATGATGAGCATGATGTGAGGACAGTGGCCATCTCTGACCACACCAGCCTTTCCAGAGGGGTTCCCAGAGGGTCGTTCTGACTGGGTGACCAGTGACAACCCAGGATCACAGGACTACAGCCCAGTCCCACTCCCCACTTAGAAACTGCAGGAAGATGGTTCTCCCCATTCTACCAGGAAAAATGCAGCCTGACGGTTGCTGCATAAGAAAATTTCTCCCCACAGCCTCGGAGTACTTGGAAGCATGTCCTCGCCATGCCCGCACCAGCCTGGGCCACAGCATCCAACACGCCAAGAGGGAGCAGGAGGGTGGACATGGTCTCCACCCACAAGGCTCTATCCGGGCCCGGCTCCTGTCCTCGGGCGGCTGCACTAGCTTTCTGTATGCAGGGTGTTTGTTCAATGTTAGTCCTGACGACAGACAACTGGGCCCAGCTCAGGTTGGGGCTCTGAGGCCCTCCCACTTCTGTCTCTTGCTCCTGCCTCCTGCCTCTCCACCACACCTTGCAGGAGCCTGTGTGTCCCCACATCCCATGTTCCCAGAGGCAGGGAGACTTCCGGAGGCAGAGGTTTGAAGCCAGCCCAATTGACGGCCTGGGAGAGTTAACAGGTCGTGTCTCTCTCTGAGACTCAGTGACTGTGCCCAGCTATGCAGGAGGGAAAAGAGATTTTGAGGTGGGAAAGAGGGGCATGGGCCTGGGCTGTGGGGAAACTCCAGAGGGAGTTTCAGAGGGTTATTGAGCTCCCTGTGAGGACCAACAAGAAAGATGATGTCTGCAGAATTCTGGCTGAGACCAGAGGGAGGATCAGTTTTGCGCTGCTCAGGGACCAGAACCAGGGCCATCTAGATGGAAAGCTTGACCCAAGAGAGAGCTTTCTAGAAGCTATAAGGTAAGAGGTAAACTTTTCTCTGGTGCCTCATATAGATGTCTCATTTAGTTTTTACCACCTCCCCGTGAGGAAGAATTTATAATGGCTGTTTTAGAGCAGAGGAAGCAGAAGCTGGACATCTGTGTAACCTGACAAGGTCCCCCAGCTGGAGAAGGACTAGGACTGTCCAGTCCAACTCAGTCCTTCACATACCCTCTTCCTGGAATACTCATCCTCAAGCTGGAGCCCCCAGCCAACATCTAGAGGAAATAGCCAGGTATTGAATGTATAGCTGGGCTGGCAGTCTGTAGCTCCTGGATTTCCCGGGACCAGCCAGACTATATCTGTGCTGTTACCAGTTGGTATGTCTCTAATCTCATTTCTTATCTTCCTCCATCCATTCCACTGCAACCATGTTTGTCTCCTGGCTGTTCCTCTCACACACCAAGCACATCCTGGCCTCAGGACATTTGCACTTGCTATCCTTGTACTTGCAATGGCCACATATGGAGTGGACTGTTTTCATCACTTCTCTCAGGTGTCTCACCAACTGCCACCTTCTCAGAAATGCATCCCAATTACACTACATAGTTGAAAGACTGCTGTACCATGCTTTTTCTTTACGTTGACTGACCATTTTTTCTTAGCTTTAGATTTCTTATATTCTAACACCTGAAATATTATCTATTTTACTTGATTTATTTAGTTTTAAGGTCTCTCTACTATAATTAAAGTTCCATCTGATCAGAGACGTTGCTCACATTTCTGTCCACAGTGTCTAGAACACTGGCATGAGGGAGGCTCTTAATAAGTTAATATTTGGAACCTAGTCATGGTAACTCAAGGGATTCTTTTCCAACTCGGGGGTCCCATACTACTGTACTGTGTAAATGTTTACAAAGAGGTCTGGACTGAGCCCTGTCCCTGGGGGTTTTGTTATCACGAGGGAGAGGGAAGGAGTACACATAGGTATCAAATATCCAGGGCCCAGGGAGAGACTCCAGCAAGAGAGAGCCACAGGCAGGAGGACGGTGGGCCCCACACTTTCTGAGGGGGCAACTGAGAGCAGGCCCGGCCAGGGTACTTGCTTCAGGATTGTTTGATTCTGAGACCTCGCTCTTTACCTCTAATGGCTGGGCTCCACCTGATGCCACAGTGAAGCTGGCTAAGAGGCACAGATGAGAATAAACTAATTTCCTTTGATGTTTTCAAAGGCAGAAAATAATTTCTGTCCTCTTATGAGAACCACTTAGCTGTAGGCTGGGGTTGGGTGCTGTTCCATCTGTGGGGATGCTAATTAGAAGCAATTATACCCCAGCCTAACCTGCCAGGGCGGGCGCACCTCAGCAAAGCAGCCAGAGCTCCAGGGTGGTGGCCAGAGGGCTGCGGGGGTGGGCTGGTGGGTGGGTTGGTGGGCGGCCAAGCTGTGGAGGGGACCCTGGATCCGGACACTCCCTATTTATAGGCCAGCGCAGGATAGATGGGGCCCCCGTCTCCATGAGCCCCTCCTTTGTGTGTGACCTCCTGGTTCCCGCACAGTGACAAACAGTTTGACTAATCCGATGTTCTAGGAGAGGGTCACAAGTGTCAGACTACATGAAACAGGACAGAATGTGAAATACGGCAGTTAATAAGGCCGAACCCCTGACGTGCTGGGAGCAAGGTGTCCAAACCCTCTTGCAGGGTCCCTTCCCACTGTACTTGTTTGAATGAGAGGTTTCTGTCTGCAGAGATGTCTGCCCCTTCTGCCTGGGGCTGCTCCGCCACTCAGTGACCCTACTGAGGGGTAAAAGGAGGACAAGCATTCACCTCTCACTGTGACCTGGACCTCCAGTCTGCTGGGAGGTCTCTGTTCCCAAACCCCTCGCCATGCTGCTCACAGGGGGAAGGGACTCTGTCAACGTCCAGCCTGGAGTCACCACTATCTGTCTTCCCTGTCTCCTGAGAGTAAGCACAGAACCGGGGCGGCAGGACTCACTGGAATTAATGCTCCACAATCCCCTGCAATGCCTGGCCTGGACACTGCAGTTAGGGGACTGGGGGACGGGGTATGAGGGCACAGAGATAAAGGGCTGAGGAACCTTCTCAAGGAGCCAAACAACTGAGCCAAAGTGTTACCAGGTAGAGAGGGACGGAGGGCCTCTGGGAGGAGGGGGCTCCCTGAGTTGGGCAGTGGGAGGGGTGATGAGCTGGCCTCTCCTGGCCTCTGCTGTTGATTGTTGGGTAGTTCCCAGCTCACCCTGTGTCCTCCCACCCCACACACATCCCCTGGTGCAGAATGCACTCTAGCAAAGCAATCAAGTGAATGTATTTTTAAAAGAAAACTCATTTACCAAGCAGGCCTCTGGAGCAGTTGATGGAATAGCCTTCCTCTGGATGGAAATAGTGGTGTAATGGCCTCCCCGGGGCTATTATTGCGCTGACATTACAGCAGGCTAATAAACCCCAAAGGGGTAGGACGTGCACTGGCAGCCAGTTTGCACATCTGGATAGGGGAGCCTACAGATGCAAGGCTGGCTGTGGTGCCTGCAGCTCCAGAGGATGGCCACGAGAGGGCACTCCTGTGCCCTGCAGCCGCCTGAACAGCCTGTCTCCCCCAATAGGACGTTGAACTGGGGAGGGCTCTTCCTAGCAGACTCTGTACAGGGAAGCGAAGCCATCAGCCCTGTTCTCTCTTTCTGTGCTCCTAGTTGAATTTCCTAAAATAGTTTGCAAGCCCAATCACACAGGGAGGGTTGGAAGGAGGGTAGATAACTCACATCATTAAATCGGAAACCTTCATGTTAATGATGATTCTAAAAGCCCATGGAAAACGCTTTTGAATCACATCAGAATGTGATTGAATGTATCATTTCTCTTTAGGGGAAGCCTGTGAGTTGAGTTCCAAAACCCCAGGAACAATTATAGTCTCCGGCTCCTCCTTTCCACCTGCTTCTCTTGGGGGACGTGTGGTACAAAGTGGGCGTGGCTGGGCTGGAGTACCCATCCTCGCCCACCTCCTGTCCCCCCCCTCCACCCTGGGGCCCTCTTACAGCAGGCGCGGCGACCTGATTGCCTACCTTTGTGTCCTCAGTTTGTAGCCCATAGCAGGTGTGTGTGCAATTCATGTTTGTGTTGAACCTGATACTGCGTTTCCTGAGGTGTTCATGCAGTTTGTGCAGAAGGTCCCAGCTACCCCCAGAATAGTACAACCAAATTGCCCATCCTGCGGCTAGGCAACACGACACCATCTGGGATCAGAAAAGATGGCCATCAGTGCACAGACTCATCTGAGGAGGACTCCCCCTATCTCAAAGGCCTGTAAACCCCAGTACATCTTACTTTAGGATTCCCAAACCACTCATGAACACTGGAAGGCATATTTTATTTATTTAGTTGGGCTTTTAAAGAATGTATTTAGTTCTAATTTTATGTGAGGTACCCATCCATAAGAGCAAATGCTGGCATATACATTGGACATTTGTTAAGAAAAATCCCTGGCAATCCAGGTGTCCAAGGAAGGAAGGAGCATGGCAGGCAGACTTCTGACCCTGAGCCAGCCCTTCTTCTTGGGAGAGCTGAGACTTTCTCTTCTGCAATAGCCTGTGGCTCTGCAGAGGTTCGAGGGAGAGCCCAGACCAGAGGCAGGTGGGAACACAGGGAGCAGGGGGGCTGTCCTCGTGCTGCTTCAGCCCCCCTGGTGGGGCATTCAGATACCCAGTAACTCTGATCGATGGTAGAATGGGAAAAGGAGCAGGTGGGTGTGAATTTATGCCCTTGCAGATCCCAGCCCAGGACAGTAACTCTTTTCTTTAACTTTCTGGCTCTTAAATCAAAGCCCAGCTCAGTCTCTAGGCCCGACTTAAGAGATTTATCTTGTGGAATTTTGTTGTTTTTAGCCTCATTCCCCTGAAAGTTCAGATTCTTTCTGAGGACAGGTGGAGTCCAAGTCCATGAGGAGGGGCTGGCCTGGTGGTGGTATACTCCCGGGAAGGATGAGGTTGGTCAAGGCCCTGAGTGGGGAGAGGATGGGGGGCCTCGTCACAAGGGAGACCTCAGCTGCCCACTTCTGCTCTGCCTTCCTCCCGGCAGCCAGCAAGCAGCACGTTGGTGGGCTCGCCTGCCTGCATTTTGAGATGCTCAGAAAGCATTTTCTCTCCATTAGATACCATGCTCATCTTCTTCCAGGACACTTGCCTATAATTCCATGATTCAGCCACGCTGCCTTTCTCTGGCCACCCACTTCTGCCTGTGAGAAAGAGATGAGGTAGGAAAGGAGGGAGATTACTACATCACTGGCATGCTATACTCTTGTTTTCTTTCATATCACAAAAGATAACACAGCTAACTCCCTAAACATAGCTACTAGATATTGAGGACTGGTCCTTTGTGGGGACTTTTTACTTACATTTTTTTTTTTTACTTACTTTTTACTTACATTTCATCATTTCATTCCTTTCTTCACAACTATCCTAGGAAGTGGGTGCTATTATCACCCCCATTTCACAGATGAGGAGACTAAGGCACAGAGAAGTCACGAGTTGTTACTGGTTACATATCTCACTTGGGGCAGAGCTAGGTCTCCCATCCAGCCGGTGCTTGCAACCAGTAGGCTGGGCTCTTGCATAAGCAGAAGCCACTAGAAACTTCCAATAAGGACTGACAGGTTGGAAAGATGCTTCCTGGCAAGATACCATGGTTCTCGTGTGTCCTCAGTACATTGAGAAATAAAGGAAGACCATATTCTATTGCTTCCCAGTGTTCTATTGATGAAATGTACCTGAAACAGATAACCAGACACACCCAAAGCAGCGACAGGGCAGCCAGCAAGGGTACGTGGATTCTGGGTTCGCCCTGCCCAGTCTCTCTCCCCTGCTCCTCATCGTTCCCTCCCCCAGGCTTGGACTGAACACCTCTGAAGACTGGGACCAAGGTTTACATCTACCCTTCCTTTGGGTAGCTGGCAAGCTGCCCCAGACCACCCTTCCCACTATCACCACTTGGCCAGCCCTTGAGAAAGACTGAGCAGTGAAAAGGAATTTGCGCTTTGACAGCAAATACCAATTATTATTAGTGATGTTTCTATTACCCAAGACAGAGGTATTTGCCTCAACAGGGTCAGCTCCCTGGTTTGCACAAGATGAAATTCAACAGTACATTAACCTGGTGGTCTTGCGAGCTGGAAGTCATGCTGCTCGAGCCCATAGTCAGGGGAATGCTCTCCACACTCAGGACTTGAGGCCTCTTTCTCCTCACACACCTCAGTCCCCAAGCCCACATGTTTGTAGCACTGGCTACAGGAGCCCATGGGGCTGTCAAGGAGAAGCCTGATTCCCAGATTAAGGAAGAGGGAAAACCCAGCTGTGTGTGTAGTGAGAGGCCTTCACCATACCCCTGGTCCAATTCACATATTCACGAACATTTCATCAGGAAGACAAACAAAACTGCCCAAATTCTGGAAAATGGAGGAGTAGGCATTCTCCCAGAGGACCGCACATGGTAGGTAGAGCATGTGCCTCTGTTCCCAAGGGCATGGACAGGGCATGCTAACATCTAGGCTGGACCCCCAAGGCCGGAAGCTCCAGAATAACGTGTTTCACAAGCTGAAGGCAAAATTAAAAGATACATGCAGCCAATGAACTGCCTAATCGAGGTGGCAATGACCCTCCCCTTCCACCAATAAAAAAGAAAAATCAATCACATAGAAAGCAAAAATAATAGGTAATGCAATGAGGACCTCTTTTCCCAGGATAGATACACTTGGTCCAAGGAGTTGGAGATGAGGATGACGTTTAAAAACTGAGGGAAAGGAGTTTTCGGGGGCAGATGCTGGCAAGGAGCCCTACCTGAAGGGGTTCTTTGGGGCCCAGCCTTCCTGATCCTACCCACCAGACATCATCTGAATTTCTAGGCTTTGTGTGTTCCCATGCCAAGTCACCTGCTGGGGTGCCCAGAGCCTCTATAGGATGCAAGAGAGACAACTGAGGAGGCAAAGAGGCAGACGAGCTGCTGTCTGTCTCCTGCCTGCTCACAGAAAGATGGCAGGGCTCTCCCACAGCCTGACTGGGCCCAGATGAGACCCCCACACCTCAGGGCTAATGAGGATACTCCTGTCCTAACACACTATGAAATTGTCTGGGTTAACTGGCCACTCCTGTCCTTTGGCAAGAGCCCAGGGGACTGGCGGTGTTCTTCAATCCACCCCTTGGCCTGTCCTGGGTTTGGGACTGAGGTTGTGAAGGGATGAAGGAAGGAAAGGGAAAGAAGCAGGTAAAACGTCTACCAAGTGGGGATATGAAGGGAAGCAGTGAGACGACTCTTTAAATGTTCTAGGGTGTTTAACGTGAGGGGTAAAAGGGACACGGAATCTGCCTTTGATGGAACCTAGCCAGGGAAACGATGGTGCTTGACGGAAGAAACACTCCGATTTCCCCCCTGAAGAAGTCAGGCAGGGTCACAGGAGGTGGGTGCTAAGGAGAAGGCCTTTTGCTTTCTTGAAGGTGGTGCAAGCCTGGAGCTGAGGTGAAGGCCTAAGAGGGGCCGAGGTGAGGCTGCGCGCTCCCCAGGACCCTCCTCACTGTCCCCACGGAGCTCTCTGTCTCTCCTCTCACGAACATCTGGCTCCTTCGGGAGCTTCGCAGACCTGGCATGGTTTCGGGGCCCGCCCGGCGCACCCTACGCGCCCAGCTGTCTTCACCGGGCTCTGCCTCGTCTCCTCCCTCAGCGACAGGAGCGATTTTCCTTCCACCTGTCACCTTCACAGAGGTAGCCCGTCTGCCAAGGGGCCGAGGCATAGAAGGCCACCGCGCCTGGGCTGGTTTCTCCCCGCCTGCAGGGAGCTCCCGTTGCCTCTCCGCAAAGCCTCCTGCTACTGCAGGGGGAGCTCCTCCACCCAGGGCGGAGGCGGTCTCTCAGGGGCTGCTCCTGTCCGGCAGCGGGTCCACAAGGAGCTCGTTCCCAGGGGACCTCGGGGGCCCACCCTAGCCCGGCCGACAGATGGGCCTGTCCCCTCCAATCTGCGTCCCTCCCGGACTCTCTGGGGGACGTGTGTCCGCACCCGCCTCGCGTGGGACTCCATCGACCTTCCTTTCTCTGGAAGTCTTCCCCCGGCCCCCGCCTCTCACTATCTTCTCTTTCTCCTCTTCCCTTTCCCTCCTTATGGTGAGCCCCCAGAGGGCAGGCAGTATAAAGACCCCAACCCCCAGAGACGCCGGCACCTGCTCAGACCGAGCGGTGGGGGTGCGAAGCGCACGGCTGAGAGCACGCCCTGCGCCACTAGGTGGCGCTCGTCGTGCTGGAGACGAAGGAAGCCGGAGACCGCTGGGGCAGGGTGGGCCCGCGGTCACCAAACTTTCACTGTGTCTTATGGGCTTTTCATGCGCGCGCGCGCACACACACACACACACACACACACACACACACACACACACACACACAGCGACTGTACAACGCAGATAGCATGGACTTTTCTTTTCAAACGAAGACAATAAAGATAAAGATACTTGAGCAACTCGTCTAACTCAATTCCTGCAACTGATGGCAGCCCGGGGAATGCCCTTGCTTCTGGTCAAGAACCAGAGAAGGGCTGGGAGAACTCCCAGGCTGGGTCAGGGGCTGGTGTGTGGGAGCTGTGAGCAAAAGCCTCACACCCCTAAGCAAACAGAATGTGAAGCAGGGGGAATGGAAGGAAGGAAGGAGGGGTGGGAGGTCACAGGATATGTTTGTGCCTTTCTACACCATCTGCTGGTGTCTCTCCTCCTTCCTTGCTGGTGCTGAGAGAGACCATGTCTCCAAGGTACCCTTCCCTTTGCTGACTCTGGGTGGTGCTAGGCCAATGCTGGCCCCTGCCCCCTGCAGACCCTTTGTAAGACACAACACTAGTTCCTCCTTAAAGAAACCAAGAGAGAAAGAGGAGAAAGACAGAAAGAGATGGAGAATCTCCATTTTGGCATCTGGGCCACGAAGTGGGGACACATGGAACTCTTAGCTGCACTGTAGATGTGGCATCAGAGCAGAAATTGCCTTCCCAAGCTTCATAAAGGAAGACAGATGAATGCTGAGAACAAGGCGGGAAGCTAAGGAACCAAATCACCCCTTGTCAGTGTTGCTCCCATAGGGTTAATACACTGAGAATCAAATCCTGGAAAAAGAGGGGTTAAAGCAGAAACTTGATTAAGGCTTAGTGATTCCAGTAAGAAATCAAAGGGAAGAATGTCACTGAGCATTCAGGGTTAGTTTTAGAGGCTTCAGCCGAGCAATAGTATGGCAGGTCATTAAATGAATTTAGTTGAGATTCTGGGTTTTTCTATAGTGGTTAATTAATCTAGGTAAGTATTTATAATAGTAATGGCAGAAGGACCATCCAAATCATTGTAAAGGAAAGTCAGGTGAAGTCAGGGGATGGGCCAGGGAGAGGGTGTGGGTCCAGGCGCATGACCCTACAGGGCATCACTCTGTAGAGTGTCCCAGGTCAGGGCAGAGGAGGGTCTGGGGAACTGAGCGACAATCCCAGAGCTCAGGGGTCAACGGCCCCAGCCAGGGTGGCGGTGAATGTGACAGAGGCTTATTCAGGGTGTTGCTTTCCTAATTCCGAGACGTTCTGTCTCAGTGAAGGATAGGGAAAAAAAAATCTCCTGCTGAAAAATGTCACCTTCAACCTGACACTGGAGCCCGAGCATTTACAAATCTGCCTGTCACCATGACAGCCTGACAGATAGCAACCTTAGCTGGGACTGAGTTAAATCGCCACTATAAGTCTTGCAAAAAGTTTGGCTCTTAAGATTTTTATCATCGAGACAGGTTAAGGGATGGGGGGCACGGCTTCTGAATGGGAAGGAGAGCAAGGATCCATGCCCGCCTGCTCCGGAGCTCCCACAGCTGCGGGATTATCTATTACCTGAGGGGAGGTGACAGCAGAAAATTACCCAGCATCAGCCCCATCTGTTGCTGAGTACCGTTTATTTCACCTTCACTAATTCACATGGTTTGTCATTTTTCCTTTGTCTCCATGTCATCCACTAAACCCTACGTCTGTGTGCCCCAGTGCTCCTGGCCGGGCATTGCGGCTGCAGAAACAAAGCCTCTGGTAGCTTTTCAATGAACTGCAGTTACTCCTGAATCTCTCTCCCCTCTCTCTTCATTGTCATTTCCTCCATAATTGATTAGGAACTGGAGGCGGGAGAGGAGAGGCTGTGATTGCTTTTACAGCCTGGGTCTGCAGGCAAAGCACATTTCTGTGTTTGGCTTCATCTCCTGGGACCTGCCTCTGTCAGGAAGAGGTGGCAGAGTATTAATAAGGGATAGCAGACTCATGTCCCTGGGAGAGAGGTTGCAGAAACTAGGCTAAAGCCCTGGCTCCTCTTCCAGCCCAGGTTTTTTTTTTTTTTTCCCTTTAATCTGAAATACAGATCTAATGCCTGCTCTCCTCCCACCTGCCGGGGTTGTTGTAAAGATTAAATGAGATAGTATAAGTGGGGGGAGCTCACTGTACTTATTGAATGAGAAAATAAATTTAAGGCACTTCACGGTGTCTTGCATGTAATAAATGCTCCCTAACTACCATTATTAGTAGTATGCAAATATAAGTAATTATGATTATTTGTCACCCTTGCAGTATTCGCTATTCTTCTGGTTCCCAAGCTAGATAAAGTTGTGCATTCAAGATTCTTTAAGCAAGTTCCATGTGCCAGGCTCTGTATTCTATCCTGGGGCCAGGAAGATCTTTAAAACACAAGCAAAAAATGTGGCACTTAGGTCTGAGAGCACAAAGTTGATGGGAAGGCATGTCATGGAGTTGAGAACAGGGGGTGTAACCATGCACCTAACTTGGAATGGAGGGTTTGGGGAGCTGGAGAAGGTCCTGGTTGAGAAAGTGACATCTGCATTGGGGCTTAAAAGGACATTTTAAGGGAAGGACATTCTAGTGGGAATTTCTGTCAGCAATACCCCCAGGCAGGACAAGGAGCAGGAGCACACAGTACCCCTGAAGTCAGGGGCTCCAGATTTGAGACTGGATATGGGAACAAAAGAGATATAACAGAAGGAGCATATTTATTTCATGCCAAACATCATGAACTTTCCTGAAGGGCAGTGAAAACCCCTAAATGCTTTTAAACAAGGAGTGAGGGGGGCATCTGGATGGCTCAGTCGGTTAGGCTTCTGACTCTTGGTTTCAGCCCAGGTCATGATCTCAGGGTCGGGAGATTGAGCCTCATGTCAAGAGCTCCATGCTTAGCAGGAACCTTGAGATTTTTTTCCCTCCCTCTCCCTCCGTCCCTTGACCACCTCGCTCTCTACCCATCCCCTGCCACCAGTGCATGCTGTGTCTCACTCTAAATAAACAAGTAAAACAAAATATTTTAAAAATTAAAAAAATAACATAAACAAAGAGTGAGGGGACCAGATTTGCCGGATCAGACTCTGAATTGGATGGGATATGAATGGAGCAGAAAGGTCAGCCAGGCTGACAGCATGAAGATCCAAAGCCTGCAAAGAAACTGCCTGCCTTAAGGAGGAAAGTGAAAACAAATAATGCATATGTGCCACTGGATTCTCAGAGTTGAGGAGATGCTCCCCAGGGTAGGCAGCATTGGGGGCGGGGAGTGTATGAAGGACAGGGAGAAGAACACCAGCCTGGAGTCCAAAAAATCCATGAAGTTGCAAACTGCTGCCACCAGAGGGCAGTGTTAGAAGGGCTGAGATCAGGCAGTGCCTCCTCCAGGTTCAGCCACTGGGAGGGCAGAGCAGGGAGCTGTCTGCTAGAGGAAATGCCAAATGTGTTGTCTGGGACATTTTCACCTTAAAATGTTCTGGGGCACGGTCAGGCCAAGGATTTAGTTAAAAAAAAAAATCTGAGTGATCCTACTGAGAAGATACGTGCTGGAATTGTCTGAGAGGCCAGGGTACCCATGGTACTGCGGGCACCCCTCTGGTTTCGTTTTTATTGTAGTATGGTGCCCACGGGTCAGTCCCCCCTGAGGTAATGTGAAAGACTGAATTGGGTTAGCCTCACGCCTTCCTAAAAGAATGATTTCATATGTCTACATGTGTTTTCTTATACATCGTCTTATTGAACCCTTAGAGCAACCCTATAAGGCACATATTAACATTTTACAAATGCAATTCAGAGAAGGTACATGATTTGCCAGGAAATGAAGTAGGTCTTGGTTCAAAAGCTCAGGCCCTTCCTGCTATTTCACACCACAGCTTTGCATTCTCCTTTGTCCTTTGAAATGTGAGGTTTTCTACTTAACAGTTGGTAAGTCTGTGGATGGTGCATTTGAGTAGCCTAATAGGCATCTCCACCTTGACCTTGACAACCAAGGGGGGGCCTGCCCCAGATCAGGCTGAAGAATCCAAGATGTTTAACTGAGTTGTTTCCATGGATGTTTCCCACCTAATTCTTGGGGCAACCCAGTGAGTAGGATTATTATTCCCATTTCCACATGAGGAGATGGAGGCTCAGAGAGGTTACATGTGCCCAGGCAGCTCAGCTTGTAAGCAACAGAGGTCTGCACACCCTCACCGCTGCTTGTCTGTTCCCCTCTTGCCCTGAGATGGGCAGAAGCCACAGTTTCTGAGCCCCCTCGGAGGGGAGGACTGAAGTTCATTAGGGAGGCTGGATTTGTGGCCCATAAAGGTGCACATCAAATTAACATTCCAACAAACTAGTTTCCTAAGACAAAGTGTTGTTGGTAGAGCAGACCTGTGATACTCAGAAACCAAGGAGAAAGCTGGCCCCTTGAAGTGAGAGTGGCTAATTCTATTTGGGATAAAAAGAACTATCATCCTCAGAACAAAGAGACAAATTTCCTCGGCAAAACTGAGTGTTGGGGTTGTGTTGGCTGCTCACTATCACTGTGAGGCATAAGAGAACAATGATAGAACACAGCACCGGACCCACCAAGCATGCAACCCCAGGACCCTGGGGGAGGGGAGTGGAATGCAAGCCCATGAAAACAAGCCTGCAGATGCAGCTAGAAGCAGCCTAAAAGGCTCTGTGTAAAAGGCCTAATGTTTCTTGGGTGAAGACTGTCTGGGAGACACTGGTTAGATGCACAGTCTCTTACTAGGCTTTAAAGAGGAAAACATTCCAATGGATGTGGACCTCCCAGTTGCCCCACACACTTGGATCACACCGCACAACTTTGTACTTCTACTTACATATGGATTTAGAATCTGTCCAGCATATAGTTTTATCTCTCCCTTGTTGTTCTCCTTTTTTCCCCATGGAATTAGACTCCCAGGAAAGTGACCCTACCTGTTCCCTAACTTCTCAGAGCCTTCCTCCTCTTGTGATAAACGAGCTTGATCATATTCTCCCTATCTGATTACTGTGAGAATGGAAAGAATGGGCATCTATGATAGCAGTTAGCTCCAGAGATTGTGCATATTAAAGCTAAATAAATACTGGGCTTCTCCCTTCCTTCTGCTTTGTGTCTCAAACATGTGCTTGCATGCAGACACACACACACAGGGCAAACCACAAACCTTGCCAATAAATCTATGCTAAGTCAGAGTTAACTTAGAAAATCAACATGGTGCAGAGGCTTTTAGAGGACTGACATTCCTCAGGTTATGGAAAACAATAATAATAAATCTTAAGGAATGTCACCTTGCCCCTGGCACTGAAGACAAGAACCTGAAAACGTTAGTGGAATAGCCTTGAGTGCGTGGAGAAAAGCAGCAGACAATCTGTGCGCAGCAGGGGAGATGGCGGGTGTTAGCGGGAGGGAGCTGGGGACGCAGCAGCTGGCCGCGTGGTTGTCAGGCTCTGGATTTGTTCATTTCTCAGCTTTCATTTCAGGAGGAGGATACAGGGCAAAATGGCAGCAAATGTGGGAAACACACAGATCATAGTCTTTGGAATTTGGGAGTGAACTTGAAAATGGGGACGCATCAGTTCTGAGCCATGGGGGCTGTCTTGCTTCAGTCTCTGAGTCACAGCTGAGGATGCTGGCCCTTCTGAGAGTCTGGCTGGCTTCGCCACAGCAGCCTCTTTGACAGTAGTTCACATCGTTTTACATGTTGGCTGAATGATTTGGGTGCTTAGATCCTTGAGTGATTTTGGAGAATTTTTTACCTCCCATTATCGCTCCAAATATTATTTCTTGGAGCTCTCTCTTTCTCTATCATAAACTCCTATTAGTCATGTGTTGGGTCTTCTCACTCAAAATTGCTATTTCATATTTTTCATTTCCACATTTCTAGCGACTTCCTCAGATTTATCTCCCTTTTTGGTCATTTTCTCTTCTCAGACAGTGCTTATCCATTCATTGAGATTTTAAATTTTTCATGACTTCATTTGTTTTATTTCTAAAAGCTTTATATTTTAAGGTGCCTCTTTTTTTTTAATGTCTTACGATTTCTTACATGTTTGAATCCTGATTTTTTAAAGTATTATAAACTGAATTATGCCATAGTCTCTATTATGTTATTTGATTCCTTGAAGTTTGTAGGGGGCTGAGAGGATGTGGCTGTTTCCTCATGTGTTTGGTCATTTTGGATTATGAACACAGCTTCAGTAGGTAATGTGGGAATGGGAACTTCTGTGTGGCCTGGGGGAGAGCAGTTGTGCTTGCCTCTGCCAGCGCCCGCAGGGATAATCAGCAAGGGAAGGATGCATCTGAACCCCAGACCCACTTTCAGCACACTCCTGGAATTACAAATTCCCTGGACAGACACGGCTGTTCCATCCAGAGCCCAGGTCAGGACAGACATGGTTCTTTATAATCTTTATGCACATTTTGGAATTTTTTTCCTAATCCAACATTCGGAGACCCCCAAGGACTCCAGCCTTATATGGAAATGTTGGCGGGTCCCCAGCCTCTGTTCCCAGGTTACTGTTAAGACTCAGTCACTTAGGTTACAACACGAGAAGCGGCCCTCTCCCTCCCCCAGCCTTAGGCAGTTGGAGCACTAGCCCCTACTCTCCCCACTCTAAAGTCCTCTCTTTGTTGTTGGTCCTTGGAGAATCCCCTTATTTTCTTGTAATCATCATCATCATTAGCAACATCATCATCACGGCTAACATTTATTGAGCCCTTACACTGCATGCAAGCTCTGTTCTAATTGCTTTATATGAACGAACTCATTTAACCCTCATAACAACACTATGAGGCAGATGCTACAATTATCCCCATTTTACAGATGATAAAATGATATTTTCCTTTAAAGAACGAGTATTCCCCTTTGGAAGAAAAGAAAGTCCTAAAGATTTAGAATATAATTCTATAGAAGCCGATGAAGAATCAGAGTCATGGAGGAAAATGATATTCCAGGGTTCACATAACCAGGTCCTATTAGAGTCAGAACCAGCCACTTCTTCACCTTCACTCCTTCACCTTCAGCCCAGTGTCAAATTTCTCTGCTAAGAGTGTTCCTCTTATGAAGTTCTGCCTCTTTCTTACATGGTAGTCAAGCTCTGATTTGCTGAGGAAAATCTGAGAGGACGATTATAGCATCTTTTTCAGGAGGGTTAACCTGGTCTCTTGTCTCAGATCACTCTACCGCTGCAGACTTTCTAGCCAATCCTGGTATTGGGAGGTTAGAAAACAGATTGTATGCCCAGTTCACAGAATGACTATAAGAGTTTAGCTCCTAACTTCTGTCTTCTGGGGAGGGTGTACCTCACAAATACAGATAGATTTATAAATAAAGATTGAACATGTCTCTGTGAAAGGTGTTGGGGTGATGTGTGTGCCCTCCTTTGATGTGAGTTGTTTTGAAAAAAAGAAATCTATTTGCTGAACTCTATTGTAGTCAACTAAGTGGCCTCTGGATTATGCTTTGAAATTACAGTTGATACTAGAAAAACATGGTTTTGAATTTAAGGGTCCATTACTATGAAGAATTTTTATAGAATATACTGTAAACATATTTTCTCCTCTTTATGATTTCCTAGATAACATTTTCTTTTCTCTAACTTATTTTATTGTAAGAATACAAATAACCCACAAAATAGCTGTTAATTGACTGTTTATGTATCAGTAAGGCTTCCAGGCAATAGTTGGCTATTAATAGTTAAGTCTGGATGGGGTCAAAAGTTATAGGCAGATTTTTGACCATTATTATTGAGATTAAAAGCAAGAGGGAGACACAGGCTCTTTCCACTATCTTTCTGTACTGAAGGCTTCTCTCTCCATTCATGAAGATGACAGAGCATGAGATGGGGCAAGACAGAAAGGGTAGGACTAGGAGTCCAGCTGTCTTTGGGATCTGGCAGGTTTGGGGCAGGAGAGGGTAGGACAATGTCTGAAAGAGCACGCTTCTGAGTCCAAGGAGGCAAAGAACCAACCAGAGTGGCCAAGTGACTTTAGCTCTTAGGAGAATGTTCTCAGCTCTCTAGGCTACTTTATGAGGCTGCGTAACTAGAGTAGGTAGGAGTCCAGAGCCCATGAATACCTTTATCCCTCCCTGGACATGGAGAAAATGCTAGGAGAATCATGCGATATCACCAATATCACCCACTTGTGTGGGAAACCTGCATTTCTACCTGTTCCATTTCCCTTCTCATCGCTCTCACCCCAAAGCTCTGCTCCAAACAAATGACCCCCAGTTCAACTTCCTGCCTTCCTGATTTTGCCAACATGATTTCTACTTGAGGTATCTTTCTCTTTGCCTTTAATTTGCTGCCAAACCATGTATTCCACTTCCTATATGGCATTCTGATCAGTGGTCATTCTTTTCCTTCATCAAACCTGGGATTGACCTGTTTACATCTTTCTACACATCAAAATTTCCAGCCCATAGTATGGTACTTGGGACCACAGAGGGAAACACATAGGGGGACCTTTTGGGATGTTGAGAATGATCTGTACCTTCATTACCTGGTGGTTATGCAAGTATATAGAGTTGCTAAAATTTATCAGCTGGTACACTTAAAATATACATAGGGAAATATTTGTAAATTTTATCTCTACTAAATGGACTAAAAAAAAAAAATCTCCCATGTTAAACAAGGAGGGCACTGAATCCTCACAGAGTCTCAGTCCTATCTAGGAACAGAAGTGGGGTTGGACTATGCAGAAGATGCTGAAATTAAAAAGGCACTTTCCAGGAATAAAGTTTTAAAATCAGAGTCCTTGAACACATACAATGGCCAAGCATTATGCTAGGGCTGAGGCTATGAAAAAAAAAAAGTCTGGAAAAAACCTTGCAGTCAAATAGGAAAGTAGGAAGTCCCAAGAGTTAGTGGATAACCATTGTGATAGAGGCAAGAGTAAGGAGCCATAGGAAAGCACCCAGCCCAGGTGAACGGCACAAAACGCTCTGGCAGGAAACTCCTATTGAGCCCTAGAGATTAGGAGGGGTGGGGGAGGTGGGTAGTGGAATCCTCCAGGATCACTGGTGAAAGCAGAAATCAATGACTGAGCATAGCCATACGTGTGTATGTGTGTGGGGGGGTGGTCTGTGTGTGTGCGTTTGTGCTCATAGCTCTCGAAGACCAGGACTCTTCACTATATAAAGCTGGGAGACCACATTTGGGTTGGAAGCTAACTGAGGAGCTGGGAAATCCCCAGTGGTTGTTAATGATGGGCACAAACTCTTGTGGTGGAACGGAGCAGTTTGGTTAGCTGTGGTCCCCTCTCTCTAGGAGTTTGATTTAAAGTTATCTCACTTGTTATTTCTGATTGTATGGTTTACTATCTAAGGAATGGTCTTTCTTGGCCAGAGACTCAATGTTTTATTGCATATATAAACATTTCCCTTTTTTTTTTTTTTAAAACTTCAGTAAGTTCCAAATGACAAGCCTTTACTCAGTACCTCAGATGATTTGTATGTCTATCAAGATGCATTCTTCCTAAGGATTTCTTCTCTTCTCCTATCTTTTCTCCTTTGTCCATGACTTATGTTTGTCCATGACTTATGTTATCATCTGTAAGTCCAGAACTCTAGTGTTTATATCTCAGGCCAAAATTTCTCTTCTTAGCTCCATTTGACCCAATTGCTTACTGGGTCATAATAATCTTCTTAGCCTGGCAATGAACCAGTTTTGTACTGGGCCATAATAGCAGCAAACACTTACCTAGCACTTACTCCGCCGGGTACCATTCTAAGCACTCTGCACAACCCTGGAAGGAAGGTACTAATGTTGTATAGCATCTTTGTGGATGCCTTCCAAGCACCCCGAACCCAGCATATCTAAAAGCGATGTCACAGTCATTGCCCTGAAATCTGCACCGCATTTTTTCTATATTTCACATTTTACTAAATGATACCATCAGAACATTCCCACTAGGTACTCAAACATAAAACCTAGAATTCACCCTTAAACTTTTCCATGTTCAATCTATATTCAGTAACCAAGTTTGCCCTTCCCCTAACCACCCCATTTTTTTTTAAAGAAAAATTAGCATTATGGGTTTGCTAAGAGTTTTGGCTTTGAAGATAGACTATTTAGGTTTGAATCCTGGTTCTGACACTTAACAGCTACAAGTCCTTATGGAATTTACTTAAACTTCCTGAGCCTCTCTCAATGTGAGAATTAAATGAGTAAAACATGTAATACATTTAGAACCGTGCTTGGAATACAGTAATGGGATATTTCTTCATCTGTCTCAGTTTCCAGTTGGTGGACAGTATATTACACTAAAAAGAACACGTGATTTGGTGACAGAGCGACCTGGGTTTATATCCTTTTCTTGCCACTTACTTTATGTGTGACTCGATCGAATTGGTTAATTCAATGGGCTCAGTTTCTTTATCTGTAAAATGGAGATAATACTACCCATCCACGGGGCCGTTGTGAGGAATAAATGAGAAACTCTATGCAAAGCTCCTCGCTTAACACTTAGCATGTGATAGACACTCAGTAAATGTTATTCCTCTTCTCCTCCAATCACCGCTGCTCTACACTCTCATCCACTTCTAAGAAGAAAACAATTCGTTGCCAGAGAATCATCTGGGCCTGGTGGATGGGAAGGAAAGAGGGAGCCACTCAGCAGATTTGTCAGTTTTGCCATTAAGTGTAGGTTCAGAATCATGGACAAGAATTGTGCCTCTGACATGCCCATCTCTCTCACTTTATATCCTTTTTTTTGCGGGGGGGGAGTTAAAGTTGAGTATGGAGTTAGCTTGTAAATTATGATCTATATTTTAACTGTACACTGATGTTCCATACACACATTCCTGAAAAAGTACATTCTCTAGCTCTTTTTCCCTCTTCAGAGCAAATACAGGGCTTAGTGCCTTTTCATTTCCCAATTTAATGGTATGTCGGCTGGGCCCGTGGGGAAAATGGCTTAAGCAAACACAGGGCTGTCCTCACCCCCTCAGGTAGAAGGCTAGGCAAGGCATGGAAAGGGTAGAAATAGGACGGCTACATTGTCTGTGGGGCCCAGTGCAGAATGAAAATGCAGACCTCTTAGTCAAAAATTTTTAAGCATTTTAGGATGGCAGCAGCAGAGCACAAGCCAAACCCAAGGCCCTCTGAGTTTGGCATCCTATAGGACTGCACAGGGCACACACCTCTGAGGCTGGCCCTAGTAGGGAAGACCTAGCTCTCTTTCCCATGGGTCCCTGTGGCCTCCCCTCAGATGCTTATATATAGCCAAGACTTACTTCCTCACCCAGGGCTGCTTTTTAACCCTTCACCCAACTCAAGCATCTGAAGATTACTTAAGAAGCAGATGCTTGTTAACATCTAACATCACATCTCTGATCTCTCCCTCACCGGGACTCAATGTTTTCTTTGAGCCCCCAAATTATCTGTCACTGCTTCTCTAATGACTTTTCCTCCCTTTCTTGGAAAACTAAAGATGCTACCAATAAAAATGGGCTATTTTCGAAAGCCAGTATTTAGTGAGCACTTATTTAATTCCACACAAAGGGCTTTTAACATAATTTTCCTATTTAATCTTTAAAACCTTCTAATAAGTAGATAATGTATAACTCCATTTCACAGATGAATTTATAGATTTAGAAGGTCAAGTATCTTGTCTGAGGTCATGCCTTGACCATGTGATGGAGCTGGCGTTAGAACCCTGGGCCTTCCAATTCCAAAGCAAGGGAAGAGTGTTTACAGAGTCTGAAAAGTATGTAATAAGAGACACGTAATGCAATCAAATGGCAAATAAAACAAACCAAAAAAAAAAAAAAAAGGAAAAATAAACTGTTTCTGTCAAAAGGACTGAATACTATTAAGATGTCAGTTTTTCCTAAGAGATTTTCTAGTTTTAAGGCAATTCCAAGGAAATACTAATTGTTTTGTTTCATCTTGTTGGTATAGCTGTTAGGGGAGAATAATGTTCATTTTTAGCTATAGCCAAGAAAACTGCAATAGAGAAATCGAATGAATGGAGGGCAGGGCAAACAGCCCTGTATGTTGTTTTTTTTTTTAATTGAGGTACAATTGACATATAACATTATAACAATTTCTGGTGTTCAGCATGATTTAATATTTGTACACACTGCAAAATGATCTCCACATTAAGGCTAGTTTCCCCAGTCACCATGTGAATCTTCATACTATGCATTATGATATCATTGACTACAGTCACCATGCTATCCATTACATCCCCATGACTTCTTTATTTTATGACTCGATATTTGTACCACTTGACCCCCTTCTCCCATTTCTTCTACTTCCCAACCCCCTCTCTGGAAACCACCAATATGTTCTCTGTATCTATTTGTTTTGTTTTGTTTGCGTGTTTAGATGTTTTTCTAGGTTCTGCATGTAAGTGAAATCACATGGTATTTGTCTTTCTCTGCCTGGCTTAATTAATTTAGCATAATGCCTGACTTAATTAATTTAGCATAATACCTTCAAGGACCATCTATGTTGTTTTGCATGGCAAGATTTTATTCTTTTCTATGGCTGAATAGTATTCATATATATATATATTCATACATACATGCATACATGTATACACACGTGTGTGTGTGTGTGTGTTCCATTATATACGTATATATACAATGTATATATATCCACATTACATGTTCCTTATTCATGTATCCATGAACACTTAGGTTGCTTCCATATTTTGACTATTGTGAATAATGCTTCAATGAACATACAGGTGCATATATATATATATTTTAAAATTAGTGTTTTTATTTTCTTCAGATAAATATGCAGAAGTAGAATTACTGGATTATCTAATAGTTCTACTTTTAATTTTTTGAGGACCTCTATACTGTTTTCCACAGCTTTTGTACCAATTTACATTTCCACCATTAGTGCACAAAATTTCCCCTTTCTCCAAATCCTTGCCAACACTTGGTGTTTCCTGTATTTTGGATAATAGCCATTCTGACGGGTGTGAGATGATATCCCATTGTGGTTTCGATTTGCATTACCCTGGTGATTATGGATCCAGAGAATTTTTTCATGTGCTTTTTGGCCATTGACATGTATTTTTTGATAAAATGTTTATTCAAGTTCTTTGCCCACTTTTAATTAAAATTTTATTAATTGATTTGTTTGTTTAGTCATTGAGTTGAGTTCCTTATATATTTTGGATATTAGCCCCTTATCAGAGACAACATTTACAAATACTTTCTTCCATTCAGCAGATTGCCTTTTTATCTTGTTGATGGTTTCTTCTGCTGTGCAGAAGCTTTTTAATTTGATGTATTTCATTTATTAACTTTTGCTTCTATTGGCATTGCCTTTGGAGTCAGATTCAGAAATATATTGCCAAGGGCAATGTCAAGAAATTTACCACCTATGTTTTCTTCTGGGGTTTTATGATTTCTAGTCTTATACTCAATTCTGATCAATTTTGAGTTAATTTTTACATGGTATAAGAAAATGTTCCAGTTTTATTCCTTTTCATGTGACTGTCTACTTTTCCCAACGCCATTTATTAAATAGATAGTCCTTTCCCCATTGTATATTCTTGCCTCCTTTGTTGCAACTTAATTGATCATATATGCATAGATTTATTTATGGGATTTCCATTCTGTTCTATTGATCTATCTTTCTGTTTCTGTATCAGTACCATACTGTTTCGATTCTATAGCTTTGTAGTACAGTTTGAGATTAAGCATGATGCCTCCAGCTTTGTTCTTCTTTGTCAAGATTGCTTTGGCTATTCAGGAATTCTTGTGGTTTCATACAAACTAGTTCTAACAGTTTTTTTGGTGGGGTCTTTAAAATTTGCTCCGTATAAACTCCTGTTTTTCACAAGCAGTGGAGGTTTTATTTCCTTCTTTTCAAATTCAATGCCTTTTGTTTCTTTTTCTTGCCTAATTGTTCTGGTTAGGATTTCCAAAACTAAATTAAATAAAAATGGTGAGAGTGAGCATCTTTGTTATGATCTTAGAAAAAAGCTTTTGGCTTTTCACCATTGAGTATGATGTTAGCAATGGGCTTGGCATGTATGCCCTTTATTATGATGAGGTACATTCCCTCTGTTCCTGCTTCACCCAGAGTTTTTATCATACATGAGTGTAGAATTTTGTCAACTTCTTTTTCTGCACCTGTGAAGATGATCCTATGATTTTTACCCTTCTGTTTGTGAATGTGGTATACCATGTTGATAGATTTGCTGATGTTGAATTATCCCTGCATCCCTGGAATGAAGACCACTTAATCATGGCATATGAACATTTTAATGCAGTGTTGAATTCAGTCTGCTAATATTTTGTTGGGGATTTCTGCATCTGTGTTCATCCTCTTTGGCCTATATATATATATATTTTTTTTTTTCTTTTTTTGTGGCTTCCTTGTCTGGTTTCGGTATCAGGGTAACACTGACCTCATAAAATGAATTTGGAAGAATTTTCTTCTTCGATTTTTTTTGGGAGAGTTTGAGAACAAAAGGTATTAAATATTGTTTGAATATTCGGTGAAGTTCACCAATGAAGCCATCTGGTCCTGAACTTCTGTTTTTGGGAAGTTTTGATTACTGATTCAATCTCCTTGCTGATAATAAGTCTACATAGATATTATTTCTTCATGACCCAGCCTTGAAATATTGTTGTTTGGTATATAATCATTTCAAAGTAGTCTCTTACAATCCTTGTATTTTTTAGTACCAGTGCTAACTTCCCTTCTTTTATTCTTGATTTTATATATTTGAACCATCTCTGTTTTTTCTTATCGAATCTAGCTAAAGGTTTATCAGTTTTATCTTTTCAAAGAATCAACTGTTAGTTTCATTGATCTTTTCTACCATGTTTTTAGCCTCTATTTTCATTTACTTCCTCTCTGCTCTTTATTATTTCCTTCCTTCTACTAATTTTGAGGCTTTATTTTCTCCCCTCTTTTTCTAGTCCTTTTAGGTTTAAAGTTAAATTGTTTATTTGAGAAGGTCTTGTTTCTTGAGGAAGGCCTGCATTGCTGCATCCCATAGACTTTAGCATCTTGTATTTTCACTTGTCACTGGATATTTTTTATTTTCTCCTTTGTTTCTTGTTGACCCATTGGTTATTCAGTGGCATGTTGTTTATTTGTTATTTCTCCAGTGTGTGTGTGTGTGTGTGTGTGTGTGTGTGTGTGTGATTCCCAGCTTTATACTACTGTGGCCTGAAAAGATGCTGATATGATTTCAGTTTTCTTAAATTTATTGATATTTGTTTTGTGGCCTACCGCATGATCTATCCTGGGGAATGTTCCATGTGCACTCGAGAAGAATGTATATTCTGCTGACTTTGGATAGAATGTTCTTTCTTACATATATCTATCAAGACTATATGGCCTAATGTTTTGTTTAAGGTTGATGTTTCCTTATCCATTTGCTTTCCAGATGATCTAAGCTTTGATGTAAGCTGGGTATTAAAGTCCCCTACTATTATTGTACTGCTGTCCATTTTTTACTTTATGTCTGTTAATATTTGTTTTATGTATTTAGTGCTTCTATATTGGGTGCATAAATATTTACAAATGTTATGTCTTCTTGCTGGATTGAGCCCTTCATTGCTATGTAATGCTTATCTTCATTTCTTGGTATAGCCTTTGCTTATCACATCTATGTCACATCTGTACTGTGAATGTTGTTCCAATTGATGTTGTTGCTTAAACTATCTTCACTTGTCATGATTATTTATTTATTAATTTTTAATTTCTCTTTTCTTTTTCTTTATTTTTTTTCCCTCTTTTTGGCTTAATTCCATTGCTCTGTGTTCCAGGTCACCGACCCTTTCTTGTGCTTCATGTAGTCTGCTATGGAATCCTCCAGTGTATTTTTCAGTTCAATTATTGCATTCTTCAGCTCTGTGTTTTCTTTGGTACTTTCTTTC
The DNA here is from genome assembly GCF_010015895.1 of Lontra canadensis. Lineage (NCBI taxonomy): Eukaryota > Metazoa > Chordata > Mammalia > Carnivora > Mustelidae > Lontra > Lontra canadensis. Next base: position 15,405,443 of record NW_022631030.1, read on the forward strand.
ATTTTCTGTCCCTTTGTTGATGTTCTCTCTGTGTTGATCCATTCTTCTCCTGAGACTGGTGAACACCTTAATGGCCATTCTTGTGAACTCTTTATCAGATAAAGTACTTATTTCTGTTTCATTAAATTTCCTTCCCCTCCCTTAGAGTTTTATCTTGTTCTTTCACTTGGAATATATTCCTCTGTTTTCTCATTTTGCCTGACTTTCAGTGTTTGTTTCTACGTATTAGGTAAAAATGTTGCCTCGTCCATCCTTGAAGGAGTGGTCACAGGAAGGCTGGGGGTGTGTTTCAGTCTGCTACCCGGGAAGTTCCCTGGGGGTGGTAGCTGGCCAACAACTGTCTCTCTGACTGTTTCAGTTTCATGGGACCCAGAAACAGAATCTTCCCTCTTGCAGTGACCAGAGCCAAGGGTTCAAGGAGCACTTGTGTGGGTTACCTGGACCTGCCAACTTTGGCAGTACCACGAGGAATGCCGGGGCAGAAAAAGCCTGATTACAAGGTTTAGCAAACCAGGGCTATGGGAAACCACCATAGTTCTGCCTATTTGAAATCATTTAAAAAAAACTATAGTAATATAAACTGTGGGGTTCTGGCATGAGAATCAATAGAATGATACATGTAACATAATTGATTATCCAGCAATACTGTTACAAAATGTAAAATTTTTTGCATGAATATGACAATTTCAGAAATCAGGTAAGAAAGGGGTATTCAATAAGTAGTGTAGATTTTTCTAATAGTGAAAAATCTATATAAAGCCCAACTCCAAGATAAATTATAATTAGACTACAGAGCAGCAAGTAAAATACAAAATCATTAAAACTGGAAGCGAATATGAGTAAATCTCATGGATTTAACTGGATGGAGAATATCTATGTGCAAATGCAATGACATAATAAGGGAGGAAAGACTAATACATTCAGTAACATTAAAATTAAATCTTTCTGTATATCAAACAAAAATGTAAAAGGAAACAAAGTGGGTAAATATTTTTAACACAGCAAACTCTTCTGTCTTTACTACATGATGAACTGCAAAAATCAATAAGAAAAACATAAATATTTCAATAGAAAAATAAGCAAAGACTGAAAAGCTAGTTAAAATATGTTAATGATCAAGAAATAAAACAAAAACCTCTGATCACTTTTCATCAAATAAATTCAAATTAATTACAGTTTAGATGTGCTTCTTTTTGCCTCACAAACTGGCAAAGGTTAGAAAAATGTTAACTCTCTTAGCAGTGGGTATGCTCGAACACTACTATTGGAGATATAAGCTGAAAAGCAGTTTGGCTGCATGCAACAAAGGTATTAAAATACCTATGCCATTTTACTTGGTGTTGCCATTTATAGGATTATATCCTGGGGTGGTTAAAATATTACTAATACAAGGTTTTTATGAAAGGCTATTTTTTGCAGTTCTATAAAACAACAAGAGTAAAAACAACCTAACTGCCCAGCCTTAAAAGAATGGTTATATCAGTAAATATGATGAAAACTATGAAGTCACATGTTTCATTTATTCATCAAAAATCTACTGAGGACTGTCTGTGTTTTCAAAATGGTTTTAAACCTTGGGAATGCATTAGTGAGCCAAACAACAAAACACCCTGCCCTTGGGAGCTTATATTTCTGTGGAGAGAAAATAGATAAAAAGTATAACATAAATAAGTTATAGCAAATGCTGCAAGATGGTAAGTGCTAAGAAGAAAAATACAGAGGAGTAGGTGATGGGGAATGACAAAGATTGAGGTGGCAGTGGGTTATCGTGGTTGGCCTCACTTTGAAGGTATTATTTGAACAAAAAAATGAAGGTAATGATGGAGTAAGCTTTGTAGACATCTCAGGGGGGAAGAAAAGATTTCAGGGGCTCCTGGCTTGCTCAGTTAAGTGTCTGCCTTCGGTTCAGGTCCTGATCCCAGAGTCCCAAGATCGAGCCCCAGGTTGGGCTCCCTGATCAGCTGGGAGACTGCTTCTCTCTCTCCTCTGTCCCTCCCCCTGCTACTGCTCCTTTTCTTTCTCTCTTTCTCTTTCTCTCTCTCACTCTATCTCTCTCTCACTTTCCCTCAAATACATAAATAAAATCTTTTTAAAAATAAAATAATTTAAACAAGGATTGCATAGCTGAAAAGAGACTGCAAATGGTATGAATGGGAGCTTGTCTAGTGTGTTTGAGAACTGTGGGGAAGCCAGTGTGGAATAGGTGGGAGGATGGGAGGCAATGAGGTAAGGCAGAGAGGAGGCAAGAAAGGTACCTACCTAAGAGTTGGGTTTTGTAGGCCACTGTAAGGACTTCTGATTTTATTCTATGTGAATGAAAATCCATTGGCAATTTCTGAGCAGAGGAGTAGCATGAAATGACATGTTTCAAAAAATTGTTCCTTTTTCTCTATTGTGTTTAGATTTCAGGGGCCAGAGTAGAAACAGGGAGACTCTTTTCAATAATCCAAGAAAAGGGATGGTAGTTAAAGCAGTGAGGTGGTAGGACAGATGCAGTGCTTATTCTGAAGGAAAATGAAGTAGGATTTCCTAAAGGGTAAGTTGACAGCTGTAAGTGAAAGACAGGAGTGAAGCTGAGCTAAAAGTTTTTGGTCCAAGCATCTGAAGTAACGACATTGTCATTAACATAGATGGGAAATGTTGGTTAAGGAAGTTAACATGTTGAACTTTGAGGCATTTGTTAACCATTCAAGTAGAGTAGTTGAACAGACAGTTGGTAACATGAAGGCAGTTCAAGGCAGAAGTCTCTAAGGATTGACACATTTGGGAATAATCAGCATATACATTACATTTGAAGCTATAAACTTGGGTGAGATCACAAAACAGAGTATAGAAGCAAAAGAGCAGCTACCCAGAGTGTCAGCCTTAGGAATCCCACCATGGAGAGAGTAGGGGAGGTAGAGGAACCAGGAAAGGGGGTGAAGAAGGAGTAATCTTTCGGATAGAAGGAAAAAGCAAAAACAAAAAAGGAGAGTATGGTATCCTGGAGGACAAGGGAAGAAAGTGTGCTGTAAAGAAAAAAAATGATCAGTGATATGAAATGCTGGTATGTCAAGTGTCATGAGGACTCAACACTGGATGCAATGTAGAGGTCATTAGGAATGATCTTCACAAGATCAACCATTGTGGAGGCCATTAGTGATCTTGACAAGAACAGTGTCAGTGTGGTGGGGGCAAAAAGAGTGACAGAGAGGAAGGCAATTGGAGACAGAAAGTCTGAGCTAACTCATCACTGGTGTACAGAAGCCATCTCCTTTCACTAACCCAGAGACAATTTTCAGCTCTTTCTCCAATATCATCAATCTTCTTCTTTTCCTGGATCACTCCTATCAACATACAACTATTCTACAATCACTCCTGTTTCCAAAAACGACTCAATGACCTAGGAAAACGCTCAGGACGTCTTGTTGAATAGACCATATAACACCATATAATAGACTCAGTGTCATGCCACCATCTACCCAAACGTAAGATTCAGCCTATTTCCCTTAATCCACTAATCCAGTGGTTCTCAAAGGCTAATCCCCAGACCTGCATCATCAACAGCATCTGGGAATTTATAAGAAATGCAAATTTTATGGCCCAGCTCCAGACTCAGTGAATCTGAAACTCTGGGGGCAGGGCCAGCGCCTGTGGCTTATAAGGCTTCCAGGCCATTCTGACACCTCTTTAGGACAGCACGAGGCTAAGAATTTAGTCAGTCTTTGTATGGGAAAACAAGAATGTCGTGCTGCACCCTGGGTGTATAATTATAAAGAAATGGAAGTTTTTAGAGCAACAAAATAGAAAATAGTTGAGTACATGTTCTAAATATAAACTACACAATGCCATGCATGCAAGTGAAAGAGAGAGAGAGAAAAGATAACAATCCGGCTAAGCACAAAAGGGTATTGTTGCCACTTAGCTGTGATAAAGTTCTGTTTCTAACCATTTACTTTATTGTCCTCCTCCTATCTACATGGTTCAGCCTAGTCTGTCTCAACTTAGCCTCAGCTATTAAGTGAAGTCCAAATGTTAAATGCCTCATTAACACTTCCTGCCACCAGGAGCAATTGTGTCTGGAGTGATTTTTTTTAACTTCCTAGACCCAATTCATTATTTTCTTTTAGGGAACTAGTCTCAAAAAAAAAAAAAAAAAAAAAAATTCTCTCTTCCTGAGTATTTTCTCTTTTCTCCCCAGGAAAGTGTATACTACAGGTAGGTACAGGTAGGCAAACATACCCTCTTCTCTTTGTGCTTCCAAGTCTTATTCAGGGCCACTCCCCTCTCTGTAGAAGGAATTCAAACGTGCCATAATACGGAAGAATTAACTGCCGCAATTAGGAATAGCACAGATGTAGGGCACATGGCTTATATTTTCATAGAGCATTGCCCTTCCCTAGTGCGCTCTAGTACATTGTCACCCTATGATGTCTGTGACACACTTGATACCACATTGCTCTTGTCCATCTTCCCCAGCCTTTGCCATTTCCTGTGGCCGAGACACAAGGCATAGTGGTCTGAGTGGTGCTATTTCACTGGATTTATGCTCATTGACATTTATTGAATCCAGCTCCTTAATTTCACAAGCTGAATCAGTCCTAGAACCATATTTGTTTTATAAATGTTTTCAATGATCAAAGAAGCAAGATCTGTTTATACATGAAATTATGCCATGTGGTTCAGGGAAATGCACAACAAATGCTAGTTTCTAGGAGCTAATGGCATAAGACAGATTAAAGGGTAATTATGAAATATGTGGTCACTAACTAGGGAGCAGACCACTCTCGAATACAATGCCTGAACTAAGACTGGATTCTATTTCTCTCTCACTTGACATTTCGGAAATAAGTAGGCTAAGGCCCCATAGCTGCTCTGTCATCTCCAACACTTGGTCTCCATGATTTTTCCAATTTTCACCAATTCCCAGTTAGTAAAGAGGAGGGGAAAATAGAGCAAGCAATGTACATTTCTTTTGCTTATATGCCATTGGCTCAAACTTAGTCACATGACCATACCTACTGTATGAAGACTGGGAAATGTAGTCTGTAAGCATATAGCAGTTGCCCAACTAAAATAGGAAATAGGGAGATATAGTTTCTTTCTTTTTCATTGAAGTATAATATAATATTATATATTGGTATGCAATATTATCTTGTCTTCAAATGTAAAACATGATTGGGCATCTGTGTCCATTGCAAAATGGTCACAATGATGTCTAGTTTCCACCTGTTACTATAGAAGGTTAATACAAAATTATTGACCATATTCCTCATGCTGTACATTGCATCTTTATGACTTAATATTTTACAGCTGAAAGTTTGTTCTTTTTGATCTTCCTTACCCATTTCACCCTCCCTTAACTCTCCTAATCCCCCTCCCTCTGACCACCAATCTTTCCTCTGTACCTACAAATCTGGGTTTCATTTTGTTTTCTTTGTTTGTTTTGTTTTTCAGATTCCACAGGTAAGTGGAATCATGTGGTATTTGTCTTATTTCTGAATGATTGACGTGGTATAATATGCTCAAGGTGCCTCTACCATGTTGCAAATGGCAAGGTTTCATTTTTTTTTTTTTTTTTTATGGCTGAGTAGTAGTATTCTGTTCATCTATCAATGAGCATATTGTTTCCATGTCTTGGCTATTATAAATAATGCTGTAATGGATTTAAGGATGCACATATGTTTTTAAAATAGTGTTTTCATTCTCTTCAAAGAGATACCTAATAGTGGAATTGATGGATCCTGTCGTAGTTTGATTTTTTTAAAATATTTTATTTATTTATTTCACAGACCTAGATCACAAGTTAGACAGAGATCACAAGTAGGCAGAGAGGCAGTCAGAGAGTGGGGGAAGCAGGCTCCCTGCTGAGCAGAGAGCCCGATGTGGGGCTCGATCCCAGCACCCTGGGATCATGGCCTGAGCTGAAGGCAGAGGCTTTAACCCACTGAGCCACCCAGGCACCCCCGTAGTTTGATTTTTAATTTTTTGAGGAACCACTATACTGTTTTCCAGTTTGCATTCCCACCAACAATGCCTGAGGGTTCTCTTTTTCCAGATCCTTGCCAACATTTGTTATTTCTTATCTTTTTAAAAAGTAGCCATTCTGACAAGTGTAAGGTGATATCTCATTGTGGTTTTGATTTGCATTTCCCTGATGATTAGTGATGTTGAGCATCTTTTTAATGCATCTGTTGGCTACCTGTATGTGTTCTTTGGAAAAATGTCTATTCAGATCCTCTGCCCATTTTTTTAATTGGATTGTCTGTGGTTTGGTGTTTTTTTTTTTTTTTTTTTTTTGGTAATTGATTTGTATAAGTTCTTTATATATTTTGGATAGCAACCTTTTATCAGATATATGATTTGCAAATATCAAGAATTGGTTTCTAGTACTAAAAGAAAGAAAGATGTTTTGGAGGCTGTATTATTTTTCTGTGGCTGCTATAACAAATTACCACAAACTGGGGGACTTAACACAACAGAAATTTATTTTCTCACAGCTCTGGAGGCTGGAAGTCTAAAATAAAGGTGCTGAGAGGGTTGGTTTCTTCTGGAGACTTTGAGGGGGGCCTCTGTTCCAATCTTCCTGCTGCCTTCTGGTGGTTGCCTGTAATCTTTTGTGTTCCTTGGCTTATGCACATATCACTGTATCACTCCAGTATCTTTGTCTGTCTTCAGATGGTGTTCTCCTGTCTAGTGTGTCTCTCTAAATCTCCCTCTCCTCTCCTATATGAAGATACCGGTTTTTGTGTGTAGGGACCACTCTAATCCAGTATGATCAAAGATCAGAGGTTGCGAGGAGGCTGTTTTCTTCCGACATGCCTCTCCTTGGCTTAGAGATGACCACCTTCCTCCTGTGTGCTCATGGCCTTTCCTGTCTGAGCACACCCCTGTTATATGTGTGTGTGTCCACATTTCTTCTTATTAGGACACAATCATATTGTATTTGGGTCCACACTAAAACTTCATTTTAACTTCATCACCTCTTTATAGGCCCTATCTCTAAATAAAGTCACACTCTGAGGCAGTAAGTGTTCTGACTTCCACATATGGATTTTGTAGGAAATCAATAAAATATAACACTAAGTCTTAATTTGATTCCTTCTGAAAAGGTCCTATATCCAAACAACATCATATAAACAGGTATTTGGGGTTAGGACTTGAACATGACATAATTCAACTCACCGCAGGAGCTATTAGAAGTACCTTGCATATTATGTCAGCAGTGAATGCAATTTTATTTAAAGGACAGGTTCACAGGGAAGAGGCAGTGCAAAGATGGAGACTGTTAAGAATCCCTTTTCCCATGTACACCAAAATTGCATTGGGGAAAGCATAAATTCCTTGTGTAGTAAATCCAGCAATATTTCCCAAAAGAAAGTCAGTGTGCAGAGTTTGGGAAAAACCTAGATCAAAGGTGACTAGGACAAAGAAGCAGGAAGATTTATTTTAGCACTTCAGGCTATTTCCTCCACCAATCATTATTTGCTATTTTTATGTACATTTAACCACTTTATGAGGTGTAATTGATATGCAATAAACTGCACATATTTAAGCGTGACAATTGATTGTTTTTAATGTGTCTGTTCGCTTTTGAGTTTCGTTGATGTCTAGTTACCATATACCCTCCTTCCTGTTAACCACCTCCCCACAGATGCAACCACTGATCTTCTTTCTGTCCCCGTAAATTAATTTGCATTTTCTAGAGTTCTATATATTTTGATTCACACAGTACATATTTTATTTTGTATGACTTTACTCACCATAATTATTTTGAGATTCTATGCATGTTGTTGCATTTATCAATAGTTTGTTCTTTTTGATTATTGAGTAGTGTTTCATTGCAAGAATAAACAAGACTTTGTATGGTCCATGGTTTTATTTCTCTCCTTTTAAAAAAAATATTTTATTTTTTTATTGACAGAGAGAGCACAAGTAGGGATAGCGGCAGGCAGAGGGAGAGGGAGAAGCAGGCTTTCCTCTGAGCAGGAGCCCAGTGCAGGGCTCGATCCCAGAACCCTGGGATCATGACCAGAACCAAAGGCAGACTCTTAACCAACTAAGCCACCCAGGTGCATCACTGTTATTTCCCTTGAGTAAATAACTAGGAGTAGAATTGGTCAACTATATAGTAAGTGTCTGGTTAACTATTAGTGAAATAATTAGAATTATACGCATCCTAATAAGGAGGTAATTGTATCTCATTGTGGTTTTCATTTGAATTTCTGTAATGACTAATAAAGCTCAGCATCTTTTTGTATGCTTATTTGCTAATTGTATATATTCTTTGGTATTATAGTTGTTCAAATCTGTTTTTACTGAGTTGCTTTATTTCTTACTTTTGAATGTGAAAGTTCTTTATATATTCTGGATCTAAGTTCTTTAGCAGATATATGATTTGAAATACTTTTTTCAGTCTATGGCTTATCTTTTCATTTTCCCAACAGTGCCCTTAAAAGAGGAGAAATTTTAAATTTTGCTGAAGCCCAATGTGTCGTTTTTTTCTTTTATAGATTGTGTTCTGGTATCACATCTCAGAAATCATCACCTAACCCAAGGTCAGAAAGGTTTTTTTCTTATGCTTTTTTAAAAAAAAAAAGATTTTACATTAAGGTGTTTGATACATTTTGAGTTATTTTTGTATACAGTGCAAAGAAAGGATTGAATTTTTTTGAAAGCTATAGATATCTTATTGTTTCAGCACCATTTGTAGAAAAGATTGTATCTTTTCTCCTTTGAGTTGTTTTAGCACTTTTGTACAAAAACAAAACAAAACAAAAACAAAAAGTCAGCTTTTATAACTGTGGGTCAATTTCTGGACTCTGTTTTGTCCCGTTGATCTATTTTTCTGTCCTTTTACTAGTACTACACTGTTTTGCTTTCTGTAACTTTGTAACAGGTCTTCAAATCAGGTGATGTTAAGCCCCCAACTTTTTCTTCTTGAAAATTGTTTGGTAATTTGGTGTGTTTTGTATCTCCGTGTAGATTTTAAAATCAGTTTGTCAATTACTACTAAAAAGAACTAGCAATATTTGGGGATTATATTAATCTACATTAATTTTGAGAAAATTGTCATCTTAAAAGTAATGTCTGTGACTGACTCAGTATATGTTTCTATTTATCTAGGTCTTCTTTAATTTATTTCAGCTATGTTTTATAATCCTCAATACACAGGTCTTGGGTATCCTTTGACAGAGCCAGCCCTAAGTATTTAAATTGTTAACAATTTTGGGGCACCTGTGTGGCTCAGTTAGTTAAGTGTCTGCCTTCAGCTTAGGTCATGATCTCAGGGTCCTGGGATTGAACCCCATATTGGGGGCGGGTCCCTTCTCAGTGGGAAGCCTACTTCTCCCTCTCCCTCCTTCTCTCCCCTCTGCTCATGCTCTCTCTCTCTCTCTCTCCATCTCTGTCTCTCAAATAGTTAAAATCTTTTTAAAAGAAAATAAATAAATAAATTGTCAAAACATTTTTGAATGGTATTATTTTTTAATTTAAATTTCAGATCATTTATTGGCAGCATATGGGAATGCAACTGATTTTGCATGGAATATTTCATCTTGCAACATTTCTACACTCATTAGTTACAATAGCATTTTTTATAGATTTCATCAGATATTCTATAATGGCAATTATGTCATCTGCAAATAAGTTTTACTTCTCCTTTTTTGATTTCAATGGGTTTTATTTCTTGTTCTTGCCTTATTGCATTGGGTAGAACCTCCAGTACAAGGTTGAATAGAAATCATGTAAATAAGCATCCTTGTCTTTGATTTTACAAGAGAAACATTGTGTCTTATACTTTAATATATCCTGATAACCAATGGTTTTTCACAGATGTTTTTTATCAGAAAGAGTTTTCTTAATTTGCTGAGATTTTTCCCTTTTAAGCAGGAATTGATGTTAAGCTTTGTCAAATGCATTTCTCCTTATTTTTTGGGATAATATGTTTTTCTTATTTTAGTTTATTAATATTGTGGATTACATTGATTTTTTTTTAATATTATACCGAACTTGTTTTCCTGGAATAAAACTTGCATGGCCCTGATGTATCCTTTTTATATATTACTGAATTTAATTTACTGAAATTTTGTCTAGAAGATTTGCATATATGTTCATGAGGGTTATTGTTCTGCAGTTTTGTTTTTTTTTTTTTAATGTCCTTTTGGTGTCAAGATAGTGTTTTGGTGTCAAGATAATGCTGGACTCATGGGATAAATTGGGATTTTTCTCTTCGCTTTAATTTCCTGGAAGAATTTGTGTATAATTGATATTAATTCTTCCTTAAATATTTGGTGAAGTTCACCAATGAAGTCTTCTTGGCTTACATGTGTTTTTTTGCTTGTTTGGGTTTTTTTTTGCTTGTTTTGTTTTTGTTTTTATTTTGGGTTTTTTGTGGGTTTTTTTTTTTTTTTTTTTGGTGGGATTGTTTTTGTCTACAAATTCAGTTTCTTTTGAATCTTACTTTTAAGATTTGTTAGGTGAGATCAATGCAGTGTTAAATGATGAGTACCTCCCCCGCCACTAAGGCAAGGTACTTAAGAGTACTTGATTCAGTGGCTCAAGAATCTTAGTTTTTCTCAAATGGCTGATAGGAAAAGACACCATACCTGATCCTTTAAGAGTGCTGGACACTGTTGACTCCAATCCTCTGCATGATTCTTTCCGCAGACTTTGAGAATTTCATCCCACCCATGCACTGACTACTCTGAATCCTCAAAGCAGTCCTCTTTGGGTCTCTGGAGTTCTCTCTCTGGGCTGGTATTCTCCTCCCTGGTATTCTATTCTGAGAACTCTGCTTCCATTTCCCTGATCTCTTACCTGCTTGATTTAGGGAGTCCTTTGGGCTCTGCCTCCCTGATTACTCCCTCCCTGCAATGTGCTTGGGATCTCTCTCCAGACGGTTAGCTGGAGCAATTGTAGGGCTAACCTCATTTGTTTTTCCATCTCTCAGGGATTACTATCTTTCAGTGCCTGATTTCCAGTGTCTTGAAAGTCAATGCCCCGTATATTTTGTGCTTCTTGCTGGTGTTACTGTTGTTTCAGATAGGAGGGTAATCTGGTGTCTGTCACTCCCTCTCAGCCAGAAGCAGAAGTCAGCTCTTTGCTTTTGAAGCTAAGGAAATCCACGCAGTGTAGCCCAGGTAAGACAGCTCTTTGGCTGTGCCAGCTACATAATGCTGGAGAGCACATCCAGGGAAAAGGGTAAAGGTAGAGCTCCTAATAAGCCATAGCAGTGAAAGCCGCCATAAAGTATGCAAAGATCACATGGAGGGTGCTCACAATGGAAGCATAGAACCCATAGCCTTGCAGGCTTAATATGGTAGAAAGGACACTGCCTCAAGAGGCCCAAGACAGAGAAATAATAAGTTTCTGAATGGTCCTTTGAGTGCTGTAGAAACTTGACAACAAGCCGTTTCACGCCTGTGATTCCAAGCTAAAACGTGCTACTTATTTGCTAAGTGTGGAGGCATTTATGGAGGCCAAGGGGACCCTGTTTATTTTAAGCATCCTGTTGTGCTCCATCAATACTAACGGGGGTTGAGGATCCAAATCATCACGCGTTACATCCCCTGGGAAATTCACTCTTCAAGATCTAAATGGAAAAGTAAAAAAAGCTTCAACTTTAGGAGACACTCATAAGGGGGCAAGTCACAAATAATTAGAAATCACTGTGTTCTAAGTATGCCCAGATTGTGGGCTGTTTTTTGTTTTTTGTTTTTTTCTTGCAGGATGTCATTCTCACACTCATGTTCATTTCACCTTGAGTATAATTTTAGTGTAAGTTGTCTTAAAAATTCTTCTTAGGGGGAAACATAGGCCCTTGCCCAAGTGTTCAGTGGGTGTTTCCTTAGAACAAAGAAACATTATGATTCAAAAAAGATGACCAACACAGGCTACAGATACTACTGTTTCAGTTGACATTTTTTTTTTTTTTAGAAAGACATTTGAGAAGTTGCCCATTATTGTATGTCTACATTATGCCAGGCTGTGTGCTAGGTGCTTGACAGTTATTGCTTTGAATTCTCACAAGCACGTGTGACAACATGATCTCAAATTCATGGAGACGTAAATGGAGACTCAGAGAGGCCGTATACTTTGTTAAATGCAGTGTGTCTACCTTTGAATATCAAACTACTTGTTTACACAGCCTGAAGAATGCTTAGCTTTGGTCTGATCTGCATTAATTTATTCTGCAAGGTAATTCTGGAAAAATAAATCTCTTAGGCTTTGGAATCAGACAATATAATATTTGTAAGGCTGGCTCAACACTCCCCCCCCCCCAGTAAATCATTCATTCATTCAACAGATACATCCTGGGTATTATGAGGGGGGTGGGGGAAATAGATAGACTGAACTCTTAACTAAGTAAAACTGGAAGCCTAGTGATGGTGGCAATGTGGAGATTCAAACTCAATTTAGCCTATCATCTGTGCGTGAACTCTTTCTGCAACATTGTCTTGCATTGCTGATATAAGTTTGCATCATGTTGACTGCCATCAAGCTAATGAACAACTTTGACTTCAGAGTATATTACAGAGGTTTAAAGTATGAACTATGAAATAAGCCACCGGAAATCATGCCCTACCTCTGCTCCTTACTGTCTAAGAGATCTTGAGTACATTATGTACCCTGTCTTTGTCTCAACATCCTAATGATGAAATGGGAGCAATAAGAAGTACCTACATTATAGGGGTTTTGTGAGGTTTAAATGCGCAGAGAACTTGGGTGAATGCTTAGTCCACTGTAAGTACTTAAATAACCATTGTGACCATCTATTTCTTCCCAGTTTGTACACAAAAATACTTTAGATATGGAAGATGTTTTTCTTTTCTATATAAAAACTAGAGCAATATTAATCAATGATTTTAGAATTCGAAAGAACACTAGAAAATATCTTTTAAAGTACTTGCTCTTGGGACACCTGGGTGGCACAGTTGGTTAAGGGTCTGCCTTTGGCTCAGGTCATGATCCTGGGATCCTGGGACGGAGCCCCAAGTAAGGCTCCCTGCTCAGGGGAAAGTCAGCTTCTCCCTCTCCCTCTACTACTCCCCTGTGCTCATACTCTTTTTCTCTCTCTCTCAAATAAATAAAATCCTAAAAAAAAAAAAATACATACTGTTGTTACCCTCCAAAAAAACCTCTTCCGGCTCAATTAAGACAAATGGCCCTAAGAAACCAGAATATCCCAGCTAATTAGCAGAAGAATTATTACTAGATCTCGGGAGACTGCAGGATTTATTTTTCCTTTGTACCTGTCTTTCTCAAATTTCATCTTAGCACCATGATTTTTGGGGCAAAGAGACAAAATATACTCCTCATTCCTCTAGTTAGGGGATGGGTGGCTTTGGGCAAATTATCTAAACTTTCTGAGCCTTAGTTTTCTCATCTATAATAGAGATATTATAATCCTAATCCCTCACTAGGATTTTGTGATCATGAAATGAAAGTGTTTATAATAGATTGAGCACATTATAAGTACTCAATAACTATTATGTATGCACAGTGGCTAAGAGCACTGGCTTTGGAATAAAGTTTGCCTGAACATGAATCCCACCTCCATCTACCAAGTTGAAAGTTACTCAACATCCCTAAACCTCCTCTCAGTCTCTTAATCTGTACAGTGAGGATTGTATTGCCTCTTTCTTTGTGTTGTTGTGAGGAGTAAAGAAAATAATGCTGGCAAAACATCAAACACAATGCTTGGCATACAATGTTCAATACAAAATAACAGATGCAAGTATAATTATAATTACTCTCATTATTTTTTCAATCATCTGGTCACCATTGTGTCCATATCATTATGTGCTTAACTAAAGTTCTCCAAGGTTGTAGACATGCACACCAGCTCCCTGAACATTGGTAACAGTGTATTCTGGATGTCCAGACAGTCATTTTTCCCCTCATAAACCGTAACCAGGAAAAGTGAATGGTTCAGCATGAAAGGGACGGAATGCTTATTGCCTGATTGTCAAAAGGAAAACTCTGGTGAAATTCTGTTGATATGGACTTTTTACTATAAGGCAAAATTCCGAGGTAACTCTCCAAGATATGCATCATTGGATACACATTTTAATTTAGAAACATACAGAGTTCAAAATCTTGGCTAACCCTTACAGAGAGTGAAGGAGGAAGATGCAGGCTAATGTATTGATGGAAGCGAATATGCTGATGCTGATGTTTTATTTTGTACTTTCTAATAGATTCTACTAGGGAGGATCACAGTGATGATTACAGTGTGATGTCTGATTCGTTTGGTTTAGCATCACCCAACTTGGAGGGAGCTTCAGGGCCACTAGAGAGTGTTAGGATCACAGTTAGAGTCAGTAGGCCCTAAATAAGATCATTTCAAGCCCACCAGAGCTCTTTCTCCTCTCCATGATTTGCTGGTCGGAGATACTCTCTTTTCTTTATCTCTTGCTGGTTTCACACAATTGCAGTATCTATAGTGTGCATCTTTAATTTCTAATTTTCTCAATGAAGAATGAAAACCCAGAAAGGTTAAGTGAAATGTTTAAAGTCTCCCAGTTGATTAACAGAGAGGAAAGGCCAGATTCCAACCGTTTGACCATAACTTACGTTATTACTATCTTAAAATCCCAATAGTTAGCATTTGCTACTATTTTTTCACTTTTCAGGACAGGAACCTCTCTGCCCAGAGAGGCTAAGTGACATACCCTCTGGGGTCACATAGCTATATAATTCAGATCTGAAATAGGCATCCAGTTCTTCTGGTCCTCAACTTATAATTCTTCCCATTATATATACAAAAAAAAAAAAAAAAAGGAAATACCAGGGCACATGGGTGGTTCACTTAGTTAAGTCTCAGACTCTTGATCTCAGCTCAGGTCTTGATCTCAGGGTCATGAGTTCAAGCCCCGTGTTGGGATCCATGCTGGGCATGGAACACACTTAAAAAAAATAAAAATAAAAAATACATTTTAAAAATGAAGACACCCAAATCCTCCTTTCAGAGTGTCCATTGAACGTTATAAAGCACTATCTTCTGCCATCCATATCACCCAGTGGTGTTTTAAGCTTGCTTGCCATGGCAACCATTAAAATATTAAGCTCCTTAAAGCGGGATTGGAAAGGCAACTGCAGCTTTGCCACTGTTCCTGGTGATGGATGGAATCATGCAGAGCCAAGAATCACTTACCACTGATCCTCTTCCACTTAAGTGTTGTGGATAATACAACTGCTGGATTGGAATACAGTCTTTTCCATGATGGTGCTGTGTATGGTATCTCCCGCATGACAGGTTCATGTCAAACATATAGCAAACAAACACAGGTATAAATGGGGTAGGTTATAGAAGACCATTCCTACCCTTTCTTCCTTCCTTCTTCTCTCCCTCTTTCCTTCCCTCTCTTTCTTCCCCCCACCCTTCCTCTCTTTCATTCTGTGTGAATAACAGAGTCCTCACATGTCAAGTTTGAGATGGTTTCAGCAGAGCAGATCAACTCCAGTCCTCATACCCCATACCTCTGTGAGGCCAGAAACGGAACTTACTGAGAAATGTAATGAAAATATATACAGGTTGTTTGCTTTTTGTCATCTTCTCCTTTGTTTAATCTTCCTTCTCCTAATCAGCAAAGAAATTATGTGTGTGTGTGTGTGTGTGTGTGTATTAGAGAGAGATATTTGTGAAGATATTAAATATATCTGCTACTAACACATGATTTGGGGAAGATAGTTTGTTCTTCATTGACCCTGAAGTTCCAGGATCAGCAGGGGAAGGGGAAGATGGCTGAGGTGGTGGTAGTGAGCATCAAGACAGCCTGAGGGACAGTGCAATTTCTTTGAACTAAATAACAAAGTCATGGTTATGATATTTCAAAAATAATTTCCCAGTTTGACATTATTTATCAGGTAGTGGATCTTTTAAAAGAGGTCATTTAGAACAAGTAAGCAGAGGGAGGGACTAGGGTTTTTCTAGCAGAGATTACAAACCAATAATGTAATTATCACTAAGCGTGTGTGTTGGGAAGGTGGGGGCACAGGTATCTGTGCTGTTGCTTTGTCTCCTGTCCAGATGTTGTGCCAGCTGCAGGGTGAGGAGGAAGCTCATGGACCTCACCTTCTCTACTTGTCTGCTACAGAGCTGGAGGCTTCTCTCTTTGGCTGCCCATCTGGCTTCTGGCACCAGGAAGTAAAATTATTATTATTTTTTCCAAATGAAAGGCTTTGAATCACAGCTGTTAATTACCAGATAATTATTAAAAACACATATTGCCTACTGAGGTTTGAGAAGACAACTCATGCATGCTGTCTGGCCCTCTCTCAGAGGCTCTTAGCCTCAATCAATATACATGTTTCTTCAAAGAACAAAATGTGGTTTTTACTACACATTCAGTCAAATGCAAATAAGAAGGGTAGTAAAGAGATTCCAGGACACTGTTTAAAGTAATAAAGACTTTTTCCTTCTGCACAGCATGTTCCAGAATCTCAAATTGCTTATCTTAGCCCAACGCTTGATTCAGATTACCTCCATTTGGGGGCCTCTCAAACACCTGCAGCCCCTCTGATGGTGCTGACTAAGGCTTGTGTACCAATGATGCCTGAGAAAAAGGAAGAAAGAAAAGGCCCAGCAGGAGGGTACTAATAAATTATAGATCTCAGCTGTCATGCTGGGTCGCTGGAACTAGGGTGAGGGACAGATGGAGACTGCCTGAGCAGGCACAGCCTGGGGGTGGAGAGAGCAGCCAGTGAGAGGCGGATTCTTTGCATGTCAGGGAAAATGACTGGAAATTATAGCTGGACAAGGGAGAGGGGGCAAGTGTGGAGCTTCGAGCTGTGTGTTGGAGGGAGTGGTGGAGAGAGGGAGCTCCAGATGTCTGTGGGCACTGCATGAGTTTTTCGTCCTGAACCCCAAGTCAGTGGGATACTGTGGTCAGACCTATAATCAAGGAGCATCTTGTGCTCTCTAAATTCTCAGCATGGTGCTAGGCTGGTGGGGAAGACTGACATCAAGGACGTGTTATCTCTTTTAATGGAGCTGACAAACTAGTTGGCCACAAAGACAACAATGGGTAGAGTAGTCCATGAACAATGGAAAGACAGAAAATTGGTATGAAATTCACTCATTCAACAAGTTTTTTTAAAAAAAATTTTATTTATTTATTTGATAGAGAGAGAGAGAGACAGTAAGAGAGACAACACAAGCAGGGGGAGTGGGAGAGGGAGAAGCAAACTCCTTGCTGAGCAGGGAGCCAGATGTGGGGCTCTATCCTAGGACCCCGGGATCATGACCTAAGCCAAAGGCAGACACTTAAAAGACGGAGCCACCCAGGAACCCCTCATTCCACAAGTATTTATTGAATACTCATCACCATATGTATCAAAGACTATATTAATGAGCAAAATAAGAAAACACGAAATAATGAGCAAAATAAGAAAACACAAAATAAGATTTCTGCTCTCCTGGAGGTTACATTTTATCAGAATGGGACAAACAATGAAAAGCTTGAGGAAGTGAAATAATACACACTGTTATATGCTGATAAATGTTATGGGGAAAATAAACCAGACACCAGGAATGGGTAGTTCTCTTGGTGGGGGTGAATCTAGTTACAAAGAGTGTGACTGGGGCAGGTTTCCCAGAAGAAATAATTTGAAGAATGTGAGGGATGGAGCCATGGGGACATCTTAAGAAGAATGTTCCAGGCAGAGGAAGCAGCTCCAATAAATGTGTTGAGGCAGAAGCAAGCCTGGCCTCATGACTGGAGGGAAGTGAGTGCCAGGGACAGTGAGAGGGGGAGCAAATGAGGTCAGGCAGGTAAAAATGGAACCAAGGTATATGTGGACCTGGAAGGCCATGACAAATACTTTGTGGGTTTGTTTTGTTTGCTAGAAGGGGGCTAGGACTCCATCAGATGGCACTGACCTGGAGAGAGATGTGACCTGATTGCCACTCCAGTTGCCACTCCAACAGAATGCCTCTGGTCCCTGTACTGGTTCTCAAAGTTTAGCATTGCATTAGAATCACCTAGAGGGCTTGGTAACACACCTATTACCTGGACCCGCCGCTGGATTCAGTGGGTGTGGGGTAGGGACTGAGGTTTTGCGTTACTATCAAGTTCTTAGTGACACTGCCGCTGTTGGTACTTAGGAACACAATTCCAGAACTGCTCTAAGAAGAGCAATAAGAATTAGTGAAGGATAAAGCAGCACAAACTCCATCCTGGGGAGGTGTGTGGATTTTAGGCCCTGAATAATGTAGACGGGGGAGGGAGAAACGTTCAAGAAAAGAGGGATTATGCGAATGAATGCAGAGCAGTGGTGGTTTTTGTTTCCCATTCTGTCTCCACTGGGAAGAATGTAGGGCAGTTTATAAAACGTTATCATTACCTACAGACCGTATCTTTGGTAAATTCTAGCCTCCCTGGTGCGCCTTTCAAGGTTCTTCTTCTTGTATTACGTTTAAAGGAAAAGAGAGGTCTCACACATAAATGTCAGCTTTGGTCTACACATCTCTCATTACTTCTCAGCACCTTTCCCTCTTGGGTTCTGTGGCTGTCATCTCTCTTTGGCATTGCTTCTCTCCTTTGAGACACGGACCCCATGCTCTACAGACCAAATGACCCACAGCCCAGGGCTACTAGGAGTGACAGGCTCTTACTGAAGTCTTGTAAGGTCCACAGGTAATTATGTGGCACAGAACAAAAACCAACTGAAAACTGAATACCAAACATCGTAAAAATTCCTCAGCCATCCCTGATAGTAGGAATTCCTTGCTGGCCATCCTTCCCAAGCTGTGGCCTCGTGCTCCGTGATGGGACCCTCTCTGCTCCCCCCCGAGCTCTCAAGCTGATTGCCGTGTGACCAAGTCAGCTCCTGAATCCCTCTTATTCTGTTACTGGGTCCACCTTGATTCTCTGTTGTATCCTCACTCTGCCTCCAGTCTACACCCTCAGGGGCTTTGTCTTCACGATTCTACAGGGACCAACAAGGCCTTTTCCCAATAAAAGCTTGGTTCTCTTAGAAAGACAAAATAGGCAGGCCCCTTGAGGCATCCTGTTTCAAAAACACCTGATTTTTTTCTCTCCCTTCTAGTTACATATATGATAAAGCAAGATAAAATACATCTTAAATAGCTCAGAAACAGTGATGGGAACTAAAACGAGAGTAGGAAATTAAGGGGAAGCCAGTACACAAAACACATGCTTTTACATCCTAAGCTTTGCTAGAAGACAGTTACAAATTTAGCTTTTCATATGCTTTCAAAAAAGGGGGGTGGGCAAGAAAACTATGGGGACCACTTTTCTTCTTTTGTGAACTCACAAGATAGTTAAGTGCAGCAGAAGGAGTCACTGTAATTGGGGGAGGTAGAGGGGTCCTCATATCAACATACCAGGGAAAGGAGCTTAACTTAGCATTAGCATGAAAGGAAACCAGGCACCCACTGAAGGTTTTTTGTTAAGGAAGACAGGTTTTAAATAACGTTGAAGGAAAATCAGACTGTCAACAGTCTGTAAGCTAGACTGTGGAATAGAGAGAGTCAGGAATCAGGATAGCCATCCAAAACCTCAGGCTCTTGCAAGATTCAGGTGAGGGCTGTCAGTGCTCCCTGCACCCACTGTCCAGCCTACCTGTTGAAATGCAGCCCTGGGTCAAGCCCCGTTTCCAAGCAACCATTGCTACTGTCCTTCTAACCACCTGCATGGAAACCACTCCTGTTTCTGCTCTTCTGTAGAACATAACATATAATGCTTATTACATCTGTATTGTAGGTATTCACAGACAAGTTTATTATAGAAGAGGGGATATTGAGATCTTAACCAAAAATATTCTGTAAAAATTTCACAGTACACCAGTTTGCTTGTAATTAAGATATAATTCGCATACTACTATAAAAGGTACCCTTTAGAGTATACAGTTCAGGGGTGTCCAGATGGCTCAGTCGGTTAAACGTCTGCCTTTGGCTCAGGTCTTGGTCTCAGGGTCCTGGGATCCAGCCCCAAATCAGCGGGAAGTCTCATTCTCCCTCTGGCCCTCCCCACCATGACCTCTCTCTCTCTCAAATAAATAAATAAAATCTTTTTAAAAAAAGTATACAGTGGTCTACAATATATTCACAAAGTTTTGCAACCATAATAATCATTGATTCCAGAACATTTTTACCACACCAAAAAGGAACCTTAGACTCATCAGCAGTCATATCCCATATCCCCTTCTCCTAGCCCCTGGCAGCCAGAGCCTACTCCTTTCTGTCTTTATAGATTTGTTTATTCTGGCCATTTAATATACATACATAGAATCATTTAATATGTGGCCTTTTGTGTCTGACTTTTTTCATTTAGCATGATGTTTTCAAGTTTCAGCCATGTTGTAGCATGAATTAACACTTTGTTCCCTTTTTCAGCTGAATAATATTCAATTGTATGGCTATGCCATATGTTATTTATCTATTCATCGGTTGAGGGAAATCTGGAATAGTTCAACCTTTTGGCTGTCATTAATAACGGACATTCATGTGCAAGCTGCTTATGGACATATGTCTTCATTTCTCTGGGATATGTGCCTAGGAATGGAATTGCTGGTTCATATGGTAATTCTATGTTTAACACTTTGAAGAACTACCAAACTGTTCTCCAAAGTGATTTCACTGTCTTATCTTCTCAACAGCAGTGGATGAGGTTTCCAATTTCCCTGCATCTTTGCCAACAGTTGTTATTGACTTCATATTGATTATAGCCACCCTAGTTGCTGTGAAGTGATATCCTATGATTTTGATTTCCTTTTCCCTAATGACTAATGATGTTGAACATCTTTCCATATGCTTATTGTCCATTTGTATGTCTTCACTTCATTTGTTTTTAATGTGATACATTGGGGTGAAAATAGTAAATCTAAATAAAGTTGTCCAGGGGTAATATGTGCCCTGTGAAGACATAGGCATATAGGTGAGCAAAAGGGACTGGAGTTAGAATGCTCCTACTAATCATCACATGGGAGGCTGCAGAAGTCATGAGGAGGCACAAGTTCAAGGAGGAAGAGAAGAGCAGGGAACCCCTGAACCGCAAGAAGTATCTACACTCGGGGCGCCTGGGTGGCTCAGTGGGTTAAGCCTCTGCCTTCGGCTCAGGTCATGATCTCAGGGTCCTGGGATCAAGCCCCGCATCGGGCTCTCTGCTCAGCAGTGAGCCTGCTTCCTCCTCTCTCTGCCTGCCTCTCTGCCTACTTGTGATCTCTGTCTGTCAAATAAATAAATAAAATCTTTAAAAAAAAAAAAAAAGAAGTATCTACACTCAATGGAAGAATTAGAGGGAAGGGAAGAAGAAAGAAAAGAATCTGCAGATGTCAGGAATGGATGTAAGGCGCCTCTTTAGAGAACAAAATTTAAATTTCCAGGAATTCTATTAGGATCAGCAAACTCTCCAAATCAGTGGTTTCTCTCTGAAATAAAACAATCCCCAGGAAAAGCATTGCCAGTTCCAGAACCCAGTCAGTAAGATCTGACCCAAGTAATTCGGGATATTATTACCCAGAACTTATTATATCAGACTGCTAGGTTGTTTGTTGGTTTCTTTTGTTTTGTCTTATTTAATCTATGAAATGCTTTACAAATCAGAATGTAGAATTTTTCCCCTTATAATTTCTAAACCAGAAAAGTATCATAACTTAATGGAATACATGGTTGTTGGCCCACAACCCATCTCCCAAATTTGTGTTTTCACTCTGTTCCTTCATGTTCAATCTCTAGACCCTAATTTTGTTGTTTTAGAGGACTCAAAGGAATAGCATAAGAACTGTGGATCTTTCTCAATTTTATGCTCACCTGGTTTCTTTAGATCAAAGATATGTAGATCAGCTCCCATTTTCATGTTGCTTAAAATAACTCAGTCTGGTTGGATAGGTCAGTGCTTAGTTTTGATGCTTATCTTCCATTTCTGTCTGATATCAGAGAGTTTACTTAAATATGATGTTATTTAGTCAACTCCAAATTCTTCTAGAAAAGGCCTTTAACTGTTCTTATTTATCCCTCTTATTTCAGTTCATTTTGTGCAGCTTCAAACATAACTGATGCTCACTGGGGTCCATTGATAGAAAATAAAGGTCATAGCTGAGGACACCAGTCATCACCTTTCCAGACTTCCACACATGTTTTTGCATGCATATGTCAATCTTTTCAATTTTCTTCTTGATTAAGTGGAAGCAATCAGAACACAATTGGCGCTGAAAAGCTTCCTTAAAGAAATTCACCAACAGGCAGGCAGCTGGCTGGTTGGACCCCATGATTAAGTTCACCAAAATGCATTTAAAGGGGCCAGGGCATGCTCAACACAGTCTCAGAGATAAATTCTTGTTCTCCGAAAAATGCTTAATGGGCTGGTTATGGTGACTGTTGTTAGCATCTGTTCAGTCCTGACACTTTCTCTGTAGACCTCCCCCACCCCAGGGTCCCTATCTGCACAAAAGCTTGTCCATCTGATATCCTACTTTGTGTGCTATAGGATATGGGTTAGGAAGAGCCATGCACTTCCATATTCAGCTATGCCCACCACTTCTTACATGGGTAATATTGGAGATATTTCACTTAAATTCTCTGGGCCTCCATCCATTCATCTGGACAGTGAGCATAATTAAAGAACAGATTTCATAGGGCTGTCATGAGAATTCATGAGATATGCTACAGCAAGTTCTTAGTACAATAGAAATCACAAAGTCCATCTTGCTTTCTGTTATTTATGAATCCAGTTGTTCAATCTTGAAACTTCCAGATCTTTGTAAATAGCCACTTCTTTCTGTAACTGGCCCCTTCTCCTGTTCATGGGAGCCTGGGAAATCTCTAGAATTTATCACTTGCTTTCTATTCTGCCCTCATTGATTTGTTTGGGTCCTCACCATGTCTCCGTGGGTCTCCTCCCCACCCTCCACCACTTCATCACTTTTGTCTTTCCCAGGATCATCAGGGCATTTTTTTCCCCTAAACACAGAGTTGACCATGTCAAATTGAGCAACTGACTTTCTCAGTGTGAGATTTCAGAAGAGCAAACTTTGAGGCGATCTAAATCAATTGTAATTTTGATGAAATACTCCCATGACTTTGATTCTCATGGGTCTTTTTGTTTATACAAAATCTCATCATCTCAAGCCTGGTGCTATCTTAGTCCGTCAGGTTAGCAGTCTTAGTTTTATGTATTCTTAGAGGGCACGGAAGTTGTTCTTGGGGATGCCTATTTGTTGTTTTTTTGTCTGTTATAGAGGCATAATGAATATACAATGTGATATTAATTTCAAGTGTACAACATAGCGATTCAACAATTCTATGCGTTACTCTGTGCTCACCACGATAAAGGTAGTCACCTACTGTAGCCATATAGCGTTATTACAGCATTATTGCCTATATTCCTCATGTTGTACTTTTCATCTCCATGACATATGTATTTTATAATTGGAAGCACAAACTTCCTTAACTACTTAATCCCCTTCACCTAATTTATAGAGTCTCCTACTCATCTCCCCCCGATAACCACTAATTTGATCTCCATATTTGAGAGTATATTTTATCTGTTTGTTTGTTTCTTTGTTTTGTTTTTTACATTCCACATATAAGTGAAATCATGTGGTATTTGTCTTTCTCTGAGTGATTTATGTCACTTAGCATAATACCCTCTAAGTTCATCCATGTTGTCCCCAATAGCAAAAAAAAAAAAAAATCTCCTTCTTTTTTATGGCTGAGTAATATTCCATTGTGTATAGATTCTGCATCTTCTTTGCCCATCTATGGATGGACAATTGGGCTGCTTCCATATCTTAGCTATTGTAAATAATGCTGAAATAAACATAAGGGTGCATATCTTTTCTTGATTCAGTGTTTTCGTTTTCTTTGGGTACATATCCAATAGTGGAATTACAGGATCATATGGTATTTTTATTTTTAGTTTTTTGAGGGAACTCCATACTGCTTTTCACAGTGGCTGCACCAGTTTGCATTCCCATCAACAGGGTAAGAGGGTTCCTGTTGCTCCCCATGCTTACCAACATTTATAATTTTGATGAAATGATCCCACACTTCTGATTTTCATAAGTTTTTTGTTTTTGCAGTCTCATCATCTCAAGCCTGGTGCTATGTCATTCCATCCCTTTATTCCAGTGTTTGTGGTGTCAGTTTCATGTATTCTTAGAGGGGACTGAGTAGTTCTTTGTAGACATTTTCCTTTCTCCAGGATACATAGTCAAGATCTACAGATGACATGTATTTTTCCATATGCATATATGCATTTTTAAACTTTACATAATACAATTTTACGTATGTACATCTATGAAAAAATGGCTGTACTATCATGTATATATACATACGGATATCAGAAACAGAGTTCAGTAACGAATCACATCGAAATTTTCTAAAGAATACATAAACATTAAAAGACTGATTCCTTATAGAAGAAGAGTGGGGTAAAAAATATTAGCTCTAGGGGCACTTGGGAGGCTCAGATGGTTAAGTATCTCTCTTCCGCTCAGGTCTTGATCCTAAAGTCCTGGGATTAAGTCCCACATGGGGCTCCCTGCTCAGCAGGGTGTCTGCTTCTCTCTCTGCCTCTACTCTTCCCCCTGCTTCTTGTATTCTCTCCTCTCTCTGTTAAATGGATACATACATCTTTAAAAAAAATAGCTATAATTTCTATTTTGATTAAAGAGCAGCACCTTCTGAGTGGATTCAAATCAATTAGTAATACTCACCTATCCTGCAAACTAACATATACATGGGAAAACTATGGTCCCATGGGTTTCAGTCCTGTGTCCCCAATGATAGCATCAGTTTCTTTTTTGATCGATTCTGTTGTTAAAATATAATGTCTTATATTAACATTATTACAGTGATAGTCACTTATTAATTTAGAACATTGGCCAGATGAAGGTATTACTAAACAAATATTAAAACCTCTCTTTAATGAAACCCCCTGTCCTCAGCTGGCAGCTGTTACTCTCCTATGTAGAAATGGTGCTATTTCTCCAACTCCATGAATTAAACTCGAATATCCTCAGCACGGCATTCAAGGCACATAATAATTGGCTAGTCCGATTTCCTCTTTCATGCTCCACTAACAAGTTCCTTGCCTCTA
Organism: Lontra canadensis; assembly: GCF_010015895.1. Taxonomy (NCBI): domain Eukaryota; kingdom Metazoa; phylum Chordata; class Mammalia; order Carnivora; family Mustelidae; genus Lontra; species Lontra canadensis. The sequence goes on from NW_022631030.1 coordinate 15,430,489, forward strand.
CTTTTCTTTCCTGGCTTTTTTCCCTGCCCAACATCATCATATCTCTTCATGCCATTAAAATTGCCCTAGAATGCTATTTTAATAGCCGCATAGTGATCCATCATTTGGATTTGCCATAATGGACTTAATATCCCCATGTTGCTGATCATTAAGATAATTTCCACTTATCTGATATTAGTAATAATGTTATAAAAGCATCATTGTTCATATTTTTGTCTGCACCAATAGATAGCTTCTTGCAATAACTTATTGGTAACTTGAAAGTGTGCTTAAAATAGTAACTGGTGTCAGGCTCCTGCCAGGCATACACATATGTGACAACAAAGGGACTCTACAATGGAGCAGTGCATGGAGGGAAGCAAAGGAAGATGGGAGCAAGCCTGTTCATCAACAATTTCCCATCCATAATTCTACCACCTTAACCTCCGGCTCAGAGCTGGCATCCTGGTTGAATTAAGGCTTGTCCTTGTAAGGGTCACTCTAGAAATGATCCTGGTTTTGCAGTGGCTTAATAGCCATTACCACTGGAATGCACTTGGAATATCTGGTGCCCACTCAAGGGCCCAGTACATCCCCCATATTCCTTTCTGACTTTGATCTACACTTTTCTACTTCAATGAGTCTTTCCTTCCTTCTTTCCTTCCTCCCTACTTGCATGCCTTTTTGCCTTCCCTCCTTTTGGCAAGCATATATTGTGGGCCAAATAAATGTTTAGTGGTGTGCTAGGTAGAGGGATCCAGAAATGAATGAGACAGGGCCCCATCCTAAAGCAGCAAACCTCATCATTCACAAGCCATAGAGTTAAGGATTTTTACTTTTGTCCCTAATTGTGCCATTCATGTAAGTGACTCCCAAAGATTCCTTGTGCTTGTATTGCCCTGTTTTTACTTACTTTAAGGTGGTGACTTTATAAATAACTAGCCTCTTTCCCTTTGCTTTACCCCAAGAATGTGTGAGTGTTCACAGGTTTTATTTCTCTAAAATGCTGTGAGCTTCCTAGATAGAAACTACTCTTATTGCCACCATTAGTAACGTTATTAATAATCCAAGTAACAATATCAGTAATACCAGCAGCACTAAATCCCTCGTGCTACCCTTCACAGTCATTATTATTATACTTCTTTTTATTATTTCTCCACCATCACCCAGGGGCTGTTCAGAAAATTAAAATCCAATAAAAAGAACGAAGAATAATTAAAATAACACCAAGAACAATAGCAATGAGATGACAAATACTGAAAAAGCCAAGAAAACATAACCAAGGGGCTAACTTCACTGTGACAGGTGCTAATAAGTTCAACTAGGAATATGTGACAAAATCCTTCCTGAGAACTTGAAAATTCTCTCCTTACTCAATGGCCTTTTTGCCACCAAGGTCTCAAGAGGTGCTAGATTGTATAACACTTATTTAGCTGATCCTGCCAAAAATGTGCTGCAAGGGGGAAAAAGATGAAGAAAAGAAAACTCTTTCATTATTAGAGGCACAGTGAAGAATATTTCCCCTCTGGCCAGATGCTGGCAAAGCTCCCAGCCACTTTTCACAGCTGTCCAGATCCTACAGAAAGATTGTTTTGTGGAGTTTAAGGGGAACTTGATACGACATTTCCCCCCCGTGTTTTGTGCACCCTTGTAGGTTTCGACCTCAGTCTCTCCATCTGAAAAATGGATGCAATATTCTGGCATACAATTTGTGAGAAAAGCCAAGTAAAATGGCTATTTCTATATAAAGCCTATACCATAGTGACGTGACAGTCATTTTTTTGAAGCATATAGGTATAAAAAATTGAAGATGGTGGAATTTTACTGCTTGAAATGAGGTCAGGTGCAAACGAAGAAGAAAAGGAAATATCTAGGACAGACAAGTTTTGTTTCACATATACCTTGACTGGGTGTTTGCCAATGAACAAAGAATATATTACTGAACTTCACCTTTAATAGACATGAATTGTCGCCTATGTTTACACGCCTAGCTGTTTCTCTGGGCGCTTTCTTGCAGTGTAAGCTGTAGCTCCTTCTGTTAATTTTATGACAAAGTTCAGTGGTGCTAGGCCATACATATGGAAAGCAGGAAGAGCGCTGGGGTGGGAGTCCGAGACCTTGGAAACTCCTTAGGTTTACATTGGTGCGATAAATACCCTTGAGTATTCTTTAAATTCTGTCTGTCTGTCTGTCTGTCTGTCTATAAATTCTCAAAGCAGTGTGATTCTCCACAAATCACTCCTCTTCATGATTTAGTTTTCTCATATTAAAAAAAAATAAAAATAAAAAGAAGAAGGGCATTGGGCAAGCTGCTCCTCCCAACTCTGACATTATTCCCATTATTTCAAAGATGAGAACTCAGATCTGAGAAAGTTGTCCAAGGTCATATACCTCAACGGATGCCAGGCATCTAGAACCATGTACAGTCCATCCTAGACTCAAGTGTTATTTCTACATCCCCAGCCTCCTTTTTATCCTAATTGCCATGAAAATAGTTGCCTTTCCCCATTACAGACACACACCCACCTTTCCCTGCCTGCCAGGCCTATTCTACCGCTCACAAGTTCAAAAATGCCGAGCAGATATGGTCCATTAGGTGACTCTGAGAACTTCACCGTCTGTCTGAGCTGCACTCTTCTCTACTTATAACGCACTCGGATCCCCAGAGCAAGGGGCAGCGTGGGTCCGCTTCCCCCTCCTCCCTGTCTCCTCCTCACATCAATCAGCCCAGCCTCGCCTGCCTCCTCAAATGGATTTCACTTTCTGTTCCATCTCATTTGACACTTTATCAGCTGGAGATGGCTCTGAAACGGTGTTCTGTCAGCTCCTGAGACACATTCCATATCTGCCAAAAACCTCTCACTCCCTGGCAAGGCAGCTGAGGACACAATAAAGGAGAGAAAGAGAGGTAGATGATTACCTTAACTCAATGTTGTTAAAATAGTGGGAACATTTCCCTGACTTCTCTTAGGGTGGCAATAAGGGCAGAGCAGGGGAGTGGGAGGGGAAGGATGAATGATCGTTGTCATCCCTGTTTCCATTCTGGAAGGAAGTTTGTCCATCTGAGTTGAGAATTTGGTACTAATCCAGGACATTCTCATGTAGTACTGTGACGTGTGTTTACTCTAAAAAGAAGCCATTATTAGTTGAGGATTTCTGTGCAGGGATCAGCGTCATTACAAGGTCCTCAAATACAGTGTCTCTCCTCAGGGAGCTTAAAATCTATCTGCTTCTTCAGATGCATGATAGCTATACCTTTTTTTTTTTTTTTTTTTAAGAAAGCTACCTCTTCTGGATGTCCACTTGTGAGGTTAAGCGTCAAAGGAGGAAGAGAATTACCACTCATTGGATTCAGATCTATCTGGCAATGTGTAAGGCATCCCCAACAAGGGAACTCCTTTAAGAGGGGACGATTGGTCACAGGAGCTGAGCCCCACCACTCCAGGCAGTAAAGGCTAAGGAAGGAAATGATGTGGTTGGGAAGATTTTAAGTGAATGGGAGGGGGAGGGGGATAGCCACAGGAACGGGGCAGGATTGGTGGATCTCACCTCTCTGTCTTTAAAGAACCACCCCCAGTCTGGGCCACAGACATCAGAAATCAAGGAGAACCTTTGTTCTAAAGTCCAGTCAGCATATTTGTTCTGCTCCACTTGTCAGTGGAAGAGAAACCATTCATGTTATTTGTTTTACTGTACCTCTGTTTTTATCTAGGATAAACTGTGTTGATTTTTCAGCATTTTCTTATTTGTTATTTCATTCGCCCTCCAGAGCTCAGGAAAAAAAAAAAAATCAAACATCATTTTACTTCTCTCTTCCTGATCCTGGGGGGAAGATTAATAGATCTGGGTTTTATGATGTCTATGCTCTCTGCTCCCTTTCCCCTTTTTCTTTTCCTTCTTTGTGTGCCTCCTCCTCCTCCCCTACCCCTGCTTCCACAAATATCTTCCACTTGGAATCTGATTCTTGATGTCTGCCCTGGAGCCAGGCGGGGGTGGGAGGCGAGGGGGAGTTTCCTTTCTCCTCAAAGTCTAGCAGAAATATTAATGCCCAGGACAAGGCTGACACCCCAGACCTCAGGTTGCCATCCTCGCATTTTCTCTCCCCTGCCCAATTTGGTTTCAGAAGTTAAATGGTTTCTTTTTTGATATGAAAATTAATTTCTGGACAAAAGAAATATGCCTGCACAGGGGCCAAATTTGTGTTGTCTCACAGCGCGGTTGTAATTACACTGTAGATCAAACTGACTCCTTCGTTTTCAGTGGCTTTTTTCCCTCTGTGATGTCCCCGAGGCTGCCAGGGTAGCCAGCAGCGGCAGTTTTCATTAGCAGCAGAGCGAGAGGATGGCGATGGATGGGCTGGGTTAGCCGTCATTCCTATGTATCCCTCCTCGAACTCTTTTTCTGGAGGGACACGTGCAATCTGCACAAACACAGATGGACACAGGGTTCAGGTCTCTTGCCTCAGTGTGGGGGTGAATGGCAGGGGCTCAGGGGACACACTCCGCCACCCTGTTGGCTGTAGGCAGGACCGCTCATCTGCTTTTAGATGTCAGCCACAGGAAGATTTGACACGTTCTCCATTACCATCCTACCTACCAGAAGTCTGTGTTCACCTGCTACAAATGGTCACTGTGAATTAATATCAAGGTAAGAACTTGTGAAATAGGGCAGAACCAACAAGAAATTTTCCAGAGTAATGGAAGTGAAGTGGCTTTTATGTTGTACTTAATATTGTGCATTCTAGAAAAAAATTTCTAGGAAAACCATATCTTCCTTCTTTCAGATCCCAACTCCCATAGCTAATTCTAAATTGCTTGTACATAGCTAATGTTTGTTTGGCATAATTAGACACCAATATTTATGGCTCTCAAGTGGACATCTACTCTTTGCCAATAAGCCATGTATTACTCCTCTAAGAAGCTTATTTTTATTCTGACATCCAGAAGGTGAGAGAAAACTATTCACAAATGGGACCAGTATTCCCTCAATTTCCCCATAATAGGTTGGGTCCAAATGATTTGTGGAGATAGGAGTGTTTAGACAACTTAGCATTAACAAGTCAACATGGGAGGTGTGGCCAAGCCCCATCAAAGGAGCCAAAGCTCAAAAATGAGATTGTACAATTTCCTGGGTTGAACTGGGGGCCGAGGGATTTGGCCATTGATTCCTGCAGCCTTGCCACTGACCCAGGATGAACATTCATCCCGTCTTTCCATCTGCCAAGTGAGACATCAGTCCCTCCCATGCCAAACTCACAGTAGCATGTTTTCTTTCTTTGTTTTCCCCACAGTAGCATTTTTTTAAAAGATTTTATTTATTTATTTGACAGACAGAGATCGCAAGTAGGCAGAGAGGCAGGCAGAGAGAGAGGAAGAAGCAGGCTCCCTGCTGAGCATAGACCCCCCCGCCCCCCCGATGCGGGGCTCAATCCCAGGACCCTGAGATCATGACCTGAGCCGAAAGCAGAGGCTTTAACCCACTGAGCCACCCAGGCGCCCCCCACAGTAGCATTTTAAAGATGATTGTTTTTTAATGCTTCTAAGGAAAAGTTCCTTCTCACACCTCCACTCCCAAATTTTTTTCAAGGAACCAATATTAATAGTGTTTTCACTGCTTTTGAGAAATCAAAACAGCTTAGCCTGTTGGAGAGGAAAAAATTAAAAAGAAAAAAAGATAGGTTTGGGGATGAAGCGTTTTAAAATTCCAATCCTAAACTTCCCATTTATTACTACCATGGGTAAATTACCCTCTTGGAACTTTATTTTCCCAATCTAAAAAATAGGGATACTTATGCAGGAATAATCAATTATGTCTTTTATATCAATACTCTTTCAATATCAGCAGGAAGAGTTTTGTTTCCGAATGGCTTGACAACCTCCGTGAAACCTCTCAATCCCACACCCTGGTGGCAGTTTGCTGACCTGTGTCTCCTCTTCTGTGCTTTCTGTGTCTGTGGGGGTATTTCAGCATCCAGGGAGCTCAGTGCCACATGCCCGAGCCTGTCAAGCCACAGCATAGCCGATCATGTGTTTCCCAGCCCAGGGACGGGAAGACACAGCTGTCACATGAGGACTCTGTTCCTGGTTAGAGTAGCTGTCTTTGCCAGCAGGAGCAGAAGAACGTGAATGTTGCAAGACGTTGCAGATGGGAAGCGACAGTTGTCAAAGGCTGTCTGAGCTTCTGACTTCTCTTCATTCCTCAGATACAGACAGGTACAGAGCAACTGGCAGAAGGTGAAGATCCTGCAGAAACCCTGAGCCAGGGGGCTCAAAGGAAAGGGAATCACCAAAGATGAGGAGGGAGCTGAACACACAGCCTCCTAGACCCAAAAGTGTGATTATCTGACATTTTGGTTTAATGGGAAACAAAAATGGTCTGGGAGTCAAATGTGAGTTTGAAGCCTCGGTGTAACACTATTGCAAAGTGTTGAGTGAATTACTTTGTTCACTCACTTTCAGCTTTGTAATTTATAACACCAGACTAGGGGCACCTAGGTGGCTCAGTTGGTTAAGCATCTGCCTTTGGCTCACTCAGGTCACGATCCCAGGGTCCTGGGATCCAGCCTCAGGTCAGGCTCTCTGCTCAGTGGGGGGCCTGCTTCTCCCTCTCCCTCTGCCTACTGCTCCCCTTGCTTGTGCTCTCTCACTCTTTCTTCCTGTCACATAAATAAATAAAATCTTAAAAGAAAAAAAAAAAAAGCACCTGACAAATGTTTCGCTCAGTGGGTTACTAGGCAAGACTGTGTTTAAATCTCAGCTCCCCCAGTCACCATCTCTTGGTGTCTGAGAAAGTGGCTTACATCTCTAGACCTCCATTTCCACATCTGTGAAATGAAGAAAATAATCACTGATTGTCTCAATGGGTGTTGTGAGGAGTGGTTGATACAGGGCCCACAAGAAGGCTCTTAGGCTTAGGCCGTCTTATGAACCGTGCCCGACATAGGGAAAGTACTTCCCTTTTTCACTGATAAGTGGCTATTATTAACATTACTATTATTTCATTTTATTGATTTTTGCTTATTATCCAAAAAAATAGACAGTTCTTATCTACTAATTGGACTAGAATGGGACACTAGTTCAACCATGTGTGTATTTTGAGATGGCTTATACTAAAATTCCTAGAGATTTTTCTTTTTTGGAAAATTTCCCTTGACTCTGGAGTTTCCTTCCATTTAATCCCTGATTCTCCCTCTCTCTCTTTCTCTGTCCTCCATGCAGTAAAACAGAGCTGCAGGCAGTCAATTTCAAGTCAGTGGGCTGTGAAAAGCAGTTAGAATAATAGTTTATTGACCCTGAATGTGGCAGCTGGAACTGAGGGCAGGCGAGACGCGGGTGGAGCATAATTGTCACAATGGAGGCTAGATCATCTTTGATCATTGTCGTGACCTTTAGGAGACAGGATGTTGCAGGGAATCTGGGAAACACTGCCAGAGCCCCCCCAGTCCAGAAGAGATGGCCCAGCCCAGGGAGGGCTTGGCCTGTTTGGAAAGGAGACAGGTGGCGGATGGCAGGGAGAGAGTTTGTCTTCTGGACACCTCTGTGGGTGTGGACCCCACATCATAGGAGGATCTACTGGTCACAGCTCTGAGAAATTCTTGACTTCCATTGGGCATGCTGACCTTCAAGTTCGTGATGTTGGAGCCACAGAGAAACTCTGTTTTTCAGATTCTCTTTGGTCATGGGAGTTTGCTCCTGAATACTGACTTGCCTTCTTCATTCATTCAGGTGATCATGGACTTTCTGGTGGAAAACTAATTATGAAATAAAAAAGAATTAAGCTAACTTAATAGTTCACTATTATAAGCAACTTGTTTGCAAGTAGAAGTACAAGCAAAAGGATAGTTGAAAATGAGACTAGAGAAAAACTCAAGGAGAAAGAAGGAAAGGAGGAAGAGAGAGAGAGAGAGAAGGAAGGAAGGAAGAGGAAGCTTATATTTTTCGTAATTTGTGAATTAAATACAGAAAAATTAAAAACAAGAATTTATACTCATAAATATTATACGGTTAATAAAGAAAGTCAAAATAAGCAAATTTGGGGCAAATCTTGTTGCAGCCTTAGAAAACATTTCTAAGTAATAAGATGTCATCTCATTATATTTACAAATGATATCTGTACCTCATTTGTTGTCTTTAGACTTGCTCATTTGGTGATCTTTTCCAAATGAATATTGAGAGGAAAAATAGTACTGAGACATACTAAATGATTTTTTTTTTCTTTTTGAAAGAAAGCACCAATACAGCTAAAGAACATGTAAATATCTTTTGGTGTCTGTAATCTGGAGTATGGTGCAGTTTTTCTCTTGAGCTGGAGAAATAACCTCTGTGAATTACACAGAAACTGTGATTTTTAGCCAAGCCACTTCCAATATTAAATAAAAGGGCACTTACGCCAATTTAAAGATGTTTTGAGCCCTGGGTGAAATGTATGAGAAGGGAGCATGAATTATGTCTTTTCATTTAATTTCTTTCCATTTAAAGCAGGGAATGGCCTGCTCTCCTGGCAAACAGGCTGGTCAGCTAAGAAACATTGTAAGCAGAACTGATGGCTGTGACAGAAATAGACAAAAAATTCACGTAGAATAGAATCTAGGTGAAGGATGAGAACAGACATGAAATAATATTTTGTTTTTCATAGTAACAATTCACCAAGTGCACAAATTAAATTTGTATGAACTGAATGCCTAAGTGCTGACTGCCGAGGAAAAGTGTGAAGAGGGATCTCTGAGGTTGACATGAGAAGCTGATAGGTTCAGCTTCCCTTTCTCCGATTGTTTATGCATTTGTATGAACCATCTGAGGTCTGTAGCTCTGCTTGATTGTTCAGTTCAATTATTTCAAAAAGAGATTTCAGAAAAAGTATCTTTGTCTTTTTTTTTCCCCTTCTCACAAAGGATGCAATTGTTTCAACAAAAGAGAGACTTGGTGGTAACCTCTCAGGCCTGGGCGTCTGTTTAAGACCTAACAGCTTGGCTTTTTATTGTTAACACTTTCCCAATCATGCCTTCCTCTGGTGATTGTTCACGTTGTGTGTGTGTGTGTGTGTGCGCGCGCTTCAGTTTCACACTTTAAAAACAGTAACTCTTGGTTAGGATATGTCGGTTTCTGGGGTCTGATCATTATTTAAGAAATAATTTTGGAGAAAGGTAAAATGGAAGACAAAATAAAATGTGGAAGCCATATTATGAGGTTTCCATTTGCAAAGTTCCCCTTAAAAACCAACATTTTATTTTTCAGAAACCAGGGATGACAAGTTTCTGGGCAAAAACTATGAAACAGATGAAAGATAATGCTAGAATCTTCACAGTACTCTTCCTCAGAGGGGTACTCTGTTACGTGGATTTTAAGTGTGTTCAGGATCATGGATTTAATTAAATGTAATTGTGATATGCAGTCTTCCTACTAAGTGCTTGGCCAGAATAAAGCCATACCAGGCAGAATGATGACTTCTCTCACTTTCCAAATATATCTGTGAGTCACTGCCCCTCAGTACATTTTACTTCCACATCTCAAGGAGAACAGGCCAAAAGCAATAAGCTTGGGAAGTCATGTGAAATGGTGGAAGCAGCTGTTCTAATTTCTCTGAAAATGCATATACCTTTCAGCGTGATAACAGGTCAACTAAAGTTACATCTAGTTTTCGGTCCAGTACTTTGGGGGCAGAGCTATCAAACTCGGGACAATTCCCCAACACTTAGAGGGTCCTACCATCTGATCTGGTCTCTTCATTCCTGCACCCAATCAAAATATGCCCTTTGTGTTCCTGATTTCCTCAAGGTATATTTTGACTCTAATAAGCTGCCAACAGCAGGTAATACCTAAAAGTCTTTTTCCACTAGGAATTCTTGATATTCCAAAATTAGCCCATATTTGAGAAGCAGGTCCTATTCTGCTTCCTATCTTCGGAGACCCTATCTCTGACTTGACGCAAGTCTCTTAACCTTTCCCGATTTCCCCATCTGTGAATCAGAGGTAATTATTCCTAACTTTAAGGAGCTATTGAGAAGATTAATTTGTTAATGTTTGTAAAGTACTTTAGATATGTAAAGTGCTAAGCATTATTAAATTCCATACAGATAAATTGCAATTTAGACTCCAAAGGGACTAAATAATTGACTTTGTTCTTGTGAGTTTATAATATTTTAGCAAACCTATAAAAAGTGGGTTTTTTCCCCATCCAACATTTGTATAGAGATTATTATTGTTTGCAGTATAGAACATGAAAATCAACCCCTCCTTCCTACTCAAGTTAGTAAAAACATAAAGGAAATGACTGTCATTAGAAGCATACTAAGTGTCCTGGGGGAAAGTATCTCCCAGTTTCAAACATTGTTGGCAATTCCCTCTTCACGCACTCTGCAGAAAACCTGTCAGGGAAGGCAAAAGTTGCAGAGAAGTCTATTAAGGAATTGGATGTGGATTAGACAGTTAATGTTTAAACAAAGGAATATTTTTCTAATTGTGCTTTTTCCGGGACTCTGGAACAATTTTGGCAAATAAGCGTAACGTCCTTGCCCTCAAGCCCAACTTCTTCAGGACTCAGCACTAGATGCTGGAACTGGCTGGACTCTATTCAGCTGTGGAGATGTGCAGATCCTGGTTATTACACATGCCTCTGACCTAATCCCACCATGGGGGCGCACCAACTTGAGCATATGTATCACTACAGACTGACCACTGAGGCCAGTGGCCCCACCTGCAGCATCTCCTGGGCAAATGCAAGCTCTCTGGTTACTGAAAGAGTCCCCAGACTCTGGGATTCGACTGCAGCCTTGCCCTGTGTTTATAAAGGAGTGACATTCTTTAAGCAAAGGCTGGTACAGAGATGCAGGGACTTCTGCTGGAGTTGCACTGACTTACTGTGATTGATGGTGGTACCAGAAACCACTTTGCGGGAGTTATAGCCTTGGATGACAATGATTATGGCACCTATTACTGGGGCAGTATTTCCTGGAGCTATCCCTGTAGGAGCTGAAGGATTTGAGAGAGAACAGAGGATCTGTGTCCCATGCTAGGGATTAGGAGGTATGGTCAGGTTAAGGGCTCTGCCCCTCAGCATCCTCATCTTATAAATGGGGAGAGTTATTCAAGCTCTTACTGCCTTACTGGATGAGGCCAAAGTGATCAAATGAGTGTGAAGGTTTTAGTGAGTTTAAAAGCCCTGTGCAAATATAATCAATGCTTTCAGAATCACTATTTTTTGCCATGACAGAGCATCCTGTCTGGTTTAATAATGCCTTCAACTTCATCCTCCCTCCTCATCTGCTAGGCTTACCATTTGGGAAGCTAAGGTCTTCCCAGAGATGAAGTGAAGTTAGAGCACTGAAATAAATCCTTCTCGGTAGACAAAAGAGCCCTTTAGTTGTTTGTTTTTTTTTTTAAATTTCACCAAAAGAGGCATTTCAACGTAAAATGTTCATTCTTTAATCAGTGTCCCTCTTTCTGCTGCACCATGTAACACCTGGGCTGCTGGGTGGCTTGTGGCAGAGAGACAGAGTTCTGTTGGGGAGAGCCGTGGGGGTTTCAGCCCACTCGTCCTGTATCAGCCTCCACCAGAGGACATGCCCTCTCTTCGGGAGTCTTGATACTCTCCTACTCCTATGGATGATTAGAAGGACAAGGTAAGTAGATATGGTAGAGAACAAAAAAAAAAAAAGAGAGAGAGAGAGAGAGAGAGAATCTTCCTTCAGAAGGTGACTTTCAGGGTTGGCGAGATTTAATTTATTTCTCCGTGGCAACCATCAGGGACAGACATCTTTCACAGAGCTGGTCGGGCACATTTCCTGCATGCTGGTGGGATGGGGACACAGGCTGCTCTTTCTCAACCCTGAAAAAGTGAAACATTGCCCAATGGGGAGCTCTTCATTGACTTCTATGAAGGGATGTGATATAGTCAGATCGGTGTGGTGAAAGTTTTAGAGACAGGAAAGGAGGAGCCTGCAGAGGGAAAAACGGTTGCTCCAGAATGCATTTCTTCACTCTGTACCCAGGCACTGAGTTTGCTTTGCTTCATCTGTATGGTATAATTTTCCAGGTCAAGATAAGCATGAAACATGTTGTCTGCCTCCTCCTGTACAATTAAGAGTTTCAGGTTGTGCTCAGATGGATAGATCTGTGAGTTACCTGAGGCATTAATAAGACTATGCATTTAAATAACCTTTATCTTCCAAGGAGCTCATAAATGATGGAACACTGCTTTTTTTTTTCCTCCTTGCTTCAGATACTTAGTGTTCTTATAAAACTTTGAATTTCAGTATTATCCTTCATGAGGCCATTGTACCATGATGGAGTAAAAAAAAACAAAACAGTAACAACGATGTCAACAAATTATGGTAACAAAGTCTCAGCAATAGGTACAGAAAAAAAAAAATCAGAGAACTGAAATCAGAGCTTCAGTCCTGAGTTAGTCACTTACTAACTTGCTGCAGTAGTTTTAGCCAAGCTACTTAATCTTAAACACTCAATTTCATTACCCGTAAAATTGGGGTAAATGTATCTAACCTGTAAGGTCATGGTAAGGACCAAGATGAGATACCTACTTCATTGTGAAACATTATACAAATATGAAATGATTATTATAATCATTTCTTGGAAACCACTGCATCCCTAAGGAGCAGTTTGCTTTTTATATAAATATGCCAGAGGGAAACCAAGGCACAGATGGAAAATGTACTTTTTCCTACTGCAATCTATAAACTAACAACTCCCAAAACTATTAATGCAGACAAAGCTCCTGTGAGCTAAAAATTCCTACGTCAAGATGCTGAATAACTTACCAGCACCCACTTCGGCATCTTTCTGAGTTTCTGTACAAACCTGTCTCTCCTCTCCGGGGCATTCTGTCACATGTGGCACAGGTTTCTGTGCCAGGAGCTGGCACCCCTTCCTGGCCTGACCTCCTTACACAGTGGACAGGCCTGACTGCACCTCCCCAAGCGTTCTGCCTCAGCCTCCTCTTTGCTCTCCAGACGATTGATATTTCAGTGAAGCTCCTCATGTTTCTACTAAATGCTGTAGCTTCGCAGCCGGGCCCTCTGCCTCTGGCGGTCTGTTCCTCACCCCTGAGGTCATCTTCCACAATCACACCAGAACTAAGTCTGTAAAATGCGACATAACCATGTCAATCCTAAATGTAACCACCTCCTACCCCGCCCCAAGCCCCGCCTGCTGCCATGGACCGTAGAATAATTTCAAACTTTCTATCAAAAGAAAGAGGATTCTTTCTTATCTGACCTCTATAACACTGACCTACCACCAGTCCTACCTTTCATTGAAACCTCCAGCGACACCAAGTCAATTTCCTGAAAGCCCTATGCACTTTTCGTGTTTATGTCACTGAGGTTCTGTTCTCTTGGTGTGGAATTCCCTTCCCTTGTTTTTTCATCTGGCAAGCTCCTCATCATCCTGTGACCTCAAGGGTGCCCCCAATAGGACACAGCCTGCACCTTACCAACTTGTCACCCTGATAGATGATGGGACGGGCCTCCCACAGTGCTCGCGGGGCACCCCACTGCACCTGTCACCTGTCATGGTGACTTTGGTCTTACCTGATAAATCTTTCTTAGAAGAATCCATTGACTGGAGTTGAGAAGTTCTGATGCTACTGTTCATCCAAGGTTAAGGTGCCCTGGGTCAAACGTGTTCAGTTCTATGGTAGAGCTGTGTATGTTTGGTGATGTCATTACTCAGACTCAGTCATCTTTGTTAAGGGTTTATTATGGGACACATACTGCAGTAGGTTCCAGGTAACACAGGAGTTCTTGGTTAAGTGTTCAGGGTGTGCACTACCTAGTATATAAATGTAGACCCAAGCTTCCTTTGTAGTCCCTAGAACTAACTAGTCGAAGTTCTGAAAGTAGAGGCCTACCGCAAGCAGGAAAAGATTCTTACCAGCAGGGGTCACTGCAGCTAACCAGACGCCCAGACACAGTTATCATCCAGAGGCATTAGGAGCTCCGTCTTGAATTAATAACATTCTAAACGTTTTCTATTTATATGTGAAAATTCACATTTCTTTGCCTTTTGGGACTAGACTAGATCTATTCATTCTCCTTTAATGGCTTTGTAAACACTGTGTCTACTGTGACCTGCTCCCCTCCTCCCTCTCTCCCTGTGCCCATCTACTGCCTCTTACTACACAGAGTGAGGAGTGATTTTTATTTTGATTGTATTCATTTCCTATAAGGAAAGAGGCTGTGAGTGAATTGTACATCGGTTCAAATGACTTTCTGTTTTGAGAATGTTCCCAGAGGGGTGCAATTCTTTTAATTTATTTAATCTGATGTGCTTTTTCAGAATCACTCTCCTCTGCAAAACAGATGGGAGGGGACCACACAGCACTACCTCTCTCTCTCTGCTCCCCGTGGAGACTGGGCTCTTAACATTAAGTGTGGGGGATGTGCGTAGCTGCGTGGTGCCACAGTGCGGTGCAGAAAAGCTCCTCCAGCAGCATGGGGTCCTTGGCATCAGAGGGGACCTGGCTTTGCTTTCTTCTTGGGCCCGCCTCTCTGGCTTGTCCCCTGTTTTGTCTGGACCAAGAATAAAGGACATAGAGCAGTGTATGTCCTTAGCACTTGGTTCCACAAACGTGGCACATGAATGAGCCCTCTTTGGGCGTTAAAAAGATCAGTGGTTGAAGCAGGAGTGGGTGTTGGAGAACATGTAATAGGAGCAGCCAACTTTCGTGCCCACTGAAAATTTGTTCTGAATAAACTCATCCATAGCCGTATGAGTCATCAGGAGCATGGGCTTATAGGTCCCATGGACAGAGATGTGAATCCCCGCAGGCCACTCCCCAAGAAGGGAAGTGAGCAAACTCAGGTGTTTTAGCCAGTGTCCTAGTGTGTAGTAAAGGAAGGACAATAACATCCACCCCCAAGAGTGGGTGTAAAGGCATAGAGTAAAGGAGTAAGGCATAGAGGAGTAAAGGCATGGAGTCCACAACATGCTCAACCCTGTGCTCTGTCTGGCACCCAGTGAACATTGGAAGTAGCAAGAAGCAGAAAAGCTATTATGATTAACTGCACAGCGTTAACACTGTAAGGAAATCATTCTTTTCTTTCTCCAGTTCAAGGGATTAGGCTGTTCCTGCTTTGGATACCCAAGCCCCAGGACCCATGTCTGCTCTAGCACATACATCTCCACATAGTCGTTGTTCTATCTGCGGGACCACTAGACTTCTTTCCTGTGGGCTCTACAGGGCAGAGACAGAGTCACCAATGTCTTTCTGTCTGTCTGTCACATTTAGGCAGGGTTCTGTCCTGGAGAGGTGGCCCCATGAAGACCCACTGAAAGAAAGCTGGGCAAGCTGTCCCATGGCCATTTGCTCTGTGGTTTATTTATGTTCCCACTTAGGTGACCTCAGGTGACAAGCCATTAGGCACCTGTTTATATGTGACAGAGAAAGGGCACCAATTACCTTTTGTCCCCAATTCTCTCTAATTTTATCTTTAAGAATATCTCTCTTGCATCTCTTCTTGACAGAAACATCTTTTTCTTTTATTCATAAGACTAGGTATTGCCATTTTTGTCCAGGGCTGTTAGACATGGTTGTTCAAGCTGGACAGTCCACCCATCTGTGTGTGGTAGCCTCAAATCTCACTCAGTGTCTAGTTAGAGAGAGACCCCTAAGACATTCCATGAAGTCACACGCACATTGCCACATACTCGTGTATTTTTACTGTCTTTATTTTTGCAGTCAGGAAAAATGTTACTCTGGCAACAAGATTATCACCTCCTTCCCTGTAGGTTGCCACTCCAGCTTTCTGTACAAGTTACTGTGACAATTACAGTTCGTTAGTACCTCCGTCAACCTAACTGCTCAAGCAGGGACCCAGTAGCCTCCCTACCTCCCTCTCCTGCAGTCCTGTCATCTGAGTGTTCACCAAATCATGTGGATTTCCTCTCCAAGATTCATGATGGATTCTTTCATTTCCTCTCTGTCCACCAAGGGCCACACTTTGGCCACCTTCTTCAACCACAGTGACAGCCGTGGGCTAGCGTCTCACTCCGCATACCTCAGAGATCCATTCAGATCTAACCCATTAGTGGAGTCTGGGTGAGATTTGGAAAAGCATTCATTAGCTTATGCTCCCCCCATTCCCTTACCAGTGAATTTCCACTCCACTCAGGACCAGAGAATGATTCCATGATCTGGAGGGTTCTGCTGTGATCCCAGGCAACCTCTTCATTCTCTTCATGTGCCATATGCCACTGCCTCTGTGTTCTCAACCACATGGACCTTCTTTCAGTCCTTTTCATCCAGTGGTCTTCAAATACATCCTTCCCTACATCTGCAAGACACCACCCCACCTCACTGCCTCTGCAAGTCCTGCTCACTCTCAGGGTGTGTCAGATGTTCTTCCAGAAGGCTCATCTCACTTTCTAGTCTAAATTGAGTGGCCTCTGTTAGCACACAGGAGTTATTAATACTGCTAGTGATACTGATTACCAGGAGTAGATACATATTCATGAGTGTTGTTTTTTTTTTATTTTTAGATTTTTATTTATTTATTTATTTGAGAGAGAGAGAGAGAGAGAGAGAGAGAAAGAGAGAGAGAGCATGAGAAGGGGGATGGTCAGAGGGAGAAGCAAACTCCCTGCTGAGCAGGGAGCCTGATGCAGGACTCAATCCTGGGACTCAGGATCATGACCTAAGCCCAAGGCAGTCGCTTAACCAACTGAGCCACCAAGGCGTCCTTCATGAATGTTTCTTAATATCTCCTCACATACTAGATTTGGCTCCGTGTCACAAGGAATCATGTCTGCTGCTGTTGTTGCCATTTTATACTCACTGCTGAGAGTAAAGTTCCTGCCCAGCCCCACATCCCCTAAAATAGATGCTCAAAGAATTGTTCAATGAATGGAGAAACAATTACTTTTATTTTTCTGAGTACTTTAAAACTCAGTTGATCTCAGTGAAATGCAGACCAAAACCACTATGAGATACCATACCTATTATAATGACTAATACTTAAAAAAAAAAAAAAAAAAGCTGACCATAAGTAGGTGTTGGCCAAGATGTGAAGCCACTGGAACTATCAAACACCAATGGTAGGAATGTAGAGGACTAGAACTACTTTGAAAAATATCATGGCAATTCTTCATAAAGTGAAACATATAACCACCATATGATCCTGTCATTTCAGTCCTTAGCATTTATCTGAGAGAAATAAAGTGATATGTTTATGCAAAGAGTTGTACATGAATGTTAACAGTGGCTTTATTTATATTAGTCAAACCTGGAAAAATCCTTGTCCATAAATGGACGGATGGCTAAACAAATCATAATGAATCCATATTATGGACTATGACTCTACAATAAATAAGAATGAACTATTAATGCAGGCAACGGTAGAGATGAATCTCAAATGGTTATGCTGAGCCAAAGAAGGCAGATACAGAAGAGCACAGATGGTACAATTCTATGATTCCATTTGTATAAAATTATTGGAAAATAAAAACTAATTTATAATGAGAGAAAGCAGAGCAGTGTTTGTCTAGGGCTGGAGGGTCATGGGCTTGACGGCTAAGGGTGTGAGGTAACATCCTGGGGTGATGAAAATGTTCTCTCTTCATTGGAGTGGTGGTTACACAGATGTATACATTGAGCAAAACTTGTTGAGCCACACTCTTAATGGATACATCTCATGCATATATCCATATATATGTGTATATATAATGCCTTGATAAAGTTGGATGAAAGGCTCAGTTAGACACATCAGGGAACATCAGTTTTAAATGGTCGTAGATAGAGGTTTTGCTCTTGTCCTAGGAGGAGTCCCAGCAAGCCCAGGCAGTAGAGACTAGTGATGACAGCAGAGGAGAAGGCAATTAAATTTTCTTTGACAGGATTTTCAGTTTGTCACAGCAAAGTGAATCTGACAGTTCAAGGCATTAAGATACAGATAGATTACACTTAGGGTTGCCAAAAAAAAAAAACCAAAAACCAAAAACAAAAAACCCAATATACAGGATATTCAGCTACATTTCAGTTTACGACAAATAACATATCAATTTAGTGTAAGTGTGTCCCTCACAATATTTGGGACATACTTATGCTAAAAATATTAATTTGTTACCCATCTATATTTCAAATCTAACAAGGTGTCCTGCGTTTTTATTTTCTAAACCTGGCAGCTCTTCCAGCATACCGTATTATCACCAAAATGTTTGAATGTATATGCGGAAAGATTTTCTTTTGAGCATGTTTTGCATTTTATGATGCCACTCACATGGAAAATTAGAATCAATACTATGTAGCAAAAATAATGTGGATTTCGTAGTGAGTCAGACCTTGATTCTAATCCCAACTTTGCTTCCCAACTCATTCTGAGAGTTTGGCCAAGCTATTTAACATTTCTGCTAAATGAGGATAGTAACATCTCTCTCAGTATTATTTGAGGAGTGGCAACAGAAGAATTTTGGCAAACAGAAGGTGTTTGGCATTCCTAATCAAAAGGACAGTTTCCTTTCCTTCTGCTGCCCTGCTATGGTCAGTAGGGGTCAGCGTCTAGACTTTCAGACACACTAACATTGTGGTGCCTGAACCCTGGGCAAGGACAGCACGTCGTCGTTGGCAGTGAGTGTACTCCTAAAAGGGATGCTGGGTTGTCATCTTGATTATCATCATCAGTATCCCACACTCTCTGTTTTGTGAAGAGGTAGGTGTGGTAGCAGTGGCAGTGGGAAAGAGAATGGGATGTCCTTTTCACAGCCCGAATGCTTCTTGAGAGAAGGAAGGAGGTGTGGAGTTAAAGAGAAACAGGGAGAGGTCTTGATCTACTCTGAAGAAACTGGGTGTGGGGGGCAACACCCTCATGTTAAATAATTGCTACAATAGGGAATTATTTTATTTCAGGAAGAGAAGCAGAAAGGGTGTTCAGGGGGATAGTGAAAACTGCTTACTCCCCTTACTTACTTTACCTGACAATAACACGTAGACCTTAGGGCACTCGGTGGAATTTATGGCTAGTAAATTCCCAACCATTAAAAGAAAATGCTTCTTTATCTGCTATGCGGTTCCCTGCTGTGGGAGGTCATTCAAGCAGAACCAGGGGCTATGTTTAAAAAAGGGACCTGGAAATTTTATGATCCATGAAATCTTGGCTGTTAGTGCAGCATGGAGCGAGGGCGTGGAATGCCACCTGAGAGCCCAGAGTGAAAGTGGATGCCTTCAGCGGGGATGGGCTATCTTTGGGCCACTGTCCTAGTTCAATATATCCTCCAGCTCATGGCCCTGGGAACATCGTATCTTTGTTGACCCTTCAGTCCTAGACCCGGTAGAGACTTCCTTTGTTGTGAATCTATAGGACCTTTCAAAGTTTTCTCTTTCCCTTTTCCCATAACTGGGTAACTAGCTCCCAAAATGATATTCCTTCGGTTAGAATTCTGCCATGTTTGCATTCTGCCTGACTGGCCCCTGACTGATGTGCCTGGACGTGCCATTTTCCCAGGATATTTCTTCCTGCGGATACATCAACAGAGATCAGCGTAGCTGCACGGTCAAGGCAAACCTGAATGGAAGGGGACTTGGGTGAAGACTCTCTTCCCTCTCATCTAGTACTCTGAAAATGTGCTAGCTCTGTAGTCAATGCTCTGTGATGAGTGATGCTCCCCTTGGCTCAGGTGAGATGGAAGCAATGGCAGGACATGATGTTCTGGACTTGCACTAGCGTGGCTTTGAGTGAAATCACCATGTGATTATTGTTATGTTTGATGTTTTGTTTGGTTAGGAGGAGCTTATCTCTAAGGTATTCATGCAAAACCAGGATTAAAGTCATTTCATTATGTGATGGAGGAACTTAACCAGAGCAGGGGCAGTAGGACAAAGATTAGTAAAAATGTACCCAAATGGAGAAAAGAAACCCACCCCAATATTAATGGCAGAGGATATTTTTTTAAAACATCGTCATGAGAAAGTATATTCCAGGGGGTGAAATGTGGTTAAAGGATTTAATGTTTATACTATTCTATCATCTTAAAATTTTAAACAGACCTCCACTGGATAGTTTAGGGGTTTAAATGTGTCATAGTTCCAAAAGCCTCCAGCTAGTCACTGGGCATTGCAGAAGTCTGCTGAAAGCAAGTAGTCTTACTTAAGGAATGAGCAGGAAAGCCCACAATTTTTAAGTCCTGGGACACCTGGGTGACTCAGTCAGTTAGGCTTCTGCCTTCGGTTCAGGTCATGATTCTGGAGTCCTGGGATTGAGTCTACCCCCATCAGGCTACCTGCTCAGTGGAAAGCCTGCTTCTCCCTTTACCTGCTGCTCCCTCTGCTTGTGCTCCCTCTCTCTCTCTGTCAAATAAATAAATGAAATTTAAAAAAAAAAAAGGATTTTTAAGCCCTATATAGATGACTTTATATAGTTTTACATTGTTCCACTTGGGTGGCCAAGAATAAGCTTCATTTAAATATAGAGTTACAATTCTTATCATTCTTCTCACTTTCGTTTTGAGAGTAAACTTCTTAATCCAACTCAGTCTTTTTTTCCCTCCCAGTAGCTAGTTGTAGCAAACTCTGATGATGTGGGCTTGTAATATAGGCATGCTTCATATCTGGACATTTAAAGGAAATTGAATCTTATTTACATTTGAAAAAATTGAGTTGCACTTCACATTCACTACAAAATAAGATCTTTGAAACAACAACCACGGAGCTCTTCTAAAGAGAGAGACAGAGAGACAGAGATTGAAAGTCTTTTTTAGAAGGAGATTATTATCCCCAAATTTACCAGTTTGGTGCATGTGGAATTTTTAGAATGATATTGTCTTAAAACATCTACCCACCTAGATGAGTCTTAATATAGAAGCAGTGACTATTGGACCATAAGTGGATCACCTATCTTCATTGACAAAAGGAGCCAAACTTTGTAAGTTCAGATATTCCATTTTTGAAAAGTTTAGCTGAAGATAATGCAAAGAGAAGACTAGGGCCGTACCCTTATGTTATTGTTTAGAATACATTCTTTGAAAACCTTCACACCTTTATGATTCTACTTGGAACATGGCAGCCACAACAAGAGGGTTCACCGCTGTGCCACTCTGGTACCAAGAGAAGGATTGGAAGCAACATTTTTACTCTGCTTTTTATTCTCTGGTACTTTTCATTGGCATATTTATAAGTTCCCTAAAAAATGCTTCAGGCTTTTTAGGGAATGAGAAAATAATTCCACCTTCATGGTTCCAAGTAAAGTATTCCTGAGGCTACATAACCAGTACTGCATCAGCTAAGATTGCCTGGCGGTCTGGAACCTGAGAGCAAACAGAAGACAGTATTCAATTTACACAGCTTTGCAGATCTTATTCAAATACACGCTGGAACATGGACATTTTCATTGGCTTACCAACTTTTCTTTCTTTACCCTCCTCCTTAGCTCTTAT
Source organism: Lontra canadensis (assembly GCF_010015895.1). NCBI lineage: Eukaryota > Metazoa > Chordata > Mammalia > Carnivora > Mustelidae > Lontra > Lontra canadensis. The sequence goes on from NW_022631030.1 coordinate 15,451,845, forward strand.
CCCTCCTCCTTTTATTTCTGACTCATTTGTTTCGAGAACACACACTGATATAGTGAACAACGGTTTCATTTGCCTGTAGTAACAAATTCACAACCATACAAAAAAAAAAATTGTGAGAAATCAGAAAGAAGCCTGCTCTTCCATTAGAGGCTACTGTCCTAAATGCATTTAAGATATTTTTTGTGTGATGTTAATCCTTGGGTTTGTTAGGGCTTATTTTCATAGCTGTTACCAAACTGTCTGGGAAAGAATGTACTTCAGGTCACTAAATTACCTTCCTGAAATTGATATGATAGGAAGCAAGAATCCATTGAAACCCTGATCCCAAATGGATTTATCTCTCCATGAAAGGTTCCAAGTTTCATTTTTATTTTTAGTGCTTTTTTAGGTACTCTTTATAGGAGGGAGAAGGCGATGTCAGAGTGTTAATGAAAAAACTAAATAACTCTCTGAACATGAACCCATCATCTGAAAAACAGAAGCTAATTTTGAATTATTGAAGGAGGCTGGATCACAACTCACCACTGAGAAACAGAGGGAGGGAAAATGGTGTTTGGGAAGTCCAATTATTTCTGAACCAGAGACAGTCTTATTAAGTTGGGCAGAAAATTAATTAGGCTAATTAGAAAACCTCATTGGAATTCAGCAAGGAGTTATGAGAGGAAACATGACAACACTGGTTGTGATGGGAGAGGGAGAAGGTTCTGGGGGAGAGTGAAATGAGTTTCTCAGGAAGCAGTTGGAGGGTGATTCACGCACATTGTGGTTGGTCATCGGGTCACTTCAGAGGGAAGCAGAAGCATTTTTATAGGCTTCTGTTCCCAGTTGTGGATCTTCACGGAGTATTAAAAATGCTGTCTGGTGTATGTTATAAGGGGGGAAAGAGAGAGAGAGAAAAAAAACTGAGATTTATTCTGAAGCTTCAGGGGGATTTTATATTTATTTTGGTATTTCCGATATGCTGGTTCATCAGCATGGCGCATTGTTAAAAAGTGCTGGGTGGGTGGTTTTTTCTCTTCACGGATTTATGGAGTCCTTAAAACATCTGTTCCGTTCTGATTCCCCCACTCAGTACAAAGACGTGAGTCAGGGGAAGTGTCTAACATTGCACTGTTTCAATGCACTGACGTTGGCAACAGCTAATAGAGATAACCCTGATGAGAGAATAGTGGTGTCTGGGGGCTGGGAAGCAAGGACAGGGGATTCCATATCCAGGAACAGACTCATGGAAATGAGGGCACATAATGGGACTTGGTGACACAGACACTGAGACTTTGAAGTGAGGCAAGAGGGGCCCCAGGAATAGGACACACAGGAGATGAGCAAGCTGAGGAAACCTGCTTCCGGGTGATCACGATGAAGGAAAATGGCCTCCACATGTCTTCGAGAGCCCTTGATAGTGCCCTCCTTCTTGATGGGCCCCCAACTGAGGAGGTACCATCCTGGCTCTTAGGGGATAATTCTTACTTCTGTTGTTGTTTCCTGAGAAAGAAGGGTGCAATGTAGCCCAACTCGTCAGGATGGAGAGCATCTCAAAAAGGAGACCTTTTCCACATGGAATGGGGTAGAACAGAAGTCTTGAGGACAAAGATGCTACCATGGATCAGAGGCTCCTCAAAAGAGGCAAGACAGAGGGAACAGAACTGGTAGTTTTTAATATTTTTATGTGTCAGAGGTTTTTTCCTGCATTAACCCCTCTATTCCTCATAGTGGTCCAAATTAGTAGGTATTGCTAGCCACATTACACAGGTGAGGCAACAAATTTCAGGCATCAAAGCCATTTAGGATCCACACCTAATAAAAAGAGAAAGCTGGAATTCAAGCTCAGGTGCTCTACAGACTGAATGTTTGTGTTCCCCCAAATCCATGTGTTGAAGTCATACTCACCCCTATGATGGTTTTGGAGATGGAGGGCAATTAAGGGGCAATTCAGGGGGCAATTAGGGTTAGATGAGGCCATGAAGGTGGGACCCTCATGATGGGATTCATAGCCTTATCAGAAGAGGAAGAGAAGGAGAGAAAGAAATCTTTTTCTCTCCATGTTATGGAGGAAAGGCCATGCAAGGGCAGTGAGAAGGCAGCCTTCTGCAAGCCAGGAAGATGGCTCTTACCAGAACCCGACCCTACTGGCACCCTGATTTAGGACTCCAGCTTCCAGAACTTGAATAAATAAATAGTCTATTGTTTAAGTCACCCAGGCTATGGCGTTTATCATGGCAGTCTGGGCTGGCTTATATACCAAGTGTGTTTACTTTTGAAGCCCTGGGACATTCAACAAACCCACAGTGCCTCCAGGAGCCACCTCAGTAGTCACTGAGGAAACTGAACATGCTTTGCATATGTTCCCATGAGGTTCAGGGTAATGATGGTAATTCCTCACGCCCTTGTAAAAGTTTCTGCAGTCCCAGGATAATGGAAACTTACCCTGCTCACCTAGACAAAGCTCTACTCTCACCTTCCTCTGGGAAAGGGTACAAAGATCTTAGTCACTGGATTTAAAGTTGAGATATTGGGGGTGGGACAAAGTGATGCCAAAAGGGTCTGGATTCTGAGTGTCCTTCAGCACAATGGTTCACAAACACAGACAGATGGGCAGCATGGTCTCCCTGTAGGCCAGGGGCAAGCCAGAGCTGCATGTTGGAAAATTACAACCTGAATTTCTGGGGCTGACACTGGGCAGGCCACTTACACTCCCTCAGGTCCAGCAGGTGTGGTGGCCTCTTGGCCCCTCCTTGGCATAGTCCTCTTCTGAGGCTGTCCTTTTCCCATCACTAAGTTTGCCTGTCAAGCTGAGCCAAGTAATGAGACAGGAGTCAATTAGTTCTCCCCAATAGACTGCTCCCCTGTCTATTCCCAGACTCCCAGGTGACCCCATTATGATAATGGCCCAACCTGGCTGCTCTCAGAACAGGCCTGATGGAGAAGTGAGAGCCTCCTTGAAATGTGAATTACAGAGAGGCTGGCAGACTACGACTCTGTTCCCTGCTGGTTCTGGACAGGAGCCTTCTGCCTCCCCATTGTCACTGCTGAGCGATGCCATGTGCTTATTCATCCTGCATGCTGCTGGCGTTCCAGGAACATCCCATCGTGCCATTCATTCCAACAATGGGCTCAGTCTGCTGACACCAGGGAGACAGGTAGATTCAGAGTGCAAAATGTGTTGCTATACACTGGCTTCCCAATCTGAACTCAGTCGGTAGAGCAGGTACCTATTTTTATATTCTCAGGTATATAACGATGTCCCTCACTCTAGACCTCGATAAACACACCCTTTAAAAAATTTTTATTTTATAAAATCGAGGCAATCTAACTGCAAAACTTTGGGATAAAAAGATGAGCAAGTCAGTCATCTGGTATTTGATATAACATCAAATATCTTTGCCCTTACAAATATTTGAGTATGTTAATATTGTGATAACACAACCAAAGGAACATCATGATAGGGGGATTGTGTGTTTCAATAATTTCAAAAAATTTTCTAAAGAGTATCATTCTTAGCCTCTGGCAAGCTTCCCATCCTGTGTTCACACTGTAGTCATTGAGTTCATGCAGGTAGCTGAAGAGTGGGTTGTGAAATATATAATGGAGCTAAATTTTGAGATAAGTTTAAACATAGAGATTAAATGTGTATCACATTTGGTAACTGTTCAGTTAAGGGGATTATATTATCCAAGTGATTTATAGCTTTAGACAAATTACTCTGTGTGTTGAGCTTGATAAAATTCCACGCACATGTCTGAATCTAGAATGGGAAGCGGAAGCGTCTTCATACTACAAACCCCAGAACTCCTCATTCTGGGCCCATGTGGCTTTGCTTTGTATCCATCGGAAAATCCTTTCTTTCTTTCACTTATTTTTTTCTTTTGTGTTGCTTAATGGTTTCCTTTTCTCTTCCATTCCATAAGCTGCTTTATATAGCTCATGTCCCCGTAGCTCTAGGATAATTTATTATTTAATTATGTCAGCATTACATAATTCTTCAGCTTCAGCCTTCAGTGTTTCTATTGTTGTTAATGTAACTGCTATAGAGGCAAGTAAGTTTTATTTATTGTTTCCATTGTAGAGCAATAATTATGTAACTCTGCAATTCTGCAACTATTATTCCTATTTGTTTAATTACATAACGATAATGATATTAAACCGCTAAAACATTTGGTGATAGATTTATGCAGAAGATGCTGGGAGACAGCAATAATAATGATATATCAGAGTAATAATAAAACTAAATAATAGTATTAATATTAATATTAATGACAATAATGGTAATAAGCAGCAACATTACCATTTGCTCTTTTCTTCATGCTGTATTTGGTCTCTTTAATGGGTTCCTTCCCAAACCTCTGTGGTTAATTAGCTATATAACATTTGGTACTCAGCAGTGGGTACAACCTCATTTCCAGACTTTACCTGGCAAGGCTGTGCTTTATGGAATACCAGATGGAACGGGGCTGTTCTGTCCTTTTTTATAAGGCTTGGAGTGGGCAGATTTCTTTCTTCCCTGAGTTACCTGGGGACCTTTCATAGACAGGCTACCTGGTGCTGAGAGACACAGATGTTGCAGAATCCTGAGAACCTGAGGTGTGTTTGGGATTCAGGTGTGTGCTGTGGAGGTGCCATTTTGGTGGAAAGAGCATGGGGCTTGGAAAGAGACCGATCTGGCTTGAATTCCGGCTCTGCCACTAACTAGTGACCTTGAGCAAGTTCACTATCTCCTTTGGGCCCACTTCCCTCATACCAAAAATGAGGATAACAATATCTACACAGCAAGACTGTGTGTGAATGAAATAAAATAATGGGTGCTGATGACCAGGTCTGTGGTTGATGCCTGTGGTTAGCTCTTGTTTTGGAGCAATAAGTCAAATGAGATTAGGAGGGAGAATCCGCCTCCAAGCTGCTTCTTAATATGAATCACCTTGTTCTTGCCTTCTCGACTCATGACCAGGAGCTCCCTCCTTCCCAGAGTCCCCCAAAATCACCAAAACAGTTGCAGAGGTAACATGGAGCCAGTGATCACTGCACACTCCCTTCCTTTCCTGTGTTATTTAATTAATCATCCCAGCCACCCTAAAAGGTAAGGACGATTATTTATTTCTGAGTTGAGAAAATCAAGACACAGAGAGATTAAGAAATGTGCCAAAGTCCTCCCAGCTCATTGGTAGTGAGCTCAGCCAGAGGGTCTTCACAGCAGGTGTTCTTAGCGACATTCTACATTTCTTCCAGGTGCATAACCAGCAGCTGCAGAGGGAAGCAGCCCTGCAAGCACCTCTTCCCTCTGGGGAACCAACTATCTCTTTCCCCTCTTCCACCTCTCGGGTGCATTTTCTGTAGAGTAATGTATCTAATCATCTGAAAATGCAAATCAGTGACATAATTGCTACTTTTAGATCCTCCAATGGTTTTCCATGCCTCTCAGCCTCTTGCTAGGGCCTACATCTAAATATCTGTATGATCTGACCTTGTCTCTTGCTATTCTCTATCATTGGGCAGGTCCCAGACCTTCCCTGACTGCGCCGGTCTCCACCTTTGTTTCTCTTGGGGAATTACACTCAAGTTTCCTGTGCCTGGAATGCTATCATCTCGTCCTATAAATCTCCACTTATATAGCATTTCCCCCAAAAGACTTACTTAAATTAACTTGGGCCCCATATCTTCCTATTCATTAACAAGCATCTTATATGTTTCATGTGCAGTTATATACTATGTAGGTACTATCCCTGAAGTTATTTTATTTTTCTGATCACTTGGGTTCTGCAGCATGTCCTCCACTCAAGTGTAAACTTCATGAAGCTGGGCACTAGATCTGGCGTGTTCACAGTCCTACCCCTGCACAAAGCTCAGGACCTGCGACTCAGTAAGCATTTGCTTATGGGAAGAATGACTGTCTGTCTTTGTGTGGCCATGCCGTTGGGGTTTAAAATAAGTTCATGTGTAATGGGAAGGAAAGGAAATTATATTTTCTCATGAGGAGTATTAGTTAACATCCAAGATGTAATATGGCACCTATCTTAAAAGTTTAGACGTGGACGAGAGTATGTTTGGGAGCCAGAAGTTGGGAGCATATTAGGATAATAATGTGGTCAGCCAGGGGATGAGTATGTCAAGGAAAAGGCAGTTGAATCAGACACATGTGAGAGGGGGAGGGAGAGAGTTCTCCTTTGTTCCATAAATGTAAGGAAAGCCAGGGTTATTGTTCCAAACTGACATTTGACTGGAACTCTGGGAACAGCTACACTTCCAAGGGGCACATGGCAGGCTCCCATTCTACCAAGAGTACCTCTTGTTTGTACACTTACCACCAAAGAAATCAGACAAGCTAAACTTGATTATTCCCCCTGTCCTCCAATCATTATTTTATTGAAGCATTTTTCCTTCCTTGGCTTACATATGTGTGTGATCTTAAAAATACAAGTTGCTTACGTATAGCAATGTGGTCTTTCTCCTTTCCATTAACTATTTCCTTTTTCAGTCAGATGCTTTCCATTCCTACACATCACATTTCAGTCACTGCCACATGAAAAACAGGGAGCATGAATATTCAGATCCAGCCCCCTTTGTCCCCTTCCTCATTCACATTTTTTTTTTTCTCAATTCACCATCATGGGGATATTCCTCTCCCTTTTTCCCAGTGGATTTGTTACCATAACCCTGTTTTCCTCAATAATCATCCCCTTTATTTTATTTTTAAATTATTAACTAATGTGATTAAATAGAAATCACTGGTATGTGTTTTCTTTTCTGCTGAGAGCTACAGGAAAGGCAGTAAATAATATGCAAGGGTTAGCAATTCAAACTCTAGAATCAATTGGCCTGGGCTCCTAATCTCTCTTCAAGGGTAAATTACTTACCTTTTGGGGGACCTTGGTTCCTTTATCTCCAAAGGGAATTCAATAATCTGACCTCATGGGATTATTGTAAGAAATAAATAAGGTAATCCAAATAAAGTGCTTAGTAATTCCTGAATGCATGAACTACTACTACTACTACTACTTCTATTATTATTATTATTATTATTTATAGTTGCATCAAAAGCAGAACCACCAGGAGAGAGTAAATCATTATTCCCAATCTATGGGACCAAGAACCCTAGGTCAGTGTGGACTAAATAATATGATCTAGATATTTTTGTATTATTTTTGAAAGTGTGAAGTTTTTTTTTTTTAATGTTTAATAATATAGCTCATTTAAGTGCCACTGATTTCATCAAATAAATGTAAATATTCACAGAGGAGGTGGAGGGTCTTGATAAGGTCTTTGTATCTCAAAAAGCTGTTAAACATTGGTATACGTTGCCAAGTACAAAGACCGGGCATATATCACATTCTCTATGCAGTTCCTATGAGAGCAACATATAATTAAGCATTTTATAGCAACTTTTCTATTGCAGATCTCACAGAAATCATATCCTAAAGTTTCCCAGATTTAACATTTCACAGCCATCTCTGAATCCCCTATACTTTTTCCCCCATCCCATCAGTTCATATTTTATTCTCCAATGATTTGATATTTTTAGTTTTTAAGGTGAAAAGCCTTCTACTGAAACTATTCTTTCAATTAGGAAGAAAAGCACTCCAACCCTCTTCAAGCTTTATGCCTCTGTAAAAATGCTAGCAGAGAAACTCCAGTGTAAAAACAAGACAAGGAAGGAGGCAAGAAAGAAGGAAATTAAGGAACAAAGAAGAAAAATAAGTGTTCATCAGTAACTAGATTCTGGCATCTCTAATGCATTTACTATTTCCTTTTTTTTTTTGGGAGATCAAAATATGTTGAGTTAATTAATTATAGACATTTGGATAATGCTTTCCAGTAGGGCCTCTACAACCCTGCCTGTGGAGCAAATTTTACTGGCTTTTTTTTTTTTTTAAACAAATGAGGCAACAGAAATTCAGAACATTGGTGAGAAGTAACAATGCTCAAGGTGACAGCCAGTGACTAGAATCAAGGCCATGGGTTACACAATGCTGTGTTCTTGCTACCTGTTCATGAGGAAAGGGGGGAATCAATCACATCTCTGCTTTGCATATTCTGAACCACTTGAGAAATATGCCAAGAAGTCAGATGTCCATCCAGTCTAGGTAAACTAGCAATCCAACCTTGGCCTCTCATTAACCAAGGGGCTGTACCTGGCATGGTGGAGGCAGATAATGCATCCTGGTGCACCAGTCCCAACAAAGCACATATACTCAGGAAGTTTCCCAGGCTGACGAGTCAGATAGATCTCTCCAGCCCTCAAGGGAAGAGCCAGTGGGGAGGGTATTACAGAAATATCCACTCATGTTTCCTTATAGAAGTAAGAAGATAAGAAAAGATCCAAATAGTCCACATTGCTATTTTGTTTATTCATCTGTTTTTAATTAAATCATTTACCAGTTAGGCAGTCAACAGATTGGCCTCTCCCCCTGACAGAGGAGACCCTATGACCAGGCTGAGCAGGCTTAGACTTCTGTTTCCCTCCTCCTTTTCTACTAGACGTGGAGAACTCAGGTCATTACAGTTGAAAGAAAGATAAAGGGATGTATCTGTAGGCCCAGCTCATCTGTGGAGATGTGATGTGGTCAACACAGCAGGGACTCTCTTCCAACAGCCACAAAAGCACTGAGTTCCAAGTGATAAAACACTGTCTCAGGCTTCCAAGGACAGTCAGTGCAGCTTTCTCTGCATGAGTTCTTAGGCAAGTCTCATCAGAATTAAATGTTTACCTTGTAGGCTCCAGGGTTGTGGCCACTTCTGAGCCCTGGCTTTATTGGTCATGAGATTTCCTTTGTAAGAAATGTCTGCTAAATTAAGTCAATAGCCTGTGGGTGGAAATAATAACTTTCACACACAGAAATCTCAAAATTCTGAGCTTCATGAAACTGAATTGGAGCTTCCTGAAGTCTCCTGTTCATTGTTTCTTTTCCAGTGCTTTGCCATTGATCCCTGGGACGATTGGGAACACTGGCCCTTCACAACTTTGCTCTGCAACCTCACGGTCAGTATGATGAGTATCACTGCCTGCTACCTCATATTCCTCAGCCAATGTTTCTTGAGTCAGGATTAGGTCAAAAAGGACTGTCACTGAAGAGACACCATCTGTGTCTGTCCCTATACTCAAAGTCCATAGCCTTTTGTAGGTGATACAGTTCTTTTTGTTGTTGTTCTGTGTTCTGGACTTTGGGTTTTGTGGATGCTTAGATTGGGATGATGCTTCCTTTCACATTTCTTATAGACCCAGTGACTCACATGAAGAGGTTCTCTAAAGCACGTCCCAAGCAAAACAGGGCCACCACTCTGAATAAACTGGAAAAATCCACTACCTCCAGCTGTAAAGCTTATAGAACAAGGCTGGTTGTAAAAATGTAGTTTTATAGTAAAAGGCATCTTCAGAATTCTCAAGATTCTGGATCTATCTCACTGTAAAACTTTTATCAATTATATTACTGTTGTTATGAACACAGGAAAATGCAGTTTGGTCTTCATGTGATTCTGTAAGCATACTGCTGGAGGTGAAAGACTCAGGTTCAAGCTTTGAGCAGCATCCATTAAGCAGATGACAAGATTAGAAATGGAGATGCCAAGGCGTCAATCATGATTACCCCAGGCTAAGGCTACAGTCTTCCCAGGTATATGCATCAGCACTGACTGGGGCATGTTCTGGGCCTTTTATCATCTTCATCATTCAATTAACCTTGATAGCAGTTAACCTGAAGTTATTTGGCCTCCTTTGGTTCCAAGTCCATACTCTTTCATAATTTTTGTTATTCAGTCAGAAATATCAGTATTTTCAAGAAGGGGGACACCTTATTCTGCTGGACTCATGTGGTGGGCAACCTGAGCTTTTCAGGTGTCCCGAGGAGCTTTTCTATGAAGGTGATTATCCCAGATGCAGCCATCGTCAGCACCATCTGCACACACCCTTGTGTGGAGAGGTGTTCTTCCTTGCTCCAAGCTTGGGCACTGCCATCTTCCCTCCAGCCCCACTTCTGCCCTGTGGAAGTGCCTTAAAACTTAGACTGGGAGAGTAGATGGACCCTGATCCCTGCATTTCTAAGTGTCATGATGTGTCTCCTTGATTTTAAGACTACCAGAAGAAATTTGATAATTCTGTTGGAAGTGGTATAAAATAGTGCATGCTTTATTAAAAAGCCTGGGGTGAAGCATGAGGGCTGAAAGGGACACATTGCCAGGTCTCTTCCACATTCTCCTGGAAACTATCTTTTTCTTCCCATTCTCTCCTTCCTATGCCATTTCCAAATCTATTTCTCATAGTCTTTCCACAAACCAACCCCAAGTTTTGTTGTTGTTTGTTTATATATTATTTTCTTACAGGCATTTAATTTAAAAGAAGGTATTAATGTCTACTAGATTTTTGGTATCATGCTAGTTGCTGGTGATACTGATTTGGAAAGAGCATGGTCTCTGCTCCAGGGCAAGTTGTGTGTGTGTGTGTGTGTGTGTGTGTGTGTGTGTGTGTAAAATACCCATATATAATAATATATGTATTAATTAAAAATATAATAATATATGTATTATATACTTATATATAGCACATATATATAATAATTTATAGTTGTGGATATATAATATATTAAAACATTATTTATATCCTAGCCATAATATATATAGTTATTATACCCCATCTTGACAGTTTAGAGAGCATGGTAAGCAGGATTCTGAGATGACCCCCACATTTCTCCACCCAGCTGTGTATACACTGAGTATATTCTCTTTCCCTTAAGAATGGGTGGGGTCAGTAAATATAATGGGATACTACCCCTGTGATTAGGTTATTAATCCATTGACTTTGAATTAATCAAAATGGAGATTATTCTGGTGAGATTGATCTAATCAGGGCAGTTCTATCAAGGTAAGGTAGAGTATCAGAGAAAGGCCCTCCTGCTGGCTGACCTGGAAGAAAGCAGCCTATGAAGGAATCACAGGTCTGCAATCATGGTCTGAAACCCAAGGACAGACTCTAGGACCTGAAAATGATCCCTAGCTGATATCCAAGAAGAAAATAATACTCAGTCTTTTAGTCAGTCATACGGAAATAATTCTCCCAGTTATGTGAGAAATCTTGAAAGTGATCATTCCCTAATTGAGTCTGTAGATGCCAATATGGCCTGCTGACTCCCCAACTTCAGCATTGTAAGATCCTGAGGAGATCACCCAGCTAAAACATAAGGACTCCTGACCAATGGAAACCATGAGATAATACATTTGTGTTGTTTTAGGTGCCAATTTTGTGGAAATTTGTTCTGCAACAAGAGAAAACTCACACATGGCAATTATATCTGAGGAGGGGATAGTTGTCTCTACCTGGGAAGGGGTGGGCACATTATAGAGAAGAGATGATAGTTGAGATGAGACTAAAGGAGAAGTAGAGGTTTGCCAGACAAAGGGGAGTGATATTTATTGTTGTGATATCATCTAAGATATGTTTTCAGAAGAGCAAGTACCCTTATATATCTAAAGGGTAGGTTGCTGGGTGCCTCAGGGGCTCAGTTGGTTAAGCATCTGCCTTCAGCTCAGGTCATGATCCTGGGGTCCTGGGATCAAGCCCTGCATCAGGCACCCTGCTCAGTGGGGAGTCTGCTTCTCCCTCTCCCCCTGTCCCCTTCTCATGTCCTCACTTCTCTCAAATAAATAAAATCTTAAAAACAATAAAGGGTGGGCTGCTTATGCTCATTTTAGTTCTTTCTTCATATAGCCATTTTACAATGATATTTATGCACGTTTCCATGGGTAAAGCAATGGAGTGACCTTCACCTTAGCTTCCCAAATCATTGATGTCTCACATATATGCTGTTGTCCAGCATTTCCTATATCCCTTTCCTTGGCATTGGTCTTATATCAATGCATTTTTTAAAAATCAGAAATGTGTTGTAAACGCATGCAGCAAATAGTTGAGTGGACATCTTTACCTTGTCTCCAGAGATTTTACTCTTCTTTCTGACTCTCCATTTTCATACGGCTAATGTGTTACCTCAAACTCATAACCTTAGCAACGCAAAGTCACCCACTGTCTTGTCAAATATGATCAAATACGATGTATTTATCCAAGAGTGGTATAACCTGATTGTGTTCCACCTTCAGTATGCCTTCCTTCTTCATTTCGGGTAAATAAGTGTTGCGTGATCTTCCTCCCTTTTATTACATGGTTTCGGTTCTCGTGTATCATTCTGTCAGGGATGACTCCTGGACTCACCACACAATTCCCACAAGTGTGTTAAAGCCTGGACTCAATAGTGCTAAGAACCTCCAATTCCTGACATCTCCTGTCGTGCCATTTTTAAACAAAATAGTCAATAGCCATGGTGTCATTGACTTTGCTTTCTTCCATTTTTCCAAAATTGCTCTGAAGGCTTCCACCAGGCTTGGAGTACTTAATCGTCAGAATTCTTCATAAGTGTCAGTGGGAGACCCAATGGTTCCAAGAGCTTTCCTTTATCTCAGTAACTTTTATTAAGCTTCTTACCCCTCAGGCACTGATTTTTGCCCCTTACAACCTCAATTTCTTCTTCTGCAGCAGCATCTTAGGGAGGATACTAACGTGCTTCTTCATTTCTTCCTTCTCCCCATTTCTGTCTCCCCTTGGGGATGTCCATTCTTATCACTCACACTAACCCTTGACTTTTCACACAACTATACACACTTTCTTAAGGAGCTGGAGAATTCATTTTCAAAAGTCACTGAAAAAAAAAATTTTTTTTTTTTTTTGCACAAGAATACACAGTTCCCCACCTTCTGCTCTCTGAAATAGTCTTTTCCTCTTTGTATCACTCTAGCTAGGCCAACAGAGTATTTACTTGCTGCAGATGAATTCATGGCATGCAGGATAAAAGAAGAGGTCTTATTTTTGGCTCCAAATATAATTTTCCATCTCTGTTTTGGGTAATTGTGTGGTCACCAAGAATTGTACCAAGTTTTTTTCTGTCACTTGCCATTAGGGGCATTCCTCAGAGCAGAATAGCTATGTGGTTTCCAGAAATGCATTAAACTTAAGGTGAAGATAATTTTGCCTCAGCATTCAGTATGAGTGTATTGTTAATGATCTGAGTGCTGTTGTGGGCTACTTCCTTCCTAGAATGCCTGTGGCTTTCAGAGCAGACTCAGATTTCAAAACTGCTGAGAGGAGCTCAGCCCTCTAGACAGATCCTGTGGTGACTCAGGAGAAAATGAGCATGTGTGTCCCCTTTCCCTTTCTCTTCCTCTCACCTCCCTGCCAATTCACAAGGTTTAGCAATGTACATCTCTCTTGGAGTTTTGTTCTTCTGGAAGTTAGAAATAGTAACTCCAAAGGTATAGTCTTTTCCCATTTGCTGTTAGCCTCACCATGGCTTCCATTTCAGTGTCCCTGGATTGTAGCTCAGCACAAGGCTCCTATAGATTAGCTCTAAAGCTAATCTATGCTTTATAGAACACAGTCAGCTTCATCCTACAGAAAAAAAAATGTGGAAACACTTTGCACAGGACCTATCCCCTGAAAATGTTAGATATGGAGCATTACTGCTCAACTGTGGTTGGCATCTTTATTTATTAGTTCACTTGGTTTATGGTTTAATATCAGGGTGCTTTTTGCTGTGTACAGCACTTGCTTAACAAGGAACGAGATCACCTGTTTCCTCCCTGGAGGTGAGCTTCTCTGCCAGGCAAAGATGAAATGAAATTTTGGCGATTTTTAGACAGCAAGAATCAACAAAACTGAAAAGGTTTTTGTTTGTTTGTTTGTTTGTTTTTTCATTTTCCTTACTCAATAAATCCCCAAAGGAAAACATTTGCCCCCATGATTTCCCTCTTCCCTCCACTGACACCACCGGAAAGTATGAATTTAGGGAGTATCTCTTCCAGATACCCATTCTGATCATCTCTTCCCTCCCAAAGAATTGTTATTAGGTAACACTTGGTACAAGGTACACACTGCAGCTCTAACTTAGATGCACTCTGAAGAGATTACATTTATTGTCCTTTTTCCTCTAGGAGCTTTGAATTTAGGATATGCAGGAATACAGGAATTTCAGTCAACACAATGCCTATAGCAAAATGAAGGCTCTGTGTTGGATAAGCAAGGGTGATGTGAACTTCATATTGAGCCAGTATGAGTTTTGATGGGAGTTATATATAATTAGTCCCTATTGGGGGCTGTGTTACTAAGGGCAGAGTATGTGCTCTGAGACACTCCATGTGTTTTCAGCCAATTCCATGTGTTGGAAATCACAAGAAAAAAGTTCCTTTCTAGAGCAATAGTGGTGTCTTCTTTATTTCTCCACTCTGCCCCTCTCTATCAAGGAGGGTACCTCAAAGCTGTAGACAATAGCGGGCTTGCGTGGAAACCCCACTCTTAATCTGGTCTCAGCCCCAGGTCCCTGTCCCTTTATTTAATTGAGAAATTTTAATGGCCCTCTGTGGCTCAAAGGTTTTTAAAGTCTGATTTTACATTGTTTGTCCTCTAGAAGCAGTTTCAAACCTGTGTAACTCCAAATTTCTGATACTTTCATTCTGTTTCTTTCTGTCTGCAAACTAGCTCACTCTTTCTTGAAATACCTTGCCAAACACAGCAAGGGAAGATCAACATATGCTGGCATTCTGGCTCATTCCAATCACTTTCCCGAGATGCACAGGCTCATAGACACTTAGTCGGCCTTCCACACTAACAAGGGTGACAGTTTTACCAAATGTTTCACTACAGCAAGCAAGGACTTCCAGCTTGCTAGATCTGTGTCCTCACTGCTTACCACAAAACTGCTAAATTTCTGTCACATAGTGTAGATTTTTTTTTTTTAAATAATAGCAGCATCTACTTCAAGGCCTTGATTTCTGTATTGGTTCAGGTAATGCTAGCTGTTGCATCAAGCAAATCCCCACATTTTAATGGCATAACAAAATGAAAGTTATTTTTCCTTCATATCAATTCCAATGCAGAGGTGTTCCTGGCTCATGAAAAGGTGGCTTTCTGCCACATAATGACATAGGGATCCAGGTTCCTTCTGTCCTGTGACTCCACTGTCTTTGGGGCTCCAAGTCTTCAGCCTCCAGCCAGTAAAGGAGGGAATAGATGGGGGGGGTTGTGGATTAGCCTTAGAAATGGTGCATATTACTTGCATTCCAGTTCCATTTTGCTGAAACTCAGCAAACGCCTGCAATGATGTGTGAGGAGACTGGAAATGTGGTCTCCGTCTGGGCAGCCACGTCCTGGCGACAATAGTATGGTAGGAAAGGTCAAATCACAAACATTTGGTAGCAGAAGCTACTTCTGCCTTACATGGAGAAAGGTTTTAGAAGAAATTAAATTCTGTTGAAGGAAAATAAACATTCATTAAACTCATGTATATATTACATAATATATATGTTTAAGTATATGTACTTGTATACTTATGTATATAAGTATTATATTGCTATCATATATTGTAGTATATATATGTTTTATATATATGTTTTATATATATATATATATATATATATATATACACACATATATGTAACATTTTCAACAATACCCTCTAGAGGTAGGGTTAAAGAACTTGATTTGGGAAGACTTAAAACCAACAAGAAACATGGCTTCATGAACAAAACACACACCAACACAACACTGTAAATGAAGATATTTTCATGAACAGTATGATTCGAATTCATCTTCATGATACAGGGGCTATTTTTTTTTTTTTTTTTAGGTTTTGAAATACAAAACCACGAATTCCCATACTTGATTTTTTATGACCAAATCCTTTCTCAAATGCAATTCTGGTGTTAGTCTTCACTGAAGCATACAGTATGAAATTCTTCTCTTGTGCCTACCATTCTTAGGAGGAGTTTGAAGTAGATGTCTGCTCTACACAGTGTGCTCTCCAGTTCTGTATTCTTGCTTCAAATTATGGCATTTAAGAAAAGGCAAAACAACAACAACGACAACAACAACAACAACAACAAACTTTAATCTCATTTTTGCAAAAACGTTTTGCAGAAGTGTTGTTTGTAATACTGTGAGTTCACTCTAATTTCCTGGCAAATTGACATGCTCAGATATTACAGGTGCTACCAGGTTCCTTGGTGCTTCAGGAATTTTTACTTTGTGTTAGTGTAATGACAAAGTTTATCTATAGTATATGACTGTGAATGCTCCCGCATGCGCTTCCATTAATAGAAACACCATCATTTTTATATTAATCATAAAGGGAATTGATAATTGCCTATGGGAGTTTTTACCTATGAGCAAAACTGTTTGACCCAATTATGTTTTCATGGTGAGGGATGAATATATTGAATTATGATAAATAGATCATTGGCGGATTTCAGGGAAAGAGAAGAAATGTCCCAGAGGAATAAGCCATGAGTGAGCAAGTGCTAAAAAATTTAAAAACTGATAATACTGTCATTACATCACCTGTCACAGCTCAGAAGTTTAATCCCATTCAATGCAGGAGATGAGAAGGTAAACCCGGTATGTTCAGTGACATTAAGCACCTGTCATTCAAATCCCATGATCCACATGGATTTGTAGGAAAGCTACAGACACCCTCTACGAGGAGCTAAAATCTGCAATGCTAGCTAGTGACTGGCTTTCCAGAAGGTTAAACTGAAGCTAATGCAACTGGCTCCCTGCATACTTACGCTCTGAAAAAGAGATAAGCTGCCAGTCTTACTTCAAAAGCCATCAGCTACATTCTTTTAAACCTGAAGTTTAAGATTCTAATTTAGAGTTGATAAAGTTGAGCAAGAAATTTAAGAGTGACTGATCAGACTTAATTCCTCAGCGAAGTCCCTTTTTATACACTTAACTATTCAAAGGCTGAGGGGTGGTTTGTTTACATTGGCTTGGAATAGAAGGCAATTCTAAGGTAGAAGAAAGATCATTTAGCAGTAGTCAGGAATGCTGTTTCTACCACAAATTTCAAGGTTCTTAAGTTTTATATTCATTTATAAAATCAACAATTCAACCACATATTTTAAAAAATATCCAGTACTAGCATACATTGATAGTAAACTCCTATCTTAATTTTATATATAAAATTTTATATATTTTATTCTCCTCTTCAATATCAGCTTCCTTTTCCATTTTCCCAAGCTTGTCATGAGCACCTCAAGTTTTGTAGTCAACTAATGTGGTAGGGAGAATTCAAAGATGGCTTTCCAGATTCTCACTCTCTGATGTACATGCCTGTGCAATCCTCCATCTTTGAATGAGGGCAGAACCTATGAATGTGATGAAATAGTCTATTATTGCTCCCTTGGTTAGGGTATGCTACATAGCAAATTTGATTACATTGCATTTTATCAGTCTTCATCATAGAAGAGGAGAGAGGGATCAGAATTCAGACAGAAGTGTTGCTGTTGGCCTGGAAGAAAGCAAACAGCATTGTTGTGAATGGCCCAGGAGGGCTATGTGTCAAAGATCCAGTCAGCATCTAAGAACTGATAACTAGCAAGAACATGGATGCCTCCCTCCTACAGTACAGGAAATGCATTCCGCCATAGTCAATGAGCTCAGAAGAGAACTCTCAGCCTTAGTTAAGGTCGCAGCCCTGCCTGACACCATGATTTTAGCCTAGGCAGATTATGCCAAGTCTGTGATAATATCTTACACATCAATAGATAGTTAATACAACTATAAATAAACTTTCAAGTTAATGTTCCATTTATTCTTCTATTTCATTTTATTTTCAGACATTCTTATAAAACCTGTTTATTTAGAACTTGAAAGATGAGAGATGGTGTGCTAGATAGCAGTGATACCACAATCTCTCCCTTTACAATATTACAGACTAGGAAAGAAACTAGGTATACAAACAAAATCTGTTGAGAATGGATCACATTCTTAACACATAGTGCCCTAGGAGTTGCACGTACTGGCACAGCCAGGCACAAAGAGCAGTCAATAAGTAAAATAAATCTTCCCATGGGATGGAGGGATCAGAGAAAGATTCTACTATAAAATTCAACTTGAGGTAAGTGTTAAAGAGGAATAGATGGTCTTCAGGTGGAAATGGGAGAGAAGAGCATTCTGAGCAGAAAAGGTCTATGACGAATCACACAGAGATATTTTTCTAGGCACTTTAAAGAGTTAAGTAAGTGAAAAGGATAGGGCTGAAGTGGACGAGGGAGAAATGAAGGTGTGTCTAGAGAGAAGTCTGAACAGAAAACATCTTACAGATGTGCTACCAAAAGTGGTCCTATGGGTGGGAGCCTGGGTCGCACCCAGAAACTTGCTAAAATTGCAGAATCTTAGGCCCCACCTACAGGTACCAAACCAGAATCTGTGTTTTCACCACATTCTCAGGTGATTCAGAGATCATGGTTTAGAGCCTCTTGATGCTGTTGAGTCTGGACACTATCTTTCAGATAAAGGGAAGATCTTGAAATGTTTAAGGTGAGTATTAACGCAATCAGGCCTATCTTTTAGAAACAACAACAACAACACCATTAGAAGGATGGGAAGGATGATGAAAGACACATGTGACAGAAGGTAGAGGAACCAGTTAGAACATTATTCTAGCACTCCAGGCAGGAGAACAAAGCAGGGACAGTGAATACAGAGAGGAGTAGACAAATAAAACAGATTATAAGAGGACAGAATATCTGGAATTTGAACAACAGACTGTGGACACTGAGTTGTTTAAAATGAACCTCAATGAGGCTAATACAACTATGCAGGCAAAGTGGTCATTTTAAATTGTGAGAGATACAGGAGAAAGGTTGAGTTTTATTTCTGAAAGTCTGAGTTTGAGATACCTGTGGGACTGAATTAAAGATGTTTAGTAGGAAGTGGGTAGGATAGATGTGTCTCTAGGACCTCAGAAAATTCTGGGTCACTTCGAAGTCACTAGAAAAGTCAGGATTGTTACTTTGCTTGTCAGGGACTTGTGGGGTATATCTGAAGTTATGAGTGAATGAGTGATTTCTGTTCAATGTTTTCCTCTCAAGTTTTTAAAGACATTGGGATCAAGATTTCTACCAGCGCTTGATTTTTCCCTCTTCCACTTTATTAAAATAATACTTAGAAAATACACATATAGAATATGTATACATTATACACAGTACATACTGCATATATCCAGTATTAAAAGTTTTAGAATGAGTTAAGCGCATGTGGCAGCCTGGTAGATTTTAATACGAGGAATCCGACTGCTCCTAGGAGGAAAGTGATGGGGCCAGGAGGAAAATCCACCTCTCCATCAATTTTTACATAACTTTTCCTCCATGGATAAATTCAAAGAATGAAGTAATAACCATATGAGACTTGGGAAAAGATTTGGTAGAGTCTTTGTTGTACTTACAAGATGAATGTGATTATACCCAAGATGTAAGGGAGGAAACACAATTTAAAAAAAAAAATTACACTACAGAAAACAGAAAACAACTGTAGAGAGTAACTTATATATAATTTCCATAAAGGCAAAAAAAGAATTCACTAGCTCTGTAGAAAAGGCAATAAAATAGAAGATGATGTAACAGCAGATTGAGTTAAAAAGAGAGTTCCATTATATCAAGAAATATTTAAGGAAAGTAAAATTCAAGAGAAGGAGTATAGGACAGAAATAGCAATCTAAAATTTAATCAGTGATGCAGAGAACACATTTGGGAATGTTTTATTTTACTTCAAAATTAAAAGATGAAGAACAAAGAAATGAAAGAATTAAAGCAAAGATAATAATTCTTACCTAAGGAGAATTGTGTCCTATAAGAATATACCATACCAATTGAGAACAACATATACACAAAACCTAATCATTTCCTAAGCTGCATCAATATTTTAATTTAAGGAAATAGCACATTTAGTAAATACCAGTTGAGATAAATGAAAAAAAGAACATAATGATACATGAACACAATTTAAATGTTATATTATATGTTAATTTATAGATGTTAAATGCTTGGCAATGTAACAAATGCTTAATAAGGTTATGTTGAATTAATTAATAAAATATTACAAGAAACAAACATCAAGAAGCTAATAGTGAGGCTTCTAGAATATTGCTTCTGGCCATGAAAGATTAATTGGTATCAGAATTTTCTCCTGCTGTAAAAACTAGAAACATAATGTATGAATCAATGTTTTAAGACAATTGGACAATAATCAGTAATGACTATGATCCCTGAATAAATGAAAACAGATGAGGTAAACTCTATGATCCACCCAGCTTTCAGCCGAGAAGTACTTTCTGAAAGCATATCATTCTTACTGAGTTTAATCCGTAGAGATCAGTGTTCAGTGCACTGATCTGTTTGAGGAGATAGGGAGGAGGAACATCACATGGAGAAAAAGAGCTATGAAAATCAACACAGGAGTCTCCATGACTTCACTGGTGAATACTAAAGGGCACATGTGTAGAGTGAACATGCATGCAGCTGGGAAAAGAACTAAAAGGGATTTATAAGTTGATAATTCTTAAAGCTCAGAAAGAACTAGGAGATAATTTGAATTCTAACCAGCTAGAGTGGAGAGATCTTACTGGACATGTGCGGCATTCAATGCAGAGAGCAGATGGAAAACAATACAGACAATAAATGAAACCAAAAGTTTGTTCTTTAAAGATCAAGAAAATTAACTATTTATTTTTAAGAGATTTTTATTCATGAGAAGACTGGTCCATATAATATAAAGAAGACAATAACCAAAAGAAAGATGAAAGAGATTATATTACTACAGCTCCTACAGATTTCAAATGGATAGTAAGGGTTTATAATAAAAATTATGCTAATAAATTTGACAGCTTAGATGAAATGGAAAAATTCCTTGAAAAAACAAAAATTACCAAAACTGTCACAAGGATAAGTAGAAAATCTGGGACATCTGGGTGGCTCAGCTGGCTACTGACACTCTTGATTTTGTCTCAGTCATGATTTCAGGTTCATAAGATCAAGGCCTGAGTCAGGATCTGCACTCAGCAGGGTGTCTGCTTGGGATTCTCTCTCTCTCTCTCCCCATATCCCTTCCCCTGTTCCCTCGCTTGCTCTCTCTTTCAAATAAATACATAAGTCTGAAGAAAAAAGAATAAGTAGAGAATCTGAACAGTCTTATATATAGAAGAAATATATATTTCTTCCCACAGAGAAACTCAAGGCCTACTGACTTCACTGGTTAATTACATTAAGTAGTTAAGGAAGAAATGATACCAAACCTATAGAAAGAATTTCAGGGAATAGAGAAGTAAGAAATTTAATAAGGCCAGCATTTCACTGATAACAGAAGTAAAGAAATTACAAGATAAGGAGAAACCTATAAACCAAACCTATAAACCAAAATCATGTATAGACACAAAAGTCCTTGACAACATATGAAGAAATTGAACCCAGAAATGAAAATATTAATTCATTATGACCCGTGGATTTTAACACTGCCTAGGAGTGCAAGATTGGTTTAACATTTGAAAATTAGTGTAACTCCTCATAAAAACAAAATAAAGGACAAAAATGTCAATAGATGCAGAAAAAAGCATTTGATAAAATTCAACATCTATTCATGATAAAAGCTCTCAGTAAACTAAGTCAAGAAGGTAACTTTCTCAAACTGACAGTGGGCATCCACAGAAGACCTATAGCTACCATCTTAGTGGGAAGGAATAATGTTATCCCATAAAACTGAGAACAAGGAAAGAATGTCTGCTCTCACTACTGTTTTTTTTTTTTCTTTTTGAGCTGAAGGTCCTACCTAGTGTAATGATATAAGAAAAAGAATAAAATTTATACAGATTAGAATGATGCCAGTTGTCTAAATTCACCATTGACATGATTATACACTTAGAAAATATGAAGGAATCCATAAAAAACACTAGTGCTAATGTGAAATTAGCAAAGTTGTATGATACACGAAAAAATCCATTCATATTTTATACCATGCACCAAAAAACTCACAGTGAATCATAAATCTAAATGTAAGAGCAGAAACTATAAAATTTCTAGGAACAAAAGAGGAGGAAATATTTGTGACCTTGGGATACATAAATATTCCCAAGATCTGGAACAGAAAGTACAAGTCAAAAAGGGAAAAATTATTAAATTGAACTTCATCAAACTGAAATATTTACTCTTTGTAAGGGCAAAACAATGGCAAGACAAGCCACAAATTAGAAGAAAAAATGTATATATAATGCATATATATATAACAAATGACTTGTATCCATAATCCATAAACCAATCTGTATCTCAATAGTAGGAGGTCAAATAACTCAATTTCTTTAATGGGCAAAATATTTAAGCAAATCCTTCAAAAAAGAAGATTTATGAAATGCCAATGAAAAGTGCCATGAAAAAATATTCAACATCAAGTAAGTCATCAAGCAAATGGAAACTAAAATCACAGTGAGTATCACTCCCCACCTTCTAGAAAGGATGTAATTCTAATGGATTGAAAAATAACATGTAATGATGATGTGAGAATAGGTAGGACTCTTGTATATTGATGGTAAGAATGTAAAATTGTGTAGTCACTTTAGAAAACAATTTGACAGTTTCTCATAAAATTAAACAAATACTTAATATATGACCTACCAATCCCTAAGCATTTACCTGAGATATATAGATATGTGTCCACACAAAGACTTGCACACCAAAAGTTCAGAGCAGCATTATTCATGATAGTCCCAAACTGGTAATAATCTAATTATCCATCAGAAAGTGAATGGATAAAAATTTGTATTATAGTCACATGTTGGAATTCCATTGAATAATGACAAGAAAACATTGATACATTAAAGAGAACATATAGATCCTAAAAAGCATTATCCCAATACAAAGAAGCTAGACATAAAAGACAACACACTATATAACTCAAATCATATGAAGTTCCAGAATGGGCAAAACCAAGCTATAGTGAGAAAAAGGAAAGCTGACATGCCTGGCATCAGGGTCAGAAGGAAAGTGAGAGAGAGTTGGTGACATACACTGGAAAAGGATATGAGCTAAGATGAGGAGGTGGTAGAAACGTTCTAAAGCATGACTGTGTAGGTAGTTACATGAGTGTATACAATTGTCAAGACTCTGAACTGTGCGCTTCAAATGGTCCCATTTTATCATTTGCAAAATATATTTAATTAAAGTTGATTTAAAAGTGAATTTACAAATGGTTTAAAATTTCTCTTTTTGGTCTTTCTGTATTTTCCAAATTCTCTCTTCAAATTCATTTATTAACATTTTTCATTAAAATAAACTAAGTGAAAGATTATTTTCCCACTTTCATTGTATATGCAGTAATTTGTATAACTATTCTGCAAGCAACCTAGTCAGCTCTACCAGATATAATCAGGACCTCCCCAAACTAGCACTTCCTTACTGTATATATACATATGTAGATTTTCTTTATCCAAAGACATACTGGATTCATCATTAAAAACAAAGACAAAAACTGAAGATGATCTGCCTTTGCATTGGAATCAAGATTCACAATTTTCTTCATAATACATTCTGGACCTGATCTGAGCAGTCCTCTCGTCTTGTTATTTAAGAGTCTGGGCAGTGGCAGGTGGGGTCCAGGCAAGCCAAACACATACAGACTAAAAGCACCTGAAATGTGGCGAGGCTAATGCTAGATCAAAACTGAAAACGAAGATTATATGAATTTTAACAAGTGAAACGTAGTGTGAAATGAGAGGGAGATAAAAACAGACCAGAAATAGTTTCAAAAATGAGACAGTTGATTCATCTAGATGCCCAGGAAAGCTAATTTTACAACTGAGCCTTTAGCAACTAAGGCTAACAAAGAAATTATGTTGTATTACTTAATTATCCTTTTCCACTGAAAGAAAGCATGCCGACGTTCTGATAGAAAATGTGTTCCTGGAGCAGAACTCAAGACAGAATTTATTATGGGGACAATGAACTTTTGGTAATGAGGTAAATGGTATTGTCAAGAGAATTTTTAAAAAATCAGCAACTCTGCACAAAAACACTGTCCTCATGCCCAAGAGAGCAGAGGAGGTGGTACTAAGATGAACACCTGATAAAGATGGTAAATTTGGGACACAAGGTTAAAGCATTTCTTTCCAATCACCTAACTTAATACAGTGGTAGTAGCCTAGGAGAAAATGAAGGGAGAAAAGTAGTTCGTTCATATGTTTATTAAATAGTTTTCTATAAATTTCAACCATATTAGGAGAGCCTCTGGTTGAGGCCAGGGATCAGACAACAAATAACTGAATCTTCTAACAAGTACCTGTAGTGAGGGCATCCTGTGTTGCTGTGATGGCCATATGCTTTCCACACCAGATGGGAAAGAAGATGTCGTTCTGCTGTGAACGCTGAGGAGACAGACAGAAGGCTATTGCACTTTAGAACAGGTGGGGACAGCAGGATTTCTTTCAGGTAGAGCCAGCATTTTCTTCAGGGAAGAGTTTTCTGTCTCCTAAACTACTTAAGCGTGTGTTGGTTTAGACCTCAAAGTTTTACACAACGTGGGTAAAGTGGCTTTAGCTTGAAAAATTTCAAGACAAGTCTTACAGCTGCCCTCCTTGCCCATCAAAGGAACTCAGTGTTAACACTGGGGATTATCAGTCTTTTAGACACATTGCATCTTGATGGACTTGCCAAAATGAGGAAGCTGCAAGGTGAGTTGAAAATTTCACCTGTGCATTGGGGTTATGTATGTTTTAACATATCTGTGCTAATGAATGTCTTGCAAATGTAGCATTTGCAATTTTTGTAAAAGTGATGCTGAGGCATTCAGGTTCACATTCTTCTTGAGAGTATACACAGCTAAAATCAAAGAGTGACTGGAGGAAGTTAGCAATTTTGTTCAGCATTATTTAATATCCTAGATGATTACTGAGCACCCCCCACCCCAAGACACCAACAAGATCAAGGAATAGTAATAAGCACTGTAGGGAATTTTTAACAAAACAAGTAAAACACTTTTAAAGAGCTTGAAATGTACAAGGACAAGATTGATTTTTTAGACTTATTTAAATATGAAAAGAGAACTAAATAATATGTAAAGGATCAGTTCCAACTGATAACATTTAAATTAGAGATTGCACCTGCAGCGGGTTATTTAATCATTAACACTGGTTAACAATAAAGTTCAGATAAAAGACTGAAGAGACATTTGTAGAGTACAGTCCGTTGGCCAAACAACTATTCCTGTCCACTGAGTTTAAAGGCAAGTTTAATGAATGCTGCCAATAGACTGAACTTTGTTATGTGTTCTTTTTATTTTTTTTAAAGATTTACTTATTTATGAGAGAGAGAGTGTGAGCGAGCAGGGGTGAGGAGGGGAGGGGCAGAGGGAGAAGGAGAGAGGGAATCCCAAGCAGACTCCCCACTAAGTGCAGAGCCCCACCCAGGTCTCAGGCTCGTAATCCTGAGATCATGACCTGAGCCAAAATCAAGTCAGACGCTTAACCCACTGAGCCATCCAGGTACCCCTGTGTGTGTCTGTGTGTGTATGTTTTAAATGAGAAGGAATTATATAAATACATAATTCTATATTAATTATAAGTATATAATTTATTTAATTATATAAACTCTGGATTTCTGTAAACATCCATATATATCATTGTGCAAACAATAACATTACTAAATCTGTACTTTATTTTCTTTGTCTTTGATAGCTAAAGCCAAATCTCTGATTAATCACAGACTCCATAGTCCTTAAGGCAGAGAGATTATTTTTTCGAGATCCTGAATTGAAATAACTCCCAACCAATTCTAATTTATGGTAATCTCTCTATTCTATTTCAGTTTTAAAGATGACTTTGTTTTTTATTTTTATTTTTTTAGAGAGGGGTGGGGGCAGAGGGAGAGGGAGAGAGAATCTCTCTCTTTAAAAAAAAAATATTTATTTGGTGAGAGAGAGAGAGAGATTGAGCAGAAACAGAGGGAGAAACAGGATTCCTGCCAAGCAAGGAGCCCAATGTGGGACTCAATCCCAAAACTCTGTGATTATGACCCAAGCCAAAGGCAGATGCTTAGCCAACTGAGCCTCCCAGGTGTCCTGAGAGGGAGAATCTTTTTTTTTTTTTAATATTTTATTCATTTATCAGACAGAGATCACAAGTAGGCAGAGAAGCAGGCAGAGAGAGAGAGGAGTGAAGCAGGCTCCCCGCTGAGTAGAGAGCCTGGTGTGGGGCTCGATCCCAGCACTCTGGGATCACAACCTGAGCCGAAGGCAGAGGCTTTAACCCACTGAGCCACCCAGGTGCCCCACCGAGAGGGAGAATCTTAAGCAGGCTTCACAAACAGACTAGAACCAGTCACAGGGCATTATGAATGTTCAGTCTCACAACTCTGAGATCATGACCTGAGCTGAAATCAGGAGTCAGGAGCTTAACTGACTGAGCCACCCAAGAGACACTATTTCGGTTTTATGTAAGTTCTCCCACCCCTGGGATGAAGTCATCCTTTCTTAGAGTTAATTGCTCCATTCTGATATTAACATTTTAATGAGATATTTGATATATAAGTATGGAATATATTTATAGTATTTTTATTAGGTCTTCTGTTCATTTACTACTAGATTTATAAGATAAATTTGTAAATTTTATTTTTTCTATGGCCCAGAATATTCCAAATATCATCAGAATTTAAAGGTTAGTTAAACCTCAACTGTGAACCAATCTGGTCTCAACTCCTATTAAAAATGGCAGATATGGGTCACCTGGGTGGCTCAATCAGTTAAGCATCCAGCTCTTGATTTCAGCTCAGGTCATGGGGACTCCATCCTGAGCACGGAACCTGCTTAAGATTCTTTCTCTCCCTTTCCCTCTGTCCCTCCCACCACTGGCTCAAACTCTCTCTCTCAGATAGATAGATAGGTAGATAGATAGATGGATGCAGCAGATCTTTGGTTTATCTGAGGTTTCTACTTTTTTTTAATTTTATTTTTTTAATTAAAAAAAGATTTTTATTTATTTGGCAGAGAGAGAGAGAGAGATCGCAAGTAGACAGAGAGAGGCAGAGAGGCAGAGGCAAGACAGGCAGAGAGAGAGGGGCAAGCAGGCTCCTTGCTGAGCAGAGAGCCTGATGCAGGGCTCGATCCCAGGGCCCTGAGATCATGACCTGGGCCGAAGGCAGAGGCTTAACCCACTGAGCCACCCAGGCAACCCTCTAATTTTTTTTTTAAGATTTTATTTATTTACTTATTTGAAAGGGAGAAGGAGCTGGGAGGAGGAGAGGATGAGGGGCAAGCAGACTCCATGCTGAGCATAGAGCCCAGTGAGTGCAGAGCCCAAAGTGGGGCTCAATCCTAGGGCTCTGAGATCGTGACCTGAGCTGAAATCGAGAGTCAGATGCTAAACTGACTGAGCTGCCCAGGCGCCTCTGGTGTTTCTAATTCTAAGAGGAATTTTTATAAATTTGCATTTTCCTGTTGCCCTTGAGTTTCAGTTAGTATTTCTTAAAATATGTTAATCTGTATGGAGTCAGTATTTGTTTCTCTCTTTTCTTCTTATCTTCTCTCCTAATTGTATCTGTACTTGTTTTCTATTTTCTTAATCAGGCTCACAAAAGACTTCAATGAACTGGATTTTGGATTTTTTCCCTTTTCTTTTGTATTTGTTTGTTTCATTTTAATTAATTCTTGATTGCCTCTGTGTTAAGCCCTTCTTTCTAGGTTTGTTTGCTTGTTTGGTTTTTCTTTCTCTAATTTCTTAAGATTAGAAAGAGTATTCAGTTCATCCATTTTTATCATCTTAATTAGCAATAAAGACAATTAAGGGTACAATAATTTTTTTCTTGTATTCCATAGGCTTGATATGAAGTATTTTAATTTAATTTTCTTCTTTGACAACTTCTAATTCCCTTTTCTGACACAAAGATGAGCTGAGATCTATCTCTTATTTTCTCAGTAAAGATTTTGCAACATGAATTTATTATTTTTTAATATAAGCAATTTTGGTCAGAGAACATTGTCTATAAAATCTTTAATTTTTAAAAATTATTTAAGTTTCTTTGTATCCCAGGACAAAAAATTTAAACTATCCCTTTTATATACATAAATAATACTATTTAAATATAGCATATAATAATGAAATATTACATCTGAAACTAGTTTTATTGACTATATTCTTTTTTTATTGACTATATTCTTAAGTTCTTCTAACTTCTTATCGTTTTTGTCCACTAAAGATGCCAAATTCTAAGGAAGTTGCATTACTCTTTCCTATTACAACTATTTTGTGGGGGTGGGGGTGGGTATTTATTTATTTGACAGAGAGAGAGAGAGAGAGAGCACAACCAGGGAGCAGCAGGCAGGGGAGAGGGAGAAGCAGGCTTTTCACTGAGCAAGGAGCCTAATGCAGGGCTTGATCCCAGGACTCTGGGGTCATGATCTGAGCTGAAGGCAGATGCTTAACCAACTGAGTAACCCAGGCACACCCACCCCCATAACTATTTTTATCACATTCTTGAATTTGGGTAGTTTTGTGGGGTTTTTTAATAGTTTTGTGTTATATAACTGACTGTATATTGCATAGTATAGATAGATTGATATCTATTACATCTAAATCACTCTTCATTCTATGGTTCCCCACTTTGTTTTTTTTTAGAAATTCCATTCTATATTATTGATGCTTATAATCTTTTCTGCTGACACATCAGACATATTTTCCCCTATTACTTGAAAGCAGTGTAAAATACAGTGAACAACACAAGGTTTAGGGACACCAACACCTAACATATAAATTATGATTCTCCAAAAACGTAATGACTATTGACCAGAGGCCTTCCTGATAATCTAAACAGTCAACTAACACATATTTTGTATGCTATCTGTATTCTATTCTATATTCTTACAACAAAGTAAGCTAGAGAAAAGAAAATATTATTAAGAAAGTCATAAGAGAAAGAAAATAAATTCACAGTGCTGTGTTGTAAAAAAAATAAAATAAAATAAAGGTAGTAAGTGGACCCAAGCATTTCAAACCTGTGTTGTTCAAGGGTCAACTGTATAATCTCCCCATTAAAATTGACTTTCATCTACAAAAATTCTCTGTTTTTCTACCAATTTAAATCTCCAAAACCCTCCCCAGTTAGAAGTAGGAAGATTTTCTTCCTCCTCCCCATTACTTCACATCAAATATTTGATATTTTTTCGCCTACTTCTCCCAATTTCTTTTCCCCCCACCTGAAGATCCAGGTTTTGATTCAGCATTCTGGATAATTTTTAGCATTTCTTTTTAAATGCCTTCCTTCCTTTTACAAGGGTGGGTTTAAATATGTTCTTGGGCAAGCTCTTCTTACCCATTTTGGGAGAAACAGAGGCAGGTGCTCATTTCTCATCTCTGAGAAAGGAAACCTCTCATCCTCCCCACCTTGTATCGTCTATTCTGCTTCATCCCTTCTTTGCTATGAGTTGTTCTTGAGTAATTCCTTCAGACGGGCTATATGCATGAAGTTGTTTCTGAATTACTGCCTGGTCTCCATATCTTTCTTTTGCTCTGACAGGTGAATGAAATCCTGACTGAGCATAGGATTCAAATACTACAGTCATTTCTCAGTCGTCTGGGGTGTTATGTCATTGTCTTCCAGCTTCCTGGGTTGCCGATGAGTTCAATGCCAGCCTGATTCTTTCTCTTCTGTAAGCACTTGTTCCATTAGGAGTTTATAAGATTATATATTTACATAGAATTCTGGAATTTTATTGCAATATGTTAAAGTGTGTACTTTACTTATTGATCTAATCTGGACCAGAAGAAACCCATTTAATATTCAGATTCAGGTCTATCCTCTCTTCCCCCAAATTTTCTTCTGTTACTTGTTCAGATTATGCATCTCTCTTCTTAGTTGTTTTCCCCCATATTAAACAATTACTTATTTGTATATTAAACTCCTGTGTCTATGCTAATGATTACCATCTCTTTATCCTTTCAATATGTGCTTTAAGCTAATACTTTGCCCCTGACATTCCAGGCAACTAATCTGGGTCTCAACAGTGGCATTTTCTCTTTCTATTCAACTATAGAATTTTGGGATTGATTAATTATGCAAATGTTTTTATTGCAGAAATAAGAACGTGCTGCATTTGAATCTCTCTTTCAATTTTCTCTCTCTCTCTCTAAGAGAGATGTTTTGTCATCCTCAGAGGCTGTATTTTGTTGAGTATGTGCTTGCTTTATTTTGACATATTCTGATTCTCTAACTGCTTGTCCCTTTCAAGTAAGTATTCTTCTTTGTCAATAAATTGGGATTCTGGTCACACTGAGAAATTACTAGATAGATGGCGGAAAGTGAAGTGGTCTCTCCTGCTGGGGATCAGTGGGAATAGAAATAGTGAAGCCCTCCCCCCCACATCCCACTTCCTTTTATCTTCTTGGCCTCTGGAACAAGGAGTACTCAGCCTATCCATTTACCTCCCTCTAGGCTTCTTGAGGTGCTGGGAGAACTAGGACATTCAAACCAGGCAAATGTTGAAAAATTGATCTCTCATCTAGGATCCCACAGACTGCTCTGAGATAGGCTTGTCCCAAGGTCCACCACCTTCTGGTTTGGACAAAGATTCTCTGAAAGTAATTTCTAGTTCTTTTACAGCTTATAGGACAGGAGAACAAGTCCTACAGAAATTCTCTTTATAGTAATTCCAGCAGAGTTGCTTGCATCAGATTGCCCTTTGGTCAAAGACACGTGGCTCAAGAGAAGCAGATAAAAGTCAGAAATAAAGCTAGAAAAAGAGCATTCAGGTCACCATTTTACCAAGTTTGTTTTAATCGTTCAGAAATCTCTTTGGAGCCATCTCTATTCAACCCAGAATGCAAGCAGCAGCAGCAACAGCAGCAACCAATGCTAATTAGTAGTAGCTCTTTAAGATTTACCAAACACATTTGATCCTTGAAATCACCCTGTATTGTAGGTGTTACTGTGTGAAAACTGGTTCAAAGTGTTTAATGCAATGCCTAAATTTACAAATTAGTAAAGAACAATAATAAAACCAAGGCTTTCTCTCCGAAGCACAACGATTTTAGCACAACTATTTTAATAAGGAAGAGGAAATCAAGGCTAGTTTCATCCTATTTACTTTATGTATATGTATAATAATATCATAAAGAAAATTAGTAGGAAAGTATATAAAAATATAAACAATGCCCAACATCAATATGAAGAGAGTACTTTCAGTTATTCTGGTAAAGAGAGAGTTATTATTTTTTATTCAGTATGATATGATTTTTCTAAAGCCAAGGACAGTATCTTTTTTGCTTGTTTCCTTGCATGTGGGTGTGTTTACACCTCCAATAAGTGTCATTTGCGTGTATGGGTGCATATATATACATAAATATGTACATACAGAAAAGTCTACATGTCATAAGTATACAACTTCATAAATTTTCCAAACTGAGCACATGTATTGTAAGTAACATCAAGGTCAAGCAACACAACATTGCAACGCATATGAATCCATCTCTCACTATTTTGCAGTCATTACCCACTCCTTGAATAGTGACCACTACCTGGTCTTCCAACAACCTTAATAACTTTTGCAAAGACAACCTGAACTCTATATACATCACTTAATGTGGACTGTGTGCTGTGCTTGATAAATATCTGTTGGATGACTGAAGGAATGAATGCATCAGTGAGTAACCGCATGAGTCAAGTATTAAATGAAGAGAACTTTAGAAGGTGAAACATTGCCAAATATGGGTTTGGAGCCAGAGATTGAAGTGGAGATCCAAGTTTAATTGGTTATGTAATTTGAGTCAAGTTGTTTAATCTCACTGAGACTCAGGTTACTCATCTAAAAATAGAAACACCAATGTCTATCTCAGGGACTGTTTGTCATAAGGCTTAAAGTTAATGTATATAGAACCAGTGCCTGGTACCTAATAGGCTATTTATTACTGGTACCTAATAATTGTCATGGAAGAATAGGGACTCAGCTGTCTGTATTTGGAGCATGAGTAATCCCTTTACCTTGATCCTTTTTATTATAAATAACATTCAAATCCTTTTAGGAAAAAAATGACATTTTAATGCAGTGGAATGTGTTTAACCATACTCAGCATCCTAGCAAAAAACAAACAAACAACAACAACAATAAATAAATCAACAAACAGAGAATGTCATGGAAAGTAATACAGCTACTTTGTGTCCTCATAAGTGTTCATGTCGTGGTCTTGAGGTCTGCCCCTCTGCCTACAGGGTCCTCTGATTACAGTAGTTCTCCTGGATTTCTGATCCTCTAGGCCCTGGCTTATTCTGGTGGTGGATCACCAGCCTTGTCTAATGTATGAAGCTGGCATCATTTCAAGCCCAAGTTCTAACTCTACGCTTGGTTGGTTGAGTCTCATGATAATCCAGCCTCACTGGATCTCCCAACCACCACTCTAGAGTTCATGTTTTTTATTTCTCTACAGTGTTGTCACCACCTCTGCATAAAGTTCCCTTTCTCTGACCACCACCTCTGGCTGTCATTAGCATCTTTGCTGCTTCTTATGACATCTGAGGCCATAAATGATGCACATAAGACATACATGACAAACGAACATGTCATCTTCACGCTGTTACTTCTGAAATAACATCTGTGGCCCTTACTCTTAAAATTGGTATTGCTTTCATTTTATTTTCAAGTTAAGAAGAGTATGCTAAGGCAGTTGATTTGATATGTAAGAAGAAAGATTAGGCTATAAAAATGGTTTGTTTTTTGCAGATCTCATCAAATATCTGTTTAGTAGGTACACACTTATAGAAAGAATCATATTTACTTTTGTTAAATTGCTTAATTTCTTTCACTAGCACTCATCTCTACTGTAAAATGGAATAGTCTGGATTGGATTCCCCAGAGCTCAGTTAGATAAATGTACATCTGGAAGTTGAGTGGAGAGAGTCCCATTAAAAGGAAGGCCCTGGGACCTCTCAGTGAGAATTGCCAACCTGTGTAGAAGGACTTTTCAGTACTTTCATGCCCCATCTCCATCACAAAAATTGCCAAGCACTGACAGCCACCTATGAATATAGACTGAGAAGTTCATATAGAGCCCGCTGTATTTGTGGGATGGTTTTGATACTAGCAATAATGGTAAGGCTTCCACTGTTTTACTGCTGCCACATCTTTAAATAGTATTATTAATGATAA
The DNA here is from genome assembly GCF_010015895.1 of Lontra canadensis. Lineage (NCBI taxonomy): Eukaryota > Metazoa > Chordata > Mammalia > Carnivora > Mustelidae > Lontra > Lontra canadensis. The sequence continues at coordinate 15,484,813 of NW_022631030.1, forward strand.
TAACTAAGAATGTGATGAATTACATGAAATGAATGGTTAACTCTGTCTTTTTAAGACTCTAACCCCAGAACCTAATATCTGGCACACACTAGGGACTATTGTGCATTGGTTAATGGCTAAATAAAGGAATGCCAGATGCTGTGTCTAAGACTTTGCTATGTTGTCTCTTCTAACTTGAAGCAACCTAAGAAGTAAGAAGGAGTACCTCCATTTTACAGATTTAAAAACTGAATAGCAAAGACATTAAACAATTTATCAAAACTATAACACCTGTCTTTCCATCCTGGGTCAGTCAGATTTGAGTCTGTACGTCACCTTACAATGTTCTGTTAAGGGTTGGATTTTGCAAGCCCAGGGCAGAAACTTCTTTTAGATTAATTTAAATCCCTGTTTTACGTGAACCATATACATCACATTTCCTGCTTCCACTCTTTTTTTCTTTTTTAAAGATTTTATTTATTTATTTGACAGAGAGAGATGCAGTGAGAGAGGGAACATAAGCAGAGGGAGTGGAAGAGGGAGAAGCAGTTCTTCCCACTAAGCAGAGAGCCTGATGTGGGTCTGGGATCATGACAAGAGCCAAAGGCAGACACTTAATGACTGAGCCACCCAAGCGCCCCTTCACTCTTCCTTTTTTTTTTTTTTTTTTAATGACAATTGGTGTTCTGGGAAGAGATCCTGGCAGAAGATTCCTGCAGCAGAGACTCAGTTTTGTGGCCCTTGCATTTGTCTGGGCATCAGGATGTGGGCTGAGGTCAAGGTCTACCTACCAGCTGCTCTATTGGGCTCTGCCTCCCATCGTTTCTGTATCAGAGAGGTAGACAAATGTGAAGGTTCTTGCCATAGAGCAACAAGAATGATTAGAAAGCTGGAGGGATTGACTTGTGAGATAAGATTAAAAGACCTCAATATTTATCATTTGTCTGAGTTGTGACTGTGGGACAGACAGGATAACCACCTACAAATATTTGCAGGATGGAATCTCCTGAGACCACTCAACTCTCCAGGCAAGTGGATGCTGACTGTCAGAAAGGGAAGAAGGAGGTGGTCGGTATTAAATGCATGACAGCACGTGCAGCCTACTGCTGCCTCCCCAGTACCACCAACCAGTGTTCTGGGTCTCTTTTGCAACTCTGGCTTGGGAGGGCCACTCTATATCTGCATTTGCCCTGTAGGTAATCACACTGACATTCAGGTACAAACCGGTCATTAGCAACCAGGTCATTATTTTGTTATGCACTACCTTACAATAAAGGAAGAAGGAAAAGGGATCATCCTTTTAGCTCAGACACTCAAGAGTTACAGAATTCAGGTGATATATTCGCAATAGCCATTAACTATAGAAGTCACCAGATCTTCATGATCTCTGGTATAAATTAATAAACTAGGACACAAGTATTCTGTCTTTATGTCTCATCCATATTTTACTATTTTATTCCTTGGGAGTTATCCTAGGGGAGATAGAATTTCACTCCTCGCTACTTTTTAACCAATCCATGTATGGATTCCACAAGTACTTGAATAAGGAATGGCAAGAGATTGAACACAAAATAGGTACTAGATGACTATTAGCTAAATAAATGAATGAATGAATTCATGCATGAATAATTAAGTAGTATATATTTCATCAAAACTACATCTTCTAGCTCTAGAGTGCATGACATCTAAAACCACAGTTAGCATAGAATTTAGAGAAATCAAGTTCTCTATGACACATGAATACATTCATGTTCTTTGAAAGCCCCTACCTGGATGGCACTACATTAAATAAAAAACTCAGAAAACTAGAGTTGGTAATGCCCTCTAGAGATACAGATTATGGTCCCCCTGCCCTGTAGCAAGTGGTGGATAATTGGGGGTTTGGAGTTAAGGGAACCTGAATTTGCATTTCAGTCCCTTGTCTTACTGGGATGTGCCACCTTGCACAAGCAAAAGAAACAGAAACATTGCACAAGCAACAGAAAGAGCAGTGCTGCCATATTGGACTCTTTAACATTTTCATATTTATCAATTATTATATTTAGTTTGATTTATTAAAATGTAATAACATAGGTGTGTTGATTATTGAATTTCTTGTCACCCCCTTAAATTTTGCTCACTCACCTCACCCTAATCCCACCCTCTCAGCATTACTGTTTTCTTCAGGTGCAGAGTATGATGATAATTTCTTCATCATAGGATCAGTTAGCATTTAATAAGCTAGTGCAGTGTCCAGGTGCTCATAGCGTCTGCTCACTAAGTGGTAGATATTATGGTTATTAGATACTTTGTTAGCATCACTTAAGAAAGGAATAGTGGTGTTTGAGGACTCTCTGTAGATAGACTATTGGTACAAGATTAAGAGCTTAATAAATAACTGGAAGAAATGACATCAGGTTACCTCAAAGCTGTCTTTTATCTTTCTTTTTTATGATTTTTTTTTAAAACAAAACATTGCTTTATCAGAATACAGCAAAGACATGTCCATCCAGTATTGTCTGGAAGAGAATCACGGTTCCTCCAAATGAGAATTATGGTTCCACAAGTGCCAAGGCATGTGATGCTCTTAGGAGTTCGGGTCACATTTAGGACAGTATAGCGCTGGCACACATTAGTTCAGGGCAAACAGCAGACATTTGCGATATTTTTTTTTTGTATATGGGGTATGGTCTGAGGTGTGAGAGGGACAGTGATGCGTGTTGTGACACTGCCACAGGTGGGGGACATCATGAGCCAAGGTTATGAGCCAGTACTTACGTAGAGAGGTGCTACAATCCATGTTGGGCAAGAAAATATAACCCATACTAATTATTCCACCAGAGATCATGAATATGGGGAATTGGGTAACAAGGTGTGGGAAGATGAACTAGACAGAAGAAAAGACTGAAGCCCTGACAGGGCCAACCTTCCAAGGAGAGGCGCCACCTGGCTGCTTCTGTATCTCAGGAGCTTGTTGGAGGGACCAGGCAGAGCTGGTAGTTATCCTCTGGGAGGGGCCATTGCCACAGCCCATGCCGGTTCCCATAGCAGGGAACATGACCTGGGCTGGGAACTGTGGAAGGAAGCTGGAAACAGAACCAGCTGTTCTTAGAAATAAGTACTTCTTATTCTGGGTGAAGGGCCATTGCTGAAACAGTGCTGACAAGAGGAACAAGCCAACAGGAAGGAGCAAGTCCCCTTCTCCTCTTTTGTCTTCCACCCTTTATTTATGACCCTGCTGAGAAACCTAACAGAAAGCCAAGTGGCACAGAAGAAATGTAGTTTGTAGAATCCCAGTCTCTGTATCACAGAGCAGAACATAGATGGCGCATTTGGGGCTGAGGAACACAGGAGCTTATAAGTGACGTGGGGTGACTGGCATCACTGGGTGAGGTAAGAGTCTGGAGCTGGAGTTAGATAGAACCCCAGGAGGAAAGGCTTTTTAATACTTGGCCCCGCTGGAATACATGGCCCATTGTCTGCATTGTGCCTTGTCTTATGGGAAGGATGAGTCCCTGTCTCCCTTCCTCCTAGACAAGGTGGCATTAACAAGGCAGTATAGGAGGAGTTGAATTTATTACCCTTACAAATAATTGGAGGTGATCTTTAGCAAGTCATCAAAAATATTTAGCAAATGATTAAATAGATATATCTTTCTTCCTTTTGTTTTCTCTTGGTAAAGCACTTCATTTTTTAATGAATAACTAAGGAAATACTTAACAGGCTGTAACAATGTAATTCTAATTAAATGCTTTTTGCATTAAAAAAGATTCAGAACAATGTGTTTAGTAAGTAATGGTGTTCATGAGTAATCTTTACACCAAGTAAATGACTTAAGACCATTTATTAGAAGACCGTGAGATCCTTTTTTCATTTTCTTTCCTTTGTGGTTTGCAAGGATGAGCAAAAGAATATCAACAAAATAGTAAAAGAAATTTTGTACAGATGAACAACTATCTCTGCTCCACATCTTCATCCACACATCTTTATAGAACATTTACTGTAAAGGTGATACTGTAAGGGAGGACATGACACAGTAAGCTTTAAAAAAAAGACTGGTTCCTGCCCTCAAGGAATTTACAATTGAAAGGAAGAGGTATAGTGGACAAAGCATTTATGTATCCCTATGGCAACATATTTGTTTATCCCAGAATCTGAGAATATGAGCCAAATGGGAATTGTTCAAATGGATGCCTTTCCTTTAGTTAATGGCCTACTCTGAGAGCTGGTTATTGCTTACTTTTTCGTTCTTCAGCTGATGTAGGCAAGAAAGCCTCAAATACTGAGAAGTACTAACATAGTATGATCATGTGTATAAATCAATAATGTATTTTAGAACAATTACTAATGTAAGTCCCAGATGTTTTTCTCATGGGTGGATTTTCAGATTCATTGGAAAAATAACAATCACTGTAGTATGTACCACTAATTAAAAACTGTTGAATAATTTCCAACAGATATTAAGTAATTATCAGTAATTCCATGTCAGCACCAGTAAATAATTATCTCACCTTGTATCACATAATTAAAATTACAATGTCCCCCCAACAAATATTAAACAATCATAAATAATTCCAATTGTGCATGATAGCAGCCACACATTCAACTGGGCTGTGTTTGTAATTTAAAATGACATTTTTCATTTGACTGCTGATTTATGAAGTTTTAAAAAGTCAATTTGCCTTTCTTAATGGGCTAATGCCCTTTGGGGATACACCAGATGTTCTCCTGCCCAAGGTTGGCAGCTGGGCAGAAAAAAATTAGCCAAGCATATTGATACAAGACCTAAACAAGAAAAGGGTAGTAATAATAGGCAGCAGGGTTAAATAAATTAACTGAAGATTTGCTATAAAATGGTCCTTGTGATCCTCATCTTGATGATTCATGTGGATGTATAGGCTGCAGCCTTCAGATTCTCCTTGCATTCCTCTATCCCACTTCCCAGTTGTTATTGTTATCATTGAGATCTCTGAGGACCTGTACTGCAGTTCAATTCCCTTCCATGTCTCTGCTGGAGAACAGTTTCTAAATGCAGGAAGGAGAGGGAGGCTCTTTCAAACACTTCATTGCATTTGTTCTCCTACAGCCTAGCTTCCACCAGAAGAAGGACAAGGTAATAGAACTGGCAAGAATGATGAGTCCAAAGCCTGATTACTTGAGAGCAGATAGGAATCTTTCAAATGATTTGCTTAGCAACTGTTTAATGAGCACTTACTATGTGCTAGGTACTATTGTTGGTGATGATTTTAAGGGTTTCTTTGTTATTTGACCTCACATAATATGAAGCTTATTGATCTATATCCATAAAACAGTTATGTGCTCATTGTCCATTTCTACTACTTGTGTGAATATCAGATATGATGTGGATAGATCATCTCTGACTTTATGGATTTTGAGATATTATTATGGGTCAATCAGGGTATCTGCAATCTTCTTCCCTGTAGATGGGAAATGACCATCTGTGCTTGCACCTGCCTTGGGTTATCCAGATGCTTTCAGGAAGCAGATGGTACTACCCAATGAACTTCTAACTACTTGTTCAATGATCTCTCCCCTACTAGACCATTAAGTTCAATGAGAACAGAATTCATGTCTATATTAATCAACTATAAGTTCACTGAAATTAGCCCCATGCAAATATTTGTTCAATTAATTGTTGATTAAAATTCTAAAACAGTAAAAAGAGCAGAGGGAAAAATTGCCAATACCTCACACCCTTTATAATCTATTAAGAATATTCATCTCAAGACAAATTGGCTGCATATACTATACTCCATCTCCAACCCCAATCTGAGCCCAATCATGACTAACATCACATATGACTCTTGATGGAGAGTATCTTCAAACTGCCCCTTGCTAATTCACTGAGTTAGACTGTGGCATTGTACTCTGAATAGAGCAGTGGCATGTCTCAGTGACAATGTCAGGAATTGTCTGATCTGGGCTGTGAGCCTCGTTGCCCCTTGAATTGAGAAGGGACACTCTAGGCATACAAATCAGATCCCAAAAGCTGTATGCATGCATGTATGTATGTATGTATGTATGTATTCTATATCTTCAGATATATTGGTCATATATAGGATAGGATTCATTAAGAAGGCAAGGTTGGAGAAGAGGAGTGGCAATTATTGGCTACTAAAAACTCACGGAAGCCAGGTCTTCAGGATTGGAGACCAGCCTGCTACATCCTGGCTCAGTGGAGATTCACTTTCTGTCTGTGTGCCAGAGGTAGAGAGATAGGTTCTGGAGTTTTGAATCTAGTGACGGCTGATCAAAGCAGTCATTCCAAGTAGGTTGTAACTTCTTCCCCAAGGTAGGCACAGGAGCCTACCTATGAAGAGAGAGGAGAACAGAAATAGAGAATCAGTACAAGTCTGGCTCAGGTGCTAGATTGGCAAAGTGTATTCTGATATTCTTTATGAAGTATTTGATCCATACCAAAAGTCCCTTCTGAGAGCTTTGTTTGAACAGGTAGATGAGTGATGGTTCAAGAGGATGGGGAACGCCACAGCAAAGTTGCAGACTTATGGTTGGAACAGATTCTGTTAGATATCTAGGTTGGGCACACTGATTTGTGCAAACAGTGTTATAGGATTTAAAAAAATGCTTTAAAGTGAAGCATGTGGATAGGACCTGGAAACCTGGAATCTTGAATAGCTCCACTTTGGGGTACCATAGTGGTTCCATTAAAACCTACTGACATATTCAAGAAGATGATGTTTAATGAATTTATAGGTTTGTTCAATTCCTGAAGGATATGGTACAGAGCATTTTGGAGAGTGGCAGACGGTACATGGAATCCCTGTGTCACCAGGAGTCCTTTCTCTATTTTCTAATGCTGCTCTAACACAGAAGCTTTTTTAGCAGACACCTGCCAATCAATTTATTTTCTTTAGTGGAGGCTGATTTGGTGATTGCTTTATATAATGCTAAATTCCAGCACTTTAAAACATGTATTGCTTTCATCCTCTCTTAGTCTTTATACCTACTTTATCTTTCAAGCTCTGATCCTTCTGTCAAGGATTGGAACCATTCTGGTACTACTGACTTGGTGTGTCCTCTTTCCCCACTAGGGTCCTTCACTCCCTGAGTCAATTATGGCAGCAGTCCTCAATGGTAGATGAATTTGGACCTTGGTTTCAGGTGATTTTAGCTTACAGCCTTGTCTACCTCTCACCACTTATAAAATCTTGAACATAGGGGTGCCTGGGTGGTTCCAGTTGGTTAAGTATCTGCCTTCAGCTTAGGTCATAATCCCAGGGTCCTGGGATCTAGCCTCACATTGGGATCCTTGCTCAGCAGAGGGGTCTGTTTCTCCCTCCCCCCATCCCTGCTTGTGCTCTTTTACTATCTCTCTCCCTCTCACAAATAAATAAAAATAAAATCTTTTTAAAAATTGGCCATTTTTTAGACTTTTATGAAACTTATTACCTTTATTTGAGGATGGAGAAACGGTAGTCATCTCCAGGGTTATGCATGGCTTTAATGGGGGTGATATACATAAAGTACCTAGAGTGGATTTTGGCACACTCTACGTCCATAGTAGAGCTTAATTCCCTTTTCACTTGGCACCAGGCCAGGCAGAACAGGCAACAGCAAAGGAATTCAAGTGCTCCTGTGAGTGCTTACACTGAAGAAGCAAAAAGATTTACCAACAGGAAGGGTTTGTGACTTTTAGACTTTCAGAACAGTGTTTGTGGAAAGAACTACTATCCCAAGCCTTATCTGGTGGAGCTGGCCTAAAGAAGTAGTGTTTCTCATTTATTGAAGACAAAGCAAGCAAGCTAGATTGCCATTTAGCCCAGGCTTCTGTGTTTGTGCTGGGAGAATGTGCTATAAAGCTATGAACTTCAACTTGTATCCTTCCCTGGTCCCCAGGTTCTCAGTGGGAATTCTGAAACATGGGCCCATAGGTGTCCCCAAAGGAAGCTACATACCATTCCTTCTCCCTGCAAAAGATTCACGTGAGCTAAAGCAATTGGATGGGTACATTTTGCTTTGTTTCAATAACATTTGGTTTTGCTGCTTTTAATCATAGTTTCCCCTGAGCGTGGCATGCTTTCTGTAGCACACACTGGCTGCATACCTAACAGATATTTTGAATACAACAGCTTGACTCCCCTGCTGCTTGGATGATAGCAATTGGCTAAGTGTTCTATCCTCTTCCTTCTCCCCCCTCTATGGATGCAAGGAGATTTCAAGTGCAATTTGGCCTTGCACATCAAACAGCAATTTTCGTGCAGAAACCGCAACCTCCAAAAACTCTACCCTAATCAAATCTATCAAGCCCAATTTAGGGGCGAGCTTGTGTCTGTTTATCAAGGAAATGGAGTTGAAATTGCCCCCTTTAATGGAATCACAGCTGCCTACCATAATCTTTCATATGGATGTTTGAATTAATGGCAGGATGTGGCCCATGCTCTCCAACCTTGGAATTTGATTCCAGTTATAGGAAATTGCTATAATTTCTGTTCTGGAATTCTCTGGGATGTTGGAGCATTCTATGGGGTTAGAATTAATGTGTCAGAGGAATTAAAGAATTCAGAAATGATTGGGGGAAGATTAGCACTTTTACACAACAACCGGTGAATCACCGTTGCATCAAATCAAATCCATGGTGATCCATTTGAATTACTCTTACCAAGTCAAGGAGAAAAAAGAGAGAGCGAGAGAGAGAGAGAGAGAGAATTGACTTTTTCTTAAGTTGAGATTTTAAGTTCGGACATAGCAGATACAGGTAGAGTGTATTTGTCCTTCTGAATATAGGGCAGCTCACTTGGTTCAAGTGCATATTAAGAGTTGCCACAGCAGGTGGGCAAAGTACCTAGCTAAGAGGTCTAGGTCTTCTCTGAGCCAGGGAACAGGCCAGCAGCTGAATGTAGTGCACCCCTCCTTCTTCTTGTTCACTCCTGCCAGAACCTCAGAACATTGCATGTCCCCCGACTAAAGCCTCAGGACTCCCTTAGAGATTGTGTTCTGGCAGTTTTGTGTTGGGATGGAGTCATTTCACTTTTTTTTTTTTTTAATATCCTTACCAACAAACATTCTTTTCTTCTTTCAAGCATATTATCATCTTGTATTTACATAGAGCTATTCTCACCATGATTTTCGTGCACGTTTTTGTGTTTTTATCCCATTTTATTTTCACGGTACAGAAGGGAGGTGGGCTATTTATAATGCAATATCATAAATGGGGAAACCAAGGTTAGATGACATAGCCAATGAATGGTGGCACTAGAATAAGACTTCCTTCCTACAGACCCAGTGTTCTTTCCATGATACTCTCTGACATCTTTAGACTTTCTTCCCCTCCCTTTGCGTGAGTTTGAGCAGGGCACATCCTCCCAGATCCAAGTCAACATATCCTGTCCTGCACGGCCCACACAGACTTCCTGCTTTACCTCGTGTTTCTCCCTCAAGGAAGGCTCTTCTCATCTCCCCCCTTTTCTTAAGGAATCATTGTGAGCATTATGACAAATAGGTAACAGAGAGCCTCTCATTTGTAATACACCAGAGTCTCAGTCTTTCCACTGAAAATAAAGGGCTCCGAAATTAGAGAATCATAGAAATTTAATAAATGTGGGGAAAAAGCCTATTCATTTTCTTCAATAGTAGCTAATGCTGCAGGAAAAAAATCTTCCATTTAGAATTAATTCAGCTTTTCCTTATTTCTTTCCCTCTTTACCAGCCCTGCCTCTTTTCATTTATGGTCATTTGCGTGAAACCGAATTTCAGCTACTTGGAGTTTTATCTGTTGCTGTTTATCCTCCCTCAGAATTCATCAGCCCCTATATAGCCTTCATCCCTACACCCATCAGCTATGGGGTGCCTTCAGGTAGGAGGATACAAATGAGTACGCTGGAGGCCTCCATGTCACAGCGTTGTTCTGTGACACTGATGGTCAAGTGCAAGGCGGGGGCCTCGGCCCTGAAAAGGCATTGCTGAGCAGCTCCCCCTTACATCTGTGGGGCTCTGCTCTTGATCTCCTGATGAGCTGTCAATCGTCTGTCTGTGTCTGGAGTACAGGAAGCATTGGTTGGTTTCCTGTGCAGTGTGATTTCCCTGTTTCCTTCCTCCTTGCATTTCATGGCTAACTAATAGCCCAAGGAGGGGAGAGAAGGCAGGAGGAAACAAAAACACAACGTTATTTCCCCCACTTTATAAATTGCTCATCAGGTTATTGGCTGAGGTTTAGCATTCTGTTGTGCAATATCCTTTGCTGTTTTTTTGAGTCTGATGTGCTGCCCACCAGGGTGGGGACATTGGGGCAGACAGAGACTCAACTCTGGCCTGGCTAGGAATGGCACCAATCATTGACGTATGCCAGTCATTCTAACGCTTGATTTACCTGGTATCCCGCGTTTCCAAACATCATAAATTTGCAAAGCAGCTAATAAGAAAATTTTAAATAACTTTCCCTGCTCTGGCTGGCAGGGGGGGCGGTGGGCTTCATTTGGTGGGATGTTTTCCTCCCTTTCACTGACAACCTTTGCAAGGGTACATGGTACTTGCAAGGGTACATGGTACATGCAAGGGTACATGGTGGTTACTTTTGTTCCCAGGCTACTTCTTACTTTGCCACCTGTTTTCTCCTCATTATGCTCCTTTCCAACTATTCTCTTCAAGTTTATCACCGACTGACTAATCATCAAATAAATTGGCTGAATCTCCATTTAACCTACTCACTTCTGCAACATTTCACTCAGGCCATCTACTGCTTCTCTCTGTGAAGCTGGCCTTCCTGGCCTTCCCCTGTTTCTGGGGCCACTTGTTCCCTGCCCCCTGCTTGGTCCCTCTTGCCTTTCTTTAGCTCCCAAGCAAAATTTTCTCCCTGGTTTGATCCTTGGCTCTTCTCTTTTCTTTTCTTTTCTTTCCTTCCCTATACTCTCTTCCTTGGTGTTCTTATCACCTCCCACTGTCCAATTATCACCTCTGTGGGAATGAAGCCTAAATCTGTCTCTAGCCTTGACTCCTATCTTGAAATCCAATTCCACATTTATAATTGCTTAAGGAGTATCACCAGTTCTCTCTCCCTGGCCCCTATGTAAAATTTGTCTCTCAGGTTTATTGATCTGTTGATTCTAACTTTATAACTTCACACCTCTCTTTTCCAGCTCCACCACCTCCACTCAAGTTTATTATGTCATCACTTCTCACTTGAACTATCAGAACAACCAACTAATTAATCTCTGTCCCTTCTGTCTCTACCCTTCATATCTCTGCTACGTTAATCTTCCCCAAACACAGCTCTGACTTTGAAACACTCCCTATCCAGAAATCATTAATGATAACTTTATGCCAGAAAAGTTAAGTCTAAATTCTTTTTTCCGGCATGAGTGAATGTCATTAGGCCAAACTCATGAGCTGAACACTCAGTATTTGTTATGTGCATGATCTGTCCACCTTGAGCCCTTGCCTTCTTTCTCTGCATGCACCAGGCAGTTAGTCATTCCCTGAACATGCGGTGCTGGGTGATGTCTCTGAATTTGATTATGTTGTTTCCTCTGCCCAGATTATCATGCTGGCCCCTCCATCCACACAACCTCACTCCATCTTCTCTACCTTGATAAATGCTTTATCATCTTCCAAAACTCACTGTGAAGATTATGTTTTCTGCAAAGTCTTCCTTCACCCAACTTGGCAGTGTTTGCCATTCCCTTCTCTGTACTCTCACAGCATCATGTATATCTCTGTATTACAATACCTGCTTCTACAGGGCTAAGGACACCTTGACCATCTTATTTGTCTTTATATCCCCAGCACACAACATAGGATAAACAGGGGTTCAAGACAGTCTTCATTCTCTGTATGTTTGTTATCACATAAGTGTAACTGTGATTTCCTCTCTTTGCTTTTCCTCTGGTTCTTTCTTCCATCTGGTGTCTCTCTCCTCCCTTATTCACTTACCAAAAATTCTGCCCAACCTTAACAAAGCTCAGTGTAAATACCTTTCCCCACAAGAAGCCTTATTTGTTCTCTTTTTATTGAATATACAAATGTCGGTGTGTGTATGTGTGTGTTTGAACTCCAAAACTGGGAAATAACATGGATTGTAATGATCAGACCTGGATTTGGATTTGGACTCAGACAAATAGATCTTTATTCCTTAACACTTTAAAAGTTTGCTCTACACTACTATCGCACTTCCAATCGCACTTCCACTTTCAAATATCCCAATGTCTATGATTGTACCTGGAATACAGCAAATGATTAAAATAAGTGTTAATACATGTCCTTTTTTCCCTAAGGCACTTCTCATTTTATGACTCTTAGCACAGACATTCGTGCCATTTTCTTATTGTCAATAATAGAATAAAACTCCCAGTGGAAGAGCAGCATCTTATTCACATTTCTTTCTCAGTAGTGACTCTCGGAGCCTGTTATATAGTTTAGTTGGTTAGACTCTTTGTTGAATTTAATGGAGTAGACTGATTTAGAAAGCTTGATGCTTCAAAACAAAATAGTTTTTTTTCTATTTGCACAAAATTATATATGGTGTTTATGGTCATACCTATAAATGCTAGACATCACACTTTTGGTGAAGAATGTAACCTACATACTTCTGTGGGAAAATCTGATTAGACATCCACCATTTCAATTTAGTGTCTTTAACAAAAATATTGTGAGGACTACCTCCTATATATCTTTATAAGCATTAAAAAAAAAAAAAGAAACAACATTGGCTTCATAACATTCTTTTCAAAAAGTGGTCAATGAGGAAAATTAGATTACCTGGTAAATCCATGTAGAAATTGAGCTTCCTAGTAAATCTAAATGAAAAATCTTTGAAGAACTTTATTCTCAACTATGGGGAAAATTATAAAGAGTTATTTATATGCCTTCAACTACTATGCCTCAGAAACTTAAGAATGTCTGATAATTAAATACGAGGTCTCTGAACTTTGTATTCAGAGCAAGGTCATTAATAATCACCTTGCCTGGGTTGCAAAGTTGATATGAGAACCACATATGAACTTCTTGATTTCAGAGCTTGTCTTTTTTCCACATCCCTGGAGCCTAATTTAGAGTGTCTGAGATATAAAAAGTGCTCAATACGTATTTATTGAATATGTGAAGAATACAAGAATTTTATATTGTAACATAGCTGAATTCATATTACCTAGTGTTTCCCTATTATTTTAGATGAGGTAATGAGACACAGAGAGGACAAGGAATTTGCCTAATGTCACAGAGTGAGCTACTGGCAGAGCAAAGAGTAGATTTCAGATTCTGTGTTCTCTGGTCTAGAGCTTTTCACACACATCAAACCACATTAGCCATTTCCCAGATATGATAAACTCTTTGAGAACAGAAAAACAAAGCAAAACAATTCAACTAATATTTATTAAGCTCTTATTATGTACCAGGCATGGTGCACTGCTGGGATTATAAAATGAATTACACAGTCTCTGCTTTTAAGTTCACAAACTTTGATGGAGGAGAAAAACACACAAACCACTGCTAAATACTTGTTAGGAAATAAAAATACTGTAATGGAGATGTAGGAAAGTGCTGTGAGCCCACAGCGAAAGCAGTTAATAAATCCAATTCTAGGACGGGCAACATTGAAGGCTGTTAAAATGGTACTTACAGGAAAAGTGATGTTTAGGCTAATCTTTGAAAGAAACAAGGTAACCATAAGCTAAGAAGAGAAGGCACCAGTCTGGGCAAAGTTGAAGTCCAGGAGCAGGAAGGAGGAAGAGGGCACTACTGCCCCCAAGCCTGTGACTTGAAGGAGCTACAGAAGGAATGTGGGATGAAGCATGGAAATTTCAGTTTGGCCCGATCCTCGAGGGCCATGAATGCCAGGCATGGGAACTGGGACTCGACTTAATATATGATGGGGGGCACTGAAGGCGGTTGAAGGGGGGTACTGCCTTTTCTGGAAAGCCATCCTGGCTGCAGAGTGATTACAGTGGCAACACTGGCATCAGGCAGAGCGGTTACAAGGTTACCTCAAGATCCAGGGAAAGTTCTCTACAAACAGGAAAACAGAGTTCAAAATAGAAAGAAAATAAACAGGAGAGATGTGATGGGGAAGGCTTAGCAGGCTGGGGTCTGGATTCAGTCTGGCTGTCCTCTTTGTGTCCTTACACAAGAGCCTGAAATTCTCTATGTTGCACAATGCTGAAAGGGTGCCTGCCTCCCAGAACGTTTGCAATAAATATTAGTGGCTGTTGTTCATAGAAGATGTGGAACATAGGTGTCTCGAGAGTGAGCATTTTGTCTCACTCAGCACTGTATTTCCAGTACCTAAAAGAGTGTCTGGAACATATGAGACATTATCTAATAAATATTTGTTATTGTTTTTGTTATTATTACCAACGTTTTCTGCTTTGTATTTTCTCCTTTCATACCCTTCTGAAATAATTGTATATGAAGCTATTTACATAAGGAATATCTTTAGATATCATTATTATTAGATATTATCTTCACATAGTATATATTGATATGTGGAAGGTTATTAATAATGTCTATCTTTCTGGAGCACCTGGGTGGCCCAGGTGGTTAAGTGTACAACTCTGAATTTCAGCTCTGGCCATGATCTCAGGGTTATGAGATTGAGCCCCACATCAGGCTGTGCTCTAAGTGTGGAGTCTGGGATTCTCCCTTTTCCCTCTGCTCATGCTCTCTCTCTCTCTCTCTCAAAGTAATAATAATAATTAATCTTTCTTAAACTATCACTTTCAATGTGTTCAGCATAGTAGATGAATACTTTGCAGGCATCATTCCTTGAATTTTATTTAGATCAGTAAACTAAGGTTAGGTTAGAATGATTCAACAGCTTAGGGTTCTGTTTGGATGCTCAGTTGACTGGATCATGAGAGCCCAGCCATGCTCTCTCTATGATTCACTTTACTTATCTTTGGAATGGGATTTATTAGCTGACCTCATGGAAACATCTTTATTTCTAAGTAGATATGTGTTGTGGCTTAGAGAGGATGAAGGCAGTAGTTCAAGAGGGTTCACAGTCTGTGCATTATCTTATCCTATCCTAATGATAATCAGAGATGGGTGGTCCAGTTATAAGTCTTCAGGGACTGGAGTTCTCTTTTCCTTCTGTTGTTAGGTATATCCGTTTGCTTGATCAGAACTCAAACCTCATTAGTGAAATATATTCTTCTAGCCACTTCCAGCAAACATTTATAAGGCACCAACTATGGGCCACCCATTAAGGGCTACTAAGCTTGATGTAAATAAGTGTAAAGAAGACATTGTCCCTGTGAACTGCGAATGCAAAGAAATCATACCTATGAAAACAGGTTAGATAAAGGGAAAAAGTGCTCTGGTAGAGAGATATGTACAAGGTAGGAAACAGAGAAGAATGAACTGTGTTGAGTGGAGTTGGTGTGGATCAGGAAAAGTGCCAGAGTCATGAGCTGGGTGTTCTGGTATGAGTTGGAGCAACAAGAGGGTATTGCTGGCTGCGGTAACAAAACTCGCAAAGCTTTTGCACATGGAAAGCCTGTATTGAGTCATCACTGGGAAGCAGCACACATAAGAGGCAGCACATTAAGAACTAGATTAGAAAGGGAGGAATGAGTCAGGTCTATAGAAGTGTGCATATGTACACACACACAAACAGATAGACACACACACACCATACACAGAAGAAAAGAAGTAGCCAGTGAGAGCTAACAGATATGGACTGGAATCCTCGTTTCTTAATCCTTCTGGGTCTCAATTTTCTCATCCAGAATATGAGATTAATTACATCTACCTAGTGGTGTTAATATGAGTAGGGATGTCTAACACACTTAAGTTCTAGAAAATAAAGGAATTAGTGCATACATGTATAAGTGGATGTATTTACTTTATTGTATACACATACACAGCTGTACACCTATAATATATTTGCAGAGAGATATTAATTGATTTATTGATGGGCAGTCAATGCTTAACTTCTTTAGTTCTTTTCCAAATTTCTATAGAAGTCTGAAAGAATAGCACAGTCACTTAGACCAATGGGCAGCAAGACACCAGTTATAAGTTAGCAAATAAGTGGCTCTCCTCCTTAACCTGCTAGCATTCTTGAGACATAGTGGTAGCTGATTAATATAGTCCATGTCTGATTTGTTTCTTCAAGATGCAGTGCTGCTGCTCGCTGTTCACACTCACCTGTCCCAGGGGATTCGCTGCCAGTAGTTCATGGCCACGCCTTCTGAAGCAGCCAGTCACCGCAATGGCCTTGTGTGGGACCTTACTGAAAGACTGGGGGGCTATGCAGGGTGGAGAATCTATAAATGGTGGGCAACAGTAGGGTGGGTTTCTAAGTTACACCCCACACTTGAAATTGTGTTTGAACACAGATTTCAGAATTTCCTGATTATGCCTTCACTCCCTTTCTCATCAGCTGCTATCTCTGTTTTGTTGCTGTGAAATCTTTCTCCTTTATGGAGAACTCTCCCTGATTTTGATCTGAGGCAGCTGTAGTCTGGTGACAACCCACAATTCCCACAGTCGTTCCTCTGACTGTGTCCCAAGGTAGGCAAGCTCTGGGCCTCCGGTGGCTGTCCTTCCAAATCACCTCTCAGCTTTGTTTCCAAACTCCTGCCTTGACGCGGGTGTATGTTTTGATAGAAGGTTAATGCATACGTGAATACACAACTTTTGATTTATCGTCCTTGTGAGCTCATCACTCTTTCCTTTAAATTAAAACTCCCTCCAGATGGGGATCTGTGACACAGATTTATTGATCTGCAATAAAACCTCACTCATAATCTCTACAACTGCCCATTCATCTTCTCTGGAAAGAGGGTTCATTACTCTGGATGTCCCAAGAATGAAAGCAAGAAGCTAACTTTCTGCTTTTGTTCCTTTTCTCCCCCTCCTACGCTTTCTGCTTCTCCTCCTTCCCTTTCTCTGACCACCCCCTTCCTTTACTTCATGAGATCAGCAGAATCCCCAAACAGAATTACTCCCTTTTCCCAGAATTATCCTTCAAACCTCTGCCACCCAACCCAAAGATGTCCAAATGTTTTTGTGGGCAGCTTGTTAGTGTTTGACATCAAATCAAGTTTGTGGCTGTCCTCAATAGCCCAACCCTCTACTCTGGTTCTTCCAGATCCGTTAGTACTCCGTGGTTTGGACAAGCCACTTTGGACTCAGGAGATGAATGAGATCATAAGAAAAAAAAGGAACCTAAGCAGTCAGACTGAAAGAAATTGGACCAAGTGGCAGGTGGGAAGTCCTAGGTCTGTGGCTGAAATGGGGCAATTGTGGATAAAAAATGCTTACTACTGTGTGTTTTGTTGGGTCCAAAGAGCCTCTGATTTATTGCCTAGGAGATATTCTGGAGTGCACACATGATTGAGGCTGCTTCCACTGGTCAGCAGATGGCTTGGTCCGTGTGCCAAGAGGTAGGAGAGGTAGCTGTTATCTCAGGCTCAACAGAAGGAAGGGCAAAAGGACTTTCAGAGTGATCAGATGGATTGCCTAGTCAGTTCAGTGGAGTATCTCTTCATATTGCTAAAACTGTCTTGGATTTCCCTGCTTGGGACAAAAAAAAAAAAAAAAAAAAAAAAAAAGAGAAAAAAAAGAAAAAGAAAAAAACAAACAAACTCATGGCTATCATCTAGTCTAGTGGATTTCAGCTAGAGTGTCATGATACCCTGGTGTGTTACAATCAGCTGTATGGTATAATGCAATATCCCAGCATGTCACAAGTAATTTGTTATTTCCAATAATAAAGTACTGAAGTTTGCAAATGAACTACTTAAAACAATCAATTAGAACAGATTCAAGGTTATACTTACAATAATGTCATTTTCACTCACATGAATTCCGATATGACTTCTTAAATAGGAATGGGATGTACTTAGAGGTAACCTGGCAGGTATTACACATTGTATATAGGGGTCGGATGGGCATGTGGTGAGCATCCATCACTGGGAATTGAGAATTACTGTCCTGGTCTGTCTCTCTCTTCTAGGCAGGAGGGATGTCCTTAGAAGAACTCTAAGTACTCATCTCTTGTGTCCTTATAGAATGACAAAGAATATAGATTCTCATCCTCAGTTTAAAATGGCAAAGCCACAACCCAGAGCAAAGCGATGATTGCCAAAGTCAGGATTCTAACCCAAATGTACAAATGTGCATTCCACTGCACACTCTCCACTGACCACTACCTCCTCCAACAGGCAGGCAATCAGAAGCTTGGGGCAGAGGCAAGAAACAGGTGGAGGAAGAGTGAGTGGGAAATGAATCACTATTTATCACTGTAATCAGGAAGCTACCTCAAGCAGGTTTAATCACCCCGTGCAGAGAGGGATGCAGAGCAAGTTTATGGTTTACAGTGAGCAGGCTGACACAGCTGATTGATGTCAAATATGTCATGATGTATATTGTAAAGCAGGGAGATTTAATGGTGTAACTCTATGGCAGGCTTAGAAGTGAGTTGCTGCAAAGTAAGGAGTGATGGATGGGCTCATTTACATGTAAAATTGCCAATGGCATTGACAGCACTGGTATGTGAGGGGAAGATAAGAGGCAGTAGCAAGCTCACTCTTGTCCTAGTATTGGAATATTAAAATACAGCTGTGGCACATCTGGAGTTTGCAATGGACTTCAGAGGTATAATTATTTCTCACCTTTTAGCCCTGAGATAATCTACATCTTTTATAAGGTTTTCTAAAAAGTCATCATACCGTCCCCAGATCAAGTGTTTACAGTAGATGGTGATGCTGGTATGAAATTCAGCTGTATGGAGATGGTTAGCAAACTGAACACTCCATGGCATTTATGTATCCCTAACAACCTCAAACTGCTTGCAGAGTAACAATGTGAAAGACTGAAACATTCACTTTAAAACTCCATTTGCCTCTCCAAATTCTTGTTTTCTCCTGGTTCTCTCTGCCCTATTCCAGGAAGAGAATTCATCTCTCTCTCTCTCTCTCTGCCTGAGTGTGTGTGTTTCTTTTCTTGTCGATCTCTTTCTTTCTCCTCTAATAAGGCTGCCATTATCACGTGAGGGCTAATGTCTATTATATATGAGAATGGGGGATTGATTTATCCTTGGTACAAACAATGATGTTTGGATCAACTCCAGCTAAACATTCAACTATGAGGATAGACTCCCAGGCCAAGGCTTGTTGGTTGAAGAGCACTTCACATGTGTCCACGACATGAGAAAAACAACAGTAGAGCATTAGAGTCTGCCTATCTGCCCTTCCTTCCCCCTTCCCTTCCCTCACACCGCTTTCCAGTTTTCTCCTCCATGAAACACACCCTGGGCATCATGCCAGGGACTGGAGACATAGAAGCAAACAGTCACTAGGTTAGAGTGTGGGATAGAGAAAAGGAAAAAACTGAACTTGTGATAATGCATCACCTTGGCTATGTGTCCCACCCCCAACAGGAATATCTCCAGGGGGCAAAGGGCTATCAGATAAATAAGCAGGACCCCTTGGAGGCATTAGCATCTGAATCAAGTCTCAAGGTAGCAAAGCAAAGTGGAAAAGGAAGATTTTGCCAAGGGAAAAATGTTGTACATGTGTCCAGAGTGAGAAAGTGGAAAATTCAAGGGTATGCAAGTAGTATGATGCAAGAACACAGGAACACTTGAAAAGGGACTTGAAAAGAGAAGTTTAAAGAAACAATCAGTATCCTGAAAAGCCTGCCTACATGCCTGTTTAAGTGGTGTGGATCATGACCCCCAAACATCATCCATGTGATGATGTTTTAGATTTGCCCTATGTATTTGCTTTTAATAAGCTGGGACTTATTTCCAGCTATGATTGTCAACGTATGGTTAAGAAGACAGTAATAATATCATCAAAGTTATGCCTTTCATGATGCTCACTTCTTATAATTAAGCACATAATATTTAGAACTAAGAGTTTACCAAACATATTTGTCAATTCAGTTTAGTGTTTTCATGTACTTCTCCAATACCATATGATTGTTATCATGACAGCAAATTAATTTTATATGTTAGTTAATAGCATCCATACTTTATCATTCAATCATTCTTTCATACCTTCGAAACATATTTATTGACAACCTCTTAAGTTCGAGGTACTTTGCTAGGTGATAGGAACACAAAGATGAATAATACAAACATCTTCATAAACTAATGAGGAAGCCATACATATATGTGTATAAACATGTGTATATATATTATTTATATATAAATGTATAGAGTTATGTATGTATGTGTGTGTGTGTATGTGTGTGCATCTATATAACAATGGCCAATACATCATAAACTGAATTTTTATAAAGAATGGACTGGGGTTCAGAGTGGAGGAATTTATGGCCTTTGCCACAGTCTGGGATACTCTGCAGAAGAGGTACTTGACCTGTATTGGAAAGAATGTTGTAGGAGTTTTTGATGGGCAAATTTTGCAGATGGGAAACTAGGGAGTTTGGTTACCAGTAGCTCACCTATACAGAGTTTTCTGGATTTTCACCAATAAAATCAACATACTATTATGATTATTTGCTTCATTCAGTTCTACACAATAATCCTTTATTCTTCTAAGGACTTGGTCACAGTATTACTTTGATGTTGCTGTTAGCAGCGTAAGCTGGTGGTTAGGACCAAAACCTCTGGGATCACAGAGACCTGGGCTCTGACTTCATCTTTGCCACTGGACAAGTCACTCACTCTCTATCTTTCATTCCCTTCATGTGTCACACTGCTTCTTTCATAGAGTTCGTTGAAAATTAAAAGAGGTAAATGTGCTTAGCTTGGTGTCAAGCGCACAATAAGAGTTAAATAAATGTTAGCCATGTATGATTAATAATATTATTATTATCTGTCATTTAACACCTAATGAAACAATGAATGAACCACAACATGGTACCTTTATGGAGCTAATGTACCTCCTATAAAGCCTAATAGAGCACTCTTCTCCTCTCTCTTCAGAAAGGATGTGGTCCCACTGCAATAAATCACCAACACAAAAGTGGGTACACATCATCCCTATTCTCTGCTTGCCACTTGGGTTTTACTCCAATTATTTTGCTATTTTCCCTGGTGTTTCCTTTTTTGCTTCTCAGCTGAAAACTTCATGAATGTGCATTTACTTCCTCTTCCAGATTATTAGCAAAGCAGCGATGAACGCTTACACCTGGCTCTCTTCCTTTAGACTCCCTCCCTCTAGGTGCCTCCCCCACCTGGTTCTCTGCTAGACCAGATTGTGAGTCCATGAAAATATGTTCTTATCACATGTTTGCATTGCATGTGAAAACAAAGGTTCCAGAACCCTTTAGTGCAATTTCAGATGGTAGTATATTTTCATCCCTCCCCAGTCCTTGTTGAAAAAAAGCCAAAAATTATCAATGGCTTGGATCCTAAGAGGCACTCCTAAACTTGGTCCTGCTCTCAATCCCATGAAAGAAAATGTGAGAAATATAAAATAAAACTCCAAAATAAAATGGGGAAGAGAGACGTACCCCCATTTAAAACCACTCAGGGTTTTTTCCTCTTACTCCACTCTGAACCTCCATGCCTGGTGTACTGTTCATAAGGTCTGTATCACTCCCTCAGCTGTCCCTTATTCTGCAGGGCTTCAACCACCATGGTTTCCAGTTGAGAAACCTGGACTCTCCTCTTGATTCCTTTCTCTTCCATCACATACAGACAATTTGGCAAGGAAGCCGTGATAATTCCATCTCCCAGATGTCTCTCAAAACCAACCACCTCTCTATAGCAATGCTGCCACCTTCCACATCCACACACTGTGGGCAATAACTCCTGATGGTCCTTCTTCATTTCTGCTCTTCCCCAGTGTGTTCTCTACTCAGCAATCAGAGATCTGTTAAAATGGAAATGTGATTTTGCTGCTCTTCTTACATCCACGGCTTTCTATTGCCCTCACGATAGGATCAAGCTTGAACTCTAATTGGTTGAGAAGGATCTTCTTAACCTCCATGACCTTTCATCCCCATTACCTTCTTTGTTACCTATTGCTACTCTCCTGTCCCCTTAACCCCCACCTTTGTGCTGATACTGGCTATCTACAATTTACCCATTGGTTTAGAGCTTAAATTTGACTTCTTTCCGGGAAGCTTTCCCACCCAACTACACTCTGCCCTATGACCCACTTACATGCTCCCATAGCTTTTCAAACCCCTTGATCGCAGCACTTACCATATTACATTCTATTGTAGGTGCTTATCACACTGGCTGTGTCCCTTATTGTGTTGTGCTCCATGAGAGCAGGCATTATCTCTCTTGCTCACAGCTATCTCCTAGTACAGCATCTGGAACACAGTAGGTGCTCAATATATATTGGTAGAATTCTTTAAAAAATTTCTTTGAATACTTTTGAAGAATCCTTTAGAGATCGGGAAACAAAGCCAAGACAAAGGATAAAATCAAAATTCTCCTGGGAGTTGAAGTGAGAACCTATCTTCAAAGAAAAGGGAATGGCTTGATTTTCCTCCCCACCCTATGATTTCCTGCCACCTGTCTCCCCAGCCCATCTCATGGTCAGGATACAGGCTCTCATTTCACTCAACTTGACAGTCAGCAGAAGGGCCTAAATTGGGATATTTTCCAGAGGCAGGTTGAGTAAGCACCAACTGAACTGACCCTGATAGAAACGCTTAAGAAGCTTTGCAGGAGGATTAAGGCTTTAATCTTGCTTCCTTTAGGGTGGTGGGAGCAGATTCCAGCATGTGGGCAGGGCCGGGCTTCAGTGTCTCTGAGCCTTGGGGATGCAGGCAATGGGGGGCTGTGCACTGGGGAAGCCAGTAGTTAGGAATGGGGAGAGAGATCTGACAAAGAGGCAATTGCTTCCGTTTCAACATTTTAAGAACTCAACTGAATTATCTTCTCTTTTCTCTGCCTTTATTTACAATTCAGAAAGCTTTCCTATTTCTAAATGTGAAGTGCTCTCATTAGTGGCTAGAAAATTCTGCATTTGTGGATTATGTAACAACTAAGGCTAAAGCCAGAGACACAGAAGCAGAAGAGGATTTATTCTGGATCACAACAAGTGAATCCACTGAGGGAAACATCTGAGGCTTAGTCACTCATCATGAATGCATCTCAGACGCCCTGATCCAAAATCATCTGATATTTTCAGCGTCATTGGTGGACAGTGTCTGTCCCTCAGGTCTAGTACTCCTCAAACAGCAGACAGTAGTCCCCAAGATTACCTAGAATGAGAGTATTTTGTTTGTTTGTTTGTTTTTAAGTTCTGAAGAGAAAAAGTTGATATTTTTATAAAGTCTGGGGTTAATCCCATATTTTCTTGGATATCCCACATTTTCTAAGATTATTTATTTATTTATTTGAGAGAGAGAAAGCAGAACAAGCAGGAAAGAACACAAGTTGAGGGGTGGGTCAGAATGAGAGGGAGAAGCAGGCTTCCTACTGAGCCGGGAGCCCTATGCTGGCCTCAGTCCCAGGACCCTGGGATCATGACCTGAGCTGAAGGCCAACACTTAACAAACTGAGCCACCCAGGTGCCCCTTGGATACCTCATATTTTAGAGATTTCCTTAATATGAAGACAAAAACGTTTGCCTTCTGGGTGGGGAAATAATTTTACTGGATGTGAAACTAGAAAAGGGGTTTAAAGATTATTTAGTCCAATTCTTCAATGACAAGTGAAGAACCTGATTCATTGAGGTTTACCCCCAAATCATGCAACCCTATATTGACTTGAGCTGGCATTTTGCCGTATCACATTAGATGGTCTAGAGGTTAAGGATTTTAGAAGTCTGTGGTTCTTGAAGGGAGATCTATCCAGAGCAAAATAAGGCCACAAACTCTTTGGGGCCTCTTTCAGCTTAAAGACTTAGAGCTGAATTTCTCCAAGGGCTCATCCTTCACATTGTCTAAAATATAGGAGGCGCTGAGTGAACATTAATTGGGTGATGTTGATTTTGTGCTATCTATTTTTATGTAATCTGAGTGGGTTTCCGAGTGTATCTGCAGCTTCCAAATATTTTACCTAACCTTCCTTGAGATTTTTAATGGCCCCCTTTGCAACTGCCCCACCCCCAATCATGGCACAGCTTCTATTTCTAGATATTTCTTATTTGGGCTTCGGGTTGTGTGGGCATTTTGAAACCCAGGAGCATATGAGCTTGTACATCACCTAACTGAGGTCTTTCTGGGTCTATTGTTTCAGGTTTTAATTTCAATACATTGAGGTGAGTCTCCACCTGAATTTCTCAGACCTTCTTTGCATTCATATCCAGGCTGTTCTGAGTACTCTGTATACCTGTGTGAATTTCTTTCCCTGAAAGACTCTAGTGTGTCATTGTACTTGTGTATTAATAATATATCTGATTCATTACTACTGCACCCCAAGCAATATGACCTCAGGGTATATACATGACATTTAAGACCAAGAATTATTTCACATAGAACAGATCTGCTTAAAATATAAAATCATCTTTAGGGATTTGGGGAGAGTGAAAATGTAATGGATGGAGCTGATTTTTAAAAACAAACACTTGATCCTGAAACTGCTTCTTTCAGTCTTTTGTTTTATGAGGAATGGGAAACTGGCTTCAACCTGACCTCAAATTAGCCTTGACTCCTACTGGGCATCTCAGGAGCACTCTTCTAGCAGAATCACCATGTCGGGTTTGCGGCTGCTCTGTCATCTCTTAGCCAATGACCTAAAGAGGCAGGGGAGCCAATCTGAGTATCCTAGGAATCCTCAGCATTTTCCGTGCAGCATGCAGTTGGGTCTTTACAAAGGTTGTTCTGGAAGTGGGTGCTAAGCATCTGTACTGACGATCTGCTCTGCCCGCCTCCTTCCACCCCCTTGGCCCTACTTTTCTGAATTAGCTCACTGTCTAGCACCAAGGTGTTGGCCACAAGATTCCAGTTAACAATAACCATCAGATCTTGCATGCACCAACCTGACACTCAGCACTGACTCATTTTGTCATTGGTTTATACTGAGTAACTTCTGGATATTTTCCTAACCTCACAGGGACTGAGCAGTAGATGCAGTAGAGGGGACTGGTGCCAGCTAGAATTGCTGGATTTGAATTGTACCACTTACTTTCTTTGCAAATAAGGGTGAATCCTCTTGACTGTGCTTTCTTCCAAAGAGATTTTCATCACCAACCACACTGAAAATGATAGGCTGGGTGTTTACAACGAACACTCTTCAGTTTCTTTACTCTAACACATTAGCAGGTTTTTGCATCTAACAGGCATCAACTGAAGGAGTCTGAGAGGCACAGTGACCTGGAATCTCCCTCCCTGCTTTACAGGGAACCCACCTTCCTGCAGCAGCAGATCCTTCACCATGATTTTCAAGGAGTTAATTTAAAATGATTTCTTCTGTCCTGTCGGGATCTCTGAAGAGGGCCTCCACTACCCCTGACCTGCCTGATTTCAACCCAGACCCTCTCCTACTAACTTTAGCAAATGGGTGAAACACATTTAAATGAAATACAACACTTTTTTTTTTTTTAAAGGAGCTGCAAGGATGTCTACCTACTGACATAGACTAAAATCTCACTAGGTGCTAACAGATCCTTCCTGGAGGAGAAACCACACCCCTCTTGGCTCTGAAGCCGTATATTTGCATATTGGTAGAATCCATGGACTTGTATAGCTGGGTTGGGATATTAGGAACCATTGAGCACAATTGAGTGCAACAGTTTGCCTCTTGGGAAGGGGTGAGGAGGATGATTATTTAATAGCTAGTGAGGCAGAAATACTCAGTTTCCAAAGGGAAACCACACTTTGATTTACCCATTAGAGATGCCATTCATTCATTCATTCATTCAATCATCAACCAATGCTTCTGTGTCAGACATTGTCAGTCGCTGAAGATATTGGAGGGAAATAATCATAGTGTTAAAGGATGTTGCTACAGCTTGCCTCCACTGCTCATCTGCATTTTACCAATTGTCTGTATAGCATCTATGCAAAGGATCACAGGAATTACAGGGTCCTATCTCTCCTTCTTATCAATTTTGATCTCCCCACAGGGATTAAGTACACAGAAAATGCACTCAGTAAACATTTGTGTTGATTGTTCTACATGAGTTCTGGGTCATGTAGTTTCAAGGTCATAGAGCTGTCAAGCCCAAAGAGACTGTAACGGTATCTAGTCAACAGACCCCCTTCCCCCTTTTTAAATAGACAAACACACTGAGATTCAGAAAGTTTAGGTTATTTGCTAAAAGACAGAAAATTAGTTGTTCTTGGAAGTGAGATAAGATCCCACTTGTCCTAACTGCCCTCTGGCTACTCCTGGTACTATACAAATTCGTGACAAAAATCTGTAAACCCAACCAAAGAAAACTGTAAGTGACAACTGAGGTTAAAGGTTTGCAACATTGGCCACGTATTTAGAGTCACCTGGAGGAGCACATAAACCCACGGAAGACAGGGGTCCACTCCCCAGAAATTTTAACTTACTTGATTTGGGCCAAGTGTGGACTACAGAATTTATAAAAGATGTCCTGGATGATTCTTATGTGTTGCTTTAAGGAAAACGCTAATGAACCATTCACTTATACATTCTGCTGTCATGTGCATTCATTCATTCATGCATTCATTCATTTCACTCCACATATTTCCATCAATATTTATTTACAAGAGAGATGTACATAGAAAATCTCTAGAACAGTCCATATCCTAGCCTTTTCTAGGCTCCCAGGACACCACACTTGCCAAAGCCCTTACCCTGTTACTAAGCATCACTAACAAGCAGGATTAGCCAGCAAGCCCAGCTCAACCCGTTTTCCCAGCTTGCCCCACACGGGAGCCACTGGAGGGCCATGCCAACATCTGCTGGGACCACGTTCACATTCAAGGCCATGACAGAAGGCACTAGGGGCTCGTTTCCCTTTATTTACTTTTAATTATAATTTTCCTGCGTGGCTCTGCCCTCCCGTGAGAGCAGCGGCACCCTGTTAATGGGATTATGTGGTGTGGAGGCTACTGTGTGCGTATGTGCTGCTCCTCCTGTCTCTGAATTTCACCCAGATAATTGATTTTGGTCTGTTCCCTGACACTTGCCTTTGCGGCACAGGGTGTTATTAGGGCCTTTGTTCCATTTTTGAGTGACAAAGCCTTTACAAGCCAGCCAAGCAAAAGCAATTGTTGCATCTCTCACTTTTCTTATTAACTAACAGAGAATTGCAGGCAGCTTGAAACCCGCTGAGAGAAATAATAACATAAGCGGCTGCTTGGGAGCAAAGTGGGTCCTTTCAACCACAACAGCCTGGTGAGATTAACAAGGGCCCCTCCTCTCATTTATTTGCTGGATCTGAGCTCTCCATCTTCAGTCTCTGTCCCCTCTGTCTTTCCCACATTACGTCTCTGTTTCTAGACAACTTTCCACCACCCAAAGCAGCACACTGTTCTACTAAGAAGTAAAGCCACTTGAGAATCCAAGGGGCAAAAGGATTCTTCCACATGGATATTGATCCTGCTCTGTGTTCCGGTTCTCTGGGGATTGGAGTCACCCTCCCCGATGACTGAGGCTTGCTGGTTGTTAGGAAATTCTGTGTCTGCTTTTACATATTTTTCAATCAAAATACTGGTTATGAAAGATTTAAAACATACAAAAGAGAAAGACAGAAAATGAATATTAGTGTATCTAACATCCAGATTAACAAAAAATGTCACCCATACAGGTGAGCTCTTTGTAGAGTCCACCTTCCCCTCAAACACCCCGCCAGTCTATTCAGCTCCTTTCCTTCCTCACAGAGTTCAAAACCATTCCAAATTTGGTATTATCATCATCCCAAGGCATTCATCTATATTTCTACCACATGGATGTGTCACTCAACAATGTAAAATGCTATTGGCATGCTTTCAAACTTACACAAAGTTAATCATACCATTATGTATTCATTCATCTAAAAGTTTTTATACGTACCATTCTTCCATTTGAAACATGAGCTAAAGTTCCTCAATGTTTACCTCGAGTGCTGTATTTTGTCCTATGATAAGTCACTATTCTGTACTTACCTATTTGCTTGTTGGAGGACATGTAGTTGCTTGCTTACATTTTGCTGCTACAAATGTTGTTGCCCATCATATCTGGGGTCCCAGATCCTTGAGCACACACTCAAGTCTTTCCAAAGCCATGAGCCCAGATGTGGGATTGCCAGGTGATAGGGCTGTACATCTTCAACTCTAATGGGTGAAGGATTTTCTCCTAAAATTGTAAGAAAATGAAAAGTAAAGATTCTTATTCCCATTTCATGTCTGAGCACAGAGAAAAATGGTTTCTTCCTGTGTTTGGCTAGGAAGACAATCACACTGGGGAAAGAAAATCGCTTTCTCCAAGATTCTTTTCTTGCTCTCTCACCATCCAGGGTGTCCTAGTTGAAAAGAAGCATCACCAGATCCATTTCCTAATGGAACTGGAAGCTCATCCCTTGCTCCTGTTTTGGTGACTTTGGTTTCTATTCAATAGCCACTGACAGGTGAGATCCTTAGTCACAGGCATACTATTTCCTGTGGCCAGGCAGAATATCCCCTTCTCTGTGAAAAGATGCTGTACTTATTGACCCTGAACTCCAAGCCAAGTGGCGCCCTTTCCTCTACTTCCACGTAAGCTTCAGGGAGTCAGGTGGGCACACTGGCAAAAACTTTGATTTTGCAGTAAGAGTTTGTCTTAAATTTAGATTCTCACCCTTACTAGTTTTGTAGTCATAAACAAATACTTAACTTCTCAAATATTGCTTCCTTATCTGTAAAAGAAAAGTGATCACATTTGCCTTGAAAAATGAAGCAAAGTAAAAAGCACAATGCTTGGAACTCAGTGACTGCCCAATAAATGGCTGATGTGTCGTTGTTGCTGTTTTTAAGATTTTATGTATTTATTTATTTATTCAGAGAGAGAGAGTGGAGGGAAGGATATAGGGAAAGGGAGAGAGAGAACCTCAAGCAGACTTCCAGAGCCTGGAGCCCACTGCATGGCTCCATCTCATGATGCTGGGATTACCACCTGAGCCAAAATCAAGAGTCAGAGGCTCCACTGACTATGCCACCCAGGTGCCACAGTGCATATGTGGCTTTAATGGTATGTCGTGCTCTGCACATCTGGCATACGGTGGCCTGAATGCTCCAGTGGAGGAAAGCATCCTCAGGGGGAGATCCTTGCCCCCCACCTCCCTCCCTTCAGACTCCATTTCCCCAGTGCTGGACACACTGGGGATTCATGACCTTGATTCCTGACAGTTTAGAGAGGAGGTGAAGTTCAGAGAGCTTTGCCAGACCTACTCCCATTCTTACCCCAAGCAAGCAAGGAGAACCAGTTTCTATGGAGATAGAAATCTCAGCTATGTGCATGTGAGGCTCCTCTCCTGACCCTCTTCCCCGCCTTCCTGTGAATGTCCTATAGCAGATGAAGGAGCCATTTCCTGCCTTTCTCAGAAAAAACTTAGGATGTTGAGACATCTCTCAGATCCCTTCAGAGGTGAGCAAGAGGGTGGGCTGGAGTCCACTGTACCTGCAGGGCACAGAGTTGTAGTGCTTTTCTGTTGTTTCCTTCTTCACAGGTATTGTTTCCTCATGTAGTTGTCATCCCATTTAAGGACTCTTTCTATCTTTGTTTCTGTCTCTAGCTCCTCCTTCCCTGATGCTCTTCTCACCCTCTTCTCATTTTCTTCTTTGTCTGGGCCTCTTGGCACCTCCTGTCCCCAAAGACTCTCATGCAGCCCTTTTGAATGAATGATAACTGCAAAGAAAAGAAATGTTTAAAAAAAATATTTTCTGTGCACCAATGTGTAAAATGTACAATAACAAAGCAGAACGTACTAAATGAATTATGGTTAAAAAAAAATTACCAACCTGTCAAATACTATTAACACACGAATCAGTAGGAGGAATAAGAATGTATGTACACAGGGAGTTTTCTTCTTTTGCAAAGCAAATATCAGTCCCTCATAACAGCTGGTTTCAGTGTCTTGAATGAGTAACTGATAACGGGAAGGGAAGCAGAAGACTCTGGGATGAATCGTTTTTCATAGTGTCAATGTCACGTGTTACTTTGTGTGCAATTCAGATGCATGCCTATATTTGAGTGAGGGCTCGCTGTCTTCTACTAGCTTAATGATATCTTCTTCCATAACATAGATAGGAAAGGAGAAATCAAGGCAACTATAGTGGGGGAGGAAATGGATTTGTATTTTTACTTACTTTTTTTTTTTTTAAAGTAGGCTCCACACCTAGCATTGAGCCGGATAATGGGCTCACACTCACCACTGTGAAATCAAGACCAGACCCAAGACCAAAAATTGAACACTTAACTAAGTGAGCCACCCAAGCACCCCGAAGTGAATTTTTAAATTGAAAGGCTGATTTGTTTTCTGAAAGAAAGGCAGGTTTAAAAGAAAGCCACAGGGGGCACCTGGGTGGTTCAGTCAGTTAAGTGAGGTACTGGATTTCTGCTCAGGTCATGATCTCAGGGACCTGACATAGAGCCCACCTTGGTCTCTGTACTGAGTGTGGAGCCTGCTTGAGATTTTCTCTCTCCCTCTGTCCCTCCTTCTGCACTCACATTCTCTTTCTCTACAAAAAAAAAAAAAAAAAAAAAAAAAAAAAAATTTAAAGAAAGCCACATATACAAGAAAATCTCTGTGTAGAGACTAATAGGTGATATCCATTTTGGCAGAGAACAGTGGCTTTCTCTTTAGTTTTCTTTTTTGTTTTCCATCCTGAAAGGAAACAAATGAACTGGGTCTTCAATCCTATAGGAGTCTGGCTTTCCCAGAAGCACCTCAAAGTTCCTGTTAGGAATGGGGAAGAAATTATATTACTTCAGAGGTGAATTACAACAATGGTGATAATCTCAGGGCTTCCTGAGTCCATGGGCATTTCTCATTGATTAAAGGGTGATTTTCTTGAAAACATGGCTACGGCCGGCAGAGCAGAATCCAAACAGATTCTCACCCTACAGTCACACACAACTTCTTTAAGTTGATCTAAATCTCTGGGGTTTGCTTTTCAGAAGATTAAGTGGCCAAGACATCAGTTGAGTATGAAATTAGAAGTGGGAGAAACTAAATTTTAAACAGATTTAGCTCATCTGGTCCACAGGAGATCCACATTACCTCTTGTTTGAAGAAAGGCATTTGTTATGAACTGCCAGGATGACCTGTGACAAGTACTAATTAACAAGTATCTGCTTCTGTTCTCTGTTAACTAGAGATAATACTTCTTGCTTGATCTTAATATAACAGAATACAGCCTTT
This sequence comes from Lontra canadensis, assembly GCF_010015895.1. Classification (NCBI taxonomy): domain Eukaryota; kingdom Metazoa; phylum Chordata; class Mammalia; order Carnivora; family Mustelidae; genus Lontra; species Lontra canadensis. The sequence continues at coordinate 15,515,913 of NW_022631030.1, forward strand.
TAAAGTGCTTTGGGAAACCTGGATAAAAAGAAATGTAGAAATGTAAATTAGTATTAATGTTATCATTGTTTAATTGAAAAGAGCATTTTCTTATCATAAAAAAACAACTTTGAGTTAGAGAAGTACTTGTGATTATATTAGTTCAACTGAAACTGAATGGATTTCAATGGATAACCCTAAACATAAAAGAATGTTACTTTAACCTATGTTTACATTTACCATAACCAAGTACAAGAGTGTGAGTCAGGAGATGTGAGATTAAGTGGAAGACTTTCTAGTTTCTGTTTGTTCCATGTGCAAGTCAATGCTGTGTATGATTACAGTGTTACTTGCATTTAAGTGCTTTGTTTTCCCCTGGGTTACAAACATCTGAAGGGGGAGGGAGGATAAGAGGATAAAGGGAATTGAAAAGAATTCTCAAAAGGCATTGTAGAGAACATCAGCTGAGGAGTGAGTTATAAATGAATCTGAGGAAGAGACATTTAATTTCCTTCCACATAAGCTTGAGGCTGAACAGAAAAACTTACCAGGCATAATTTTACTTACTAGGAGCAGCAAATTTTAAAAAATTATTCTTGTAGAGGAAAATAATTCAAGTCATTTGATAATAATTATCTGTTACATTTGTTAAGCATTTTTGCAGTTCATTGTTCCTTATAATTTCTACATAATTCAGTTCCACAAATATTTGGTGGGTGCTCACTAGGTTTCAGATAAGTAGTGGGTTTGGGAACATAAGGCTCAAAGAAGTCATAGTCTCAAGGGGGTGACAGAGTATGAGAGAGACACCTAAGATAAATGAATAAAAGGTAATGTGGCCAATTCTGTAATTGTGGAAATCATAAACAATGAGGAGAATATGGAAGAGTGAGCAATTAATTCTGCCTGGACTTGTATTTAAATCAATCCAGAATATGTATTTATTACATAAACATTCATTCATTCATTCATTCACTCAAATAACAAATGATTTTTTGCTTGCCTACACTGTGACAGATCTTACACTGGTCAAGGAATGACATGAATGAAACACAATTATACACTGAAACAAGTTGAATAATAAACAAAACTTATTTAGGCTGTGGTCTTCCTTAGGGATGCCTTTCCTCAGCTGGCAAGGGAACAGGGGATTTAATAGGAGTTAGCAAAACAAATGAGGGAAAGTCTTCCAGACAGAAGGAAGGGCATGGATAAAGTGATGAAGTTCTAGAACATAGATGAGGTTTGGTGTGGTGAGGTCCAGGGCCAATGACCAAGAAAGAATTCTTGAGACATCTTTGGTGCAAAATGGTGGTTTATTAAAGCACAGGGACAGGACCCATGGGCAGGAAGAGCTGCTGCCCCCAGGGATGTGAGGAGTGGTCTGTTATATACCTGTAAATTAGGGAGGGGATTAGGGATGGCGTAAGTCTCTAAGGAATTTTGGAAGCAAGGTTTCTAGGACCTTACGTGGCTAGCTATTGTCTGGGGAAAAGTTTATTCATTACCAGTAATAAAACATTCTCGTGAGACCCTTTAGATGTATATCAGTGGGCCATATGCTTGGGAATGATTGTCAACAGCTATCTTGGAGGTTTAGAGATAAAGTTTCCTAAAGGGATTGTTAAAGTAGACTTATAGGATCCTGGTTGGGGGTAGAGAGTTGGTCAGGCTAGGATTGTCCTTTGCTCTTAGCAAAGCCTTAAGGTGAAGGTCACTCTGCCTGTTTTAAGGGCTTGTCAGTAGGTAAGGAAATTTAATAATTATTCTTCTGCCTCTGTTTCCCACATCAAAAGCTCTGTTGTAGGTGAAATGCACGTTCCAAAGGAAGGAAGAGCAAGGAGGAAAATGGTGTGTGTATTAGTCTGACAGGGCTGATGTAAGAAAGTACCACACATGCTGGGTTGCTTAGAATAACAGGAATGTATTGTTTTCAAAATTCTGGAAGCTGAGGGGCACCTGGGTGTCTCAGTGGGTTAAGCCTCTACGTTTGGCTCAGGTCATGATCCCAAGGTCCTGGGATCAAGCCCTGCATTGGCTCTCTGCTCAGCGGGGAGCCTGCTTCCCCATCTCTCTCTCTCTGCCTGCCCTTATGTCTACTTGTGAACTCTCTCTCTGTCAAATAAATAAATAAAATCTTAAAAAAAAAATTCTGGAAGCTGAAAGTTTGAGATCACAGTGGCAATAGGTTTGGTTTCTTCTAAGGACTATGAGCAAAAATCTGTTCCAGTCCTCTCACATAGTTTCTGGTGGTTGGCTGAACATCTTTGGTGTTCTTTGGCTGTGGAAGTGTCATGTTAATCTCTGTCCTTATCTCCACATGGCCGTGACATTCTTCCTATGGGTGTGTTTTTGTCTACTTCTTTCCTTTTGGTAAAACTGCCAATCATATTAGACCAGGAGCCTACCCTAATTTATATGAAATCATCCTAATTTAACTAATCACAACCACAAAGACCTTATTTCCAAGTAAGGTAATGTTCTGAAGTATTAGAGGTTAAGTCTCTAGGATATGAATAGGATGGGGAAGGGGGAGGCAAGCCAGGCTGCTTATGTGAGAACTGATAGGTCATGTTAGGGATTTGGCTGTTTAACCAAGATTTTGAGCAAAGTGTGATGGTTAAATCTGCTTTTCAAAAAGGTCTCCCTACTTTTCCATGTAGGATTCATTACAGGATTGTTGGATGTGGACAAGTCCTTTGGAAACTATTATAGTCATCTGGGTGAGAGATGGTGGACTAAGGTATAGCAGGAAGGAGAAGATGGAAAGGGAGAGAAATTAATAGACTAAGGTGATGCTTAAAAGGTTAAAAAAATCAATGGGACCACACGATAGCTTTGGATGGTAGAGGAGGATAGGGTCAAGGATGACAATTAGATGGAATGTAGTGTCATTTAGTGGCACAGGACCATATTTAAGGAGGGAAATCTTTAATTTAGTCCTGGTTATGTAGAATATAAAGAACCTTTGAAATAACCTAGAGGAGATGTTGAGTATGTTGTTGGAGCATCCTAGAACTCAGCAAAGAGATCTGGGTTAGAATATAAATTGGGGAATGATTGTTTTCTGTATTAGTTCAAAAGATTAAGGCATGCATATAAATAAAATGTCTTAGGAAGAAGGTAGTATAAAATGGAAAAAGTCTAGGTATATGCTTTGATAAACTCGAATTCTAAAGGCCAATTAGACAATGATAAGCCTGTAGAAGACGAGTGGCCAGAGAAGTAGGAGAAAAGCAGCCAGACAAGCCAAAGGAAGAAAGTATTAAAAAAAAAAAAAAAAAGAGGAGTAGTTAACAATATAAAATGTTGATTGAGGCAAATGGGGTGGGGGCAGAAGAGGTGCCATTGGATTCATAACATGAAATTAATTGAAGTCAGCACAGTACCATAAGACAACAGTTATCGCAGTGGGGTGAGAAGTAAGTGAGAAGAGAAGCAATAGATAAAATGTATGCAATTTTTTTTTGACAAGTTGCTTGACTGTGAAAACAAGAAGAGAAATGGGCTATCAATGTAGGATGTATAGAGTCAAGTGAAAGATTCTGAAGATGGGTTGAGTATGTTTAAAGGCTAATATAGAGAACAACCATTGAAACAAAAGAATGAACAAAAAATTCAACATTATCAGGTTCTCCAGAAAACTGGAGGGGATAAGAACCAAGTGAAATATTGAGAGAGAAAGAGAGAGGTTGAGTTTAGCTAAGAGGAGCAGTAATTCCTACCTTGTACCAGAATGGTAGAAAAAGAAATGTGTTTTGATATAGGTATCATAGTGGCTATACTCACTTTGAGTATAAACAGATGACTTTCTAGTAACTTCTGCCACTTTACTGAAAAATAAAATCACCTTTCTCCTATGGCCATTAAGGATTCTTGATACTATCTGGTTCATTCCATAACAATTCAATGAATTAAAATTTTAGAACTTGTCCAGTCTGGTTTAATGTCATAATTTTATATTTTATTCAATTCTGTTTCACCATAAAAATTCAGATTTTGGTTTGAATGGTTCAGAATGTAATGCACCTCTACTTATGGTCTCCTTAACACTTTGGTCTTCCTTGGATAGGTGATATTCATGCAAGAAAGGAAACAAATGGAAAAGGAAAGTGTCTAACTCATTTTATCTTTAAGGATGCACTTAGGATCAAAGTGAAGGGATGAGGAAAGATATTCCCTGAAAAGGGAAACCAAGAAAGCAGGGATATCTACACATATATAAGACAACATAGATTTTAAGCCAAAAAATGGTAACAAACAACAAAGATCATTATATAATGATAAAATGGTCACTCCATAAAGAAGATATAACAATTATAAATATATAGACACCCAACATTTGAGAATCTAAGTATATCAAACAAGTATTATCATACCTGCAAGAGGAAATAGATAATATTACAGTAATAGTATGGTCTTTGATATCCCACTTTCAACAATGCATAGATTATCTGAACAGAAAATCAATAAGGAAATGTTGGATTTTATTCCAACTTTAGATCAAATGGGCCTATGAGGCAGGCACAGAACATTTTATCCAACAGGAACAGAAAACACATTCTTGTCAAATGCACATGGAACATTTTCCAAAAAACATCATGTAATAGGTCACCAAACAAGTCTTAGCAAATTTAAGAAAATTGAAATCATATCAAGTTTCTATTATAACCACAGTGGCACAGAACTAGAAATCAATGACAGGAGAAAGGCTAGAAAATCTGTACATAAGTGAAAATTAAACAAGCACTCCTGATCAACCAATGGGTTAAAAATTAACTTTAAAAATATTGAAACAAACAAAAATGGAAACAGAACCTACCAGAACCCAAATTATTCTGCATAAGCAGTTTTAAGGGAGAATTTTATAGCAATAAATGCCTATACTCAGAAAAAAGAAAGATCTCAAATAAACAGCCTAACTTTACAATTCAAAGAACAGGAAAAAGAAGAATAAACTTTGCCCAAAGCTAGCAGAAGTAGGGAAATGGCAAAGATTAGAACAGAATAAATGATATAGAGGTCAGAAAAACAGAAAAGACTAACAAAAGTAAGAATTTTTTTATGATAAATGAAATTGGTAAAACTTCAGTTGGACTAAGAAGAGAAAAGACAGCAATAGAAAATCAGAAATGAAAAAATGAAATGAAATGAAATGCTATATGTGATAGCAAAAAAAAAAAATTAAAAGATGATAGGACACTCGTATGGGCAATTTTAAGCCAATAAATATTTGAGTAACCTAGAACAAACAGATAAAACCCTGGAAGCATACAACCTACCAAGACTGAATCATAAAGAATTAGAAAATCTGAGCAGAACAATAGTGAGTAAAGAGATGAATCAGTAATCAAAAATATCCCAGCAAAGAAAAGCCCAGAAACACATGGTTTCACTGGAAAATTCTACCAAAAATTAAAAACAATTAACGCCAATTCTCCTCAAACTCTTTCAAAAGTTTGATGAGGGGAAATTCATTTTATAAGGCCAGCATTCCCTAACACCAAAGCCAGATAAGGATACTATGAGAAAATAAAACTGTTGACCAATATTCCTGATGAATTTAATTCAAAACATTTAAACAGAATACTAGCAAACCAAATTCAACAGCAAATTAAAAGGATAATACACCGCGATCAGGTGGAATTTATCCCTGGGATAAAAAGGTGATTCAACATATGCAAATCAATAAATGTGATACACCACATTAATAGAATGAAAGATAAATATCATAAGATCATCTCAATAAAGGCAAAAAAGAAAACATTGGCAAAATATAGCATCCCTTTGTGATAAAAAAAAGCTTCAACAAATTAAGTATAGAAGGAACATAACTCAACATAATAAAATCTATGTATTACAAACCCACAACTAACATCATACTCAATGGTTAAAAGTTCGAAGCTATTCCCCTAAGATTAAGAACAAAACAAGGATGCCCACTCTACTTCTATTCACAGCATAGTGCTAGAAATCCTAGCCAGAGCAATTTGTCAAGAGAGAAAAATAAAAGACATCCAAATCAGAGATAAGTAAAACTGCCTTTGTTTGCAGATGACATGATCTTATATACAAAAATTCTACATATTTTACCAAGCTTGTTGGAACTAGTAAACTATTTAGTCAAGTTATAGGATACAAAATTAATATGTAGGAATCAGTTGTATTTCTACTCTACATAATAGCTGCAAAATGTCTGAAGAAAGAAATAAAGAGCACAATTCTATTCATAATAGTATCAAAAACATAAAATACATAGGAATAAATTTAACTGAGGAGGTGAAATACTGTACATTAAAAACTTCAAGATTAGTGTTAACTAATGCTATGATGATAATCATTTTCCAATATATAAATGTATCAAATCAACACTTCGTATGCCTTATACTTGCACAGTGATATATGTCAATATAACTCAATAGCTTTTAGCTCAATATAGCTGGGGGTGGGGGGAAGTAAAGTACAGTTTCTGCCCAAAGAATGTTGTTTACATTCCAAGTTGTGGGTCTTAACTACTCACCGAATCTACTATCTATAGACTCAGGAAGGGCAGAATGAGAACCCTATAGTCCAGCTAGTAGAGTCTCAAAGTGACTTCCCTAGTTGACATTAGTCCTTTTAGATCAGGAATCATTTGCTTCTTCCAGCTGACATGCAGCTGGTGGGAACTCATCTCTGTTCAGTTACTCTAGATTCTTTGCTCCAAACCAATGAAGTCCCCAGCAAGCCACAACCACACAATCTCATCCCCTCCCACTCCCTCATGTCCCATGGACACTGTTAGAGACATCACCTGTAAGTTTCAGGGACTATTACAAACTTGAAGTTATGGTCTGTGATCTCCTTCTCTGGTCATACACCATTCCATTTCTTCTTAGTGCTCATCTCCCCGTCTCAGTAATACAAGTCAGGTCAGTGAGACTCACAGCTCAACAGACTATTAACTGGGTGGAACTGTCAGACTTATTTCATTCTTACAGATAGCCATAGACTTCAGGAGATTTTTTTTGGGGGGGGGGCAGCAATCCTCTTCCACTTGAGAAAAGAGAGTGAGTCAAGAGGCATTCTCCTTGCTTTCCCTGTTCCTCACAAATAGTACTTTCCTCAAAAATGCTCCTTTCTAGCCTTCTATAGTAGGACAGAGGGATTTCAGAGCAGGAACCTTCTAGTCAAACCCTTAAGGAGGTGACTGACACCACAGCAGCCATTTATCTGAACTGATAATGTGGGATAGGCAATGGTTGATAAATTCTAAAAAAAACTGGGAAAGATCTACTTAGCACTTTCTGTTATCTGGTTATACAGGTAAAATAGCAGGAAGTTGAGAATGTGGGTTAGTTGGAATGCAAGTTAGATGGAATAGTAGGGGGATTTCCAAGCATTAATGGGGATTCACTAGAGATCAATGATGATATATTTATATAAGCTCTATCTGCCTTACTACGTGACAATCTCCAGCCATACTTGACTGCTAGGATGTAAGTATGGATAAACATATGTTTGGATTCCTACCCAATTCGAAATAAAAGAAAAGGTACACAGGAAACAGAGGAGTGAGGGAGTTTGCAATATTGGCAAGGTTGTAATTGACAAGAAAGGCAGTGGAATCCAAACAATTTAGGAGAAAATGTGGAAAGAGAGAATGCTAACATTGGGGAAAAAACAGAGGGATCTCAACACAAATGTATTATATGATAAACATAGCATCAAGATCTCAGGGGTTTGAAGAATGTTTTTCAGTAGAAGTAATTTTTAAAAAATTAGATAGTAGGATGTTATGGCAAGAGAGTAGAAACTTAAGTCAATTTTTAAAGTAGGTCAGTTGCAGATCATGACAAAGATTGTGATTGCTATGGGAGCAGATCCTTGAGGTGTAGTAGGGAAAGTGTTACTGATTTTTAGTAGGTCAAGAATGGATAAGTCAGGATTTTGAATAAATTATGGAGCTTCTAAAGTCAATGGCATTAGCATCAAAAAGGCAGTTTTAACAAGAGAGTAAATAAGTAGTTGTATGGAAGGGGCAATGATAATCAGGAAGGATATCTCCACACCTGCAGACTCTGAAGCAAGTGGCAGCTTGAGAAAATAAAGTTAAGTTTGCAAAGAAAGCAGTGTCTTCAGGAGCTATCCAAGTTTAACCAGTTTGGGCAGCCAGGTTAATTAAGGAATTGGCCAAAAAATCCTGAAAAAATTATGGAGGAGGGTTGGCGCGCCTGCGTGGCTCAGTGGGTTAAAGCCTCTGCCTTTGGCTCAGGTCATGATCCCAGGGTCCTGGGATTGAGCCCCACATCGGGCTCTCTGCTCAGTGGGGGGGGGCCTGCCTCCCCCCCACCTCCCCTTCTCTCTCTGCCTGCCTCTCTGCCTACTTGTAATCTCTCTCTCAATCTGTCAAATAAATAAATAAAATATTTTTTAAAATTATGGAGGAAATATTCTAGATGGGACAGTGGAAAACGTGATGGATGAGGGAACAACAGGAGTTAGGGAAGCAAAGCCCAGTGGTGTGAAAGATGGGTGGAGGTGGATCTTCCCACTTTGGTAATGACAGAGGTATAAAGGGACCAAAACGAGGGTAGTTAGGCGTTCAGGTCTGGTAGTCCCTTCAGGGAGGATGTAAAAGAATGTATATTAATTCCAACAGCCAGAGACTATTTTCTAGAGTTGTAATATGATCCCCAGAATTTCAGTCTTTGTCCCCTAGGAGTAGTGTGATAGCAAACTGAGGAGTGCAGTTTCTATACTTATGCAGCATGGAGGAGTTGCATTTTTGACCAACTTATGTGCAGAGGAAGTCTGAGAATCTCTGTCCTTCTAGTTTATGACAGCAGAGGGTAGTACTCACCAGGAGTGCATTTGTTATTTCACTAGTGCATGCATTTATTATTTCCTTCATTCACTCAACAAACATTTTTGAGTACCTTTTTGTGTACCAAGCTCCACGTATATATACATTGACGGATGAAAGAGGCAATAGCCTCATTATTCCTAGTGTTTACTTGGAAAAGATAGAAAATAAGTATCAAGAAAATTGACACACATAAATGTAATTATAATTTGGAAAAGTGCCAAAAAGGTAAAAGGTAAAATGGCCTGATGGAAAATAAAATGCTTGTATGGGGACTTTGGGTCAATACAACCAGAGATTTTAAAAAATCAGATGGGTCTGGACATGTAAAGAGTTGAAGGCCATTTATCTCTGGCAGAAGTGATAAAGGGCAGCAGGGTGCTTTTGTGGTTTGCACACAATGGGATGGTGAAGGGTCACTCTTGCTGTATTGTGGAGAAAGGACTTAGAAGAGCAAGAGAGGAAGAAGGTGGTTAGATTCAGAAATTATGCCCATCAGTTCCTGGCTATCCTATTGCCATTAGAAACAACCTGCCTTTCATTTTGTCCGTTATGGACCCATTTTCAATAGCCTATTATTTCCTTCAAAATCTGAAACCTTGGATTTCCCCTTTGTCACTTTCCTCCATAGTGATTTCACAGTACCTAAACTTAGTAGGTCAACTGGGAGTGAAAACGAAAATCTATTTTCACATTAAGTGGTTATCTTGAAGTTCAAGTTATGTGCAGATAAGTAAATCTTAGATATCTGATGTCATTACTGAACTTAGGTTGTCATAGTCCAACAGAATGACCAAATGTTATAAATAATTACCTCTCTAATTTCGAAGTTCATCCTTTTTCTAATCTTAAGACTGTGCTCATCTGTACTTAAACTATCTCCTAGCACCATTAGGTGATAATACTCTCTAGGTCTCCCATTACAGCCTTTGGCACATAAACCAGTTTCCCATTGGAAAAAAAAAAATAGTTATCTCAGTATCCGATCCCTTCATTTCGGCCTTTCCTGGGAAGAATTGCAAAATGGTTATGTTTATCACTCTGGAATCAAATGGCCTGGGGTCAAATTTCTTGCTCAATGTATAGTTATGTGACCTTGAAACACATTTAAATCCTCCAGGTCTCACTTTCCTCACATGGAAACTGAAGGGAGTAAATGCCTTTACCGCCCACGGCTGTTTCTAGATCTAAATGAAAGAATTCAAGCAAAGCATTTATCACAACCTTGTCCATAGCAAATAGCCAATAAATGTCAGCTGTTATTATTGCTTGTATGATTAGCACAACCACTACCTTCACCTCAATCACAGTCATCACCACTACCACCACCAACTACCACCATCACCGCCATCACCACCACCATCACCTCCACCACCACGACCATGCCATCACCACCAGCACCATGAGCATCACCACCACCACTGTTACTACCATCTAATTCTAATCACCAAAGGTCTTTTTTTTTCGAAGATTTTATTTATTTATTTGAGACAAAGATCACAAGTAGGCAGAGAGGCAGGCAGAGAAAGGGTGGAAGCAGGCTCCCTGCTGAGCAGAGAGCCTGATGTAGGGCTTGATCCCAGGACCCTGAGATCATGACCTGAGCAGAAGGCAGAGGTTTAACCCACTGAGCCACCCAGGCACCCCCAAAGGTCTTTTCTTTTCACATATTTAATACCATCTCTCAAAACCAAATTAATTTATTCAATTTTCATTACTCATGGGATTTTTTTCCTTCTGTTCTTCTGATTACTCTAGAGTCTATTAACCTTTGAAAGTATTTGAATATCTGAAGCTCACTTTCATATTTGAAACTATTTTTTCAATGCAATTAACCAAAAAAATTCAACCCGGCAAAATATTTATTTTAGCCTCATGATGACCACTTTACCATGACCACCTCTGTCTCTCTGTCTTTGTCTCAATTTCTACACATACACACATAGGTATGTCCAAAGGTCAAGGTTATGCAACCTCCTTAATCATGTACTAGATCTAGATGCTAGTGATGCTAGTGATGAGATCTCTCAGAACACTGCACTGATCTGATCTTCTCTATTACCTCAAAGGAAACATTTTTCCTCATTTCTTTAATTGAAAATAGTAGCTTCCAAGATGTTGAAGGACACTATATCTATCTACCTATCTATCTATCTATCTATCTATCTATCTATCTATATATATTTATATATATGACTAAAGCTGTTATGGTTTGCAATTGATTAGAAAGCATATTGATAAACTGATCTCCTTTGAATACCAAGCATGGTCATGAGGAAGCACTATCCCATCCTGATCAGAAAACCGCTATGAAATTAGAGGATATGCTCAAATCCCCACAGTGGGAAAATAGCAAAGCAAAACATTGAACCTAAGCACAAAGTCCAAGCCCAGGCCCCCGTCTGGTGAATTCCCCAAGTTTTCAGGAGGTCCGGACTCCAGGCAGTTTCTACAGAGTGCAAACTTACAACTCTCAAATTTATAAATTTGTAAACTTTTCAGGAGCACTGACAGCATGTGTAGCAAATAACATTCCCTGGGGAAGGCATACCTTGAACTTCAGAGGAGAACATTCTGGAATTATATTCATACCATGGCTTTTCAGTAAAAATTAGGTCGCAGACACTCTCACTCTGAATTAAAGAGAATGAATTTTACTTGACTACTCTCAGACCAGCTCCGTGTTCAGACTATCTCAGAGTTCATAGAAGTCCCTTAAATATTCATGAAAGCATAAAGGATCCCAAAATTAATCTACATACTGAAGGTAGAGAGCAGAGAGGTCTGATTTCCAGGTATATATATGTATGTGAAAAGCCAATATTTGTCAATTCTGCTCCAGAGGAAGATTCTTCTGCATACCAGATGGATGACAAAAGGGAAAGCACTTTGTTTCAAAACATACTCCAACTCCCAAATCACCCGTCAAACAAGCCACACATATTCCACTCGAACACAAGCACAAACACATCAAATTCTAGATGTTAGAAGAGGGGAAAAAAAACAGAGGTCATATATATGCATGATGCTGCTTCTTTTCACTCATGAGTTCAGAGTAATTTTTTCACCTGCTAACTCAATGTCAGAGTCTGAGAGACCAAATTCAGACTAAACAGCCAGGGGACTAAGCATGTGATGTTTGGCAAAGCAATCATTACAAAGAAACCTCACTTCTAAGGAAAGAAACATGGATGCCCTGAGGAGCTTTTGACCTGTATGCTTGTTCTTTGATGGTAAAAAAGAAGCATGATTCTATAGACTCACTAGAAGTAAAGACTACTATGAGCTTTATTTTTAATCACAATAAGGACAAATTTTGTTGTGATAAATCCCGATGGCCTACGGAAATTAATCTTGACTTTGCCCTCAGCCTGGATATGAGGAAATCTAGTAGAGGGAAACCCAGAACATGATCTGGTATCAGAGTTCTTGACCTGCCACTTACTAATTCTGTGGCTCAGATGAATTGCTAAGATTTTCCCAGCCTGGCTTCCTTAGCTGTAAAGCAAGGAAAATATTAGTAACTCCTTTTCATAGTTGCTTTGGGGATCGGTTGAGGGAAGTATATGCCTGCATGTATGTGTGCATGTAAGCTCACACACATACACTCATATGCACGTGCGCACTCACACATCTCTACATATTATGTACATAAATGCATGTGTGTGTGTGTGCATGCACCTATGACAACACTCCTGGAAAATTAAGTCCTATCCAATGATAAAGTAATTCTAAAATATAATTTAGGCTATCCTTTTTAAGGTATTTGTTATAAGGAAATTTTCCCTTTAATAAGTATGGACTAATTAGCTATTCTTCATAGACTGACCAAAACATTCATGAGATGGTAAGATTGGAATTTTAGTTAACACTCACAAAATAGTTTTGGGTTTTTGTTTGTTTGTTTGTTTGTTTTGTTTTGTTTTGTTTTGTTTTAGCTGCATGGATAGAACCAGTTTACGAGACTGAGGGCATCTCTAGCTTTGCATGTGAGCCAGAAGATGGCTGTCAAGGCTAAATGAGACATTAGTTGTGACTTGTGGTCTTTTAAAATAACATTCAGTGAGATGAACACACAGTAAATTCATAGTTGGTTCTTGCTTCCAACTCATTTTTTTCTACTCATGCCTGTATCCAAAAGGAAGGAACTCTGAGGTGGAAGTACTTGTGAATAGTGTGGGGGTCAGGGCCACTGACCCTTTCACAATCAAAAACCCATGCATAACTTTGGACACCCTCCAAACTTCCGCTAGATCCTAATAGCTTACTGTTGACCAGAAACCTTATCGGTAACATAGTTGATGAACACAGTTGTTGTATATTGTATGTGCCATATACTGTATTCTTACAATAAAGTAAGCTAGAAGAAGGAAAGTGCTATTAAAAATCATAAAGAGAAAATACATTTGTAATTCTGTACTGTATTTATCAAAAAATCCACATAGAAGTGGACCATGTAATTCAAGCTCATGTTGCACAAGGGTCAGCTGTGCAGTCTAACAGCTAAAGTGGTGTGACATACAAGGCTATCAAATTCTGTTTTACAAAACAGGTAACTTCCTTTTTCTCCCTGTAATAACTCAATTTCTTTTTCAAACATCCTTTTTGTTCAATGACAGAAATCATCTAATTATTTACAAAGTTTTTCTCATCAGTTGTATAAACTCCCCTGTTCCCTTCCCCACCCTGTTATTTTCTTCCTTTCTCCTTGGGATCGATCTAAGTTCCAGAAAGCTTATATAGCCTCATGGCATGGGGAGGATGAGGTTAGAAGAACATTAGGTATATGGATTCTCACTTTTATCTTGGTGTTCTCTGCCTTGTCTTTGTTTATTGGCCTCTGTTTCATCTCACGTTATTTCTCTGTCTTTGTGCTACTGAGGGTGGGGGGCTCAGAGCCCACCAGACACATTCTCCTTGAGCAAGCATTTCAAGGTTGAAATTCCTTAAGGCTCAACTTGAGGGACTCCTGCCTTCTCGCTCTATTTTCTCTCATTCTCACTTTCTTCCACACCCATGGCCCCAATTATGACCTATATCCCACATGTTGGAGAAAATGTATGATCTTTGTCTCTAACTAATTGGTCATTTATCTTTCATTCAGTCAACTACTGGCAGGCACTGTGTGTGAGATTATAGCTTTGAGTAACACAGATGTGGTTTGACCACACAGCTTCTATTAGGATCTTCATCATAAACACCACACTTCTGTTACTCTCACAATCATCCTCATCACTATTACTTAGTAAGCTCTAAGTAGTGTAGACCGAGCTTCCTTGAAATAAGTCACATGTATTAATTTATTTCATCTGCATAGAACTTAGTGGGATAAGTACTATTATTATGTGTACCTTACACATGAGGCACGGAGAGATTATATAACTTAGTCCAGGTCACATAGCTACTAAGTGCTATAATCAGGGTCCAAAGCTAGGCACTTTTGCTTCATAGCCCATGATTTAAATCATATTGTTATACTGTCTCCCATTAGATATATTACCTAAATATTTGTTTCTTTAATATCTAACCAGGAAGGTGGGGTCAATGCTTATTATTAGTAGGTAATAGACAGCTAACATCCTCTGAGACCAGTCACTTCCATTGTGACCCTGGTCATTATTTCATTCAATAAGCATCTTTTACACTCTTACTATGTGCTCAGTGTTGTTCTCAATGCTGAGGAATACTGCAGCAAACAAAATCTGCAAAATTCCTCACCATCAAGGGGATTACTAATCTGAAGATTAAGTGTATTACAGGAAGAATAAGAGATTTTAGGGGAGAGTAGATACCTATCATTTTTTACTTTGACTTTCTCTTTGGGCTCAGATCTGGAGCCATTTCCAATATTTAAGGTCTGAGTGTTGGTGCAAAGTATAACATACAGGTCCTACACCAGCCATTCTGAAGGGTGAATGAAAACCGCCAAATACATGCATGTGTGTGTGCCATCTCAGGGATGACATACACCATCTAGAATGGTATTGGGATTGATTTTAAGCAACCTGGACTGAGCAGTTAAGATATTCACAGTATATATAACTGAGAAGACATAGCTCTAGAATGTATAAATAACTCCTAAAAATTAAAAAAAAAAAAGACATCCAGTAGAAATGCCCAAAGATTTGAACAGGTATTTCACAAAATGACCAATAATTTGTAAAGGAAACTGGGTCCATCACTCATTAGGAAAATGTAAATTAAAACCACAATGGTATTTTACAATGTATCCATTAGAATGGCTAATATTAAAAAGACTGATAATACCAAGTGCTAGTGAGGGTGTAGAGAAGCTAGAACTCTTCTACATTGCTCTTGGGAATCTAAACTGGTACAAACACATTGGAAGATTATTTAGCACTGTTAACTAGAGAATCTGACATTATTCTTCCCTGCAGGGATTCTCAAGCATAGAAGATATATTCATGCCCCAAAAGACTTCTACAAAAATGTTTCTTCTTAGCTGCTCTATTTGTTTTAGCTTCAAATGAGAAGCAACTCAAATGTGAACAGTTCAATGGATATATGAATTGGGATATATTTATCCAATGGAATACTATAAAATACTGAAACTTGCAAACTACACATAACATGGATGAATTTGACAAATATAATGTTGAGCAAAAGAAGCCAGATACTGAAGAATTCAGTATATAAACAAGTGATTCTGTTTATATAGAATGTAAAAATAGGCAAAAGTAGCCTGCAGGTAGAAGTCAGAATAGTGTTTGGAGGATAGAGGTGGGGAGGGGTCAGGAGAGAGCTTTTTGAGTATAGGTTAATGGTTGGTTTCTTCAGCTTGTGATAGTGACACAGTTGTGTTTACTGTGCAAACATTATCATGCTGCACACTTATGATGAGCTCATTTTTTATCTGTATCTTATATTTCAATAAAGGCTTTTCTTAAAATGGTTAGGATATTTACCACCTTTCATCTGTTAGATCCTCCTCTGGTTTCCAAGATTTCACATGGAATTTTAATTCTGTCAACTAGATTGAGAGCTTTCCCAGAGCAGAATTCCTGCCTTTTCATCTTTGTAAACCTCACTTAAATATTCTTGGACCTAAATAGTGAATGAATTAAAAGAATTGTCAGGGAAATTTTTCTCAGTCATCATGCATATATCATCATGCAGCACTGTGCCTGGAATTTAGTAAGTTGACAGCAAGTGCTTGATGTGTGAATGAAGGGATGAATTAATGTTTTCTAAATTACATAAATAAGTTATTTTTAGTATCTATTTTAGTATGCAATTTATCCAAGTGGAAGTTCAAACTTACTGAAAACAGTTTTCCAATGAGCATGATCTCCCTTTTATGGTTCTTTCCACTTTATAAGTGGTTGGAATTTTATCGAGTCACTGAAAAAGTCAGTTACCCAATAAAGGATGTTTTGTTTATTTTAAACCTGTGAAAAATGGTTCTACTCCTTAAGGGATTATTAATTACTGGTTTACTAATTACTTTGGAACTGTAGTTTTTTTTTTTAAGAAGTCTAGGCAGTTGTTTGAATGAATTCTTATTTAAGTGAGTAATTAGATCAAAATAATTGACTAAATTAAGAAATTCTTTAATAGACATTATTTAGGTGTCAGTTTAGTTTTGCTAGTAGTGATGTGTAACAAATTCATTGTGTGATTAGTAATAAATCTGTCACTCCCAAAGGAATCCTTAAAGATAAAAAAGGAAGTCAATTATGAGGTTTTGTGGATAACCCAACCATTCCCTACATATAAGCTATGAAATATTTTACATTTTATTTTTAAACTTCAGTTTACTGACAAAGCTCAAAACAAAAGTGCCAGAGTACAGAAGAAAGTACATATATATTAACATGAGAAAGCTCTTGTAGGGAAGGGATAGGTATTTTTTGAGCCATGTTGGTGTCAAGACCAGGGTAGGTGGGGGTCCTTTCATGCATAAACATTTCCACACAGGCTTCTATGACATTCAGCCCTTCTTCAAGGTCATGCAAAAGGGTACTTCCTCTGTTACTCCTCTGACCTTCACCCCCTCAATTACGTAGTTAGCAGCTCTGTAAATTGGGTTTTTTAAGAAAATGGGCAAATCCTAAAACGCTGTTCTTACTATAATGTAGGTGTTCACTGATAAGACTGTAATCTGCTCTAGTAATTGTTTTTGTAATCTAAGAAATCAGCCTAGCTATTAAAGAGTGAATCAACAACACATGAATGAATTAATACTTAATAGATTCACATCCGGTTGGGTCTTTGCTGAAAGTCTTTTTTTCTGTTTCGTGATTGATATGGTTTTTCTGATGATGAAATAGATCACCTCTATGTAATGATAATTTTTCTGTCTCATTTGCCCTGGATGATCCCGAATCATTAGTTTGAAGGCCAACCTAGAACAAACCCAGCTACGGATTTTTAACCGGCCCTAGATCCTTGATGGAAAAAGTTACTGTGCACCCAAGGGCTATATAGAATGTTACATGAGACCAGTGATGATGCACTGTCATGATGCAAGTCTCCACAGCAGGAGGGGTAATCACTGGTTGTACCAGGGAGATGTGACTCTTAGTGGTAGCGCTCCTGACATTGGAACACATGTTCTAACTGGGGATGACTTTAACTGCCTGAGCTAGAAAGAGGTCGTGTATAATACCAGGTTTTATATTAAACAAAAATAAATTTTCTCTAACGCGAGTTTTCAGACAGGTTGTCCTAATATATTAACTTCTGTCTGTGTTTTGAATAGTCAATTTCACGGTGAAATGAGTTCTTAATAATATATTTACCACCTGGGAGAAATCTCCCAGCCATCTGGAAAGGAGAGGGGATTTAGTGCCTCCAAACGGAGATTGGAATTTTTTCACAGTTAATTATTTATTTTTACATCAGGTAGTGGGAAGGATGACCCGGTTCCAGCTCTGAGGCTACATTGGGCGGGCACGGGCTGCACCAGATCGGGAGCATGCTCAGTGACTACCAATCCAGGAAGGCGAGCTCTGTCATCTGTGTTCACATTTGGACAAGATGTATGATATCCTGAAAGAGCATCCCATATAAGTACCGGTGGGAAATACAGAAATAGTAAAATTTAGTGTCTGGCCTTGTTTGTATTCTGCATTTTTATGGGGGCAGCGTAAGGTAGATCAGAGCAATGGCTTTATACTGAAAATCGAACTCTGACTCTGGTTTATCAGTTGTGCTACAAATTAGTAGTCCCTCTGAACTTCATCTTCTGCATATTTAAAGTTAGAATAATTACATCTACCCTTCAATGTTGTGAGGATTAGAGATAGTGTAGAAAGTCTTTTTCTACATTGTAGCAATTCTACATTGCCCTTCTGTGCCAGGGAAATGGCCAATAGGAAAATGGTCAATGTGAAAATATGTAACAGGTGAAAGAAAGGTAAACATTTCTGATTGTGTGAGTGTGGGTATCCAGATGTGTGTGCATACACACATACCTCAATACAAACTATATACTCACCTTTGCCCCAATAGATCATACTGAAACTGGATGCATAAAAAAGAGGGGCTTGAGTTTTGAAGAGAGTTTTCCAGAATTAAAAAAAGAAATCCATTATTCATTCATTCAACAATATCTAGTGACCCCCTATATGTACCAAGCACTCTTCTAGGTGCTTTGTATATGTCCATGAATAAAACAAATATTCCTGCCCTCTTTGAATTTAGATTCTTCAGGTGGAGAATGGACAGACAATAAATGGTAAGGGAATAAGTAGGTAAATCTTATTGTATGTGTTAAGCTGATAAGTACTGACAAAGAACAGAAATAGAAAAGGGTTAAGGATTGGGAGTTTTAAGGCTGAGGAAGTTTGCATTTTTAAAAGGGTATTCAGAGTAGACATCATTTATTAAATGACATTAGAGCAAATATTTGAAAGATACAAGGAAATGAATCATGTGGACATCAGGGGAAAAAAATAGCCCAGGCAAGGAATCATCCAGTGCAAAAGCCCTAAGGAGCAAGCTGGGCATGCTCAGTGAGTAGCAAAATATTGGCTAAAATTAAGTGAGCCCAGGGATATTGTAAGAGTGAAGGTAATAAAGATAACAGGAAGCTAGAAAAGGAGAGACTTGCAGGTCATTCAAAGGACAAAGACTTTTACCATGAGAGAAATAGCCAGCCACTGCATAGTTTTGCACAGAACTTATATTAAAAAGAAAAAAAAATCAAGAATTTTTTGGCTGCAGTGTTGAAATTAGATTTGGATGGGCATGAACAAATGTAGATGTAGGAAGAACAGTAAGGAAAATTATTGGAGTAACCAATAAAAAAGATGGTGGCGACCCAGGCCAAGGCGGTAGCCCTGAAGCCATGGAGAAGTGATTCATTTTCGGATATATTTCCAAGATAGAAAAACATGATTTCCTGATGGCCTGAGTTTGGAGTGTGAGAGGAAAGAAGGAGGCAGGTATGATTGAAAGCATCTGTCCTGGACAGCTGGAAGGATGTCTTGCTATCAGTTGAAATGGTGAAGGCTATAAGTAGATGGTGTTTGGGACATCAGGTCAAGAGTTCCACTTTGAAGATGCTGAGTTTGGGAGGAGTTGAACAGCAGGCAACTGCATATTCACTTGCCTAGTTCAGATTTGCACCAGCATCTAAATTTGGACGTTGTTGACATATGGATATCATCCAAGGCCATGGGACCAAATGAGATCCCCAAGGAAGTAGATGAGGATAGAGAAAAAGGCTAAAGATGGAGCCCTGGAGTACTTCAATATTAAGTAGTCAGGAATGGAATGAGGACACAGAGAAAGAGACTATAAAGGAATAACCTGTCAGGAGAAAAACCAAGAATGTGGACACTATGTAAAGAAGGTGTATTGCAGAGAGTGGAGTTATTAGGTGGCTGGTCCAGTTGAATGATGCCTGAGAAGATTTGGGCAGGGACTTTAACAGCAACCTTGAGAACAGTGATGAATAATGAGAGCAAAAGCCTGAATGAAGAGAATTTAAAAGAGAATAGGAAGAGATGAATAGGAAGCAATGAAACACACAACTATTTTTGAGGAGGGTCCCCCCCCCACTCTAGAGGGGATCAAAGAAATAGTAGGAAATGTAAGGTTAAATAAAAGGCTTTTTATTTTTATTTTTTATTACTTTTTTGGAGATTTTTAAAAAAATTATTTTTTTTAAATTTCCTTTCTGTGTTCCAGAATTCATTGTTTATGCACCACAACCAGTGCCCCATGCAATACGTGCCCTCCATAATACCCACAACCAGGCTCACCCAACCTCCCACCCCTCTCCCCTACAAAACCCTCAGTTTGTTTCTCAGAGTCTACAGTCTCTCATGGTTCATCTCCCCTCCAATTTCCCCCAACTCACTTCTCCTCTCCATCTCCCCATGTCCTTCGTGTTATTCCTTATGCTCCACAAATAAGTGAAACCATATGATAATTGACTCTCTCTGTTATTTATTTATTTGACAGAGAAAGATACAGTGAGAGAGGGAACACAAGCAGGGGGAGTGGGAGAGGGAGAAGTAGGCTTCCTGCCAAATAGGGAGCTTGATGTGGGACTCCATCCTAGGACCCTGGAT
Organism: Lontra canadensis; assembly: GCF_010015895.1. NCBI lineage: Eukaryota > Metazoa > Chordata > Mammalia > Carnivora > Mustelidae > Lontra > Lontra canadensis. Next base: position 15,536,280 of record NW_022631030.1, read on the forward strand.
CATGACCTGAGCCAAAGGCAGACGTTTAACTACTGAGCCACCCAGGTGCCCAAATAAAAGGCTTTTTAAAAATGGAATACAAAACAGTGTGTTTGTATGCTTATGGGAATGATCCATAAGAGATGGAAAATGATCTGTAGAAGAGATCATCAGGTACAAATGAATGGTGTCTTTGGGTATATCAGGTGGAGTGGGATCTGGTGTTTGTCGGATGCCCAGTGGGTACTGATGTTAGCAGGTAAACGGAGGGGATAGTGAGTCTACAGAAGTCCTCTTCTGAAAAGTTTTAATTTTTCTTAATAAAGTGGAAGTGAGGTCATGAGGCAAGTCTGAGGATGACAGAAGAAAGGGTTAGAGGTTGAAGAAGAAGAGAGGAGAAAGTGTGAAGTGAACATCTTGTGGGAATGGGGCTGTGAACGAACCAGCAGGATGGTATGGTTGTCCAGCAATATGAGGCCGTCTTAAGTCTTTTGATGATTAATTTAAATTCAGCTCATTTAATTTATGGTCAGTTAAATAAGTTAAGTACAATTTTTTTAAAAGATTTTATTTATCCATTTGACAGACAGAGAGATCACAAGTAGGCAGGAGAGAGAGAGAGGAGGAAGCTGGCTCCCCGCTGAGCAGAGAGCCCCATGTGGGGATCTATCCCAGGACCCTGAGATCAGGACCCTGAGATCAAGTTAAGTAGAAGTTTTTGAGACACTTCCTGGTTCATTAACTATTCTTGGCTCTGGAGATAGAAAAATGAATAGGAGTAGTCCATCCCCTCAAAGAACTCATAGTCCTGCAGCAAGAAAGACTAAAATAGGAAATCAATAACTACAACAAATTGTAACAATTCTATAATTGAGTTATATTCATTGTTTTGGGAATTTCTGCCAAATGCTGTTACCATATATAGTGAGACAGCAAGCTGGTGGGTATTTAACATTAGAATTAGAAAGTAGTTGTCCATAGTTACCTTCCATTTACTCAATAGGACTTATTATGAGTCCATCACTGGGCTAGCTGTTAATGCTACAAAGGCAACTAAGATAACTTCTACATTCAAAGAGCTCATCAGCTAATGCAGGAATTGCCAGCATTAGCAGCACTTTAGAATGACCTGGATGCTTTTTACAATCCAGATACCCAGGCCAAACCCCATACAAATAAGTCAACATTTTTTTCTAGTTCCCAAGCTATGCAAAGAAGAAAACTGCTGATAGAGAGGGACAAACAGATGAGAAAACAGAAAAATGGAAATATAGGCATGATAATTGCTGTAAGATAGGAAAGCACAAAATGCTAGGGGAGTTCAACTGAACGTTGACCCCCTCAGGTAAAGGGAGCAGTGAAGTGTGCCCAGTTGAAAGGGATAAAGGATGCATGAGAGTCAGTGAAAAGAAGAGGAGGGAAGCATATTACAGCTGAAAGAGTGGAAGTGGCAAGGAACAGGGAAATGAAAGAGCATACTGGGTTCAGAAATCTGTGAGTTGTTCAGTAAGTCCAGAGCAGGAGACATGATGTTGGAGAAACGTGGCAAGAGACACTGAGTAACCAGTATACAGGGGCCACACTGGACAGGACAAACTCCATTTGTTCTCACACTTTTGTTGAATTCCCACTCAGAGATGGCCAGGAAAGCCTGTTTGTCATACAAAACTGGGTTAATTCAACCTGCTGAGCAAGAGAAAGCAACACTCTGAGAGAATCTCAGAAGGGTGAGAAGTTAGAAAAGGAAAATTTACAAAGCTCTTGGGGTTAGGGTTACCCTAAGGGTTAGGGTGGTTTTAGGGCAGAAGTTAGTGAGCAGGGACTGAGCAGGCATTGGTCAGATTTCATAAACCAGTTGAGTTGCTAGAACAAGTTAGTAGGCTTTTCTTTGGAACAAATGACTCCATGGGAAATTATGTGAAATCAGTTTGGTCTCTTCTATGGTCTTATTTTGGAACATAAGAATCTGAATAAGTTGGTATTAAAATATTTGAGTTTAGATTGTTTGTGTTGCATGACATGGTTTCATAGAGTTGGGTTTTTTGTTTTGTTTTGTTTTTCTTTTTAAAGATTTATTTATTTTAAAGAGAGACAGAGCACAAGCACGAGTGGGGGGAAGGGCAGAGAGAGAATCTCAAGCAGAGTCTTCCCTGAGAAAGGATCCTGACAGTGGGCTAATCCTACAACCCATGAGATCACGACTGAGCCAGAAACAAGATCAGCTGCCCAATCAACTGAGCCACCCAGGTGCCCCATGGTTTCATAGAGTTTATCAGTTTTGTGAGTTAGGTAAAATTTGGCAAGCTGTGGTTTCTGTTTCATTTCTCTCAATTAAGTCTAGTAAGAAAATAAGCATGGTAAGTAGAGCACCAAGAACCAGGACCCACGAATCTGCCAACACCTGGAGATGACCTAAAGATGAGCATCATCAATAAAGCATGTTCATCTGGGGGTGTGGGGGTACTCACAGGGAAATAATCTTCTTTTAAAAAGACACTGTAAAAGAAGAACATTAATTATGTTAGGAGTTGAGTGAAAAAATTGCATACGTTTTAATGCAAATACTATTAAAATTATTATCAGCATTTATAATATGGATATTCCAAATATGTAGAAAAAACATGATGAATAATAAAGCATGAAATATGTACAAACTTCCCATCTTTCTTGCATCTGAACATTTTGGCCAATTTTACCTCAGACCTCTTTGTTGGAGAAATAAAATACTACAGTCAAACTAAATCATCCTGCTTATTCTACTTCACTTCTATTCTCCTCTCTCTTTTCTTCCTTCCCCATAGCTGCTCATAAATACGAATTTAGTGGGATTTTCCCCTAATTCTAATGCATTTGTGTGTATAAATAAAATATAATTCTGTCCTCCAAAGTATTAAACTTTTATAAATAATCTCAATCTGGTTATATCTGTCTAGTTATTTGCCTTACTTGTGTAATTTTATGTTTCTGAGATTTCATATATTCCTTTTGATAATATATATCACATAAAATATATATCTCATATCAACATCACATACATATTTCATTCAATTTAATTGCTGTATAGTGTCCCATTTTATGAATATACCATGTGTATGCCATTTATTATTGTAAGGCAATTAGGTTGTTTCCAATTATCACAAACAATGCTGCAGTAAACATTCATGTACATGCTTCCTTGTATACATGTGAGAGAATTCCTGGGGGTAGCGTAAGAGCACCTTCTTCAAAATTTTCAGATATTGCCAAATTGCTCCATAAAATGGTTTTACCAGTTTATAGTCTCACTAGGGCAATGAAATAAGGCAATCTGCTCAGTGTATAATGATCTTATTTTTGTTTAAATTTGTATTTTCCTGATTGCTAATGTGGCTGAGCATATTTTAAAATACATATTGGCCATTTGGTTTTCCTCATTGGCCATTTGGTTTTCCTCTTACTTTTCTGTCTTTCTTTCTTTCTCTGTAGTTTTTTAATTCTTTATTTAAATTCAATTTAGTTAACATATCTATGTTATTAGTTCCAGAGGTAGAATTTAGTGATTCATCAAGTGCATATAATACCCAGTGCTCATTACATCAAGTGCCCTCCTTAATGCCCATCACCTAATTACCCCCCTCCCCTAACCACCTCCCTTCTAATACTCCTCAGTTTATGTCCTAGAGTTAAGAGTCTCTCATGGTTTGTTGTTTTTTTTTTTTCATACTTCGAATACCAATTCTTGTATAGTTGGGATTGCCAATTTTTTTCTCCTAGTGTATCACTTGAAGTTTCACTTTATGATTTGGGGAAGTGGGAGTATAGGAAGTGTTTTTCTTTTTCTTTTTTTTTCTTTTTCTTTTGTTTAACTAAAGTCATATTTTTTTATGTGTGTGTATATGTGTTGGCATAAAAATAATTTTCTACCAAAAGCACATGAATTACTCTCTCATATTTGTATTCTAAAAATAGCAAAGCTTTGTTTTTCATATTTAACTGTTTTATCCGCCTGCAGTTGATTTTTGTGTATGATTGAGAAAGGGATCCCAGTAACATTTAGTGATTCCTCCAGAACCTGCAATGTCATTTCTTTCTTAAGTCTAGTTCCCATATAATGTGGTCCGTTTTGGGTTTTTATCCTGCTCTACTTGTCTTATTATCTATTCTTGAATCCAAGCCACAATGTCTTAATTACTATAACTCTGAAATATGTCTATCTGGTACAATGATTCTTTCCATCTTGCTTCTCAGATTCATCCTAGTCTTTATTTATCCTCCTAAAATTAATGTCTAGCATCATGTAAATTTCTCTTGGGATTTTAATATCAATTGTGATTAACTTAAACTTACAGAATAACTTGGAGTGAATTGACATGCTTATGATGTTAAGTTTTTTTCCACCCATGAACATGCTATGTGTTTCCATTTATTTAGAGCTCATTTGGTTGGTTTTCAATAAAATCGTATAATTTTTTCTCTAAGTCTCTTACATATGCTTTGTACAGTCATTTCCACAAATTTTATTTTGGTTACCATTATAAATACTGTCTCCACTAAATAATTATTTTCATTGGTGTGCAGCTTATGTTTAAAATTTTGCTTTGTATTTCTATATTGATCTTATATTCAGCAACTTCTCTAAACTGACATCTTAATTCTAATTAATCTTTTGATCTACTTGGCTTTTCTACACAGATAATCCCATCATTAGAAATCATTACAAGGCAGTTTGTTTTCTTTTCTATTTCTTATTATCTTTATATCTTTGTGCTCTCTGTGCTGACCCTGACCTCAAATTTGTTGTTGAACAGAAGGCATGAGAATGAGCATCCTTGCTTTGAACCTGACTTACAGTAATTGCTTCTAGTAGTTTCACTATTAAATAAGATGTTTATTACATTTTTAGTAAATTCCCATTTTCAAGTTAATGAAGTTCCTTATATTCATAATCCCCTTTGAGTTTCTATCATGAATATGTCATATTTTATGAAATAATTGCCCTGCATTTATTGAAATGAATAATAGTGGGGGTTATCCCCTCAAAGTTGACCAAATATTCCAAAAGTTCATCAAGTAGTTGCAACCCAAAGCCTGGCTCAAGGAGGATATCTAATACAAAAATTAATGGAGCTTGACAAGGTGGTGCTCTGGAATGGAGGTGGGAAGATGTTCCTGACTAAAACAAAAACCTACTCCTTCAAAACCAGTGGGTCAAAACCAATTGCTTCTCAAAGGTAATCTATAGACCAGCAGCATCAGCATCACCAGGGAGCTTGTTAGAAATGAAAGAGTATCAGGTCCAACCCAGCCCCACTAAATCAGAATCTGCATTTTAACAAGATCCCCAGATGCATGTATGCCCATTAAAACTTAAGAAATCTTGTTAGACATCATCCTTCCAACATCAGAGGCAAATTCATTCATGTGACCTAGTACATTAACACATTTTCTAAAATTATTCTAAATTTGCATTCCTAGGATAAAACAACTGGTTCATGTTTTAAAAAGACATCTCTAGATTTTCCATCTCTGGAATGGAAAGTGGACTTTAATTTTCCTTTTCTGACACCATCCTCTTCTGGTTTGGGTACCAACACTGTTCTAACTCAACAAGTGATCCGGAAACTATTTCCACTTTATACCTCTTGGAAACAGTTTAATATTTGAGCTATCTATGTGTTGTATTTTTGTTAGAATTCACCCTTAAATTATTCGGTGCATAAGGGAGGTTATTAGATTTTTTACCTTCTGAATAACATTTTGTTTTAAGCATTGCTTCTAATTTGATTTTCCAGGTTATTAGTCAGTTTCTTGTTATGTGTGTTCAAATTTACCAGTGAATGTTTTTCCTGTTAATTGAAAAATTCTCCAGAATTTATTATCCTATACTAGTTTGTTGTATTCCTAATATTGCATATTTGTAACTTTTCTCTAGTTTTTTTCTTCACCTGCATTAACAGAGGCTTAAGAGTTTTATTGTTCTTTCCAGAGAATCACTTTCCAGATCTATCAACCCAACAATATTTGCGTTTGGTTTCTATTTCAGTAGTTTCTCCTCTTATTTTTAATATTGACTTTATTCTATATATTTTTACATTTAGTCATTGCTATTTTCTAAATACACTCATTAGAGGATTAACTCATTAATTTTCAATCTTTTTTATTCTAAATATCCTGTTAGTACTATACTATTAATAGCTGTACCTTACACATTTAGACATTTAAGACTCAATTACAATTTTTTAATTCTTTTTTTTAAAGATTTTTATTTATTTGTTTGACAGACAGAGACGACAAGTAGGCAGAGAGGCAGGCAGAGAGAGAGAGAGAGGGAAACAGGCTCCCCACTAGAGCAGAGAGCCCGATGTGGGGCTCGATCCCAGGACCCCAAGATCATGACCTAAGCCAAAGGCAGAGGCTTAACCCACCGAGCAACCCAGGCGCCCCTAATTTTTCATTATTAATTTTTAATTTTTAAAATTTTAATATTTTTGAATTTTTTTATTTCTTCTTTGATTTGTTATTTTGTATTTGATCCATGAGTTAAAAGTTCATATACTTATGTTTATATATATATACTTATCTATTTATATAAGTTGTGACTTGCTCTGCAGCTTAAATAATAATCTGTGATAAATATTCTATGCATATTTGAAAAGAACATGTATTCTTGGGGTGCCTGGGAGGTGCAGTCGGGCAAGCATCCAGCTCTTGGTTTGGGTCGGGTCATGATCTCAGAGTCTTGAGATTGAGCCCTGGTACATCAGGCTCTCCTCTCAGAGTATGCTTCAGATTCTCTCTCCCTCTTCCCATCCTACTCTTGTTCTCTCTCTCTCCTTCTTAAGTCAATAAATATTTTTAAAAAAGAAAAAAGAACATGTATTCTTTAATTTTACTTTATTTTTTTAAGACTTTATTTACTTGACAGACAGAGATCGCAAGTAGGCAGAGAGGCAGGCAGAGAGAGAGAGGAGGAAGCAGGCTCCCTGCTGAGCAGAGAGCCCAGCCCTATGCGGGGCTCGATCCCATGATTCTGGGATCATGACCTGGGCCGAAGGCAGAGGCTTTAACCTACTGAGCCACTCAGGCATCCTAATTTTACTCTAATTTGTCAGCTGTGGGTTTCTATAAACATCCAGCGAGGCCCACCTCTAGAGAGCCTCTGAGGAGCCTGGGAACAAGTAGGAACCTATGGCTCAGCGGATGCAGAACCAGCATTAGCTCGCAGGTAGGGGACAGTGCCCAAGTCACTGGTTTAGGCCCGCGTGACCGAAACCTTTTTATTCTGGGGAGAACATAGAAAATGAGGTAAGGATGGACAAGGCATGGGACCAGAGTTGAAGCAAGCAGGGATTATACAGGTGAGCAAAACCCACACTGGGAAAGGCTAGGGATTCAGTACGTATAAAAGCAGCAGAGTAGGAACTCATAATATGATACATAAAGTTTTGGGTTCTATGATCATGAGTCTAATTTAGATCTTCATCTTGCATTTGGTAGGGACCTAGGCACACTACTACAGTGTTCTAAGCTTGTTTTTCTTGTCTATAAAATAGAAATACTAATAATGTTTATCATATTGGGTTATTGTGACATTACATAATAAAGTGCTTAGTTTTGGTCTCTGAAGTCTAGTGATTACTCAGTGAATATTAGCTATTATTGTATATTGAAATTTTTAAAATTATATAATTTTGTATATAAATACCTTTCATTGCTATTAATGATAATGATAAAAGTCAAACAAGATGAGATAATGTTCAGGAATAGAATTCAGCAGAAATCTGCAGAACTCTATCCATCCCAGGACCCTGAGATGATAACTTGAGCTGAAATCGAGAGTGGGACATATAACTGACCGAGCCATCCAGATGTCTCAAGATTTAAAGTCATTTTGAATAATACCTTCTATTTGCATTTCCTTTTCACTTGATTGGCAGGTATTTTCCTACATTCAGCACTGTTGTTCTTTTCTTTCAGGGAAGGGTTTTGTTGTTGTCTGCTACTACAGCCTTCCTCTAATTGCATGCTCTGTCTCCTGCCTGCATAGGCTTCCATAGAGATTACTATATATAGGGACAGTGAACTTCAACTATTATTCCTGTAAACTGAGAAGAGTAGTCCAGACCTTATTTATGAAATTACTTCTAACTCTAAAACTATACTATTTATTTGTCTTATGAGCCAGGACGTTGGACACAATGCCACGGGCCGGTAATTACCAACAAAGCAACTATCTATATCCGTAAGTCAATATGGTTATTGGGGATCCCAATTTATAGAATTCTTTTATACTGAAGACACCTAAATTCAATAACTGAAGCTCCCCTTTCACGAACAAGTTAGCCAACTGATGGCATAAGAACGCCTGAGTAGGAATTCCTGACTGACCAGTTTTCTCCCGACACAGTGGAAATTCTGTAGGACAGCGTTCCAGGTGAGGGAAAGGACTAACTCATGTGTGAACTGGCCGACTGCCCATCATGTTGCAGTTCATTCTATCCCCTTTATGTTTCCAGCCCCAACCTGACCCTTATCCAGGTAGCGGCCGAGGGCAGGCCACCTCAGAATGTACCACGGTGGCATGTAGACTATTTTGAGCTGAAAATAGACTCCAGAAAATAGAAGGCCCGGTTAGAAATGTTGACTTCCCTCACACCCAACTGCCTAAAGAATTGAGATAGAGGACCTGCTCCAGTAAGGGAGCTATCGCCATAGATTACGACACTATGAACTAGGCACGGTAGACAGGGAAGAACCTAGCATAGTCTACTTGATCACAGTCCTCATTTTCTCCTGTCAGTCTGCCTCATGTCAATGTGATCTCAGACTAGCTAGAAGAATCTTGAATGGTAAGAGAACATTTTCCCTCCCCAATGCCCACGGTGAGCTTTGGGTTTAGTTCAATGGCTTAGCTTGGAATTGCATTTCTTATACTCTAAATATGCTTAGGGAGGTGCCATTCATCCCTTCTTTTATCCACCCAGGAGGTGTTCTATCACAGCTGCAGGGTGATAGATGAGAAGGACACATGGTGAAGAAGGTATAGACCTATTCTCAAGGAGTTCAGAATTGAAGCTCAGAGACAGACACAGGAGCATACAGCTGTTATCAATGCAATGCATATAATGGCACCAGTAAGCCCACAGTTTGTAGGGACACGCAGAAGACTGCTCCCTAACCCAAACTATGGGGACCAGGGAAGACTTCTTGAAGAAGTTAGTGCCCTATCAGGCTTCTAATAGAACTATAGATTTCTTGTATAGAGAAATAGAAGTAAGGAGATGGGTGAGGAAAAATCAGCTGGACAGAAGGTTCAGATTAAAGGCATGGATTTGAAAAAAATAGTCTTGTAAATGGAAGCACAGGCAGCTCAACATTGCCAGAATGCAAAGTATGATTATAGATTGGTGTGAGATGGACTTGGAGAGAAAGGTAGGAGTCAGTCGTGGTTGACTTTGTAAAATGGTAATGAGTTTTGATGTTACTCTGTGAATGACAGACAACCTGGGTGGCTTCAGAGCCAGGAAATACATACTGGCAGATTAGTGTATTACCACAAGTTTCGCCATAACTTCAGGAGAAGACATCAGTTAATTAAACCATTAAAAAATGTTATGAGTTTGCGCAACTTTATTGAGCACTCATAGTTCCTGGTATAATCAGCTACCTATGAATTTATTTTCTGTGGTTGGACAACAATGACTCCAAAGTTTAGTGGCTTAAAACAATGGGCATTTATTTTCTTATTTCCCAGTTGTTCTGGGTCAGGAGTCTGGGCACAGCTTAGCTGAATCCTCCGGCTCTGGATCTATCATCAGACTGATATCAAGGTGTCTGCTAGTGTTAGGGTCACATTAAATCTACTGGGGGTGGATCATTTACAAGTTCACTCATGTAGCTGCTGGCAAGATTCATTTCCTTCCAGACTGTTGGGTAGAAGCTGTCCCCAGGTTCTTGCTACATGGTTCTCTCCATATGGCAGCTCCCAGCATAGCACCTCATTTCATCTGAGGGAGCAAGCAAGACACCAGAAGATAAAATGCAAGCGTGATGGAAGTCACCAACTTTTATAATCTAATGTTAGAAAGTGATGGCATCACACCACTTTTGCTGTATTCTATTTGATAGAAGCATGTTACTAAGTCCAGCCCAAACTGAAAGGGAAAGGATTTACCTAAGGTCATAAATATTGGGGGAGAAAGGGAGGAGGTTATGGGGACCATCTTGGAGCCTGGCTACAACACACAGGAAATGTCTATTAGTAACATAGTAAATGTCTATTAGTAACATAGACAAATGAACACTTTTTGTATTTGTTGTTTTCTCTTTTTGTAATGGGTTTTCTGAGTATCATATAGATGTGTCATTGAATGGAATTTTGTTCGGGCGTTCTGAACTTCAGTTATAAGGCTGGCAAGAAAATACAAGTTATCTAGAATATATATTTTTTTCTTAAAATCAACCAAATATCCTTTCCTCCATGCAAGCCTACTTTTGTCTTTCATTTGATTTCAGCTAAACAAATAATATGATAACTGTAGAAAAACAGGGAACCCTCCAAGCAGCACTAACTCTCAAGTTGAAGCTTTCTTGATTGTTTTTGTTAAACAGTTGATCTATTTTCTTCATTTCTAATAAGGTTAAACTGTGGCTGTTTGGAATCCCTTTTTATCTACATGAAAGTCACTTTCCTGATGATGTGATAATATCAATAGTAATGTAGCCTTCAGCTGCCTGCAAGACTGCGGGCAAGGTCATGATGGATGTTATTATAGGGAAGGCATGCATCCCATGAAACATTCATGTTTTATATCAGCCTTCCTTTGGATGCTTCTTGAAGAAATCCACTTCCCTCTGACCTTTGATAATGACATTAATGTGCATGCTCATTTTCAAAATACTATGAGTAACTAACATTATATAGTCTTAATATTTTACAAAGAGCTTTCATATCTGTCATCACTCCTGGGTTCTCATTCTAGCTCTGAAGGTTTCAGATTGGCCTCAGATGGCAATTCCAAGAAATATCAAAAACAGAACTAGAGCCCAGATCTTCTCCTTTGAGTCGTTCCTTTTAATTACATTACAATGCATTGTGAAGTTCCAGTACTCCTTTTTTCTTTCCATTAAAGTGAGGAGCATTGAGTCACTACCTTATCATATTACTTTTCAATGTTTCCAGGAAAGGGTCTCTTGCCAAATTGCTGACTTTTCTTATACAGTGTATTTCACTGCTTAGAAAACTTAAGTTTTCTCATCTACAAAATAGGGGTATAATTGTTCCTCTAACAAGAATAATTATGAGACTAATGAACACAATATAGTTACATTTTTAATCCCAGTCACTTTGTTTACCCATGGCATGTTTCAATCAAAGCCCAGTACTTGAGAAATTAAGAATTTAGAGGGAGATAGAGACACATCTTCTTCTTCTCGGGAAAGATTGTAATTTAGATCAGTTGTTTCTCTGGCAGGTTTTGGGGTCAAGTAGTTATTTGGATATGTTGAGGACAATGATCCTTCCCTGACAAATCCTCACTGACAAAAACATATTGCATAACATTTCAGAGACAGCTTTAGATTAGCTAAAAGTCATTTTTGATTGCCAGTTAAGACCTCTGATCTATAGGCACGTGACCTGCACTCGGGATGCTAAGTGCAGGTTACAGTGACCATTAACAGTAAGCTAATGCCCAGGATTAGCTTTAATGGCTTGCTAATATTAGTGAAAATGTAAACACTTAAAATCATTCCATTGACAGATAACACACATTTTCACATTCACAATTGCAGCTTTGGGTATTTGGGTTAGCAATCAAATTGTTTGAAATAAAGCACTACTGTACAGTTAATAATAGACAATGAGCATTCACTGAATCCATTCATTAGCTTGCCTCTGTATCCCAGCAGCTATTAGTGGACACTAGCCCACTGAAACCTCAAGAAAGAGAACGCTAGCACTATTACCTTTCCCACTTTCCCTTGGCTCTGAGGTTAGCAAGTCTGACTGTAGACTACCAAGTCAGCCCTTTCTCCTTGACCTTGCAGAGTGTGCATTTCTACTAGGCTGACACAGAGTAGGGAGGCCAAAGTAGGTTTTCTTTCCTTGACATGGAAGTTTTGTTCATCCTTCCAAGTATGAAGTCACTGCTTTTTGATTCACTTAAAGAAAACCAAGAAAGAAACAAACAAAAAGATTAGCTGAAATTCCTTTGGGTAGGTAGCCGGGGTTGAGGAGAATGGGCTAATGAGGTGACCAGCAACAATCAATGCTGAAACCGAGGTCAGCAGGCCAGGCTAGGCCATTGGATTTTGCTGGGATTGTTTAGTCGATAAATGACCTGGTGGGGAATTACTATAAACAAACTGCACCATCTTTAATTCAGTTGTGGGCTGAGGGGAGGGCACTGACCCATAGGATTTCTTGATTAGAAGAATAGGCAGCAGGTTATTTCTCAGACATCTTTGAACAGATTTATTTACCGAGCAGAGTTGTGCATGTACGAAGGTGTCCTCTCTGCCCTCCCGCCTTGTCTTCCCATCTTTGCAGGCTGTCATCCATTCCACAGCTGTCTTGATACTGTCAGTGGGTGAGTATGGGCCTTCCTGAGTGTCTACACCTAAGCAGCTGAGCTGTTACTCATTTTAATCCAAGGGGAACCAAATTTCACCATCACCTGTTGGTTGCTTTGCAAAGTCCCAAGGAGAGTATTTTGAGTTCAGGTTGTATATAATTATTGATGTCAAATGGATCTAAATAAATTATTAAATTTTAGTAAAAGCTATAGCGGAGATCCAAATGTTCAAAATCTTTGGTTCCATATAGCAATAAGGTCCTCAGAATCAAAGATTTGTCAAATATTGGACATTGGGAACTTGGCGAAGGGGCTTGGAGGATACAAAAAACCAGTACCTGCTTTTCAAGACGCAAAACTGGAAATCTAAGTGATTAGATGATGCCATGTTCAAAAGTCACTCCTCTTTCTAATGAGAAAACTAGTTTAATTATTGTTATTTTTTTTGGCTAACATTTCCATTTAATATGATATTATCCTTTAACAAATGCAAGGATTGACATTCTCAAATTCAGGAGAGAGGTTTGGTGTTTCCTACCATTATCACTAGGATTGCTGGTGTCTGCAAACTCCTTTGCTGAGTTTAAAAAAAAACAAAAACAAAAACAAAAAACAAAAAACAACTTTCAAATTCCAGCTGGTCTATAATCCTCTATGCTCTGAGGAGAACATGCACTGTCTGGTGCCTGGTGAAGGTGAGTTCAGGAGAAACCGTTCCACTTTTGTGAGGCTACCCTTTGCACTTGGCAACAGAGTTCTGAATCCCTCTTTCATATCATTTTTCCTTACCAGAATCTCTAGTAGAGCATCATTCAAGACATGTTGTCATTCTTGTCCTATCAGGCAGCGATCTGTTCGAGGTCAGGAACCATCCATTCCCAGCAGGGAATGGCCATAAATTCATAATTAAAAATAACTTTGTCAAATGGTGGATGTAATAATTGGACAATACCTTACTAGAAACTTCGGTAAAATAAGTGGGAAAAAATGAAGAAGAACAGGGAACAAGAGAGAGAAAGAAGTAATCAGGAAGAAAAAGTTCTCTTCTTGGTGAGAGTTCTGAGGAAGGCTTGGGTCACTTTGCATTTCATCTCCTACATCAATTTGCCTGTCTGGAGCCAGGGCCTGGGACACGTACCATGTTGGGGATGAGCTGGCTTCATTACCTGCTGCTAGACTTGCTGATAGAATTGTCCTTGATGTTCTGGAATGGAGAAAAAGGCAGCAACTGACAGAGAGGGAGTGTGGGGAAGGCTCCTGCAGGGACAGAGTGTTATAACCTGCTGAGGAGGCTCCCCACGGAGCCATGAGCTGTGTGCAAATGGCAGTCCGTGTGTGCTTTGAAGACTCCAGGCTTGGGAACTTCAAACAAGGAGAGGACAGACAGATGATCTATGGGAAATTAATATCTAACGGGGCTCAAAACTTCTCTTTCTGTCACCTTAATCTCCTGCCTATTCGCTGACTGTATTTACTTTCTGAACATACCAAACATTTAATACAACAGAGGTTCTCACACCCTTAATTTTTCTAAAACAGAGAACTTTGCATTTCAATTTTAACTATTTCTCTTTTTATCCTCACTGAACTGTTCATTTTTCTAGGTTTTGGAAGATTCCCTAGAGAGCAGAGAAGTGAACAAGGTTTGAGGAGAGAGCTAGGCTGGGAGATGGAATGCCCTGCCACTGCCCTGGCCTACCCTGCCCAGAGTATACTCATGGAATCATGTTCAAAGACAACCCCTGTTGGGTCAGGAGAACATCTTATCCCCCTTCCTGGATATAAACCCCACACTTTATGATCTTTGATTTAATGGCTGGAGTTGACAAGCTTACCTTGGACTGTACCTGGGAAAGAGATAGGGTTTACCTCCATCCGTCCATTGATTCATCCATCCAACCATCCATCTCTTCACCCATTCATCTACCACCTATCTATCCATTGTTTCACTCATCCATTCATTTGAATATTCAGTCAGATAGTCTATCTACAAACATTTTTAAAATTTTATATCAATTTTATTTTTACTTTTTATTGTGTTATGTTAGTCACCGTATAGTAGTCCCTCATTAGTTTTTGATGTAGTGTTCCAAGATTCATTGTTTATGTACAACACCTAGTGTTCCATGCAATATGTGCCTGCCTTAATACATACCACCAGGCTCACCCATGCCCCCACCCCCTCCCCTCTAAAACCCTCAGTTTGTTTCTCAGAGTCCACAGTCTCTCATGGTTCATCTCCCCCTCCAATATCCCCAATTCACTTTTCTTTTCCTTCTTCTAATGTTCTCCATGTTATTCCTTATGTTCCACAGGTGAGTGAAACTGTATGATAACTGACTCTCTCTGCCTGAGTTATTTCACTCAGCTTTATCTCCTCCAGTCCCATCCATGTTGATGTAAATTTTGGGTATTGATCCTTTCTGTTGGCTTAGTAATATTCCATTGTGTATAGGGAAAATATCTTCTTTATCCATTCATCTGTTGAATGCCATCTCGGCTCTTTCTACAGTTTGGCTATTGTGAACATTGCTGCTATGAACATTGGGTTGCATATGGTCCTTCTTTTCACTGCATCTGTATCTTTGGGGTAAATACCCAGTAGTGCAATTGCAGGGCCACAGGGTAGCTCTATTTTTAATTTTTTTGAGGAATCTCCACACTGTTCCCCAAAGTGGCTGCAACAACTTGCATTCCCACCAACAGTGTAAGAGGGTTCCCCTTTCTCCACATCCTCTTCAACATTTGTTGTTTCCCACCTTGTTAATCTTTGCCATTCTAACTGGTGTAAGGTGATATCTCAATGTGGTTTTGATTTGAATTTCTCTGATGGCTAATGATGATAAACATTTTTTCACATGTCTGCTGGCCTACAAACATTTTTAGATTACCTACTGTATGCCCAAAATTATGCTAGATGCTGGTAACAAGAGGAAAATAGAGTGGTTTTGACCTTAAGGAATATGCATTTTGTGTCAAGAAATACTGAAAAACAGACAATTCTTTTCTGCCACCCTCTTGCTTTTGATACAAACTGGTGAAGTTATCCCTCAATTGCCTCCTTAATGGTCCTTCCATAATATCCTGTCTTTACTACCACTTACGGTGACCAGCTTATGCAGGTGTGCCCAGCACTACCCAAGACTTCCCCAGTTTTAGTACTGAGTATCTCATTTCCCTCCATCTAAGACAAATGAGAACAGTTAGTCATCTTATTGCCAACATCTCAGATTCTCAACCTGTTTTTCTCACAGGGTGTCCTGCCCCTTCTCATCCACTCATCCCCAAGTAGCTAGGAGGCTCTGGCATTACCTGGGAATGTGTCAGTATGCAAATTCTAAGCTCTGCCCCTTGATCCACTGAATCAGAGACAAGGGTACCACAGAAATCTGCATTATAAAAATCCCATCAAATACTAAAGTTTGAGAAGCATTACTCTAAATTGGTTCTGACTTCTGACCCATCAGTATTGTTCTGTTTTCAGGGGTCCTCAGAATCCTCTACGTAACTCACTAACTGATTGGTTAAACTAATGTTAGCCAGGTGCCAATGGCAATAATATGGTTCCTAAACTAATAATAATTAATACAGAAACAAATAAGCAAATAAATAAATAAATTAGATATGAAGATTGAGGTATACGTGAAGCTAGGATGAGGTATCTGGTAGCTGAGGGATGTTTCCTCTTGAAAGACAACGTGCGTGACAGAACAAAGTAGTGCCAAGCCCTGTGTGGGCTGCCTGGAAAATTGTTCCCTTTCCTAAACTGTTTTTACAGAATTCTATGATGCTTTTGTATGAAGTCTCTAGAGTATTTGTCCTCCTTTATTTGGAGCAAGTATTTGGACAACTGTCTACACTACCTGTTCATGGAACCAATTTCAAGAACCATGGTAGGGGGGTGCCTGGGTGGCTCAGTGGGTTAAACCTCTGCCTTCTGCTCAGGTCATGATCTCGGGATCCTGAAATTGAGCCCCACAGCAAGCTGAATCTGAGCCTGCTTCCCCCTCTCTCTCTGCCTGCCTACTTGTGATCTCACTCTCTCAATATATGTCAAATAAATAAACAAAACTTAAAAAAAAAAAAACATGGTAGGAGTCAGAGAACATGGCCTATCATCTCAGCTTGAGCACTAAGTGATCTTGAATAAGTAATTTAGTCATTTGGAACTTTATTTCTTTCATCCATTAATAGATGTAATAATTCTTTGCCCTTCTTTAAAGATGTTCTGAAGCAGGTTCTCTTAAAAACTATGCCATCATCAACTGTTGTTTCTATGATGATTGATTTATACACTCCTATACTGTGTAAAATGACACAAGATATGAATGATTTACACAGTCCCATATTGAGTAAGTAATATATTCTTTTCTCCTGGAATTATGTAGAAGTGCCAGTAATAAAAATTAGACAATGGAAAGGTCTGGGCAGGTGCATGTAATAAGTTATGAAAGCAACCCAGATACATCGTGACACATTGTGATAACTCTTTCAGGCTCCCAACAAAAACATTAATAAAAATAAAATAATCTCACACCTGAAGTCATCTCAGAGTCAGACGTGTGTTTTCAAGAGGGCTGCCATCTTTTAAAGCCTTTGAGGATCCCAGCTATAGGTATGGAGAATATCTCTGACCTGTGTGTGGTAATGGTGCCTTAGGTATGAACCCTGCGGAGCACACAGAGATTAACAATGCACACTAGGTCCTTCCTTTAGGGAGTTACCATTTGAGTGATAAGTTCCTGCAATACATAGCAAATTTAGAAAAAAAACAGGTTATGCCCATCACTCATGAGCATGTTAGAGGAGAGCTATGATTGCTTGGGGAGGGGATTACCACCTGGTGCAGTCAGGCAAGGCCTTTCTGAGAATGTGGCATTCGAACGGAGATCTGAAGGGAGAGAAAACGCCGGTACCACAAGACACAGAAGGAACTGTATTCTCCATAAAGGAAACATCAGTTCTCCAGTCTTGACATCAGCATGGGCTCAGCATATTGGGAGAGACAGAGTGGCAATGTGACTGGAGCACAGTGAGTAGGGGACAGGGTACAGATGAGCTCAGGATGATAAAGGGAAGAGATCCCACCAGGATGTGAAATTTGGATTGTATTTTAATAGCAATGGAGATATATTGGAGGTTTTAAAATAGAGTGGGTGTTTAATGTATTGTCCAATGGGATTGGTTCTGAAAGTGAATGGAGCACCCTGAATGATTATACCTGACCAGCGAGTGTCACAGGTAAACTGGGACTTGTGTTTTCCTTAATTCTGAGCAGTACGGTGACAGGATTTCTGTTTGTAAAGGGCCATTGTAGCTGCCAGGTAGAGAATATGTCAGGGGAAAGTGAGAGTGGAAATTCAAGCAGTGGGAGCCAATGTGCTGCCCATGGTCAGGGAGGGAGCCTCAGGAACAAGATGGAGAGCCAGCCAGCCACAGTGTTGGGCATGGAGCACAGATGAGTTGGCGATTCTAGATCATCAGAACCAAGAGGCACCATGTGCAGCTTAGAAATGGTAAATTTAGAGCAATTAAAATGAAGTACTTCTTTACCCAGCAGGCAGTAAGTACATGAAACTTGTATCTCTGAGACAGGGTACAGGCTGACAATCTCAAGAGGTTAAAAGAAAGTCAATGGAATGAGTTGCTAAGGGAAACTAGGTTATTTTGGATACATCCAAAATGCTGAAATATTAATGTGAAGGAAAGCAACTCTGGCCCTCCATACCAACTCAGAAGAAATGGAGGACTGAAAATCTCTGTATGTTACGTCTGATTGACAATTTTCACATTTTAAATTCCCTACTCCCTACCAACAAGCTCAGATCCTTCTCATGCTAACAAAAATAAATAAAATGAAACAAAATAGATGAGACAAACAAAAAAAAAACCCTTTCTTTTGACCCTGCCATTCTTCAAACTACCTTCAAACTACTTTTTCTTTTTCTTGCTACTGCCAAGTCTCTTTAGATAGCTACACGTACTTGCCAGTTTTCATTTTCTTAACTTCCATTGCTCCTTGAATAAATGCCTTTTAATCTCCATTCTTACAATACTACTTACATGTCTTTCTCCAGGATGGCCCAAATTCCCTAATAGCAAATACAATTGGGTCTCTCCTCTGATCCCTTCCCTCTTGATTATTGTATTGGGAGACCTCTATGTTGCCTACACATGTGAAGCCCTCAAATTCTTCAGTGAATTTTAACCTCCTTAGGGTTGGGGACTGTGCCTTACTCATCCTTGCATCCATAGCTAATTTAGAATCTGACACCTAGGAGATGTTCATGAAATATTGTTTAACTGAATTATGCATAAGATGGTCTATGGTGTTCACTGCTAGCTCCCCATTCCTGACAGATGGTGGTTACCTAATGAATGGCAGGAATGGACCTTTGGGCTCATGGGACAGTTGGAGCATATTTATTGCACCCCTGTAGGGTGCCACACTGTGTCCGATGCCCTGGTACTCACATTAGTGAGCACAATAAGGAACACATGCCAACAGTCTCAGTTTCCTGGTCATCTGTTCACTCCTCACCTTAGCAGCTGCACTGCCAGTTTGTTCCACGTGTGACTGTTACTGCAAACTCTCTATCTCTGAATGTGTAGCAATGTTCTTGGAAACATTAAATACAGTGACGTTTTTGTAGGCCTCAAAAAAAAATCGTGTATCGTATAATTTTATAATTAAGAGACATTTAGAGATTATCTATATCAACAGTCTCCAAATTTTTCAGCAAGCAATACTCATTTTTAAAATTCCCAGGACACCATTTTCAAGAATGTCTCCCAAAATTTATATTCAGGAGTAGCTCATTTTCTCCTTTAAATGAAAGTATACATACACTTATTTTTTTGCCATGCAAAGTGACTGATGAGCATTCATTCATAAACTAAACAACTATTTATTGAATCACTGTGCCCCCAGTGCTGTGCTAGATGCCAGAAATTAAATGATGAACAAAATCCAAATTCCTTTCACATACCAATCTTATGATCTACTATGAAAACTATCCAGGATTGGGATGCCTGGGTGGCTCTGTCGTTAAGTGTCTACTTTCAGCTCAGGTCATGATCTCAGGGTCCTGGGATTGAGCCCCGCATCGGGCTCCCTGCTCAGCAGGAAGCCTGTTTCTCCCTCTTCCTCTCCCCCTGCTTGTGTTCCCTCTGTCGCTGTGTCCCTCTCTGTCAAATAAATAAATGAAATCTTAAAAATGAAACAAAACACTATCCAGGATTACCATGCTGAGTTTCTGTGATTCCAGACAAAATAAAAGACACATTTTATTATTTAGGTTCAACTGCCCTTTATAGATAAATGTATCCATTTGTATATCATATTCTAGATAACATATAGTATTATACATAATATATATTTTAATATATTACATATATTTGGAACACTGAAAATAGGCAGGAGCATCTTCAGAGGCTCTGATACACTGCAGGAATCTCCACATGTTAGACCACCCACCTAGTCTGACAGCCCATTTTATAATAAAAGTGTTAGAGCCAGACAGGTTTCCGTGGCTTGCTCAGGGTCGCACATCTAAACAGCCCTAGAGCTGGGGCTAGAACCAACAAATGGCTTTTTTCCTTTTATCTTATTTCTCTGTCACTTTTGATCCTCTTTCTTCTTTGTACATAATATTCAAGTATCGAAGAAGTCCATTAGTAATAGAACTTGTTAAACTTGGTTTAATTCAGCATTTTCAAAACTTAATTGAACCGCAATCCTCTCATTTTGCAAAGCAGTTATAAATGTCTCCCACGACACAGGCCTTCCACAGAACAGATTTAGGAAACACTGGCCCAGATAAGAAAGTTCTAACTCTTTAACCTGTCATTTAAATTCCTTCACCCTCTATTAGTTCATGCATATCTTCCATAATCCCCATGTATACGTTGTCTCCTAAAGTCATTTAATACCCGGCTCAGAGCATGCCTTCTCCCCACTGTTGCGCCCTTTGTCACCTGACTCCTGGGCCATCCTCTCCCTGTGGGTCCATCTCAGTGCTACCCATCTCCTGCTCTACAGGAGATGAGCACAGTTGGAAACAATCCCCTTTCCTCCCCCGTGGTACTCAAGAGTCTCTGCCTTCATATGACTCTTTGCTATGGTCTTTGCCTTTTTGTATGTTCTGTCCAGGGGGTAGGAGTCTTGTTTTGTTCTTTATAACTCCCATAAGGCAAGCAGGCAAGACAAACTGAAAAATTTGAAAACCAGTCACGATTTCTCCCTCCCCCAGCCCTCACTAAATGACATCGAAAATGTCTTTTCCATTCCCATTGCTAATGCCTGAATCCTGGCCTGTTATCTCTTGTCTAACCCACTTTATGGTCTACTAACCAGTCTCTTATCTCCTGGCTCACCCACCTCCAGTCATCCACCGCCCTCCTCCTAGGTGACCTTTATAAAATAGAAATCTGATCAAGTTATTCCAATGCCTTCCCATTATCCGCAGGAAAGAGCCCCGACACTTTCGTGTACTGTAAAAAGCCCTTTGTTGTCTGGTTCCTGACAAATCTTCCATCTATATAGTTCTCTATTCCTACTCTTCAATTTTCCCACTCCCTACTCCTTGTCTTCCTTCTCTGGCTAACTTTTACCATACTGAGCCTTGGGGATTCCTGCTACACAAATCGTTTTATGATTTTTGTACATGTGATTGCATTTTCCTGGGATGTTAACTCCCACCTGCTCACACATGCTCTTCTCTATCTGGTACAGTTTTTAATTTCTCCTTCTCGGCCATCCATCCACCAGTTAGTGTGCCGACAAGTTTGCGAACTTTCCAAAATAAGTAGATCTCACTCCTTCTCTCATCCCTTCCTCTTTTCCTCCCCACCCTTTCCTCCTCACACACACACATACCTTTAGACATACTGTTTTGTAGTTATTGAATTATTTATCTGTTTCTCCCATTGGGTTACAAGTAGATAGGGATCCTGTCTGAGTCATCATTATATTTTTATTACTTACAAAAGAAGCTGTCCTGTGGAAGGAGCTCAGTATTTGTTTGATAAATCAATAAATGCATAAATGGCCACAATTATGAGACCAAGGAAGCTCCTATGCACTGGTGGGCTACATCCATATAAAATAGGATACTGAGGGGCCCCTGGGTGGCTCAGTGCGTTAAACCTCTGCCTTCAGCTCAGGTCGTTATCTCAGGGTCCTGGGATCTAGCCCCACATGGGAGGAGTGTCTCTGCTCAGCAGGGAGCCTGCTTTCTCCTCTCTCTCTACCTGCCTCTGCCTGCTTGTGATCTTTGTCTGTCAAATAAATAAATAAAATAAAAAAATAATAAAAATAGGATACTGAGTTAGAAAAGTCCTCTAAGGGAGACAAGAGCAGTTGTATGTGTTTTGTTCTCACCTAAATGGACATCTTGGCTCACTGATTTTGCTTCAGCAGACTCTATAGAAAGCTGAGCCCTAGCAGCTGGGAACCCACATGCTTGAATCCTCCTTTCTGAAATATGGACTGGGAGGATGAAAGACCAGCAAACAATCTGTAGGACTTAATTCTTCCTTGTCAATCCCCAAGTCAGGAGAAATTTGCAGCAATCCAGACAACTCCATTCCTTTGTCACATCGTTTCTCCACCCCTGCTTCCATATGGGATACCTCAGGTATGTTAAGTGTAGAAGTGGATGGGGCAGTCAAAAGCAACTTTTTTTCTTCGAATTTAATTTATTCTTAGTCCAGAAAACCAGGAACATAATGATCACAACTTCACCTAGTCACGGTGAAAATCAGGGAATAGATGCAACCCCAACAACACATCCTCTAAGGGAGAGATGGTAAGAACTCAGGAGGTGAGCAAGGTGGACAGCCCGGGACCTTGGACAGAGATCCAAGGCTAGTGGAGTATATGAGGGAGAGAAGCCACACTCCACTCCTAGGAAATGGTTTCAATTTGCAAAGTCTGTTTAAATCTTTAGCATCCATCCATCCATCCATCCATCTATCCACCCATCCGCACAAGCATCCATCCACCCACCCATCTATCCATCTGTTCATCTATACATCCATCCATCCCTTCAGCTGACACATATGTTAGGTGCCTTCCTGGTGCCAGGTATCCTTCTCAGGGGATACAAAGGTATAATCACACAGTTCAACATTTAGGAAATATTTTGTGCTGACTTGGAAAATGCTCTGTATGCCAATAATCCTGACCATAGGAAAGATAAAACGTAAAAGATAAAAGCTAAAATATATAAGAAATAAGAAAAGCCAAAACATTAAAAATTAAGTTTTCAAGAAAACTCTTATTTCTTTAAAATTATATAAAGGACTGAAAATCTGGAGGTAATAGCTTTCTTAGTATCTCAGATGGCTTTCTTTCCATGTGCTACTAGGAATTCAGGTGTATTAAGGGACAGTTAGAGGTAAGACTACCTCTTGTTCCTTTCAAAGTGTCCCTTAGGAATCATGTTCTGCATTCCCTTTCCCCTTTATGAACCATATTTCACTAGTCTAATAATACCAAGTGTAAGAATGTCACTATGTCTGAGACTTATCTTATCTTCCTGAAGAACACATCTGGATGGGGTCTTGATTCCATCACTTACCAGTTCTGAGCTGGGTACATTATTTAAACTCTCTCTCAGTTTTATCACCTAAAAAAAAAAAAAAAGGGACACTATTGTCTGTTACCTATCACATCCCGTTATAAATTTTACCCAAAATCCATATATATAAAGGGCTTTTCATCGGCCTCGTACGCTATAAGTGCTCAAGGAACATTATCAAAGAGGACACTGTTGTTCATCATGATAAAAAAAGGTAGACTCTGAGATATTTTGCATTTCCATTCCAGAAATCTCCCTTTTCTTTTACTTTTTTTTTCTTTCTTTTTTTTTTCCCTGATACTATTAAAGATTGTTCTGATTAGTAAGGGCAATTCCCCCTCCTTTTTCATCTCTTTCCCATCCCCCTTCTTCTGTAGGTTCCTGGGCAAGAAAAAAAAAATGTGTTTCTTTTATATGAGTAACCACAGTATCTATTAGAGTCCTCTGAGCACTGAGGGAGCTTAGTCACTGCTGGGGGAGATGCATCTATATTGGGCCATGGCTCATATTTGTAGCTTCCATCAGTATCAAAAAGAAATCTCAAAAGCAGATATGAGATTCAGGACTAGGAGGAGGGTAAGAACCAGCTGGAAAGTTTTCATTGAGACAGGATGTGTTGGGGGTCCCCCGGACCACCTCACATTTGGAGATTCCCTAGGAAGATTCAGAGGCCTTAAAATATATTTGTATACCTACGTAGGATTTATTACAGAGATGTGATAAACTCCACAGCCAAATCATATAGGACAAAGACAAATTCCCCATGTTTTCTTTGTCCCGTGAGGAGTTACACAGAGCTCATTGTTCACGCAAATAGGTGTGTGATGATTCTTCCCAGGGAAGATCATTAGAGACTCAGTGCCCAGGGTCTTAATTAGGGCATGGCCACATAGGCACCCTCTGCCTAGCATGTCAAAATTCCACACTCTCAGAAGGGGGGGAGGGTGTCCAGAAGAAACCACATTGTCTGCACAAACAATCTAGGCACACACACACACAAAATGTTTATCATACTTATACTTAGTTACAAAATAGTAGAAACTTTCCAAAATCCAAGCTCCCTGACATCAGTCAAGAGCCAACCTTGCAAGTTGGCCTTTCAAAAGCAGCAGCCTCAGACCTGCTGTGTCAACTTCTTTCTGCTGAGAGGGCTGTTCTCCTCCCTAGCTAACAGCACTGTTTTCCACTTGTTGACTCAGCCCTGCGTGATTTTTCAAGCCAGTCCTATCCGGGTGGGAAGTTAATTAAGAGCACTGTGGTCTATGCCATTCATCTTGCTACCGATAATCCTGTGTGGACTCCGGAGAGGCCGTGCCTTCCCCCTGTCTTTTGCTCAGCCTCAGCTTCTCTCCCTCATATCCTCCATTAGCCTTGGATCTCTGTCCAAGGTCCCAGGCTGTCCATCTTGCTCACCTCCTGAGTTCTTACCGTCTCTCCCTTGGAGAACGTGCTGTTGGGGCTGCGTCCATTCCCTGATTTTCATACTCTTTATGGACACATTTTTCTCTCCACACATCTTACTGGCTTTGTACTCATGAAGAAGGCTGGGGTGGCAGAGGCTATGGTAATGCCAATGGTGAGTAAGCTGGAGCTGATTCTGAGGTCACCCTGGGTTTCACCTGATACACTGGCCATTTCCCTCTGATTGGGCATGATCTAAAGATGATCCCTATTTGCTATGGGCTTTTTCATCCTGTCCTTTGACTGTCAATGCTTTTCCAAAGGATTTGATCTTAGTACCTGAGGATTTCTTCAGCCTTATGCCTGGTTTTCTGGCTTCTCCCATGGGTACCTTATTACTGTGGATAAGCATGTCTTTTGGTGAAGAGGAAAGAGAGTCAGAAAGAGGACCCTAATAATGCTAGAGAGGGCCTGAACAGAACATCCAAATGTTAGCAAAGGGAAGCCTATGATGTCAAATCCCCACGTGTTGGAAATCATACCAATGTGACCTGTAGGGCAACTACACATTTTTAAAACTTCCTTTCTGCATTAAAACACTATCCCTCAGTAGTGAGAGGCCTGCCCTCCCTCTCCTACTTCATTCTCTCACCCCTCACTGCCCATATCACTCTTGCTTTCCATCTCTTTTTTTCTATTTCTCTGTCTGCACATCTTTCTATGTCCTCCATCTATCTTTTCCTTTCTTGATGAAAATTAAGGAAAAAACAACTTGATAGATTTTCCAATAACCTTCCAGAAAGTCTCACCGGGTTACATTTTGCTTTAATAGCATTTAAGCCAATCTGCCTGATGTTGCTGTAAAGGTCAATTAAATTCACCCTAAAAATTTCACTTCTGGCTCATTATACAATTGGAAAATGAATTAGAAGCACATGCTGCCCCTGAGGTTTCTGATATTTCGCTAATGAATATGTCTTAGAATGAAAAAAAAAAAAAAAAAGTGTTGTAGGCCACACAGCTGCATACAATGTTACTGGCCTGGCACAGATCACTGCCGCATGTAGCCACTTGAGACCAGTGAGTGCTAGTTAATCCTGTCTTCCTGTTAGGAGCTGTTCACACTTCATGAGTGTTCAGGAGTATGGTCAGGTTTTCGGTGTCCCCCTCTGCATATCTGGAGTCCATTCTCAAACCCCAGATGAGACATTTCACTCACCATTTCCTCATTGGCTGTTGTTTGTGTGGGCTCAAGGACTCAAGGGTTAAGTTTAAAATAAGCCTAAATACAATATGTTCTGAAGGTAAATCTATAAGGAACTTTGCAGGGGAGTGTGGAGCACATGTATTGCAAAGCCAGTTATCAATTGATCTGGAGCTCTTCAGATTAGGATAATGTGGAGAGGCATGGTAGCTGCTAAGGAGAGAAGAACGTGTGGAGGAAGGAATATGCATTTCCACCTGGACTGGGGCCGAGGGTACAGGAAACACAAAGTCAAATTTGGGTCTGACTTAAGGCAGCAATTTCTAACTGATTTGCTTCCCCAGTAAAAAACACATAAACAGGGGTGCCTGTGTGGCTCAGTGGGTTAAGCCTCTGCCTTCAGCTCAGGTCATGATTTCAGGGTCCTGGGATCGAACCCCGTATCGGGCTCTCTGCTCAGAGAGGAGCCTGCTTCCCTCTCTCTCTTTGCCTGTCTCTCTGCCTACCTGTGATCTGTGTCTGTCAAATAAGTAAACAAATCTTATAAAAAGAAACAAACAAAAGCTTCCCAGTAAGATAGTAACTTCCTCATATCTGAAAGAGTCTTCAACAGAGCAAAGCAACTTTGTGGCAGTCTTCTGTCCAGGAAGCATATGTTTCAGGTGCAAGATTCATATTTATTGATGTGTCATAGACAGAACTAATCTTGGGAATAGATACAAGACCACACTCTGAACTGTAGAGCCGCTTGGTTATGTATTAAGGACCTTTTTTTTATGAAGGCGAATTTATTTTTAAAAGATGTTTCCATATTTAAGTCTCTAGTTCCAAACCTTGTCCTGACATTCAGGTGTTTGCTCACACTGGAGTTTTGGAGGAATTTCATGTTCTCCAGACAGCCAAGGTATGAAACTGCAAACTCGTTTTCTATTTTAGGGCAAGATGGTTCCAAATCTAGCAAGTGAGTTATTAGATGTTTGTCTTAAGGTTTAAGCATAAACCTAGCTGAATTAATTAAAATATATAGAGATAATCTCACAAGTCTTTCATG
This sequence comes from Lontra canadensis, assembly GCF_010015895.1. NCBI lineage: Eukaryota > Metazoa > Chordata > Mammalia > Carnivora > Mustelidae > Lontra > Lontra canadensis. The sequence goes on from NW_022631030.1 coordinate 15,563,052, forward strand.
GAGGAGAAGGAAAACCTGCAATGCTCATCCTCCATGTCTTACAAATATCTGTATAGGATTTTAGAATTTCAGAGTTGGAAGGTATATTGAGGTCATCTCATAGAGCTTTTCTCTTCTAAAATGAGGGAACTGAGGAGAGTTTCTCCAGAAAGTTAGTAAGAAAACAACTCATAATTCACCCAGGGTCTCTAGACTCCAAAGTAGTATTCTTTTTTCTCTACCATATCAACCTCCTTCATTTAAAAAAAAAAAAAAAAAAAAAAAAAAAAAAAAAAAAAAAAAAAAAAAACATGTTTCTCATGTGAATGGTGCCCTGGCAGATGGCAGCTGTCATGATGTGCGTTGAGGGGGGCCAGTCAAGCCCTGAGGAAAGGAGGGTATGTAAGGTAGGTTTGTCTTAGAATCCCAGACAGTGTTTTCCCTCTGCTGTACTTGGGCTCCTCAAAGCCTATGGCCTCTGAGAAAGATTTCACTCACATGTTCTTGATGTTTCCATTTTCACTTCCTGGTGCCTGGAGGTTCTTGTCTTTTATCTCAAACCTAGTGTTAATAGATGCTCTTGCAGTCCTATCGACTCCATTGTGCAGTCACGTGCAGAGGTAGGCCTATTCAGTGTCCCAAAGAAGCACCGAGCTCTATCCAGGAAGTGATGATTGACGTCACTCAGCCAACTCATTAGCTTCACTGACTCTCAGCAATCTAGGCTTGGAGCAGGGGGGAAAAAAAAAGTGAAAACCAAGGGCTGCAGATTAATAATGGCATGAAAGAGGGCTTTTCTCTTTCTTTCCTTCTAAGCTCAGCTGCTAACCACAACTTTGAAGGCACAGAGCCTTCCCATCTGACTCCCACAGAACCAGGTCACAGGACACTATGAGCTCCCATTCTGCGGCCTCCCCCTTCCTATTCCTGTCTGATTTCTCCTTTTCAGAAAACCATCCATGAGCTCAGGATCTCCTGTCCTTCATGAACATGAGCTCAGGCTGCCTCATGGTCTGGGAGGGCTAGCCAGATCTTGTGGGAAACATTCAGATACATTTTTATTTAATGTATCAGTTTAATGTATCAATTTATGTATCAATGAAACTAGAGCTTGTTCTGCCAGTATGACCTGACACAATCAAATTTCAGATAAACTAGGGCAGGCCCTGAGAAGGAGCCTCATGTGTCTGGAGTCCCTTGAGGAATAGAATAGGCAAAATCTTGAGGAAAATGCATGGGGTTCCTTAATTTGTGATGTAGCACCTTACCTGGGAAGTCAAGGGGGCAGGAAAGACAGAGAGGAGGCAAGAAAGGAACAAGTGAATGAAGGAAGGAAAGAAAAGTGACAGTTGGGGAGCGAGATCGGTCAATCAGAGAATCACCCTGAATACAAGAGATGCGAAGACTGCATAGTTTAGAATGGTATGTATCCTTCTCAAAGTGTAAGCAGTTAGGGAAAAAGGCAGGGGGAAGGAAAAGCAGTCCAATGAAAGACAAAATAAATTGATGAGGACAGAGTCCATCAGGAAAGAGTCAAATCATGCCTATGCCCAAGGCAGCATTCCAGTCACTAGAGTTTTGTCACATGCTGGCTTCATCCTAATGCTGCTGGAGAGTGGATGGGCAGCACTGACCCAAGAGAGCCTCTCTTTGGACTAACCAATTTCAATTAAGACTATAACAAAAGCTAATTATCATTTTAAACCTGACTCTCAGACTCACTCTTCCTCTTGCTCTAAAAGGATTGCTTAATGGTCCCAGTGCAAGGCTCTGAAACACTGGAGGCTTCCTATTATTTCTTTGCCTCCAGCAGGGACCAGGGACTTCCAGAGTATAGGTTTCAAGGGAGAATAGGAGTAGCAATCCTCTCTTTCTCTTTCACAGAAACAAAGACTTAGCATCCAGAGAACATTCAATTTTGATTTTGATATCGTTGGGCCTTCTACTGCATCAAAGAGTTTCCCTGCTTGCCATCTCTGACCAGGATTACCTGGCTTTGTTTGAACACAACTGGTGACAGGAAGCTTGTTACCTCCAGGTCCTTTGTTGGGCAGCTCTCATAACCAGAATGTCTCTCCCAGTGTTGAGCTGACATCTGCCTCTTGCTAATTTCCATGCTCTGGTCTCAGTTTTGCCTTGTCCTCAAAGTTTCTGGGCTTTGACAATCCAAGATCGTCTGATCCTAGCAGTGCCTGGGCTTGAGCAACAGGAAAGCTGGTCTCTTTCTTCACTGCACTCTCCCTGATAGGACGTGCCCCCTGGAGTGTCATCCTGTATTGGAGTACCGGGTTCTAAGGCTCTCCCTTCTGTCAGCTGGCTTTTTCTGGCTAAGCAGGGAGACAGACAGCCACACACTTTTTACTGTGCATCCACGACTGGGAGACAATGTAGAAGTACCCTGTGAAGGAGGTACTGGTGTCTCCATTTTCGTTAATGCAAAGAATGATCAGGCTCAGAAAAGTTATGTGTCTTACTCAAGGTCACACAGCTGGAACGTGGCAGAAGCCCATGCACAAGCCAGGTCTGTTCACTCCAAAGCGTGTTTTCCTATGTCACTCCAGACAAAAATTTGAAATACCTGCTTTACCAAGTTCAAATGCACTTGTAATTATATTACAAATAGCTATTTGAAATTGAGAGTATCCAGAAAAATTCTGAATACCTAAAATGGACTAAGGTGGTCTTTAGCACTAAAGCTATTCCTACTATAATCCCTATACTTTTCTTAGCCAAGTTAACACTTCCCTCCTGCTCTACTTTTGGTTAAAACAAACAAACAAACAAACAAACAAACACTAGCATAGCCTTAGTATAATCATTTTCATTTTCCCATGCTTGGCCTGGCCTGGTGGGGCCAGTTCCTTCTCCATAGTCTCTCTGCTTCTTACACACACACACACACACACACACACACACACACACACATACCCCTTTTCATCCTTTTTCTATTCAGTCTCCTCCCAAATTTACAAGGGCAAAACAAAACAGAAACATGAATGCCTACTGGGGGTGCTGCCCCTCACCCCATCACTCAAGATCAGGTAGGTTGCTGGCTGTTGTTCTGGAGCTGCCAGGCTGATCTATGGTGATGAACAGGGCCCATTTCTCAATGGGGCTACCAGGAGATGCAAATCTTGGCAAAAACCAAGGAGCAGGGTATTAGGGACATGGACGCATTTGTCTGCAGGAATGGGTCTACTTTTCCTTTCAGAGCTCTAAAATCCCAGGAGAATGAATATTCAGAACTAAGTACCCACATTGCATTAATTTTGTGTGTATGTGTATGTTTCCCCTGTGCAAATCTGTGTGGACTAAAAATACCTGAGCGCTCCATGGTGCTAGAGAACGCTGACAAAGGAATTTGCATTTGCAGTCAGAAACACCCTCGGATTACTTTGAAACAACCTCCCTTACATTTTAAACAGGTTGGTGGATTCATCATTTAGGCTACTGCCAGGAGTCAACTATTAAGAGTTGTGGCAGGGGATGGTATTTTCCTTAAAAGGTTAGTAAAGTGCTTATTTTCATTACAGTGTCGTGATTTTTCTGATTTAAAAATAAAATCCATTTGAACTTGGGATTCTTTCGACAAACTGATATTTTTAGGGAAAGTGGGTTAATAAGAAATGTTTTTGGAGGCACCAGGTTGTGTTCCTGATTCTTCTGGAATGAGAGCAGGACACCGTGTGCCACTGCCAAGATGGAGAGAGGACACAGATGGGGGTAAAGAGGGCCAGTCTCCTTCCTTCTGGGTCTTTTGGACTAGGGAGTAGAGGGTAGGAGGGAACTGCAGGATCAATTAGCAGTCTGCAAATAAATTAACCAGCAAATTAACTTTTCAGATGTCCAACTGTTTGTCCTTGCAAATACTGCCGTCCTGGCGGTCTGTCATTTGTACTTTTGCATCCCGGCTGGAGAAGGAGTGGGGTTCAACAGAAACACCAGGGTCTGCCTGGAAGCAGACCTCAGGAACCCAGAATGCAGAGAGGGAGGAACTAGCAGGGAGGCCGCACAGGCTAGAGTAGGGATGCTGTGCATTTGCAGCTTGTGTACACACGTATCTACATGTGTGTGACTATGTGTGTGCATCTGTGTGTCTTTATGTGCACCTGTGTGTGTAAGTATATGTGCTTTGTGTGCGTATGCATGCACATGCGTGCATCACAGGGAACAAGGTGTGGTAAGGTGGTTTTCAGGGCACAGAAGGCACAAAATGCAGATTGTTGTGCATGACCACAGGCCACAGAGGCCCACACCAGCAGATGGTGCTGTAGGTACAAGATTGAAAGAGGTGAGGCTTTGGGTTTGCAGGAGATCTCTGAAGTAATTATCCTATTAAATACCGGAGTTAAGGGCAGATCACACCCTATCTGCATGGAGAGCTAGCAAATCCTGAACATACCTAAGACTTCCCTTTTTTTCACTAAGGAGCCCATGTTCTTTTGGCCAGTTGATTGAATTGCAGTTTGCTTTTGAGTAATAGCTTGTTTGCTTCTGTCTGTGATGATGGTCTTGAAGGCCCTTCAGTGCCACACCTAAAATTAGAACTCCCCAGTCTGGTGGAACCTTAGAGCAGGAGGTATCCCTTTTGTTTCTCAGATGAGGGAATGGGGAAATGGAGCTTAGCTCCCTGGTGTGTCTCTCACTCTACCCCACTGGACCTACTAGGGCCAAGTTGTATCAGAACACCTCTTCCATCTCTCCTTCCTTTCCCTCCAAGAAAGTCCTTACTACCTCACATGCCTGCTCCTCTAATCCTGTCCTAGGCAGTGAGGCTGCAGGCACTGTCTCCTGTTCCCATCCACCTCCTGGCCACCACCAGGCCCATCTGCCCTACTCACAGCTCTGGCCACATCAGGTGGCTCCGACTCTTCAGTGTCTCCACTGCCAGTTGCGGAATCCAGCCTAGATTCCCTAGCCTGGCCTCTGGTCTGGGAACAACCCCCTCTTCCCAGCACCGGCTGAACTAACTCTTTTTGCTCTGCTCCTCCAAGAGCTACTTGGAGCTCCTCCCCTTTTCCCATGGACACCCTGAGTTTGGTCTTTCCACTTTTGTGACTGCTCCTTTTTTTTTTTTAATTCATCCTTTTCAAAAAATTTGTCATTTAAAAATTATATATTTTATTTATGCATTTGAGAGAGAGAGAGAGAATGATATAGAGAGTTAGCACGTGCCAGGAGAAGTAGAAGGAAAGAATCTCAAGAGGACTCCTGGTTGAGCTTGGAGGTCACACTGGGCTTCATCCCAGCACTGTGAGATCACCTGAGCCGAAACCAGGAGTCAGCCGCTACACCAATTGAGCTACGCAGACACCCAATGTTCTTTGATTTCATTTCCAAATGGCATCCCATCATCTCCTTAGATTTCTCTGTCTTATGCTGCTACTCCATGAAGCTGTCCTGAAATATCCATTTCCTACTCTGAACTCTTCAGGTCTTTCATGCAAACAGCTCTTCTATAATTTGCCCTTTATACACAGTGTGGTTCCTGGGCACCTAACCCCTACCTTGAAGGTGACTCACCTTATCCTTTCCCTGCTACTAGTAAACATAAGAACTAAATAAGCGTTGTGGGTAAATGGAGGCCCAAAAAATGTGCTTTTCTATGCTTTTTTCTTAGCTAAGCTTCAATTTGAAGCGGTTTATAATGCTCTTTCCCCCAGCTCAGAAGTGGAAGACAAGAGACCCCTGTCTTTTCCTCTGACAAGTCCTATGATCATGAGCAGTCACTCCCAGAGTCTGCCTTCAGTTTCCTTAGCCCGAAATTGTGGGCTTTAGTGAGGATCCGTAAATTTATTTTTCAATCTTTGCACTGCCCCCTAGTGGCAAACATGTCTACCTCTGGGCCTTTTCCCATCCGTGTTGGCTGAGGGAGGTACCATGGACTTTGTGGCCAGGCAGAAACCTATTGCCAGCTCACCTCTCCCACAACTAATCTGAAAAACCATTGTCTCAGAGAAAGTCCTTCCCAGGTCTATCCACTCACTGCGTAATGCTAACATTAATCTTTCTGCCCTTCAGAGCTTGAAGATTTTTCTCTTCTCCTTTGAGGTCAATATGGAAGCAAACCAGGAGTTGAGATGTTCTGTCTCTGACGTCTGTTAACACATTCTCTAGCTTTCCCAAGAAGTTGGTCTGTCCTTTCCTTGCTCATTTTTTGAACCAAATAAAATTTAAAACTGTTTCACATGGCTTAGTTGATGCCAGCTTTCAGCCTCCCGAATGCTATTTCTAAAAATTTATGTTCTCATTTTATTTTATTCTTTGTAAGACTATAGACTTCTAGAAACAGAAGGAACCTTTGGTGATAATTTAGAAGACTTAATTGTGGATCTCAAGTCTGCTGCTGCTGTCTCATCCCTTCCCTCTGTCCCTGTCCTTCCGCATCGAAAATAGCTCCCAGAATTCCTGGTGGGATATGGGTGGTCCTTATGGCTACACTTTGGCCCATCCAGCTCTAGACCATTACTGCAATGGGATCACAGGCTGGTTCTCACTCATCTCTTCTTGACCCCAAGCAACTCTGTTGTTATTAGACCTTTAAATCAGCAGACATTTAGTGGTACCTGGATGACTCTGTCTGCTAAGTGACCGACTCTTGGTTTGGGGTCATGTCTTGATCCAGTTATTGTGGGATAAAGCCAAGAACTGCACTCCACACTGAGCTGAGCAAGGAGTCTTCTTCAGATCCTTTCTCCCTTTCTGCCCCTCCTCTTGCTTGATGTGTGCATGTACATGCTCTGTCTCTTCCCCTTCTCTCTCCCAAATAAATAAATCTTTAAAAAAAAGTCAGCAGGCATTTACTAATTACTGACCATGTGCTATGTGAGAGTCATTTAATTCATATTAGGATTCTACAAGGCACATCCTAATCTCACAAAACGAAAAACTAAGGCATGTAAAGTGTTAGTAACTTACTAGTACCCCCAACCTTCAAGAGATGAAGTTAAGATAGAAGCCTGGGAATTCTGACTATAGAACTTTTGCTTTGAACTAGTCCCTTTTACTGCACTCCTGCAAAGGCAAAGCCCTAAGGGAAGGGGAAAAAAAAATTGTTCCAAGGTGAAGTCACTGTAGAAAAAGAGTAGATGAGTTTTGGGTTTAGATTGAACTGAGTCGAATCCTGGTTTTACCAGTAACTTCTTGTTTGATATTGAGAAGAGGACTTTCTCTGAACTTTTGTTTCTTCATTACCAAAATGGGATAAGCATGCTATCTCCAAGTTCTAGGTGGAGAATGGCTGGCAATGAATGGTGTCTGGTGAATATCAGGTGTCTTCTGAATGCCAGGTCTCTTTGAGTAAAAGGTTTGGAAGTCTTTGCTTTGCTTGGTAGATGCACCAGCCCCAGTGGGTTTCTGCGGAGCTTAGCTCCAGATCTGACACCAGGCTGAGAGGGAATTACTGCTCTTCTTTAAGCAATGCTTCTTTGTAGCTTTGGGCAGGATCTTTCTCTCCTCCCCACCAAGCCATAAGCTACGTTACGGTTTCCAAGGTTCAAGGACTTCTATCTCCTTTGAACGTTCAAGGCAAGAAAGTGCTGATAAAAAGAGGCCAACTTGCAAAATTTAGAAGTCAATTTTCAGAGAGAAAATGGCTGAAATAAAACTCTCAGCCCAGAGTATAGTGCTTCCCAATCAGGAGGGAGCATTAGAAATGGCCTGGGTGTACTGCTCAATATTTAATTTTATTAGTGATATCTTTGAGTGCCCATCTGAATCATAATATTTGAGATGGAAACTAAGACCCACCTTTCAAAAGCATCCCTGATTGAGAACCACTGTGCTAGGCATGGTAGAAGGTGCTATGATTGGGCCTACTTAGGGACCTGACCTAGCCTAAATACAGAATCTACAAGCTGCCATCCATAAGGAGCAGGAGTAAGAAAGCCCGCCTGAAAGCATTGTTCTATGTTTTATAAAACTGTAGCCAAAAATATGATACATTTATTCTCTGTGGCTGCACATGCTAAACAGTACCAGGAAAGGCTTTGTGTGATCATGTGAGCCGTTTTGCTTCTGTTTTAATCAGTGAGAACACTGAAACCAACATACGTTGTCCCTCTTAGCGTTCACAGCTCGGAGCTAAATTTAGGGCTCAGTTGCCCAGCCCAGGTGGTGCCTGATACATTTCTTTCCTTGTTCATTTTTACCGGCTTGTGTTCCTGTTTTCATTTTTAGCTATTCTGCTTTATATATATTTTAACATTGCAAGCTGTGTCAGACCCTTTTTTCTAAGTAGGTGGAATATAAATTATGAGTAAATAAATAAAACCACTGAGGCAACGAGTGACTTCTGAGGAAGTGGAGGTATCATAGGCGGGCAGACACAGCAGGGCTGGATATTGTTATAATGGGTTTTTATATTTTGATGCTGAAACTATAGCTATTAGCCATGAAATATCGTTTATACATTGTTGCCTCTGATATGTTTATTAATTGATTTGTATAAACTCACATAAATAGTTTATCAATATGAATACTTTGCATTATGGGCTTGTTTTCTTCCAATTAATCCAAGGAGAAACACAGTGACAGTATTGCTCCTGTCAGCTGTTTACCCTCCCCATTCCGCTCTGGAGAGAATCTACTTGGTCCCTACTCCTGGAGGCCCTTGTGCCCCCAGTTCTCTGGGGGAGACTTTCTGCTTTTTCTCTCTGCATTGGAACTACTGGTCCCCTAAGTCTTTCCTTTCTCATCATGTACCTTGTCTTCTGCCTCTTGTTTCCCCGCAGCTCCTGCAGTTTCTCCCAATTAAGAATGAAGAGGTTCAGCCAATTTCAGTCCTAAAACTGGGAAAAACTGTCAGTGCCTTTAAGGGATTTCAACGCTCTTCATGAAGATGTGCTATGTACACACGCAGAACTCCCTTGGCATGTTCACAAGCTCCATTCATTCTTTCATGCTACTGGATTGTGCCTTAGTGCACCTAAGACGTCTTATTACCCAATCATTCTCGACTGGGTGCACGGCCACCAAATTCCATACATCCTCCAGCATGGGTTGAGTAGGTTCAGACAGATCTGGCCCAGATCATATACAAACAGGTGAGAAAGCAGAACTCAGGTGCTCAGGCCAGCCTTTCATTAACCTTGAGGATGTCCTCATTACATTTTCCTGGGACTCAGCAGTATCTGGCTTTTGGGTGAAAAGTTTCAGAAAGATTATGCACAAGGAGTTTTAGCTATTGACACACTTAGGAATGCCCAGATTTGTCAATTTCTCCGTGTGCTTCTACCTCCGTTCATTTGTCTTGATTCCCTGAAAGGGCCAGTGGCTGCCTCACATATTGGCTTGTTCGGCCATGATGCATGTTCATCGGTTCTCCTTCTCATGACAGCCTTCCTGCTCATATTGCCAAAGAGTTACTTGTCATTTTCTGGTTTTCTATGTCAATTTCAGAAAATGTGAAAAAATTCCACTGGAGTTGGTGTATCAATGTGTAGTTGGAAGAATGGGGTTGATGCATATGATGGGGACAAAATGCAATTGTAGTATTTAAGAAGACATCCAGTCTGGTGACTTACATTCTCCCATCAGTGGATGGCAGACTAGATTGGAAGTTTGTACTACTAAAATTTGGTTAATGAATTGTGTCATCGAATCATTGGGTATTGAGTCAAATTTAAAACCAGCAATGGAGTATTTAGTATCATGACTTCATGGTTGCTTCAATGTGAAAAGAAAACATATAAGGCTTTCTTGGTCTTACCTACGGTCCCAGGGTATAGGTGGTTTGGGGAAAATGTGTCCCACCACCTTTCCTTCTGCACATATATGGTGTCTGTCACTTTGACTGACAGTCCAGCGGGCAGAGAATGAGGGCTATGAAACTATGGCATGTGACATACTGCATATAATCATGTTTTTCATTCTGATTTTAAATGATTTCTTTCAAGATGAATTGTTTTCATCATGATGCTTAGTTTTCCAATTGCCTTTATTAAAAGCAAAGCAACTGCGGTAGCAAAATAACAGAAAGATGTTCTTCATTAAAGAAATATGGTTAAGCGTCATATGACACCATTTTAAATCTAGTGTTCAATGCACTTAACTGATCGAGTTTCCTAATGATAATATGCAAATCTTGCAGGCCCTGACTCTGGGAAGTGTAGTTAAACCTTGTCTACTTTGCTATTTCTTGGGCATTCTCAACCCGGGTCTACCAGTTGGTTTGATGCAGTATCTCTCTCTCTCTCTCTCTCTCTCTCTCTCTCTTTGTTGGTTATATCTTTCCCAATTCCTTTTAAACTGCCAAAAGCTACTGTCAGTTCAAGTTTGAATTATCTGTCCCAGGGATAGAGATGCAGAAATGAGAAAATAAGTTGTGAATTATAATCAGAGAAATCTTCGATACTAGCCACTGCTGCAAAGAATAAACTTGGTGAGGTGAAAGAAAGTGAGCTTCCCTCTCCTGGAGCCTCTTGGTGTCTGAGAACCCAATGGGGCAGAAGCTGGAAAATGGGGAGGGTATGGATTGGAGCTCCAACAGAATCAGTGTCACATCCTGAATGCTCTCTGTACCTGCCAACCAGGACTTGGAAAAATTGCCAAACCCCCTCAACCTGATTTCACCACACTTAAAATGGGATTAGTATTCTCTCCTTTAAGAATCTTTTCCTCACCATCCCTTGTTCCCCACTTAACTGAAAAGCCTGCTTTATTGGTCTCTTATATTAGGTTTCCTGGAAATATTTTATGTGAAAATTGTGTTTTTCCTGTACTTGAAAAGGCAAAATGACTGGATATCCCAGCTTAGAGTAGTAGTTCCCTGAAGGCAGGACTCATGGTTTGCCCATTGCTGTCTTTTTTTTTTTTTTAAGATTTTATTTGTTTATTTGACAGAGAGGGAGAGAGATCACAAGTAGGCAAAGAGGCAGGCAGAGAGAGAGGAGGGAAGCAGGCTCCCCACTGAGCAGAGAGCCCAAAGTGGGGCTCAATCCCAGGACCCTGAGATCATGACCTGAGCCGAAGGCAGAGGCTTAACCCACTGAACCACCCAGGCACCCCATCCATTGCTCTCATTAGAACACAGTGAAGGACCTGATACATAATCTGGTAGCCTCTGAATTGATTTTGGAATTTTGAATGAGTAAATTAATAAATGAATGAATCTGGATAATTTAAACAATTCTTGTTCCATGTCCTTTAGCCAAGCACTCTTGTAGTTGCTGTTGTAATAGAAATAAATCAGGAAACCTTTTTGTAAAACTGTGAAATATGTGATAGATTTTGAGTTACAAGAAGGCAGAAGTATCCCTTAAACTTACCTATTTACAGGGACCTGTATAGAGCCTTGCACAATTAATCATTTGCTAAAGCTCTCTGATGATGTTATCATCAGAAATGATGATAAACCTCTCGTACATGGTCTCTGATCAACATTGTTTCAGAGATGGATATGGGCAGCTGGCAGAGAAGGATCTCTTACCCACTCATTTCTTTGTCCTTTTGTTTATTCTCTTATTCTACATAGTGAAAGGCTTTCTAGGGGCTATTCTTTGGTTTATCCTTTTTTTAGAGCACTGAGAAGTGGCATCCTGAGGGGTGACTGATAGCAGAGGCAGTAAGGCTGCTAATAGGCAAGGGAAGAGGAGCCCTGTGTGCAAAGGAGAGTCAGGCCAAGGAAGTGACACTTGACAATTTACTTTTGAACTTCTCTGTTATTTCCAGTAAAGCGATTTCCTTGACATTTCCTCGTGGCATTTGAAGGGGGAAAAAGTAGATTTTTTTTTCTTTATCATATTGTTTTCCTTTTTCTCTCTCTCTAAAGTGATTTATCTGGTCTTTCTCCAAAAGTCAACACTCCTTAGAGTCTAATAAGCAGTGTGAGGGTTGTACAAGTATACACATGTGCGCTCCTCAGTCTGTGTGGGGGTTTGTGTACATATATGTGAGTGCACACGCATTGTTGGGTCAACAGCTGTGTCCCCAGTAGGCTAAATACTGCTATGCAAGCTTGTGATAGGGTCCTAGGAGCTCTGCAAGCGGCCGGGTGCACGACCGGGGGCCGACTCCGCAGTGCTCCACTCCCCTCTCACCGTGTTCCGGCTCAGCATGCGGATTGCCATACCCAGTCTCTAGTTTCCAGCCTGTCCTCAGGTGCCTGGCCCTATCACTCACCCCGTGTGTGATCATGAAGAGACAAATTAATCATCATCTTAGCTCAAGCAAAACATAATTAGAGAAATCTGCTAGAAGAATAGCATATGAGGCACTCCAAAGTCAAAAAACAGGTCAAATTCTGCCATAAAGTGTGTTGGGAAACTGTGTTTTCATCTTCTCTCCATACAGCAGACCAGTTTTAAAGAGGTATTACTTGGGACTACAGCATCAGCAGGAGCTGAGAAGCTGAGAAAGACCTGGGTGGATGAGGGAGACACTCTCATTTTCTCTGTCTTTAGAATGAAAATAACTATGGCCCTGCCAGAGGGTAGTGTAAGCTTTAACAAAATAGCATGTGCAAACTGTAAAATGCTCTATGAACACAAAGTATAATTTTTATTGAACTGGTACTTGCCATACTGAAATGGTGCTTAGGCCGTGATCTGCAATGGCCACTCTTTCAGATAGTTCCTGTTAAGGGTCTCCCCTGTTAAGGCTCTTCATTTTGTAGTGGTGCCTGCCAGGACCCATACAGACTCTCGCATTGCTGCTTTCTTGGTTCTGTCCGCGGCGTTGGAGGGGTTGGCTGTCTTCAAATTCCCTTCTGGTAGGAATCTGCCAGAATTTTTGACTCACAAGAACCTCACGGGAATGTTCTGACTTGCCACAGACTGCACCCGTGGAGTCCCAGAGACACGGGGCCTCGAACCTGCCTGCCCTGAGAGGGTCCCTCTGTGCTTCCTCCTAGGGGTGCTGCAACCACACAGCACTAATGAAATATGCTCGTAGCGGGCATGCTTAAATCTCTGTTGGGTCTCCATTTCTCTTTCTTTAAACACTTACAGAATAAATGGAATTTATAATCAGAAACCATAAAATGTCTGATTTATTACTCAAATTGATGACAATATTTAATAACTCGTGTATATTTTATCACATCTTTGTAATGCTCTGTTGTGGAATTCTACTTAAAGAGATTCCATCCTCTATGTCAAACTATCGTTGGCACCAGAGGGGAGTAATATCCTTTCGAGTAAGGGGTATGGAGGTGTCCAGAGAATGGTTTGGGAAATCTCAGGTCTCCACGGCAGGGCTAGCCTCTTCCCAAATGGCAAGGTTCTCATGACACCTGTGGTGAGGTGTGTCAGAGTTGCCTCGTCTACTTCAACTGCCAAAAATTCTGTATGGAGAGTGATTCCTTTGAGGCTTGAAAACATTTCCTTTTCAAGTGTTGCCTATTAAGGTTCTGGTATCCTCAGCAGGAAAACTCATTATCAGAGGGATTGGGGATTAAGGAAGAGCCAGCTGAAACATCCTCTGAGAAGGACATATAGGGCAGCGGCTAGAGAGAGAGAAAGGAAAAGGGCTCAAGAGGAAGTAAACAGAAGTGGGGACAAGAGCCAAGTCGGTGTACTTCACCGTTTTGATTGATCCATACTTGTCCTTTTAAACTCCTTTCTTCTGGGTTTGGAGTATCTTAAAACAAAGAAAGAAGGAGAGAGAGCTCCTTGCCTGAATGGAGGCCCCATCACCCTAAATACTGCAGTGTTTACCTCCCCCAAATAAGAATTGTATCTTCCTTACCAATATACAAGCCTCCCAATCAGGAAACCAGTATGCTGCCAACCCAGCCTTCCAACCCACAGACCTCATTCACGTATTGCCGACTGTCCTAACAAAGTCTCTCTTTCCTTCCTGGCCGAGGATCTTTTCCAGTAACACACATTTTATTCAGGTGCCTTAACTCACAGTCTACATCAATCTGGAACACTTCGTTAGCCTTTGGGCTTCCATGTCCTTATGGGATTTCCAGTGTATCCAGACCTTTCATTCTGTAGGATGGCTCTGAACCTGGGTCTGTCTCACCTGTGTTTATGACCAGGTATTCATGGCAGGAATCTCACAGAAACAGCACTGCCATCAGGAAGACATTGGGAAGCCTGCCCGATGTCCAAAATGTGCCACTCCAGCCGATGTTAAACTTGATTCCTTGGTAAGGTAGTACCTGCATGGGGTCTCCCCTGTGTGTGTGTTGGGTGGGGGGGACCTTCCTAGAAATATGAAAACGTCTAAATTTGAGGTCTTCTTGATGCCCTGCCCTGCTCTCAAACACCAATCTTTAGACTCCTGCACCTAAACCTAAGTAAGGTTGATGGAGTTCATTTGGTAATACAAGGCAAAATAGAGGGTTTCAGCAAGGTGGGAATGGGAAATATCCTGACCTATTGGCTTAATATAGTTGTAATGCTTTGGAAGAACACAGTAGGCTTTAAATTCAAAATATTCATGATAACATTTTTAAAAAAAACATTTATTTGAAAAATGCTTATTTTATTTTTCACTTTCTGAATCACAGGAAGAAATGAATCCAGCTACTCTGGGACTTATGGATAAACTTCCAAAAAGATCCTTTGCTCAAGCTGTAGCTCTTCTCTTGGCGTCTTAAATAGTTGTCCCAAATTCCTTTCTTCTCCCTGGATTCCATATATAGTCTTCTTCATGTTTCAATGGTCTGTGGCCTTAGAATCTTGGAAAGCTGAGTGATCTATGTTATAAGGGCCATTTTAGGATTTTTGTGTTTGTGTGCATAGTGTTTTTGATTTGTTTATTTTTTGTTTTTCTTTGCTTTCTGTTTTTGCCACCTTCAAGAAAAACAATGGCCGAATAGAGCCATAGCGGAGTAGAGAGGTAGAGGCAGGAGACACAAAAAGATCAATTTCCCTCTTTTACTTGGTTTCCCCCACTCTCCTTCACCATGCACAACACAAACACACACACACACACACACACACACAGAGCCATCTGGGCTAATGTCTAAATCTTTTATAACCCAACAGACGAATCATAAAACTCTCAATAAAGATAACCAAAAACAGCATTTCTGAATGACATTTCCACCACCCCTTCACTTACCACTGCTGACAGCTTGAGGAGCCTCCACTCCTTTCAGGCACTAGCCTGGCAATGGAGCTCCTGTGTTCCCTCAGTTCCACAGCTAATGGACCTGGGTCTAATGCTAAATTATAGTCTAGAGAAGGAGAGGACTCCGGGGCAGATGATCACAGGCTATAAATACCTTCAAGGAAACAATGCAAATGAGGACGGGGATTTTTCATTTGCTCGGCCGGTGCTAGGACAAGGGGCAATAGCCTGGAGCTGAGCAACAGAACATTCAGGCTGGGGATTAGCAGAAAATCTCCTCACACAGAGTTTCCTGCCTAGGGCTCTGGACTTTGGAGTCCAGTGCCAAATGCCAGGGACAGAAGCATGATGATAGATATTAGGAAGAAGTCCTGCCAGATTCAGGGGTCACAGGAGCAAACCCAGAGCTTTCTGGTTACTATCTGTTTTCCCAGGATGACATCCACATAAATTTCTTTGCCTTCAACACTTAATTTCTAACCTGGCTGTTCAGGAAGCAAATTCCTTGTGTTTGATCCTTTGTGATAGCTGAAAGACTAACTCCAAGTCTCATTCTTCCTTTAGCCTTCCAAAGGAGAGCATCTCTATAGTTAAGCCATGGTGACCAGTGTCCAGCCCTGTTAATCCCATATGCAAAGATGTATGGCTCCTGAGCCAGGTTTGGGGGATAGAGAAATGATATTGTTGGATGCTGAAAGGATAATAGGAGGAGCCGGTGGGGGGGTGGATTTCCACTAATAGTTATTATTGATATTGTTTATGTATTATTTAATGGCTTTTGAATGTGTGCTTTTTGAATACTCAATAATCGGTATTAGGTGGAACAGAAAAAATAGGGACTCACCTCGTTTGAACTCCAGCTCTTCCACAGCCAAATGTACGGCACTGAAGAAGTGTTAACTTAGCTTTTCTGTGCCTGAGAAAGTAGGCTAATAATGCCTCCCTCTGACAGCTGTTGTGAGATTCATGTAAACAAACTAGCACAGGTCTGTTTCAAAGCAATCGGTAATTTCTTTCTTCCTCACCACCACCCAAATCTTCTACCTTAAGGTGGAAGAAGTATGTAGATTACTGGATTTGGTAACTAATTTTTACAAATGTACATGCATGTATGTGTATATGTGTGTGGGGGGGGTAGATACCTACATGTGGATATAGATAATAAATCCAATTTCATGAACTCTCCATCATTCTATCAGTACCTACTTAGTACAAAGGGAAACACATGATAGGTGCTTAAGAAGTACTTACTGAATTGTATTACATTGGGTGGATTTGTTGGCATCTCCTTGGATATCCTTAAAACTGGAAGTTCTTATTTTATTTCTGGTCATTTCTGCTGTTTTTTATCTAGGAAATGAATTGGTAGCAACAGTGATCACCATTGTTAGATAGAAGCATGGGTCTAGACTCTTCTGACTGCCCCGGACTGCAGCACTTCTGAGAACTACACCAGCCCTGGCCCTCTGGGTCAGCCCTCTACCTTCTGATGAAACTCATGGCTTATGATAGACACATAGCTTGGACCCAGAGGCCACTTACTGAAGTTTTAATAATACGTACACATGTCTTTTCAATTCTAACCATTTTCATGTGGAAGCTAGCTCTCTGCTCTTATAACCCAATTCAGCCAGGTTTGTCTCTCTGGCATCCAAAGGTTACTTGAATCACTGGTGGAAATTGGTAACCTATAGCCATCCAGCATCCCCACTTAGTTCACTGCTCTGTGGGATTCCATACTTAGAATCTCCTCATTGTGGCTTTTTTCCTTGCTGCCTCTTGTATTGTCTATACTTAGGAAGTGTACAACCATAAAAGGCTATCTCTTAGTCATGAACCAGGTTTCATGAGCCTCTATTGGACTTGTCAGGGACCTTCTTATTGAAAGGAATCTGTATATTCCCAAATGATCTGCTTTCCCACACAGACTTCTTGTATTTTTCAGCCCTGATTTCACTATTTCTGATCTCATATGAAGGCCCTTGCTCAGCTCTCCAACTGAATTTGGGTCTCAATTGTTTTATTTGCCCTTCATTTGATTGTCCTCATTAACACACACCGAGCACTTACTATGACAAATTAAATCTACATGAACATAGTCAACTTTTTTTTTTTTTAAACAATCTTTACTCTTAAGAGTCTGAGGAGACACTGAAGTCATGGAAAGTACATGGATTTAGAGTCAGGAACACTGGGTGTGAATCCTAGATTGGTCACTTATTAACTATATAGTCCTTGGGTAATTAACTTGATCCTGCCGATTTTAGTTTGGGGATAATAAATCCCACCTAAAGAATAATGTTGAGGGGCACCTGGGTGGCTCAGTTGATTAAGCATCTGCCTTTGGTTCAGGTCATGATCCCAGAGTCCTGAGATCGAGTCCCACACTGGGCTCCCTGATCACTGGGCGGCGGGGGTGGGAGGTCTGCTTCTCCCTCTCCCTTGACCCCTACCCTTGCTCATGCTCGCTTTTACTCAGTAAGTTGTGGACGCTAGTATCAAAGACACAGTGAACGCAGTGTGCGAACAAGAATGTGCCACAGCATTGGCCTCCCTCAGTAAGAAAACCTTAAAAAGGTACTAAGGATGTTTAGAGGAGAGAAAGACTATTCCCTACATTCTTTTAGGAAAGAACAAGAAGATGTTAAGATTGTGATGTTTTCAAATCATGATTTATTTCTTCCCAATCACTGAGTACCTTGTCTTCATACTGTTCAATGCTGGTGACCAGATGATAGAATAGACGACTGTGAGGGACCACCAGGAAGGCAGGGCTGAGGCGTGAATGGCTACTCCAAGGGCACATGCCACGCCATGCAGGATGCACAGCTGCAGGGTCGGACCCATCTCCATCACGGGCGGGGAGCAATTTCACACAGATTTCTTCTCATTCTCTAACATAAATTCGTTGGGATTTAGAAAACTAGGTGAAATCCAAGGAAGCTTCACAGAGGCAATATACATTCTAACCAAGTTCCTGAAAGAACATCTTGCCCATAGGGAAAAAGTAACATTACACTACACACGTCACATGTGCATGAGAGTTTTCTAGAAAAACAGAACAGATGGGATATATGTGCATGTATGCACAATACATTGTATGTTTGTGTGTACACATGTGTTTTACATATGCACATGGGTAAATATGTATATGTATAATATTAGGAAGAGAGAGAGATTTGTTTTAACGAAATGATTCATATGATTGTGGATGTTGGGAAGTTTAGGGTACAGCTGGCCAGAGGCTAGAAACCCAGAGAAGATGTGATGCTACTGTCCAAATCCAAAGGCTGCTTGGCCAAGTCCCAGGTCTCCTTATCCAGGGAACGTTTGTACTTTTCTACTAAAGTTTCCAAGTAATTGGATAAGACCCACCTACCTTGTGAAGGACAATCTGCTCTGCTCAAAATCTATAGATTTAACCCCGTCTAAGAACTATCTTTACAGAAACATCTGGAATAATGTTTGTTCCCATATCTGGGTGCTGTGGCCTAACCAAGCTGAATCATAATACCAACCATCAGAGCATGATGGAGAAGATATTTCACAACACACATGCTTAATTCTGCTCCTTTCATTCCTAAAGTGTCTCACAGGCAGTGGGCTTCAGACTGAGCTTCACATGTAGTGGGAAAAGTGAGGGGAAAGGCAATTCACAACTGAGATGAAGAAGTACATATTTGCAGAGCAGAAAGAGGAGGGAGTAAATATTCTTTGCTAATTTCTGATGGGTGCTGAGGCAGGAGATTCTTAGCCTAATTATAACGATCTGTGAATGCCATGTTGAAAAATTTAGGCTTGATGCAATTAGTAGTTGACAAGAATTAAGTGTTTCTATTTCTTTTCATCCCTTCCTTTTTTTCCCCTAAAAAAGACAGAGAGTGAAATGGAAAAATTCATAAAGTCACGTGTGTCTGGGTCAGTCTATATTGAAGGAACAGAGGCCATAGTCCCAGGGACAGAAAATGTAGGCATATCCTGGATACACATTCTTATGGAGGATAGGAAAGCTAATAGCACCAGCAAGAGGAAAGAACCCCTGTGTTCCTCAGTCTTGTACCCAGGAAGTGGCCCAAGAAGCTCCCATAAATGAGAAATCAGGGAATTCTCTGGTTATTTGCTGCCTGTCAAGACCTACACATCAGTATCTAACCTTTTAATGCCAATTACAGATCATCTCAAATAATTAAAAAGGGAAAGTCTAAACTTTATTATTTCATATTCAAAGGTCATGATATCTCCAGTCTCCTTTCCAAAGCTGGTGAGAGAGAACTTGCAGCTTCCCCCACCATAATGTCATAAAATCCAAAAAGAAATCATACTCCCTCTCAAAGTGCTAGGAACCAGAACCTGTCCAGGACACGGCAGAGACCTTTGCCATGGATTCTTAGAGAACTTCGAGTTACTGTCATATTCACAGTCTCAGGACTGAGAAAGAACAAAGACAGCACCGGATCTACTCCCATCGTTGTGCAGATGAAGGAAACAAAGTCTGGAGAGGGGTGTTTTTCTCTGTGTTACACACTCATTTCCGGAAGACTAGAACTTAGTTTTATTACTCTCTGTTAGATACTCAGTGTCTGACACTTTACAGCAGAAAGGTGGTAGAGAGAAGATGAGAGACCAGTGCCAGAAAGTCTTTGTTCAAAGGTACTTCCTTCAAAGGTGCAGAGCTGTGATAGATTTTTCAAGGTAAACTTTATTTTCGTGACAAAAGACAAGAAAGGGCATGCATCTTTGTTCATGGGAATAAGTTGCTATTCACAGGCAGATGCTGTAAAATGTGAGGAGTCTTACCTATAATTAAACAACTGCGTGTTTCTGTGTGTTGACGTAGGTGGCATTTGGTAGCTACAAATAATAATATTTAAAATTTTTTGAATACTTAATATATGGCAGGAGCTATTCTAAACCCTTCAAAGGAATCAACTCAGTTAATCTTTGCAGCAATCCTATGAGTTAGATATTATCAGTGTCCCTATTTTACTGATAAAGAAACTGAGGTGTTACAAGTTATTAATAGATCCCGGGTCTCATAGCTAGAAAATGGCAGAGCTGAAATTTGTGACTCTGAGACAAGGATCTTAACTCCTACACCATGATGCCCATTTAGCTTCAGATATCTAGAGAAAATGCCATCTGTGAAAAGCAGATCATTCATAAATAAAAGGTCTTTGGGTCTAGCACAGGCAAACATTGGAGTCCAAATAATATACTAGTCAGAGGGCTCCAAGAAGAGATCACAGTGCAAGAAATATTGGCAAGAGGGGACAAAAGGAGGAAGGTTAACAATCTTATCTTGAGTTGGTGATAGAATCATGCCCTTGAAAGATGGAATGAATAATCCTGGAGGAACTATATCCCCAGTAGATTCCTGGAACAAAACACTCAAATACAGAGAAAGAAGATTAAAGTCCTTTCTAGGACTTTAGAAGGGCTATAATATTGTTTTTTTCCAAGATCCAGATCCTGTTCTTAGCCCTTGATATGAATTATATCATTCCAACGTCGCAGCAAAACATCAGGCAAGAACTGCCAGTACCTCTATTATCTGAGGCTCAGAAAGTTCCAGAAGATGAGCTTTACCAGCCACGTAAGAGCTGAGTTGAGTCAATGACTCACAGAATCTCTCGGATTCCTCACCCTAATGTGAGGATTAGGCCCCAGAAGTGGACCAGGGTTGAGGGAGTTCTCCGTTTTAAGGAGTAATCAAGCCTACAAAAATTGGCTGCCATGCAGGTGATGAATGGTCACCAGACTAATTGTGATGATCATTTCACTGTGTATATAAATATTGAACTATTATGTTGTACACTGGAAGTTAATATAATGTTATATAAGAACTATACCTCAGTTAAAAAGGACTGGCACCATATATATCCTGGGAAGCAGGGCAGATGGGATTCATTCATTCACCTATATTGACCACTCACCATGTTCTAGGTACTGGGTATACAATGATGAACAGGAAGAAGGGGCTCCTGCCCTCATAGAGCTTATAGTTTGACAGGAATCACTTGTAAGGGAAAGAGAAGAGAGATCTGGCATATCTCTGACTACCGATCTAGTACGGCAACGCTGTTCCTTCAAATAGCACTTTTCACACTATTCCGGGCCGGTGGGGGACCCTGCAGAGTGCTGGCTGACACATAAAGATGGCCTTCTACATTTCTGCTGACATGTCATCTGTATCTGATGGAGCAACATCTTCATTATGAAATTAGATGAAAATTCTGATGCGCAGACTAATAGATAACATCCCACGCTCTTCTTCAGGAGCTGGAGCAACAGAAACAACAAAGAGCAAGGAACAGAGCCAGAGCCTGCCCCCACCCCATCCAATTCCATTTTCATACCCACCTGTCATCTCCCCACAAACGTCATTAGCTCACAGAGGGGATGGTGTCTCATTGCATTATCAGCCACCATCACAACAAAAGAGCTTTTTGTACTGAGGCTGCTGTGAAATTAGGGAACAACTAGATAAATTTTATACAAGAAGTTCCCTGGTGGGGTATTGCTCTCTGCACACCCAGAGCCTGTGATTTCTAGTGCAAGAGCGAGCAAACTTTCTATTTGGAAGTATACATCGAGGCCACTGAAGATCGGAGAGATTTAGATTCTTCAAACTCTGAAGCCTAACACCCTGAATACCCTTGGATACATTCTTTTCTACCCAGGAAGGGGTCAGGAGTGGGTTACTTTTCTACCTAGGAAGGGGACAGGAGTGGGTTACTCTTTGAAAAGACGGAGGACCTGGCTCTCTGTCTTTCCTTCATTGTCTGTGGTTTTCCCAGGGGATGCCTCTCTGCCATGCTGACTCTGCCAGCCAGCACAATTTCAACTTGATTGCTGCATGAGGGCCAGCCAGAAACAAGCGGGGTACAGTGGAGCCAAGTGAATTTCCCCCTGTTGGTTTACTCCACCATGGTTAAATTCTCCTTTCCTTCAATCCCTGCTGTCTACCTGTATGTGCTAATGACCCCCACTATGAAAACTATGAGGTCCCCTTGAATAAAACCATAGCTGCATGCTCCCAGCGGGCCAGGGAGAGAAATTTCCACCTGGGCTGAGAGGGCTGCTGGATCTCCTTGGGCCATGTCTAGTCCCCCAGACATTACATTCTTTGAGTCATCCTCTGCCCAGGTATAAGGAGACCCTCTGCTCTTACCAGGGGCCAGGCAAAGGGAGCCTCTTAGCTGCTCTCAGCTGGGTTCTGTTTTTTAGCTGGTGAAGTAGACCACTCTTCAGTCCGGGGTTGAGTTATTTTTGCTTGTATCTGAGCTCTGTATCTGAAAGAATCCTTTCTAGGGATGCCTCTTGGGATTATAGAGTGAATGATGTTCATGTGGAACCCCTTTCTTACTAACTCAGTAGGGAAGGATTCCCTGTGGGGTTGTTGTTTGAGTGGCTGCTTCCTTTTCCCAGGTGGAGGGCTGCACTGGGGATTCAGATGGGATCCCTCCACTCCAAAGCAAAGGGGGCAAAAATTGCTCAGAGATGTTGAGGGATCCTTCTTGCAGAGCTCTGGCCAGGACTCTGAGAGAGTCAAATTTTGTTATCAGCTATTTGGTTTTTCTAGCAAGGAGGAAGGGGCTCATATGGGCCCATGAGACTGGGTTTCTATGCCCCCTGAGGAGGGGCTCCCTGGAAATGTCTTCTGATCCTACAGTTTCCACCTGTCCTCCTTGAAGACACTAAGAAAACTCATTTACAGAGTGCCTCTTGTGTGTTAGGCTCTTTCCTGCACATTATCTCATGTAATCCTCAGAATAAACCTGCAAATGGGCACAATTAGCTCCATTTTACAACTTGAGAACCCATAGCTTAGAGTGGTTAGGTTGACTGGCTGGGGAAATCTGCCCAATATAACTCCAAAGCCCCATTGGGCAACTGGGCCCTTTGATCTGCCTCCTTTCTGTCCTCAATCTAGCCCCGTTTAGTCCCGAGTTTTCTTCTTTTCTCCTCACCCCTCTTAACACTTTAGGCTACAACCGTAGCTATCTTCTTCTAGGGCTTTCCTTTATCTCCCCCGTATCCTTCCATCTCACCCCAAGGGAGCTGCTTCCCTCTTGACCAGCCTGAAACCGAGCCTCAGATGTTACATCTGGAGCCACCTTTCTTCTTCATGTGAAAGACACATCCTCAGCTTCCACTGACCTGGCAAACCTCATGATAGCATGAGGTCCAGAGATAAGCAGGCTCCATAAAGAGCAGCTCTGTGATGTCTCTGGGAGATTTCTACTTCCGGATCACAGACCAGACCCTTCTCCTATGGCAGCTCCACTGTGTAAGAGGAGCTGGTGAATGTAGTTCTCGGGCCCATTGGTACCCTAAACCAACTCAGGGATAGTTGAATAAGGATGAGATGGAGAACATGTACTAGGTAGATAACAGGCAGATATCTTCTGCTATGTAGATGTTTTCTAGGATAGAGAAGAAGCTATTAGAAGGAAACTCTTAACACTCTGGACTGTTCTTAAGGATGGAGCCCTCCGTTGGCTCTCACACTGTCTATTACAAGAGTCTCTTGACAGTGGCTCCTCCTTACCTCTCATCTCATCAATCAGTCATCCACTGCTCCTCAAGACATTTGTGTTGTTCAACTGTAGTTTTTATAGTTAGGGGAGGATTATCAATTTCGTCTATTATATAAAGAATTCACAGTAATGGTAGAGGTATTAAAATTAGTATGACAGTAGGTAGAATAGTTCAAAATAGACCATGCTTTTTGTAAAAACTCCAATGAATCGTCATTTCTAACAAAATGAAACCCAAACTCCCCAGAAAGCCATATAAGGTTCTTCTTTCCAGTTTCAAGGCCCACAATTCCTCAGACATTTCTCGCTTTTTTAAAAACAACCTATGATGGTGGGACACCTGGCTGGTTCAGTTGGTAGAATATATTACCCTTGTTCTCAGAATCATGAGTTCCAGCCCCACCTTATGCATGGAGCCTACTCAAAAACAAAAACAAAAGCAAAAACACAAAAGAACAACTTTAAAACAAATTTCCATTTCTTTCTTCTTCCTGTACTTTGCTGGAAATAATCTGATCCTTCTTCCCCAACTGGCAACTTCCTACCTATCCTACAAAACCTACAAAGCTCATCTCATCTGCGAAGTGTCCTTTAACTCCCTTGATCCTCATCTCCAAAAGCTCAGACTTGCTAGATATCACAATCTTAACTCCTACCATGCTGCTGATAATTTGTATACATGTCTGTCTCCTCTGGGATGTGAACACAGGCTCTTACACAACATTGTAGCAATTTTATCTAATACCTTATTTGTTACATTGTATTTACTCATTAGATCATTATAATAGCACTATTCTGCCACTTTATATGAAAATGATACTATTATTGTTAGCCCCATTTTGCACGTGAGAAAACTAGTGCAGAAAGAAAGTAATATGCTACACTTATACCATCACATGGGAAAGAGTTTTGATTGAAAGCTTGGCTTCTGGTTCTGGTGCCTAGACTTGCAGTCATTGCTCAACCCTGCTTCCCAGTAACGTATCTGATTAAAGAATGAGTGAGACCATAGATATTGTCCAGCCTGTTTGGAAAGGCTGTTTTATACTGTAGGGAAATGCACAGTTCATTCCCCTCCAGCTTATGACTCACTTTTGATCCATCTGCTAGTCGAGTTCTCCCGCCTTAAGCAGTGAGCCTGGCACAGGTAGGGGCTGCCCTCCTTTGGGTTCAGCTCCAGGTTCAGTCCCCTCGGGTCGAAGGTCACACACTGTAGCATCCTGACATGGCTGCCATATGATGCCTGCTCTCCTCCTCCCTCCCTGTCTGCCCAGGCGCACCCCCTCCCCAACCTACCCCTTCCACTTTCCTGTCACAGCCGTAAAATTCACGCAGCCATCTCTGACGCTGCTAACCACAGGCATTCAGGAACAGTCTTGCTCCAAATCCTGCCTCCTATTTTCATATTTCCTGTGGCGTTTTATAGAAATAGCAGAACAATTGCTCATCCACAGGGGGTAAAGAGAACAGGATTTTATATAATTAAATGTTAAAGTGACAAAGTTTTCAGCCTATGGGGGAAGTAGCAGGAAGGGAATGTGGGATGGGGATGGTCCAGGGGTGAAGGAGAAGCCTGGGCTGTGCATCAGTGATGCAGCATCCAGTTTTAATCCCCCCCCTCTTTTTTATCTGTGACAAGGACAGTGGACATAATTTGTGCCTTTCATTCTGCCCCTCCTTCTATCGAGTTGTGGCAGCATGCTCCAAGTGGTGATGGATCTCTGCCAAAGGCTGATTGGCATCACCTGCTTCCAGAGGGACCTCTGGACTTTAGAACTGTTGATCATTTCTTTCTATCTTTTGCATTTGTGTAAAAGAAAAAGAAAATGGTAGCTCATCTCCCAAAAGAAACATTCTTAACATGATAATGGACAGAGAACAGAAACATCTGTCTGTTCCAAGCATGCTCAGAGTTTCCCCATAAACACAGGTTTCCATGAAAACCAAACAAAGGAACATAAGAGAAAGGCCAGATACATTCCACTTCAGCTCCCAGACGTAAATGAGTCTGATGGCCTCATTCCTTTTAAGGGCAGGCGACCAGAGGATGAGCCGGGCCCCCAAGTCTGCACCCAGCCTGCACCCAGGGCCAGCCTCACACGTGGCCTCCTTCCCACATGCTCTGGCACACACATGCACGCTCTCTAGCCATTCGTTCCTTTGATGTGTACTAAGTAAAACATAATTACCCACTTTGTCACATCGCATGCAATTTGACAGCCCAGTGTGTGGGCTTTTTTAAAAAATACATTAGAAGGTCCTCAAGGGGAAACTGTGTTCCTTTAGGGATTTGTTTCAGGACTTGGATGTGGTTCTAAATAACAGAATCACTAGAACCATTTCTCCCAGTAAGGGGCAGCTGCTTCTTCCCCACTGCCTATCACCTACAAAAAATAGAAAGGACAGAAAAGGGAAAAACAGAATGGGGAAGGGCATGGAGAAGCACATCCATAAGGCCTTAATGAAGTAGAGGGGGAGCACGGGAAGGGAAACAATGAGGCAGGAGCACACTGTAATACACCACTTGCACATGACAATTTTTTTTTTTTTTTCGAAACCAACGTGGATGTCTCTGCAGGAATCCTCTCACTTACACCTTCCAAGCATCCTACTTAAGCATGCATTTGTACTTTCCCCAAATCCCTGAACTCAAAGTCTCATTTCTCTTGCTCACACAGACTCTTCCTTCCCAGATATGCAAAACTCATCCCTCCTACAGCAAGCAGCCCTTATCCCTCTTCACCGGTACCTCCTCCCTGCCCATGTTCCACTTTCAAAGGATGGATGCTGGCTACACACCTGCATTCTCATACATGCACGCACACTCATATACACATAGGCACATGTATGATGCATGCACGTGCATGCAGACATCTCTCTCTCTCTCTCTCTCTCACACACACACACACACACACACACACACTGCAGCCTGACCCTCAACACCTTCACTTATTTATGGGCACACACTCTACCCCCTTGAAATACAGCTTCTTACAGACATTTCAAGCCTATAAATGCTGTCAGGCATCAGGCTGTGAGTTTCCTTAAACGCAAAGCCTACTCATTACTGCAATTAATTGGCATTGCTGCACTAATCGTAAGGCATTCCACCCATAATAAAAGCGCAGAGGGAGAGGTAATGGATGCTGAGCCATGTGTGGGGTTTACAGTGGAGGATATAAGAAAGCCATAGCATTTTCAATTTTTTTTTTGAAAAGCCAGGATGCACTGTTTGATTTATATTAGCAATTTTCAATCATTTTTTATTAGTGTTTGATTTTCTGTTCATATTTTTTAATGCATTAAAGCATAACAATCTGAATAACTTTCATCTCTGGTCAGCTGATTAAAGACATCACCACCCAATTGCTTATTAAGAATCTTGAATGAGCTCCTCATGAAAACCCCTTTGGATGGTAACAGACGTGTGCTAAATGAAACGGTTAATTCTAAAATAAAGTGCCTTGAGGATTCAGTATCAGTTGTCTATGTCTCTGGGTGGTCCCCCTTTGGAGATGGGATGGAAGATCTCAGGGAGTTTTCAAAATGGTTCATTCAGCCTTTCATTCTGGCCTCATTCCAGGCAAGTACTTTGAGAAGACAAGGGTGCAAATGAATTCCATTTCTAATTTGCCTGGCTGTGTGAACTTGTCTCAAATGTGTAAGCTCTCCACACCTCTGTTTCCTCATCTATAAAATGAGAATATTGATCGAGATAATTTCTATGGGCCCTTTCAGGTCTAAAGCAAATTGATCTAATGAAAAACAAACACCATCCTAACAGTGGGTTTATTTATCTTTTGTGGAGGAAGATGCCATGTGTTTATATCCAACTATGACACAAGGTGATATGTTTTACATGGTAGAGAAGATACAAAACAACATAAGAATTCAGAAGTAGAAGATCACTTCTCATTGGAATAAGCAGAGGATTCCATGGAAGAGGTGATGTCTGAGCTGTGCCCTGGGGGGTGAGCATTTCGATGACAGACTGGGTGTCTGACATGCCTTGAAATGGTAACATTGCACTCCTGGGAAAGAAGGAAAGGTAATCTGAAAGGTACGATGTCTGGAATTACAATGTAAAAGGCCCTCTCAAGGAGGAGAGTATTTCAGGGGGCCACATACTGCCACATAACCAGAGGCTAACCGTCACATGCTGAGGAAATCCTGACGTGGATATCAGGTCTCTGGTCCCCCCGATGGGCCCTGCCGGGTCTGTCAATGGCCATCTGGGAAACCTCCCCACTGTGTTCTTCATGGTAGGAACTGGATTCATGTTCCCCAAGTCTGTGGTATCTATAAATCTTGCTTATTGTTCTGTGGACAATAAATGCTGCTTTTCCAGAAACTCAGAGGTGTCACCCTGGAGATGAATGACAGGCCTCTCACATTTCTCAGATATTTGGACTGTCTTCCTTTGCTTTCTCTGCATCACATGCTTTCACTGGGCCTTCTTCTTAACAACAGTTCTGGTTCTTGTACCATCTGCTCCTGAGTTGTAGCCTTCCACTTCTCCTTCATAAATTATCTCCGTTATTCTGTCTGGTGCTCCTCATGCTCCCCATGAACCCTGACACAGGAAGTGTTCCTCAAGGGAGGAAGATAGATTCTTGAAGTTGTTAAACTGCAGTGAAGTAAAATGAGTCTTGAATTTTCAGTTAGAACACTGAATGTAAGACCTAGATCTTCCCCATTACACCATGGTCACCTTGTGTTACAAATATGATCCTTTGTTTACTCATCTGTCAAATGGGCACAATGGTTCTTCCAGACAGGGTATTTAGGAGAAAATCAAATTACATGACAAATACAACTTATTTTGCCAATAATTTAACTGTACAGAGAGAAATAGTCTTTATCATTTTAAAAAGAGTTAAAAAGAGCCATTCCATAAAGAAAGTTAACATATGTGATTTAAAATTATGTGTACATGATGGGGTACCCGGGAGGCTCAATTGGTTAAGCGTCTGACACTTGATTTCGGCTCAGGTCATGATCTCAGGGTTTTTAGTAAGCTTGAGATTCTCTCTTCCCCTACCCCTCTACCCCTCCCCTCCGCCACTGTCTCTAAATAAATAAAGAAATAAAATCTTAAAAGAAATTATGTGTATATATCACATTCCTTCTCTCAAGCAGAGTATAATTTCCTTTACAGTCTGGGAATGCTGACCAGTTTCTAACTGAAGTCCGTATATGGTGCTTCTTCACTTATTTTCCTCCATGCCTTTTCTACTGGATATGGAATTCCTCCAATGCTTCTGCTGGGCATTTGGCAGCATAGCTGTCTCAAAGGGTGACCATGTCCTGTCCTCTGGGCAAGCGCACTTTGGTGATGGAGGCAATTGAAGGGTCCTGTTTGGCAATTGACAGGGTAGTTTGCCCTCCACTCAAGGAGGAGATCACACTGTGGACAGGACCCATGGAGAGTGCTTTGCCCTTTCCCTGGACTGTCAGTTGCAGTCAGGCCAGCCCACTCCTCCAAGAAGCAAGAGTATCTTTCTCCTGAAGACTGCAACTTCTCACTGCAGGTGGCCCACAGCAGGGGCACCAGGCTGCCTCAGTCCACCAGGTCAGTGCATCTGTCTCCAGACAGGAAACCTTTCTCCAGCCCGCCTGCTGTTCATTCCCTGAGAACCATCTCTCACATCCTTTCTCTCCCCCAAGGCAGAGCTCCAGTGTCATTTTTGGAGCTTAGAAGTCACTTTGAACCTTTGAGTTCTATGATAGAAGATTCCTCCTTGTCTGAAAGGATACAGGAAGGCAGAAAAAGCCAAGAACATGAGAGAAGGACAACATATTTGTCCAAAATTGAGGATAGGGACAGTATGATGTTGGCTATTTGTAGGAATTTATAGTGGGGTTAAGGTTTTAAAAACCTTTAAAAACCCCCTTCAGGGGCTTGATTGTTCAGGTGAAGGCCCTTTGAAATCACATCACTGCTGGTCTAAAATACATTTGAAAGTGTGAATGCTGGAGGAGGAAAGGGGGAGCCAGAAGCCTACTTGTGCAAATATAGGGACATAAATGACTCAGTTTCCTTTTCCGTGAAGAAGATAATGATGCTGAGTTGCTTTGCTGGCAGATCAGCTAATGGGTGGGTGTTGTGTTAATTAACGGCATAAGGAATTGCAAAAGCATAAAAACTTAAGAAGAATCCTGGCATGCTATGATTTTGAGTGCATTAACCAGCCTGTGTATGCCAGTGTTTATAAAAGTGAGGGCATCAGAGAAAACCGGCAGCAGAAAGCAGAAGGCACATGCACAAAGAGCAAAAGCAGCTCAGGGCTGAGTAAAGGAATCTGAAGTTGAGTGCCATAGTCCTAAAGTTGACAGATTTTTCCCAGTCAAATGGAAGTGTAATACTTTGGATGTTTTTGGGGGCAAATAACTGAATCTTTATTAATGGAGGCTTAGAAAATTAGGACATAGAAGAAGCCTGGCGGTATGGTATCCAAACACTCAGCAACAGTCCTGCAATCCAGAGCCTCACAGTTAGTCTTCATCATGATTGAGATGCTGGATCTTGGTGACTGCCTTTGTCCACCCTGTGCACCATCAGCTGATTGTGGTCAAAGACAGGTTCATGCGGGTCTGAAAGAATGCACCTCCTTCTTCTTGGTGAGAGGATATCCAGCCCATCTACTGTGTAGAGTAATCATCCATGGTTGCAAATTGAGAGACAGGAAAGTGAATATCTGGCATTTTTAGCCTCTGTCATGGGAAGCAGACTCTGCCAGAAGAAAAGAAAGGAAGGGAGAATAAAATAATTTTATACAGATGTCAGCACCTAGCATCTTTGTAAACAATCGACTTGTAGATAAAATTCTC
This sequence comes from Lontra canadensis, assembly GCF_010015895.1. Lineage (NCBI taxonomy): Eukaryota > Metazoa > Chordata > Mammalia > Carnivora > Mustelidae > Lontra > Lontra canadensis. The sequence continues at coordinate 15,593,426 of NW_022631030.1, forward strand.
GGATTTGTCAGAAACTCTTCACTCTGCAAACACTGGAGACAATTGCGCAGCTTCTCTCCAATGGCCAAAGATATGCTTGCCTAATTCCTTTGTCCGCAGTCCCTGCCCCAGTGTGTGGTCAGGCTGCAAAGCTTTGGCTTTGTAGTGCTTCCTCCCACAAGTGGGTCATCCCCAACAGCAGGCCCTCCAGGATATGCACGTGGTGCTTGCCTTGTAGATTGGATTCCTCTATTGTGGCCCTGGTGTGCATCACAGAGTATGTGAAAGAGAGCTTGGGCACAGCCAGCAGCTTTGCATTCCTATGAGGTTTACTTGCTTTGTAAAACCGGACATGGTAAAATATGTATATGGCAGTCCTACAAACCATTACTGAGCTCCTGTTTGGCCCTGAAAGGAATGCGGGCCGTTCTATGGAAAGAAACAGGCAGAAGGCCTGGTGGGAAATTAGTCAGATGTCCAGCAACACTGCCTAACCCACAGGCTTCCATCTGCTTGCACCCTTCCCTTCCAAACCAAGCACCACTCGTGCCTATTCAGTAAACCCACTGGCCATTCCCTCACTCTTCTCAAATTGCAAACCAGCTACCGCAGCAGCAAAGGTTTCTTCCCTATTAGACCAGAGCAGCATATGAAAGTTGTTCCTTCTTCCCCCTCTTTCCTGATGAATTTTTCATCATTAAAGGGAAAATGTCATTTTGGTGACAGATATTAGTATGATTGGTGTCAGGAATGAATCTTCCTTTCTCTGTCAGCCTTGCTTCACACCATCCTAAAACAATGTTCTGTTAAAAGGCCACTTCCATTTCCAGCTCAAGCAGCGTGCGAGAAGGGCAGGCTTCGCCTGTGATGGATGGGTTCAGTCAAGGCTGGAGCGGTACCAGGGAGCGCAGCTGGAACCTGACCCTTCCACCACCAGGCGAGCCAGAGGAGGTTTCTGGGAAACCCGTGTCTTATTTCTGGCTAAATTCTGTTGGGAGCATAGTCTTAAAAAGGGGGAAACCTGCAGCTCTATTTGGTAACAAGGCTTTGAGAGATAGATTTGCCATCATCGGTGGCATACAGAGTGATACAAATCTGAACATTTACATTGGAGAGCTGACCTAGAAATGGAAATTTTTGTTTTCTTTCAGCAGAAATGTAGGCCAGTCTCTCTAGATGTTTTTCTAGGTGCAGTTCTTAGCCCTGAATGAGCTGGAGGTAATAATATGTTCCCCTCTGCATCATGTCTCATTCGATGCTCTGCATAAAATCACCTTTCAGAACTCACTTAGAGCTCAATTTGCTCATGCGTAAAATAAAGATAATAGTACCTAGTCTATCTCTCTCAATTACTGAGAGGCCAGTTCAATCTAATGAACTAATATTCTGGGCCACACACGTTGCCAAGCCTTGGGCTGGTATGAAATGAACAAGAAATGATACCTGCCTTCAGGGAGCTTAGATGAGTTCAGACAAATATACAAAAATTTATGTTATATATATCTATATTATATTATATACATATAATATAATATAATATAAGTCCTGAAAAAAGCTTTGATTTTTACCTAAAGGGGGAGAAGGGCAGGGGGAATATCAGTAAAAGCAACTTTTTTCATGAAGGAAATTAAATTCTAACTGGTCCTTGAAGTCCCAGTGGGATTTAGAAAGCTGTGGATGGAAGGAATGGGAATTCTGACAGAGCCAAATAGTCAAGTGTCTGAGATACAGAGAGAAACTGAAGAATCAAGGGATGATGGATGAGGGTAGAGGTGGGGCTGCAACAGGGACTAAGCCTAGAAAGTTGGCTTGGGATACTTCTAGGGGTCTTGATTGCCAAACTTGGGAACTTGAGCTTTATGTCATAGGAAGGAAACACTTAACAAACATTACTGAGCTATGCTTTGGAAAGATAGAGCTCACTTCTGTGTATGGGATTGTTTATATCAGGAGCTGTCTACTTTTCCTGACCCAAATCTTAATTTTAAAATATTTTGTCACATCCCTATTCCTATGCAAAGTTAAGTTCATGGATAAAATCAGCTACTTATACACTTTCTTTTAAAAAATGGCTTGTATAATGGATCTACAAGAGAAATAAGTGGAAAGTGATTGATAATCAAATAAGCATAAAATACATCTTTAGGACTCTGCAGTACCACAGGATGTGAGGAAATGTGGATGCCTGTGTTCCGGTATAGACTCTCTATGAATGTGATGGCTACAGTAGAGAAAAGACGGGGTAGTACTGTTAACTCAAATCCTGTGAGAAGAGATGCTTCTGGTCATAAGATTTTTTAAACTGGTGATTGGTCACACTAATGAACAAATCAAAGCACTCTCTTCTCTGAGCTTGCAGGTAGTTTCATTCCTGGAGGATTAGGGAGCATTACAACTTTGCAAAAATGTCCTGTTTATATAGCAAATGGAGTACATCCTAGGCTTAGATTTAAAAAAAAGAAAGAGATTTGGCTCACCTCAGTGCCTCCACACCTGTGACTGAATATCCTGTGCATCACTGAGTGTCCAGCCTCCCAGGCCCCCATGCACTAAGTGGCAGCAGTGTCCCTATAATTATGGTGACAGCCAATCTCCTCTCCCCCCAACCATTTTGCCACCCCCAAGGAGTCTACCCTGCTCCTGTGAGAAAGCATCAGGTAGAAGCAGGGTTGCGGGCAGAAAGATGAGTTAAGATTTAATTAAAATAGTAGAGGAAAGAAATGAGGGTAGTCTTAGTAGTTAGTGGAGTCCAGAAAGGGGGGCGGGGGGAATGCAGGAGATGTGCGCATACAGGTGAGATGAGGGATGTAAATGTCCTCGGTAAAGTTTAAAGCGCTATGCAAATATTGTTGCTCTTAGAGCTAAATGTCATTACATTCACTTCACAGAAAGGAAATCTGAAGCACTAAAATGGTGCAGTGACTTTTCCAAAGACATAGAACAGGTCAGGAATTGCATTAGACACCAAATGCCTCAGACCTACATTTTCACTATAATTACGCATGCAAAGGAGCTTCCACTCAGCGTGGAGAATTATAAGCAGAGAACTGGAGCAGAGCAAATACAAAGATGGAAACAACTTGCGGAAATAGACAAATTCCAAGGGCTCTTTTTAGCACCTCCTTATTTCATGGAGTACCTGGAAAACTAGGAGATTCCAAACAACAATCAAAATTCTACCTTCCAACCACTTCCATGTTTGCTTATGCCCTAAATATTCATTAGTAACACTTAAGACAGAAAAAGAGATAATTACAAGGAGAGTTTTTTTTTCCAAGATATTAAAGGTTAACAGGATTCTTGGCATATGTGTCCTGTCAATTTCCATGTAATTATGCTCAATTCCCAGAATTCAGAGTCAAAGTCCCTGTGCCTGTTAATGCTTAAAGATGGTATCCTTGGAAAATAATTTATAAGATCGTTTCTCAAATTTTTCAGGTTCAAACCAAGCACTTTGGCTAATAGTCTGATTATTATTAATGTTATTCTTGCATGAAGTGTGCTAGAAGGTCATAAGTTGGTCGTAGGGATTAGAGTAGATTTTTATGAGTGTAGTGAGTTAGTTTTCCCAAGAGCAAAAGGAGTGCACTGAAAATATTTATAAAACCTGATTTATAAGCTTCTCTTATTTTGGCCTGATAAATAACAAGAACATGGAAAGGGCAACTCAGTTCCTTGAAACCCTACTGTCCCTTGGAGAAAAGGAAGGGGTCTGGTAGAGGTGTCTGTGCAGCAGAAGGAACAATTAAATGGCCGCATGGAAAAATATTGAGACTTCAAAGTCTAGATGTTTTTACATGTTTATTCATTCAATCACCCATCTTACATTGATTTATTATTGCCTATATTTTACCTTGTTCTGTGCTGAGATAGAGTGATTATGAATAAGACACTGTCTACTTTTCTGTTCTCTTATAATCTTGCACTTTTCCTTTGTAATATGTACTCCACTTGTCATCCATTGATTATCTGTACTATTATTTCTAATGTTCATCTTTGCAGCAGACTGAAGCCTTGGGGGCTAGCCTAAGAGCCTCACAGGCTCTGTTGTATCACACCACCTACTTTGCAAGGATCCATGGCGTAAATGTAAGAAGGCTGCTTGCACCCCAGCTGGTCAATCGGAAACAACTTTCCAACAAACTTATTTGAATCTTGATTTAGGGGAAACTATTCTAGAGCCCTTCTGGCCTTGGGCTTCCCATATCTCTGGAGCACTAGAGCCCCATGCATATTTTGCAGCTGTGTCCAGGAAATGAAAGTGACTAACAGAGTTCCCCAAATGAAGTTGTAGAGAAGCAAATCACAGGGAGCATAAGCTGGGCACATAGCCTTCAACATCTATTGTTTTGGACTATGGTTGTCACAGTAATCGTCCACTATAGTGAAAAATGAAGAGTTGTATGTAAAACAGATTGCTCCTCATCATATCCTGGAAGGTAGCTCACTTAGGGAAACAATGAAGTGGAGAGAAAAGGTCATGGGACCCAGAGTTTAAAGACGTATTGTCACCCAGTTCTGGTTGTGGGAAGTCAAGCCTTCAGAAGGAGGGAGTCAAGGAAGCCAAGATGCCTGGAGTACATCTGGAAACAATGTTCAAGGAAAGAGTGAGTGCGGGTAGAGCAGGTGTCCTAAGACCAAGACATTGTTAAGAATATAAGTCAGGAGTCTGACATGAAGGGAATAACCATCGGAGAGAAGGATAAGAACAGAAGGCAATCTGATGAGCTTTTCCCCTGCTCAGGGTTCACTTTGCACACAAACCACACACACACTTTCTTGCAGCATTTTAAATATCCTCACACTGAGTAGACACAGATATGCTAGAAATGGTATGTAAAGTGTGCAGGGGGAAAGGACAAGCATAATCCCATTGTCTCTAATGCTGTGGACAATAGAATTACTGAGTAGAAAGGAACATGACATTAGAAAAGTCACATAGGTCACATCAATTCAGATGTCCTAGTTACCTGTTTTCGACATTGGCAGTTTTGCATGGGAATCCTACTTCAAAGGTTAGAGATATACATCAGACACCCCTAACCTAATAAACCAGTATACGTCTGTCACCCATTAATTTATCCCAGCCTTCCCTTATCCTATTTTGATACTATTTCTGCCTGTATAACCTTTTATACAGACATGCTTTTCTTTATCCTTGAACTTCCATCTTTCAATTTCTGAGGGTGCTTTGGATTTTTTAATTTCTAGCTAGAGTTTGGTCATTAAGTCATGTCCACCCTATCTTTATAGTTCATGAATACCAAATGCCAGAAAATCTTTTTAACTTTGGAATTTTTCCCAGCTATACTATTCACTTAATTTCACCAAATACTTGTCACTATTAAGTGCCAAGTATTGTGTTGGGCCTCAGGAATATAACAGAGGAAAAGACAGAGTTTAACTGATTCAAAGGATTGTGAATACCACAACTCCTGATGCAATGAGCTTTTACCCTCTTCCAACGTAACAGTTACAGTCAGGTATTTAGGAGGAAGTTAAAACTTATAAGGATGAATAGAACTTAGCCAGGAAAATGCAGGGGCAGTATCCTAGGCAGGAATTCATCATGGGCAAAAGCCCAGAGTTGACAAGGAGGGACTTGTGCTAGATCAAAATAAGACCAGATTAAAATAAAGACTGAGGTGGCTCGATAAAGGAAGATGTGACAGGAGAAAAAGGGGAAAACAGAAGGCACATCAGGAGGTTCTCGTGGGGCTTTGGGTCACCTGGGTGGCTCAGTCGGTTAAGCTTCTGATTCTTAATTTCAGCTCAGGTCATGATCTCAGGGTCATGGGATCCAGCCCTGTGTTGGCCTCTGTGCTTAGTGCAGAGTCTGCTTGCCCATCCCCCTCCACTCCTCCTCCCACTTCTGCTCTCTCTCAAATAAATAAATAAATAAATAAAATCTTTAAAAAATTAAAAAAAGATGTGGGGCTCTATTTAAATTAGTGCATGAAGCCACGAAAGATTGAATCAGCAGACTGACATGGTCATATTTTCAGGAATACTTTATTTTCCATTTTTAGCTTGAAATAGATCTAACAAGAACAACTGACAGAAATCCATGTAAGAGAGAGGCTCACCATTCTGGAGAAGACAATAAGGAGGGATGATGGCTTAGGCCAGGGGTGGGCAGCTGAGGCTGAGCGAGGTGGCCAGATATGAAAGATATTTCGAAGAAGAAGCCAGGAGAGGGAGAAGGATTGATTGGATTATGTGAGAGTGGGCAGCTGGGAGGAGAAGATATTGAAAGTGACTCCTAGTGTCTGACTTCAGAAACCAGGTGCATGAGGTTCTTCTGTTATTTGTGAGCTATAATAATAACTACTAGAAGTGATATTGAAGAATGTATACACAGTAATTTTGAATAAATGTAGCATCTCTTTCTTTGTTTCTATTTTTCCCAATATGCTTTTAATAGGTTTCATAAAATGTGTGACTCACCATTTTTTTTCTTTTTCTTTTTCTTTTCTTTCTTTTTTTTTTTTAATGCTCTGATATCTGCAGGCAGTATTCAACAGTATCATACTCCAAAATGTGTTGTAAGACTCGTAGTTTGGGAGTCACTGGCCGTGACTATTTCCAACGAGTTTTTTCTGGGTTGTAAAAGAAGAACTACTAGCCCCCATTTGTACTGAATGCCAGGGTTTTCAATGGGTACTTTACAAATACCATCTCATTTAACCCTCATAACAAGTATATGAGTAGGAGATGTTTACATTTAATAGAGGAGATAATTGAAGCTCTGAGAGGTAAGAAAATCATCCAGGGTGAACCTCATAATTCAAAGAGCTCAGCCTTCAAGCCAAAGCTGTTTACCTCAACATCCATGTTCTGTTCACTCCTGATGGCTGTTTCTAATTCCACTTCCCAGAGTCCAGCATCTTAGAAGCACACTTTATGTTTATTTATTTATTTCTGTGTTTGTTTGTTTGTTTGTTTATAAAGGGTGGAACAGAAGGACAAAGGGAGAGAGAGAGAGAATCTCAAGCAGGCTCCAAGTCTAGCTCGGAGCCTGTTGTGGGGGCTCTAGTTCACAACCCCGAGATTATGACCTGAGCTGAAATCAAGAGTTGGTTTTTAACCACTGAGCCACCCACGTGTCCCTTAGAAGCATACTTTAGATGTTTTCTCCTAAAATATGTTTTATTGCATTTGTCTACTTCTCTGCACACTTACATAGCTTTGTGGATTGTTTGCAGCTCATCCATGTCAACTGCAGATTTAATCACGTAAGGGAACTTAATATCTTTTGCAAACTTGGTTGAGTTATCTATGAATTCCCTTTGACGTTATTGATAAAAATATTACATTTCATTGGTCCCAGCAATGATTGTGTGGGGAATCTGGAAATAAAACATCTCCATTTAGAAACATGTCAATCTATTCTTGATTTGTGCTTTAGCTTTAAGCTAATCTTCCACCTTTGAAAAAGAAGATTGTCTCCTTATTATGCATTTGTTTTTAACGCATCTTTGATCTTGACACCTTGTCAAAACTGTTGTGAAAACTTAGGTAAATTATTTTCACGTGTTATCCCTTATTCACATGTACACTCAAAACATTTGTCTGTTCTTTTTCACCCAAGTTCAGTGCTACCTGTGAACCAGGTAAGTCCACTCTTCCAAACCACTCACAAGTGGCTCTGTTTCCCTAACTACAGCACCCCTTAAGAGTTTTTTGGCAAACCAGAGGAAGGTGTACAAAAGGTTTAGGGAAAACATTTCCTTCCAGGAGGGAAAGACTGCGTCTACTCTCAGGTTAGGAGGAATGAAATGTTCTCACTTCAGCCTTCATTGCTTCACTGTGAAAGTTCCCAAACTCCTAATGGTAATGCATAAAGATGGGCAGATAAAGTAAAAGTCAGGATGATGAAAAAGCCTATAGAAATGTGTTCAATTATCTCTTGAATCTCTAAGACTTAATAAAATAAAGAATAAAGATGCTTTGGATGTGGAGGATTTTTTTTTAACTGAAGACACTATACAGATGACATGGTGTCTTTAGATTAACTTGATAGTGGCTGATGTAAAGAAGGAAAAATGAAGTGGGATGGTTTGTGTATTAGCTGAGTTAGATACCAAAAGAAGAATATCTTCCACAGTCAGTGCAAATGCAAGCCTCCCTCAAGTAAAGCATTTATTCCTCTTAAAAATATGTAGGATGGGAGCACCTGGGTGGCTCAGTTGCTAAATATTTGCCTTTGACTCAGGTCATGACTCTGGGTCCTGAGAATGAGCCCAGCATCAGGCTCCCTGCTCAGCGGGAAGCCTGCTTATCCCTCTCCCATTCTCCCTGCTTGGGCTATCTCTTTCTCTGTCAAATAAATAGAATAAAATCTTTAAAAAAAAATGTGGGATAGTTTCCAATCCTCCCACCTTTTCCTCATCCATGCCCTTATGTTCCCCTACTTACCCATGTCCCTTTTCTGCTCCATCTCTCTTTCTCCACCACCCCCTCTCCAGGCCCCTGTAAGGCAGTGAGGACTTCACAAATTGAACTCAGGGACTTAAACTTTTAGAAACGTTCGGGTGAATTATTTTAATCTCCATCACGTCCCACTTCTTGAGGAAAGTTAACTCAGCTTGAACACTAACCCATCTGAATAGGTGTTTCTTTTTAATCCACAGGTTGCACTAATAAATGCACTTGCTGAAACCAGCGAGTGAGTGAGTGTGTGGATGTGTGTGTGTGATGTAGCAATGTTGTAAATGTGTTACAGTCAAAGCAAAATAACATCCCAGAAGTTCAGCCAGGACCACATTTATAATAAAAAAATATTGATTGATCTCAAGGATAGCAAAGATCAGTTCTACCCAATTACACTCTCACTGCCCCTTCTAAAGCAGTATGACTCAGGGATTATTTCACAGCTCTTAGTCTTGTGTATACAACAGTTATTATAAAATGGTCTTTGTAACACATAAGATACATGTAACATTTATATGCATCTATTTGCATGTATACATCTATATGTGTGTATGTAGCATTTGCCAAGTATCCTAAATGGTTACCCTAAGAAACTCAGGAGAGACTGAGACAGAAACACAGCAAAATGAATCTCATATATGAAGTCCAAGAGGAAAAAAAAAATTCTAACAGCAAGGAAAGAAAATGAGAGAGAGGAATTAAAAATAAAAAAGAAGAGGAGGGATAGAGATAAAGGGAACACACAATAAGCTCTTAATGCAGAGATGGGGAAAATAACCCCCCCCAAAAGTCAAAAGACACTGGGTATAAAACTTACTAGTTGAGTTGACCTCTAAGACCCTTCCAACCATGATATTCTAAGAGTGTAGTCTTAAAAGGATGGCTTAAATATTCTCTTTTATGGCTGGATGCCTAGCATAGACTATGATCTAGACAGCCATGTCCCAGCTAGGCTTTAGGGGAAGATTCCCAAATGGGCAATTAATTTAGATTTAATAGGACAGTTACTGTAAGTTTAAATAAATGCCAGTTAAATATTAACAACGTATTTATTGAAGATTAACATTGCTGGTTGCATTGTGGGATTTTCTTTTCCTTAAAGAAACCCTTTATGGGAAGACTTTTAATCATCTTGGCTCTGCCATCAGCTTGCCTTAGATACGGGGCAGCTCTTTTTATTACTTTGTTCAAAGCATTCTGAATAGTGAAGTGCATACCTTGGTGAAGGAGAGAGTAGAAGGACATGAGGAGGAGGGCTTTTTCTCCCCAGGAAGGACTGATAAGTGAATATGAAGGATAAAGTGCTTTTGAGGATAGTGTCAAGAAGCATTAAAACTATAGGCTATGAGAGTTGGAAGGGCCCTTGGAAGTCACCTAAACCAAACTCTTCCTTGAGAAGCAAAGCAAAAGCAACTTGAGCCTTCCACATGCAGCCAGCAGGTGGCAGGCAATACCCTGTACCCCCACTATGGAGACCTCATCTTACTCTAGGAGTTAACTTTTAAGAGGGCATTAACCCCTTTAGATGCGTTAGGAGGATAAAATCTTCTCAAAGACCCATGTAGCATGAAGATGCAGGTTCTCTTGGCCACTAAAAATTCAGAAAAAGAAACCAAGAATTCAAAAAAATGCCTGTCTAAAGTGACCTAATGATGGCCCAAGTTGAAACTTGGAACCCATATCCTCCGTTTGCAAAATTATATTTATATAATGTCCCTCCAGTAAAAAGTACAACTGACATTGTATCTTTTTGAGCAAATTTTTGTCTCTTCTGTTGCTGCTCTTGGCTGGCGCAAGCAAGAAGTAAAACCACTAAAGAAAATGCAGAGGAAACGTTAAAGAGAGAAATGAATAAAAAGCAGTTGTTTAGGGAGAAAGGCATTCAGGGGTAGATGCAAGCCAAGTTTCTCTGACAGTAAACTTGGGTTGTTAAGTTCCAAGCTGGGGGCTGGTGAGATTGTCATTCAGAGAAACCTTAACCTGACTCTAGCAGGGCTGCCTCTGGTGAGACCAGAACTGGTGTATGCCTATGCAGGTAGAGGGATGTCTTCATGGACCCCTCATTCCCTTCTACAGAGATAATGAGGCTAATCCTGAAACATGGTTCTGGGAGGTACAATGGCAAGAATTAGGAAAGATGAGGCAAGCACAGGATATTATCAAATGATGAGTCTAAGAGCTAGACCTGAGGAGGCTTTGAGTTCAGCCATCAGGCACACGGGAACAAAGAAGGGCATAAGAGTCCATGGAAGGAGTGGAAGGAGCTGAAGGAAGTCGGAGCAGACTGCTCACTTAATGATGGGACGGAGGTGTCTCGTCTTTTGTTCAGGTTCTTTCACTATGTTTCAGTCATATGTGGGAGCGCGACAGATCAAAGTTCCCAGGCTGCCACAGGAAGAGCAAGCCCGAGCCTGTTTCTCAAGCACAGGCTGTTTCCCACAGCCTCCATCCTGTGTGCTTTTGTAGAACACCGACGCTGAGACACTCTGGTGGGAGCTGGAGGGGCACCCTCTTCCTGTCCTGGTTTGAAGGCTAAGCTACTTCCCTTTTATGACCACATCTCAGCATGAAATGTCTGCTGTCTGTGTGATGAAACCTCTCACGATATGTGTGCTGGTGGTGTTCACAGGCCTGTGCTCAGTGGGCTGCCTCGGGTTCTCTGAAGATCAGGCCCGGTGCTCCTCTGTCCTGGCCAGTCCCAGCACAGTGATGCCTGCATTTTCACCCCCACTGGGTGTGTGACGGGCCTTTGTCAAACTCTTTACATTTACTGTCTTATTTCCTCATCACACCACCACTTTGTGATAGGCACCACGATGACCATTATTTTGCAAATGAAGTTATTTTCCCAAAGTCAAGGTCACACAGCTAGTGATGAAGATGATGAGTGTTTGACTTCTAGTCTGTCTGATTCCAAAGCCCATGGTTCATTCTTCATTGATGAATATGTACTGAAAACATCAGTAAATGAATGAATGCAGAGTGTTGGAAGAGTCAGACGTTTTCAGAGTACGTCAGATGTACCAGTCCTTAGTTTAAATGAGGACAACTTGAGAATATGAAAGGGAGATTCTGTCCATGCTCCTTCTGGTCTTGGGCTGTGTGGCTTCTGTTCTGCCTGCCCACAATGAGATTCCTGCCCATACCACCTGCCTCCTTCATCTCCACACAATCGAGTCCCCGATAAAAAACATTTCTTGTGGGGGACGTTTCCTTATCTTCCAGATTCCATGAGAACCTTCTGTCATACCCATTCTCTCATGTCCTCCTTATCACAACTGGGTCTACTCTTTGGTAAAATTATTTCTTTAATGTCTATCTTCCCTATTAGACCGTGTGCTTTATGAGGGTAAAGCTTAAGTGCACTGCCTAGTCCACAGCTGGGATTGCACGTGCACTAAACACCTGTTTGTTGTACGGGCATTTCTCAATTATGTTTGTAAATCCTTGAGTCTACCTCCTCCCCTCCTAATGTCATTTTAAATGAAGCTTGGGAAACCATGGTCAGTGCCTGGAAATCTGCACAAGCTAATGGGTCAAATGGATTCCAGCTTGCTTCTCTTAGCCAATCAGAATCTTCTCGAGGACTTATAGAGAGCATGGGGTTGAGTTCATTATAAGTTCAAAAATCATGAATGCAAATAAAAATAAGATGACTGTCAAACTTAACAGCTCTAGACTATAAGCAAATCAAAGGCAGGGACTATGCCTTTTGTTTTTGTAGCACTAACTCCAGCAAGATTCCTGCTGCATCGGAAGAGCTCAGAATCTACCTGTCAATGTTTACTGAATGCCCTGAATTCAATTGAATAATTGGATACCCAGAGGTATTCTGAGCAGTAGTAGTCGTTCTTTGGTAGTGCTCTCTCTTGCCCACAGGTGTAGCAGCCAAAGGAGATATTTTATTCGTTAGCTCTGAAACAGTGTCCTTACCCGATACGTGTAGCAGAAAGCTCTACTGGAACAGGAGCCAGGCATCCTGAGTTGTAGATCTGGTTTACCGGTTATGACCTTTATGTCCTTATGGTAATGACCTTTCCCTCCTGGGTTCAATCCCCCACTTTATGAAATAAGTGGGTTATACGAAATATGTTCCAAGGTCCCCTCTGACCAGATCATTCTGTGATTCTTATTATGACCCAAAACCTAGGTAAGGAAAAATTCTGCCCCATGGCAGAATGGGACGCTCCCCTTCGGGCATCTGGCTTTTGCTTTCAAGGTACTTTGATTTTAATCGTTCACTGTGTCCTCCCTTACTTTTCTGTCTACCTACCGATTATTCTTCTGACCATCTCTCCCCTTCATGTACCTCTTAGAAAGTTGCGTGGCTTTCAAAGTCCATAGATAGCCTAACCTTTGCCACTTCTTCCTGCTCTCCTTTTCTATTTTCTCTATTCGTGACCCCTTTTTTCTCCTCGGAGGCTTCTTCCCCTTCTTCAAGTTGCTCTTTTGCTCTATCTGTTGAAATTGTAACATGCTGGACTCTAGCCCAGATGAACAATGATTTTATTTTGATCTTATATTCATATAGGTGGAAAAGAACGGCATGCATTTTTTTCCGAGTCCAGCCCACCCCTGCTCCCCTAGAGGTAGCTCTTTATCCAGATCCACACTACCCTTTCTGATTAAACTTTTCAATGTCTGCTCTGTGCCAAGGCACACGAACTGCCCTGCATTTCTCATCTTCCCGCCTGCGCTCCTATTTGGAATCTCCACCAGGAGAGGGGGGCCTTTAGCCTTTTTAGAGAAGGAGAAGCAGAACTGGCATTTCTTAAGCTAGTGCTCTTCTTGTGGTCTTTTGTGTGTGTGTGTGTGTGTGTGTGTGTGTGTGTGTGTGTGTGTAATATTCATGGCTCTTTAGTAGCTAACCCAGGCTTGCTCGCTGTAGGTAAGAGAGTAAAACAAAAACAACCATGCCACTGGTTTCCCTGTCACTGGGAATTTCTTTTCAGTTCCAACCCTGCTTTAGTGTGTAGATGCTATTGCTGCCAGAAGTCTCTATCTCTGTCTCCTCACCTGCCTGCCAGATCTCCAAGGTCTGAACAGCAAGATCCCCTCCCCCTTTGCAGTCAAAGGATCATTAAAGGAAGTATGATTGTTTTCTTTTGCTTGGGGTGTGTGTGTGTGTGTGTGTGTGTGACAGAGAGAGAGAGAGAGAGAGAGAGAGCTTGAAAGGCATTGTCCTATAGATATTTTTATAACCTGAAGCAATTACAGCTGTCAGCACAGACACAAGATGTGACAACTTGATTTATGTGTACAGTATATGTGTATGCAGGAGGGAAGGGAGGAAGGAGAGGGAGACGGGGGTTGGGGGGAAGAAGGTGGAGGTGGGCTCTTGTTAGGAAACTACTTTCCAGGAGGCAGAAAGGAAGTTGTTTCTCTAAAGAACACAAATAATGAAATTGCTCTGACTGTCATCCCTTTTTCATTAACTTGGATATGCTGGGAAAAATAAAATAAATCCAGCAGTTTTTATGAAGCACGAGACAGGATATAAGATAAGCCACTAAGTGTTGGTTATATTTAGGGATTAGAGCATGGGCAGGGAGGTGACATATGATTTTGATTTTGATCTTCATCTATTCAAACAACTTCATCAAGGAGTTCAAATGAAATGGATTCTGCCTTGTTAACTGCATGGTCCTCTCTGGTCTTTCACCACTTTCTAGACTCCTATTTTTGAATAAAGTTGGTGTCCCTGGACCCAGAGGGCAGGTAGGAGGTTCCAAGTGGTTTTTCTCTCTGCACCCTGAGCCTTACCCGAGCTCTGCTGAGGTTCCTGCCTGATGCTACAGTTCAGCACTCTCCCTTCTCGGCCAGCGACAAAGATGGTTTGACTGTCTTAGATCAATGGCATGCAGACTGGTATAAACTGGATGTCTTAAAGAGCCCCTATGAAGAATTATTTTTCTGCCCAGTCATAATAATGAAGTGGTGGCAGGCAAAGTATATTAATAAAGCATCTTCCACCTTAAATGGATTTCTAAGTATTTTCCTGTAGAGTTAATCATGTATGTAGGTCCTTTGGGAAGGCCAGTTGTTGTCATTATCCACATTCCCAGATGCAAAAAACTAATGCTCATTTGTACCTACGTGGGAATTAGATGCAGGATCCAGGACTAGAATTTATTATAAAAGGAATTATCCCTGCCATTTCCAAAACTGTAGGGAAATGACTCCAAAGTCCAGAAGGAATCTCTCTCCCTTCCCCACCACTGTAATTATTTCCAGCTGAGGTTGTGGGGATGTGTTTACACACAAGGGTTGGTGGGGGAGCATAAGGGACAGGTAAAATATATATATGGATAGTTTAGGTAACTCCTTGGCTTTAGGGAAAGAAGTACCCCAAATTCAGCAGACTGTAAGTCAGCAAACACAATCTTACTCTTTACTTACTACTTCCAAACTTCCATTGTAAAATGGACATAAAATAGGGTCTTGCAAGAATACACTGATGCAGAAATATGTTTTCCTTCTTTGATTTTTTTTTTTAATATAAACAAAACTCTCCTGGTTTCCATAGATGTCATTTTTTGTTTTTGCTTTTGCTTCCCCTCCCCCCCCAATAGTAAAGTCATTTGTTGCAGCCATAAGTTGACAATTGATTTTTTTGGTGTTATATATCAAATAGTCCCCACTGGCCAAAAATAGCAGATGGGTTTCCCTGAGAATTTAATCTCAAGAGAAGTCACCAGAGATGAAGAAAAAAAAAAAAATGACCCTAATGATGGATTAATTGAGATCTTCAATGTAAAGTTTCCCAACTTTTCTGGTTGATCAGTTTCTACTATTAAAAAGGAAAAACACGTTTGCTCAGTATGTCTTTGTCATCCTGTAGTACGGCTCCCACCCTACCTCTATCCCTACCAATCTAAAGTAGTTAGAGGAGAGAGTAGGAGGGTGAGATGCTTGTTTCATCTCTAACACACATGTTATCTACGTATAAGTGGTGGTTATTACCTGCAAGGTGAAAGGACTTCTCTGGCACTAAGACTCTTATAGTTAGAATGATTCAATCTTTTTGGTGTTCGCTGGATGGCTTTGGGAAGAACATTTTTTTCTGTTATTTAACAGCTGTTGAATAAAACCAGCTTCCTTGTTGGATCTGATAGAAAGTAGAGGGAGGAAGAAACAAACTCACCTTTGGTTGCCTCTTCTCTATCCCCTGGGAGAATCTGGGTCAGTGTCAGGGCCTCAGACCTGGAAGTTCTTGAGGAGAGAGTATGCTCATGTTGGCACTGCTCTGTGGGCTGGGCTGCTCTGGGCTTCTCCCCAGCTCAGGGGCCAGGCCTAGGAAGGGAAATGCACATTTGGTCTGAGGAGGACTTAAGGGAAAAATTTAAAATGTACATATGCAGGGACTGACAGGAGCCAGAGTAGAGAAGTGACAGAAACTGAGGCAAATCCAGTTTTTTTCCCTGGGTTTCAAGATTTTGAAAAACACACCTCTTAAGATGAAATCAGCTTTGCAAAACTGTGAAACCCAGGGAACATGGGAGTCCATGGTATAAATAAAGCAAGTAGCTCACACTCATCTGAATGAGCACTTTTGCAGGACTAGCATCTTTTAAGGTCGACAAAACAAGAATAAAAATGTAAGTGAATGTCTGAACTTGACCAAAATTCTGATGCGATTTTGCCAGTTTCACATACTAAGGGGTTTCTGTGAGTTTGCATTTATTTTATATATGGATGATCTCTGTTTAAAATGTTGATGTTGAGTCTCCAGTGTTCTAAAGTAGATTCCATGGGGTGGGGGTGGGGGTGGGGGTGGGGGGTGGAGAGCTGGTGGGGTGGGCATTGACTACTGAATAAAAATTAGGTTATTCTAAAACATCCTTCCAACACTGTAAATTTACTCTAAATGCTAATGGATTTAATCTGATAATTTTAAAGGTGCATGCAAGCATGCTGCAGGGTTTTCCTTTCCTAGTTAATTAGTTTGTGACCCTTATTAAGATGTCTTGGGCTTATTAAGATTGTGTGGTAACTTTGCCTTTCTTCTTAATTTGGAAGTGACAGCTTCTCAAAGGGGGAAATGGTTAAACTCCTCGCCTTGGCTGGTGCACTGCCACGGCGTGGCGCGGCAGGGGTTAAGGTGGGCGCCCGCGCCCGGCGCCCCGCGCCCGCCCGCCGGGATGAGCGCGCAGTCCGCCCGCTTGCTCGCGGCTGGCCCGGGAGAAAGTGGCGGTCAGTGATGGAGCTGCTGCCATGACAACCCCGGCGGTCGGGGCCCGCGCGCGTCGGGGCTGCTCCCGGGAGGAAGGCGGCGCGGAGGCCGGGGGCGGCCGCTGAGCTTGGCGTCCGCGCGGCTCCGGTGCCGGCTGCGCCTCGCCGTCCCCAGCGAGCGACGAAGCGAGCGAAGGCCCGCAGCGGTGCGCTCAGCCGGGCCGTTCCTGCCTCGGTCGCCGCAGCGGCGCCTGGCCCTGCCGAGACCCGCCGGATCGCAGCGGCTGCAGCGCGCATTTCGGCTGGGAGGAAGTTGACCGAGAGGCTGCCGCAGGATCCCTGGATCCGGATCGCGCGAAGCTTGGCGGAGCCGCCTTCTGCGTGCTCTACTTTCCATCTTGGCTATTGTTACGGATTGTTTTTCTGCCGGCGGTCCTTCCTCCGAAACTTACAAAGAAAGTGTTGGATTTCCCCTTGTTTGAACTGAGGAATTGCAGACCACCTCTGGGGAGCCGGATCTGACCCACCCCCTGTCCCCTTATGGTACCAAAGTGCTTACTCCACTCCAAAGTGCCATGTCAGAACTGCTAACGGGAAGAAGGGACTCCTGAGACGTGCCCACTCCTTTGCACCTGCCTTGCGTTTCCCTTTTCTTGGCCATCTTCCCTGGCCGAAGCAGCACCGAGGAAGCCCCCTTCGCTGTCCTCCGTGGAAATTGGTTACCCGAAGCCGGATTTGGGGGAGGAATATTAGACTTAGAGGAGTCTGCGCGCTTTTCTCCTCCCGCGCGTCTCGGTCGCCTCTAGTTCACTGCTGGGTCCCTGAGCTCGCTTCCTCACCCCACCCACTTCCTGTGCTCGCCCGGGGGGGTGTGTGCCGCGCCGCAGCCGGAGTTCTGGGAAGTTGTGGCTGTCGAGGATGGGGGTCTGTGGGTACCTGTTCCTGCCCTGGAAGTGCCTCGTGGTCGTGTCTCTCAGGCTGCTGTTCCTTGTACCCACAGGAGTGCCCGTGCGCAGCGGAGATGCCACCTTCCCCAAAGCTATGGACAACGTGACGGTCCGGCAGGGGGAGAGCGCCACCCTCAGGTAGGGAGCTGTTTTTCTTCTATGAATTGACAATGATGTGTATGGGTTGTTGGGGGAGAGGGGCAGGGGTGCAGGTGTGTGCTCTGGAACAGCTGGCACGGAGGTCGCTGGTTCTTTGGGCTGCAAGATTCATGGATGAGCTGAGTGCTCTGCCCCGGGAACGTGGTGGTGTTAGGGAAACGCTCAGAGGTTGGGGAAATGATCTGTTTCCCCAAAATTGGCCTCGTTGGCTCAGGACTTGGTAAGCGTGAGAGGCGGCTGAGGCAGGGAGTCACCGGGATTGAGGACAGTGGCCTGGTTACTGTGTGTGCCCGAACCTGGTGGCCATGGTGACTGGAGACCTGGCGGGGGCTCAGTGTGAACAGTCATCTTTGAAGTTAATGAGTCCCAAAGGACAAGTGTGGCTTCGTGTGAATGCCTTCACTCTGCCCATGGCATGGGGAGTTGCCAGTGGGCTCCTGTACTCTGGCAGAGCTGCTGTTTTGTCCTGGCATGGACTGTGTCTGAGCTTTTCTGGAGTGCCTTCGTACTATGAGCTGGTGGGTAGAAGGACATGTTTTTTCTTGTCTAAACATGGCTTTCTGAGATTGAAGTCATGGAGATGCATGTGATTTGTCCATGGAAAATATCATTTACTGTGGTTAGCTGTTCTCTCTTGGTGCTGTCCACTGAAGCAGTATGTGCAAAACTCACCTACTGAACAGACAGATTTCAGCATTGAGATGCGTCCTGATTGGCTTCTGGGGTTAAGTCTTGCAGAAACTGAGGAGGAGAAGAATCTTGGCTATGTCTTGTGTAAGACGGGATGAGTCTATGTCCGTGATTACCCTGTCTACTGACATGTTAACTTAATTTCCAGTGTCTATACACTGTGTCACTCGTAAGAGGGTAACAGAGAATTAGTGATTATAATGGGGGATCTTACTCTCTAGAATTTTAGAAAGAGTCAGCATGAGGTAGAAGTTAAGAAGTTTCCTGGGAAGAGTGATTTCTCTGCCTCTCTTTGATTTAATATGCCTTCTTATATAAAGTTTCTCAAACTGGGCCATCGAGCCAACTGCGAGGCAACATGGTAACATTCCTGTCCTTTGCATATGAAGGTTCTTGGAAAGATCATCTTGGTGCTGGTGTCCATTCCTTTGTCCCTGGTGACCCTTCTTCTAAAAGTGCATTGTTTATAGATGGTACCCTCAAGGAAATACCCATAGGACAGAAAATGTTGAGGAGGGGGCCTTGACAGTCAGGCCATTGTCAAAGGAAGTGTGTGATTTAAGGACCCACACAGGGCCTGGAAAACATCCCATCTTCCACTGCTTTTGGGGAGCTAATGTCCATGGCCCCAGTGAATTTCTCATTACTCACTGGCTCAGGAAACCTACCTCTTCCACCAAGTCCTTTTGGGACATATTTGAACAAAGGTTAAATATCTAACTGCCTCCCACCCCAGAATTACTAGATCTGCTTTATAAGGGAATTTCATGGAGCTCTAAAAATGCTGTGATTTCAGGCTACTTGATGAGAGATACAGAAATGAAGCCCTACCACAATGCAGTGATGAATTTAGTGTTCTCTGGTTGTTCCCTTTGTCCCTAACCCTTAGCTGCACGGAGTAGTTCCTAGGAGATAAGAAAGAGTCATTCTCACATGGAGAACATATTAGGAACAGATGGGATGGCATTTTCAAGGAGAAGGTGGAAGGTAGTTATCTCTGTAGAGATTTGGATAAAAGAAACAGTAAAGGGGCCCTAACAGACAATGGTCTCACATCGTATAAACAATGATGGGGGTTGGATGAGCCAGGATTGGGTCTTAGCCCCAGAGGAGAGCCCCCAAGGCTCATGAGAACCTAGACTCCAGAAAGTGGCTGAATTCAGCAGATGATGAGCCAGGGCACGGGCCTTTGTTAGGAACAGCTTCTTGTTAAAATCGCATTATCATGTGCTGGCTGCTTCTCTATCTTTACCTTTCCTTCCAGGGCTTTCTTGCTCAGTCTGGGCTTCCCTGTCCCTGTCCCTTCCAGGCCCTAAGGTCTGCTTACATTTTTCACATCTGCTCTGGTCTTATTTGTGTGTAGATGGAGGAAGTGTAATATGATGGGGCTTCCTCTTTAGACCCAACACTGCCATGGCGTAAAGAGGCCCTCCTAGAACAAATCCTGCCATTCTGTGCCATTCTGTGCCAGTCCCTGGGACCAAATGTCTGACTGACATGCAGAAGGAAGACCATTCCTGTGGATGGAGCCCTACAGAGCAGAGATTAGAGGAGCTAGGGTGTGACTGACACCAACCCACTGGCCATGAGCCTGATGTAGGATGTGAACTGGGCAGCAGGTGTCACAGACGACTTGCACAGAGGATGCTCATGCCTCTGCAGGATGACCTTCATTCTTCTCAGGGTCCATGCACTGGAACAAACGAGGGCCACCATGTTGGGGTGAACTCTCAAGCATAGTTTCTGCACCATGTAATTCTGTGTGCAAAGAAGCAAATAGGAATTTCAGAATGTATTTTGTTTGGACAAAAATTGCTACATTTGCACATAACCTGATTCTAGGTTGTAGTTGTCCAGCAGCTCAGGGCTCTGGGTTTTTTTGTTTTTGTTTTTTGTTTTGTTGCTTTTTTGTGTATTTATGTGGATCTTTTCTTTTTTCTTCCCTCTTTCCCTTCCTCTCTTCCTCCATCCCTTCTTCTTTCCTTTCCTTTCTCTCTCCATCTTTGTTCAGCATGCCACCAAGCTACACAGAATACAACTAGGGAGGCCCCGAACACCTCTCTGCCCTGGAGGGCTGCTCTCTCCACATCACGGTGGCTGACTGAAAGGGCCATGCTTGTAGTTTACTTCTCAACCAGCAGAGGACTTTTTGCTCTGGTTTTGTGTTATTTTGCTTTTGTTCTCACCAGTTTTATTTTTTGAAGTTCTCTTCTAGTCCCCATAGAACGAATGCTTCAGCAGCAGATTCTAATGTGAGGAAACTTTTAAAAATGTTTTATTTCATCCAATTAGCGCTAACGATCCTTGTGGAGGTATTGGGAAACCTTTCATCCAGCTGTGGCATTGACAGCCTGAAAGGAAATCGCAAACAATTTGCAATCTCCCATACTTTCAGGCCTTCTGCTGTAGTCTGTATGCATATATATATATATATATATATATATATATATAT